>NC_064852.1:151370174-152001840 GCF_024139225.1 Suncus etruscus | reverse complement strand
ACTAAAACAGGAGCAATTCCTGTTTCCTGCCCAGGACAGAGACCGCTTTGGTTTTATTGGCAAGAACAGGGAAAGGGTGTGAGTCCTGCCATGGCTCTGCTGAATCTCTGACCGTTGTAAAGATGCTTTGGGAATTCACAAGAGAGCTGAAGACCAGTGATGGGAGAAGGGAATGTTTGGGAGACTGGGAGCTTAAGAGGTTGATTAAATCATAGACATGGGTTAAATTACTCAGGGGGAATTAGGAAGAAAATTGAAGTTTTAAATTTTTATGTTTATGAAGAAAGAGACTTGAGTTTACTCATGTTCAAATGACAGACAGCAAGAGGACTCGGGTTTAAAAGTAAGTTGTGTAAAGATAAAATAGTCTCCTTGGGCAAAAGGAAGGAGAATTCAACAACTGCCTCTGGAATATGGAGGTTGATTTCTACTTCGGTTAAAAAAAAAAGTGGGGGGGGGATTTCATACCCCTCACTTTCTCTGTGAAGTTAGAAGCTTGGTCCCTCTTTCACTAAGACTTGATTGGCCAGGCTGCTCCCATTTCTGGTAGCTTTTTAAAACTTCCTTGATGGAAAACATGGAAAAACATGAAAAGGTCCACTGATGATTCAAGGAATTTATGACATAAGACAGTTCTGGACTTGTGGCCATTGCTTTCCCTATGTCCCCTATTTCTCTACTTCATCATTTTTTATAAATTACTTAAGGATCATATATTACACAGTTCCTCACAATACATTTATTCTAAAACCAATCCATCACCAATGTAAAAATCCCTCCACCATTGTCCCTGGATTCGCACACCCATTCCTAAGCCTACCCCGTTGGCAGGCATGGAATAAAATAATTTATATTGCTTGTTTGCTACATCTGCATCATTTTTGAAGCATACCCAATGTATCATGTTTTATTGCCCATAATATTTCAATATATACCTCTAAAATATAATTATAAGTCCACTCACAAACTAGAGCTCAGACTTTAGGGATCGGTGTTAGAAATTCATATGACTGAAACTCAGCCACCAATGACTTCTTAACTCTGTATTGCACAGTAGTCAATCAGAAGGAAGGAAAGAAGAAAAGGAGGGAGGGAGGGAGGGAGGGAAGTAAAGGAGAGAGGGAAGTAGAGGAGGGAGGGGAGGAGGGAGGGAGGAAGGATATTTAAAGAAAAAAGAAACACAAGCAGAGGAGCAGGAGCAGGAAAAGATGTCACATGGTGGTAAAGTCCAATGTATGAGCAGAGCTGGGAAATAGCATGTACTCTCCATGCTCGACATCCACAGGACAAACTCCTGTTCTTTTTAATTGACAAATAGAAAAAGAACTTCCTCCACATGAGCTAAGGAGAATAGCTAAGGGAATAGATGGTCTGCAAACTTTCCAAGCTGGCCTAGCAGTCTTTTTTTTTTTTTTTTTTTTTTTTTTTTTGGTTTTTGGGCCACACCCGACAATGCTCAGGGTTTACTCCTGGCTGTCTGCTCAGAAATAGCTCCTGGCAGGCACGGGGGACCATATTGGACACCGGGATTCGAACCAACCACCTTTGGTCCTGGATCAGCTGCTTGCAAGGCAAACACTGCTGTACTATCTCTCCGGGCCCAAGCCTAGCAGTCTTTTGGCTATCTATCCACATCTTATCTCCCTCAGGGAATGTGGCTTTCATGACCATCATTATTGCCAAAAGCAAAAGAGAAAACTGCATTTGGAGTGAGGTCTATTTGGAGAGAGTTGGGTCTGGGGATGGAATGAGAACATTGTCCAGGGTCTATTACTGGCCCTGTGCTCAAGAGTGACCCTGGGCAGTTTGGGGGACCATACGCAATGCCAAGGACTGACTGTGTGCAAAGCAACACATTAACCTCGACTTTCCCAGTATTTATATATGGATTTAAAGACATTCCTGGCCAATCATTTCTCTATCACTAACCTAACCAATGGCAACCTGAAATTTTACCAATGAAGTTTAATTTTCTCAAGTTTAATAAATAAATAAAACTCAGTCTTTAGATCATAATACCTGTTCAGATGCCCAATTATCTCATGTAAAAGATGTAATTATGCATGATTTGTGTGCACAACTATTTATTAATATTTTTCCTTTTTAACCAAGACCTAGTTATGATCTACACATCACTATTAATTGGTATTTCTTTCAAGTTTCTATAGTTTATACATGTCCCTCTGTCATTTTTTTTACTTATAATAAATATTTATATTTTGAATTAACCAGTTTAAACTTGTAGCATTTTCCACTTTGTACTTTCCCCAGGTTCTGTTCTATTTTATGCATTAAATTGGTGGTTGACTTTATCTGTTTCAAGGGTGTGTATGTGTGTGTATGTGGTTTTGTGTGTAGCAAGAGCTTTGATCAAATTATGTTTGAAGGTTTATTTTTTTGTGTGAATATAGAAGTTATTGATCCTCTCAGCCTGAATTAGAGGCTGCAAACATAAATTTTTTTTATTTTACTAGTCCTCCTTCATAGGGTATAAAAAAATATTCCTGGGGCAAGAGCATAGAGGTAGCATTGAGATAGGGCTTTTGCCTTGCATGTAGAAGGACGGTGGTTCGAATCCCGGCATCCCATATGGTCCCCTGAGCCTGCCAGTAGCAATTTCTGTGCATATAGTCAGGAGTAACCCCTGAGTGCTGGCAGTTGTGACCCAAAAACGAAAAAAAGAAAAAATATATTTCTTTAAAAAAATTACTCAGTATTTTTCACCTAAGAAAGCCAGTATAAAAGTTTGATTCTTTCCCTAACCATCTACCTGTTTTTATAATGAGTTGGTTTTCTAGAAGGGAAGAAATTTTTTATAGTATATGCATTTATCTTCCTCATTATGCATATTTTAAGTAGCTTATAGTTTAATTTGTCAGTTATACCTTGCTATATGTAGGTGTGAGGGAGATTAGTTGGTTTTCTAGTATACTCTGATTAGGTATTAGTATTAGTATATTAGTATATGTCAGATTAGTTGTCTAATTAGTTGGTATTCTCCTGAACTCATTATTTTTAATCACTTCAAATTGCCTCATCACTGGTAGTAAAACCCTCTGTAAACAGGCATTCCCTCAGGCTGCTCAGTGGCCTTCCTTCTGAAATCTTTGCCCCCTATCTCAGAAGAACATTTGGCTGTTCCCAAAAATCAGATCCACTGTCTCCAAAGAAAAGTATTTACTATCACTGAGAATAGCAAAGAGGAAAAATGAAGACACATATATACTTAGCTTTCTATTTTGACTACTTCAAGAATACCAAAAAGGACAGAAAAACATAAAATATATTTAACTGTTATGTCTGTGTTAAGGGAGATGATCCATTTAAGTGAGTTTTGTTTAATGCATCATTTTTGTAAAGGTGTAGTAAACCTTCAGCCAGAGTGTATTCATGCTACTGTTTTATGGTAGGACAATGTCAGTTGAAGTTAGTGACTGACCATATGCTTAGTCAGTTGTGCATCTGGGTGAGGCCTCCATCCTTGTGATTAGCAGCATGAACAGTGCCAGTCAAAGCCGAGTGCCACCCCTGTGTCTGAGCCTCCCAACTACTCAGGGCACTAGTGCCCCTTGGAACACTCCTTCCTGTACCCTCGAGGATGTCACACTCCACTTCATTGAAAGTATGCCAATGACATCATTTGCTCAGTTTTACAGGTTTCTTACCTCACTCCAAGTATTCAGTCTTCACTGTCCAGTATTATGAATCCCTTCATGGACATTATCCAAAGTGAGTGTAAATTACTGATTTGAAAAAGAAAAAACTAAAACACTATGACCAAAAATTTTTAATTATTTTTATTGGAGAGAAAAGGAATGTGAAAGGCATCACTTTTCCCTATTTTAAATTGTATTACAAAGCAATAGTTATTAAAACATCCTGGTATTGGAGTAAAGACAATCAACTCACTGGAATAGCCTTGAGTATTCAGAGAATCTTCCCCAGACATACAATCAATTAATCTTTGAGAAAGGGACAAGAAATGCAAAATGGACCAAGGAAAGCCTCTTCAACAAATGGTGTTATCACAATTGGTCAGCCACATCAAAAAAGTGAACTCAGACTTCCATCTAACACCGTGCACAAAGGTCAAATCTAAGTGGATTAAAGACCTTGATATGAGACCTGAAACCATAAGGTATATAGAACATTACATAGGTAAAACACTATGACATTGAGACTAAAGGCATCTTCAAGGAAGAAACAGCACTCTCCAAACAAGTGGAAGCAAAAATAAATAGATGGGACTGTATTAAGCTGAGAAGATTCTGCACCTCAAAGGAAATAGTACCTAGTATACAAAAGATACACCCACAGATTGGAAGAAACTATTCATCAAATAAGGGGCTAATACCTAAAGTATACAAGGTACTGACAGAACTTAACAAGAAAAAAATTCTAATTCCATCAAAAAAATGGGGGAAAAATGAACAATTTCTCAAAGAAAAATACAAATGGCCAAAAGGCACATGAAAAAATGCTCCACATCATTAATCATCAGGGTGATGCGAATCAAAACAACAATGAGGTACCATCTCACGCCACACAGACTGGCACACATCACAAAGAACAAGAACAATCAGTGCTGGTGAGGAGGAGGGGGAAAAGGAACTCGAATTCACTGCTATCGTGAATGCCATCTAGTCCAGCCTTATAGAAAACACTATTTAGATTTCTCAAAAAAACTGGAAATTGTGGTCACATATGATCCAGCTATACCACTCCTAGGGATATACCCTAGGAACAAAAAAGCACAATACAAAAATGCCTTCCTCACACCTATATTCATTGCAGCACTAGTTACAATAGCCAGAATCTAGAAACAACTAAGAAGCCCTTCAATTGATGAATGGCTAAAGAAACAGTGGAACATAAACAGAATGGAATATTATGCAGCCATCAAGAGAGATGAAGTCATGAAATTTTTCTATACATGGATGCACTTGGAAATTATTACGCTGAGTGAATAAGCTAGAGGTAGAGACACACACAGAATAGTCTCATTCATCTATGGATTTTAAGAAACATAAAAGACATTATTTTGATAATGCCCAGAGACAATAGAGATGACTAGAAGGAATGGTTCATGATATGAAGCTCACCACAAAGAGTGGTGAGTGCAGTTAGAGAAATAATTACATTGATAACTATCATGACAATAGTTGTGAGTGATAGAATTATAATACCTGTCTTGAATACATGCAAGGGGTGGTGTTCTGTTTATGATTGGAACCCATTTACAATTAAGCTTGTAATTATGGTGCCTAGATAAAGATATTATTTTAAAAAAAAGAAAAATATTAATAGGAGCATTCTGGTTTTGGAAAAATATTTTTATTGTCGTTATTATATATAAAGTCATGCTTGACTATAAACTTGTTTTTTTATTTTACTCTTATTTCTCTAAGATGGAGACCAAGTGCAATTGTCATTCAGCTGTCTGTCCCCTATCTGCACATGTGCTGTTCTCTTAGCAAAGCTTCCTTGTTTAAAAAAAAAAAAATCCTTGTCTTTTATAAATAAAATTTCTAAGGGTGAACAAAGAAATTTTTTTCTTCGATAAATGTTTTGATTGGGGTCTAACAAGCCATATTGAATCCATTGGGTTTGGGGGAATAGATTTCAAAATAGATCATAAATGTAAGTAATATGATGACTAATGGGTCAAGGAAACTTGGAACATTTTAAATGAGAAAATAACTAGCTGGAACAGTTTTCAGAGAACTTTTCCAGTTGGTGTTTGGTCCCCCCACAAGGTGTGCATTCACATATGCGAAAGGCTGTCACCTCTGATCTCACTCTGATTTTATCATCACAATGCAGTTCTTTCCTTTCCACTAGTAAGTCATCTCCTAGGTTGAGGAAATATGGAGTAAGTAGAATTTATTTGTGTTTATCTAATCTCTTCTTAACTCCATAGTTATTCCATCATTCTTTTTCATGGTAGCTGTTCAGAAAGTTTTGAAGGGTAATTAGAATCAAAAAATTGACAGGCAGGAGTTTATTTGGAAACTCAAAGATGGAGAATGTGTTTGGGAATGGTGAGAAGTTAGATCTGGCAGAGAAATAGATGACTCAGCAGGGATCTTCTCTCTGACTTCATATTCTTAAAATCTAAACTTTGAAAACAATCCATTTATTAAAGTTCAATGAGGGATATGAAAAGAGCTCTGGGGGCTGGAGCAGTGGTGCAAGTGGTAGGGCATCTGTCTTGCATGCACTAATCTAGGACAGACCGCGGTACTATCCCCCAGTGCCCAATGGTCCCCCAAGCCAGGAGCGATTTCTGAGTGCATAGCCAGGAGTAACCCCTGAGCGTCACCAGGTGTGCCCCCCCCCAAGAAAAAAAGCTCTGAATCCTTTAATAGAAGAATCTGATAATAATGGAATATAATTCACATGAACAGTCAGTCCATCTTGGTTTGTTATCCAGAGATAGTTCCAACTCTTGTAAAAAGTATTGTATGTAGCTTCCATTCTATCTCTATTGGATAAAACTTTCTAATTCATTTCTTTAACCTTTGCATTCTTGTTTGTTTGTTTGTTTGTTTGGGGGCTACACCCGGTGATGCTCAGGGGTTACTCCTGCCGGAGCGATGGCACAAGCAATAGGTCGTTTGCCTTGCACGCACTAACCTAGGGTGGACCACAGTTCGATCCCCCAGCATTCCATATGGTCCCCCAAGACAGGAGCAATTTCTGAGCACATAGCCAGGAGTAACCCCTGAGTGTCACCAGGTGTGCCCCACCCCATAAAAAAGAAATCACTCCTGGCTTGGGGGACCATATGGGGGATCAAACTGGTTTGTCTTGGGTCAGCCGCATGCAAGGCAAACGCTATATCACTGCACCACCATTCCGGCCCCAACCTTTGCATTCTTTTTTTTTTTTTTTTTTTTTTTTGGTTTTTGGGCCACACCCGGCGGTGCTCAGGGGTCACTCCTGGCTGTCTGCTCAGAAATAACTCCTGGCAGGCACGGGGGACCATATGGGACACCGGGATTCGAACCAACCACCTTTGGTCCTGGATCGGCTGCTTGCAAGGCAAACACCGCTGTGCTATCTCTCCGGGCCCAACCTTTGCATTCTTATTATTGAATGTTTTCCTCTTTATAGTGAGTTAATGCTTTTCATTAATTCTTTTCGTTATAAAAAAACAATTAAAATATAAATGTAGGGGCCAGAGCAATAGCACAGTGGTAGGGTGTTTGCCTTGATTGCGACCAACCCAGGACAGACCCAGGTTCGATTCCTCGCATTCCATATGGTTCTCAGAGCCTGCCAGGAGTGATTTTTGAGTGCAGAACCAGGAGTAACCCCTGAGCACTGCTGAGTGTGACCAAATAAATAAATAAGTAAATAAATTTAAATGACCAGAAAGTACATTGTTTAATTTTTATTTTGAGTGTAAAAATGCCACAGAGTCACACACTGTTGGACTTTACATGAAGGGTATAATTTCTCTGTGCTGCTTGTATATTTTTGCATGTTTCCTTTCTCTTGGGCAGCCCGCTGCTTTCAAATTGCCTAGTAATACTGTGTAGCGCTCTTTCAACTCACATTCTTGGGCTCTTGAACCCAAAGTGCTGATCAACTTGCCCAAATGGGGCAGTCTAACTCTTTCATTTATATAAAATGGGGCAGGGAGGTAAGGTGTGGAGAAGAGATAAGGCAGTAGGTAGGGCACTCACTTTGCATGTATTAGAGTTATCATACACTGAACATGGTCACCTGAGCCCCACCATGAATGATCCCTGAGTACAGAGCCAGGAATAAGCCCTGAGTATCACCAGATGTGGCCCCAAAAACAAAACAAACAAAGCACACAGAACAGGATATATTCTGCAAGGGGCAAGGTGAGGGACTCTGTGCTCAGTGGAGGTGCTATGTGTGAGAGATCCTCCAGAGCTATACCTGGTGATTTTCAGGAGACTACATTTATAAGGAATTGAACAAAGTTGGTTACGTACAAGGCAGACACCTTATCCCAGGCACTATCTTTCAGGACTAGATTTGTTTCTTCACGTACTACTCAAGAGTGAGACCATTCAGCATTAGTCTTTCTCCTTCTGACTTATTTCACTTAGTTTAATTCCTTCCCTCTTCCACCTATGTGATTGCAAAAGACAAGGTTTCCTGGTATTTTATAGCTGTGAAGTATTCAATTGTGTAGACATCTTACATCTTGATCTATGTTGCTCCTAGATCCTGGCTATTTTAAGCAGTGTTGCAGTGATTACCGGCATGAATATTTCTTTTCAAATGAGGGTTTGTGTTCTTTGGATAGATACCAAGGGTGGACCTCTTCAGTCATATGATCGCTCGTTTTTAATTTTTCTCCACACCCTCATTAGCACTTAGTTCCAGGTTTTTCAGTGTAGCCATTTATACAGAGTATATCACAATTAAAAAATCACAAATCGGGACCGAGTTGTGGCACTAGAGGTAAGGTGCCTACCTTGCCTGCGCTAGCCTAGGACAGACGGTGGTTCGATTCCCCGGTGTCCCATATGGTCCCCCAAGCCAGGAGCGACTTCTGAGCGTATAGCCAGGAGTAACCCCTGAGCGTCACCGGCTGTGGCCCAAACCCCCCCCCCAAATCACAAATCACTCACTACAAATGTAAAATGATTGTTGGCAGTCCAAAATCTAGCTAAACATATCTAGCTTAAACATATACTGTTAACCTTTGAGGGTTCTACTCTTTTTCTCTTACGTTTTTTAATTTCCATTGGTGTGTATTAAAAGAGAAGTAGTCTTATATGGCGAATATAACCCAAATCCTATATTTTAACAGGAAAAGTTGGGGGTCTTATATGCCCAGTTGTCTTATATGCTGGAAAATACAGTAAATATGAGTGGTTGACCCATACAAGCATTTACCCACCAGACTCTATTAGTAACTAAAAGTCTACTAAGCCAAAGGAAGAAGGGGAAATTTTTCAGGTGTTGCTGGAATAACTGGTTATCTTCATGCAAAAGAATGAAAGTGGGTTCTCTACCTTATTATCTCATTCAATACTCAGAATTAACTTACAGACCTAAATATAAATGGTAAAAACTATAAAACCCATAACAGGAAACAGGTGTGAATGTGTGTGGCCTTGAATTAAGCTACAATTTCTTCTTACCAAAAACACAAGGAAATAATAAGCATATTGGGATTAACAAAAATTATATTCTGTATTGCATATGATCCCATCAAAAACACTGAAAAGATAACCCACAAAATGGAAGAAAATATTTGCAATATGGTCTCTGATAGAGACTAGTATGTAAGCTATACAAAGAAGCCATGCAACTAAGTAGTAAAAGATCAACCTAATTTTAAGTGAATGAAGGAAGCTGGGAGATATTTGATAGAATTGGAAATATGTCTGTCATATGTGGGCACCTGGGTTTGATCCCTAGCAACTTGTTCCTTCTTCCATTGTCACCAGGTATAGCCCTAGTGGTCTCCAAGCACCACTGAATTCAAACCACAAGTCACCTGGTAGCCACTAAACACTGAACCATCAGGCCCACGCTGCTGAGCTGAGTTACCTGGGGTGATCCCTAGTAAATAAGTAAATATTGATAAGTAAGTTAAGGATTTGAATACACATTTCTCAAAAACAAAACAAAACAAAAAAAAAAACCTATATACTTGAGTATAAGCCAAGTTTTTCTGGCACAAAATTTGTGCCAAAAAGTCCAAACTTGGCTTCTACTCGTGTCATACAGGTTACTTGATTCAGTGCATGTGCACCGAATCCAATGCACGTAGTCTCCAGTCGTCTTCTGCAATCTGCTAGAGGGGGCGGTGCTTCAGCTCAGTTCACAAGTCGCAGCTGAGTTGAAGAAGTAGGCTAGGCTGTTGAACTGAACTGGATGCCACTGAACTGTTTAACCCACAATATTCCGACAGCAGTGATGATATCTTCTAACTCAGTGATGATGACAATGTCTATGCTGTTACCTTCACATCAGATACAGCTAAAGCTCTATTTGGACATACAGATGAGGAGGAGGAGGAATCCAGTTTTGAAGGATTTGAACCTTTGTGATTTAGCTTGATTACCTGTTAAACTACATTTTCTGCACTTTATTTAAAGTTTTAAAGTTATTGTTGCTAGTTTACAGTTTTCCTTTAGCAATAAATAGTGAAAAACATTTAACCTACTGATTCTTCAATTATTGTAATTGTTTGGGGTATATATTTTTATTTTTGAAATTTACCAGTGGCTGCTGCATTTTTCACCTTGACTTATACTCAAGTTTTCCCAGTTTTTAGGGTGAAATTAGGAGGGTCAGCTTCTACTCGGGTTGGCTTATACATGAATATATACGGTATGTTAATATCAATAGGCACATAAAATTGCCTATTGTATATTTAGTCTCTGAGACAATACAAGTCAAAATCCCATCTACAGGATACTGTAATCAGATATGACCTCCCAAGTCTTACCCCTAACTGGATACTTAAGAGAAATGAAAACAAGTTCACACAAAGACTTGCATATGAATCTTCATATTCTTTTTTTTTTTTTTTTTTTTTTTTTTTGGTTTTTGGGCCACACCCGGTAACACAGGGGTTACTCCTGGCTATGCACTCAGAAGTTGCTCCTGGCTTGGGGGACCATATGGGACGCCGGGGGATCGAACCGCGGTCCGTCCAAGGCTAGCGCAGGCAAGGCAGGCACCTTACCTCTAGCGCCACCGCCCGGCCCCCTGAATCTTCATATTCTTAATAGCAAAACAGGGGAACATCAATGGATAACTAGTAAGCCAAATGCAGTATCCCAGTTCAGGGAGTCATAGTCAGCCTCAAGGAAGACTGATGTATGTACAATGCATTTTTTAACATGGACTGATATGCACATTACATGTTCCAACAAAACTTAAAAAGAACAGTAAAAATGTAAAACCAGACATAAACGGCCAGATTTGAATGAATACATCTTTTTTTTGGGGGGTCACACCCTGCAGCGCTCAAGGGTTACTCCTCCTCCTATGCTCAGAAATTGCTCCTGACAGGCTCCAGGGACCATATGGGATGCCAGATTCGAACCACTATCCTTCTGCATGCAAGGCAAATGCCCTACTTCCATGCTATCTCTCCGGCCCCCGAATGAATACATCTTAATAGTAATTTTAATTAATAAATTTTTCATTGAATCACTGTAAGGTGTTCATGATTGAGTTTTAGTCATATGATATCCAACACACATCCCTTCACCAATTCATTTCCCACCACCAGTGTCCCCATTTTTCCTCCCATCCACCTCCCCACCTGTCTCAATGGCAGACATTCTCTCTTTCTCTCCCCAGTTTGCTTTGAGATCCTGTAGTTTGCAATACTGTTACTAAAGGGGTATCATGCATATCACTTTATCTCCTTTCAGCACCCAATTCTTGTCCAGAGTGATCATTTCCAACTATCACTAGTGGTCCCTTTTCTGCCCTAACTACCCTCCCCTACCCTTACATATCTCACAAATGAGTGCAATCATTTTGTGTCTATCCCTCTTCCTCTGACGTATTTCACTCAGCATAATACTCTCCATATCTATTCATAAGCAAATTTCATGACTTCATTTTCCCTAACAGCTGCATAGTATTTCATTGTGTAGATGTACCATCATTTCTTTATCCACTCAATTGTTCTCGGCCACTTTGGTAGTTTCCAGATTCTAGCTATTGTGAATAGTGATGCAATAAACATAGGACTAAAGAGAGCTTTTCTGCATTGTGTTTATGGGACCCTAGGAAATGAAGAAATTTATATGAAATGTCCACAATAGATATCTCTGCAGAAACAGAAATCAGATCAATAAGCACTGGGGGCTGAGGATAAGGGGTGAATATGGACGACTGCTAATTGATATGAGGAAGCATGAGTTTGTGTGTGAGCTAACGGTTGGGAATTAGTGGTGATTATGTGATCTTGCGAATATATTAAAAACTACTGAGTGTATGGGTTATAAATATGTCAACAGGATGTTTAAAGTTAATTCCTTTAAATTTGGGTATCACTCCCATTTTGCAAAACATAGAAATGGTGGGGCAGTGAAGCAGCACTACAGCAGGCAGGGCACTTGCTTTGCATGTGACTGACCAGGTTCTATCTCTGGCTTCCTATATGATCTCCCAAGCAATGCCTGAAGTGATCTTTGAGTAGAGTCAGGAGTAATCCCTAGGGACTACCAGTTGTGGAGGGAGAGAAAGAAGGAAGGAGGGAAAGGGCTAGAGCGATAGCACAGCAGTAGGACATTTACCTTGCATGCAAAGGACCTGGGACAGACCCAAGTTCGATCCCTGGTATCCCATATGGTCCCCCAAGCCTGCCAGGATCAATTTTTGAGCACAGAGCCCTGAGCGCTGCCGGGTGTGGCCTAAAAACCAAGAATGAATGAATAAATAAATAAATAAATAAATAAATAAATAAATAGGGAGGGAGGGAAGGAAGAAAAAGAAAAGAAGGAAGGAAGGCTGGGAGGGAGGAAGGGAGAAAGGAGGGAAGGTAAAGGAGGGCAGAAAGAAGTGAGGAAGGGACGGAGGGAGAGAAGAAAGAAAGATTTTTGTACATTTGCTATATGAGGATTGTGGTCAGCCCACCACTCAGATATGGGTGTACCCCTTTATCTTTATTTGTGCCAGTGTGCTGGGGGGCTTCTTTTCCCTTGAGTGTGAATGGAGCTCTACTTACTTTTGTCAGGAGCAAACGGCAGAGCCCATGTATTCCCACAAGTCAATAATTGGATTGTGACAGATCAGATCCCAGAGGAGAGTCCCTCTGAGCGTCCCACAGAGACCTGGAGGTCAAGCCTTCTGTTTCCTCCCAGAGCTTTACTCATTTCCCCTTTTGACTCCCAGAGCTTTACTTGTTTCCTTTTTGGCCCCACAGCAGACATCAACCTGGACCTGTCGAAGCCCTTCAAGGCCAACCTGAGTTTCACCAAACTGGACCAGATCAGCAACTTTTTACAGAAGGTCACCAGTGCCCATGGCAAGGAGCCAACCAGCCCAGCTGAGGCCACTTTGAGCAGAGATGAGTCATGTGTCCCCAGAGGCCATCAGAGAAAGCCACTGAAATTTGATGGCCAGCCAGAGACCCCCTTTCAAGAAAGCCTGTGGAGAGCTGTGTCCTGCTTCCAAAGGATTTCGGTCCACACCAGGCAGATAGTGGTTTCCATGGAGCCTGTCCCACACCCCCAGAAGCCTTGTCTGTTGGCATCCTTATCTGCCCTCACCGGGAGCCTGCACATGAGAGCCTCAGCCAGAGCCCCTGGTAAGTCCCAGAGGAAAGTGGGAGAGCTCGTCAGCACTGCACTGGGTACACAAGGGAAAGGTCACCCTGCTTCTTACAGACCAGAGCCTTTACCTTGCTACCTTCTTCTAGGGCTGCTTTCTGGTGGTTCTTTAAGTCCAACTCTTTGAACACCCCAAACCAGTGGTTCCCAAAGTGAGCAGTGAGGCCTCCTAGGGGATTGGAATGGTTGGGAAGCAGGGGGTAGATTGTGGGGACACTGATTTTTTTTTTTCTGCGCAGTAAACCAAACAAGTAACTGATGTGCTAGACTGTACCTTGGCACCTTTTTATTCTGGTCATCCTATTGCTTGTACCTCTGCTCACCCCTAAATCTCCTTGTTCTGGAAATATCTGAAAAAAAAGCAGGATCAGTTAAAGTCAGTCATGGAGATGTGAGCTGAGAAACATGATCTCAAAACTGCCTGGAACCTTCTAAAACATTCATTTCTTGGACAGTACACCTGCCCAACAGAGTCAGAGGTGAATCCCAGAGATCTGTGTTCTGACAGGCCTTACAGGACAGTAAACTGGACACTTTTGCAACATGGAATGCACTGGAAGCACAGGGGCTGGGATCAAAGCTTTACCAGGTTGGTGCCTTGGCAGCAGCCCGAGCTAATGGCAGAGGTGGGGTTCCCATGCCTTATCTACATGCCAAAGTCACCGATGGAAAGCAGATGAGAGTGAGGGCTGCATTTCACCCCTTCCTTACCATGACCAGGTGACACAGCTGTAGATCCCTGCTCAGTGCCAGGCCCTTGCTTCACTTTCATTAAAATGGCCTCATTGTCTTAATCATTAGCAAAATACACATTTGCTTCACTCCCAGAGATACAAAGACTGGAAGTGCTGGGGGTCACCAGGGCCACACCAATAATACTAGTGAGCCATGAGGCACCTGGAATTGAACCTGTAGCTTCACACATGCAAAACAGGTGCTCCTTTCCATTTGTGCCAGGACCCAATGCTCCCATTTTAGTAACTTTGAATAGTGTTTCTTCTAAGTAAACGTCTCAAAAGCTGGCCAGAGCTTCTCATTGAACTCTAAATGTCTTCATTCTGCTTTTCCATTTGATACTCTGTCCCATTCCTTTTACAGTTATCTCTTAAATCTATTCAAAGCCAAAATTGAAACAGTAGCTTGAAGTAAGATGCGCTTTATAAAGCCTGTTATCTCTCTAGTACCTGATAGGAACAAATCAAGTCAAAAGTAAAGCTAGCCAAGTAATAGGAATATTTTATTTTGAAAGCATATTTAATTCAATTTTTAATCTTCTTTACATTTCTGCTTAATGCAGTGACATAGTCAAGCAATTTTAGGAAAATAATGAAGTAAGCAAAATAAGAATAATTATATGAAATAAGACTGTTATATTCTAGTTACTGGTGAAGATTCATTTCTAGTAGCTTGGCATTGAGAAAATATTACATTTTTCAAAATTAACTTTTAAGTATCTAACCTTATTCAAAGTAAAATATAATCTTTATATCACTGCATTCTAATTTTTAATTGCAGTAGCATTCATTATAATGTGTTTCAAATATACATCATCAAAAATCACCATGGTAAATACTACATTCAAGTCTACCATTTGAAGAACAGAAAAATTTAAGCTTTAGTGAATGTTAATTTTTTGTATAGTTAGTTGTCTTAAAAAAAACTCAGGCCTTTCAGTTTGGATAAAATAGACATATATACATTTCCGAGGTATATTTTTGTTAAGTGGTAGAAAATAGTCCACCTCATCCAAAAAATCCCACTTTTGGGGGTATTCTTCAAGTGACATCCAACCAATTATTTTATAGTCTCTCTTTGAGCTCAGCCAAGCTAATGTCATATTTTTATAGTTTGATTCAACTGAAGAAATATTTAACTGTGTCTTTGATTTTATAGTTTATATAACTATTGTGACCATCTGCAGCAGCTGCACTTTTCAAATTATTTGCTGAACCAAATTGAGCACAGTGACAAAAGTAGTCATCTCAGATGTACTATTAAACAGAGAAAGAACAAGGAGCATTGCTCTGGTTCCTTATAGCCATCTGCTGTACAGATGTTATTGTATAGAATGACTTCAGATAAAATAATTGTACGAAATTTTCATTAAACCCTCAACAATTTGCACTTGTTTATGCGAATCTGCATAACTCCCCAATGAGACAACACACTTGGGGTTTCTTTGGTTCTCACTCACTTTCCCTTTGATCCTTTTTGATGTGCGGACTTTAATAAACATAGTCAAAAACACTGTGCAAAAACATCATGGAAAAAACTACAAAGGAACAATTATAGCCGCAGAAACTACTCTAATCCCTAACTTACGCAAGCTATTTTTAGCGAATATTTTTTTAACACTCTTTATGTGACAATGTTATATAAACAGAGTACAATGGTCCTTTCCAGATGACTTGGAATTTAGGTGCTGAAATAGATCTGTAGCCTGCAAGGACTCTTGTGTTCTCAGGAACATTCCATGAAATGAAGTTGGGAATGTGCTTAGGAACACAGTAGGCTTGTTTTATCACTGCTGAATGGGACCAAAATGATTTGTTTGCCTATGAATTCTAGTCCTTGTCATTTAAATTGATGTATGTTGGAGAAATACTTAGGAAAAGGGAATAATAAAGGAATGTGGGGTGAGGTTAGTTTTCTTCCCAAGACATTGAAATCTGAAAAGGCTTTCAAGAGCCACTTACTGGCTTTATAAACTAAATAGGAAACAGATACTAATTTCATCATTTGAAACAAATGGTTAAATATTTTCACTTTAAAAAAAAAAACATGTGAAACTTTGCACTCTTCTTGATTTCTTGTGGCCTTGAATTATGAAAGTTTGAAGGAACTTGATTTTTTTTTCTCCAGTTTTGCTCCACAGATGTGAGTATGACTTTGACTTATAATGGCCTAACTCATATTTCTGCTAGAATACTTATCTTCTCCCAGATGTCTTGAGGAAAATGACCCTGATGCTCTGATTTGAGTAGACAGACAAGTAAACATAATGTTTTTCTTCTTAAGGTTAATTAAGGGTACCCCAAAATTGTTGTGTTTTTATTAACAGAAAGGATGTATCATTTAAAATTAGTCTTATTTTATGAAACATTTTAAGGCAGATAATATTTCTCTTGCAATTTGTTAAATCCAGTCTAGCACATAGCATGTTCTTCTGTAAAACCCTACTCCACCCCCATCCACATACAACACATCCTCTTACTGTTTGAAGTATGATGTTGGGAAGAAACCATTCGTGTGTAGCTGTAAATTGTGAACTAGCCAGGGAGCACATCGTGCAGGCAGGGTGGGGATCCTGCTCCCCTGTCACAGTAAATTATGGCTTTATTAGCTGGCAAGCCAGGGACTTGGGCAAATGAGAGGACATGCTTTGGACAGGGAAGTCACTGCACTTTCTTACCTGCCTTTTTCTTTCTGGGGACCCTCAGATGAGGGTCCTCTGGTCAAGGGACTCAGGATAGGAACTAGTGAGGGGCCATAGGGGATCTTGGGGAGAGCTTCAGTGAGGCTTTCGTGGCTGACACGTTAGTCAGAATTGGGGGAAAGGCTTAGGATGCCTTTTTTACTGGCACTCGGGGTGCTTTTCATCCTGGCAGGAAGCAGGGATCTGAAGTCCTCTGAGTCAAAGAGTGTGGTTTAAATAACTTTCACTCCCTGGGCCTCTGTCCTCCAGATGTACTTATCTCTGTGTATAAACACAAATTGGAGAAAGAAAGCAAAACCACATTATTCTTTTTCATGTACACAAAGACCTCTTCTCATGTTCACAAAATTCGGGGCCCAATAAACTGTCAAGAACCTTGGGTCCCTGTGCACACCCAAAAAAGTGAAACCAGGTCATGAACTGGTCTCCAGTGTGGCTCTGGCTGTCCATTCCACAAGGAAATAGATCCCTCGGAAGCAGAATCTCCCTCTGAGGGCCCTCTCAAGTGCCCCAGGAAGTCAAGGCCTGGATCAGATCCCACAGCCTTCCAAAAGGTAACTTGTAACCAGTTATTTAAGACAACACCTCCCAAGGCTTTCTTGACTTTTTCAAAGAAACTGCATCTCTTTCCCAGGCCCCAACAATTGCACACAAATTGTTGGACAGTTTGCACCAGCGGACCAGCTTCTGAAGGCATTCGGGAAAGCTAGAATGACCCCTCATGCACAGCTACACAAATATTGGGGGTGGGCACCAGGGGCCTGTCACTTTTGACACTGTGCCCCAAGTAGCTGAAACTCAGCATGAACGGAAAGGTGGAGACCTCGCTGTAGCGCAGTAACATCTGGGACTTTGTCATTTTGGCATACCCTGCAAGCACAAAAAAATAAAGAGAGTAAAAGGGGATTATCTTGACAATGAAATGAGTTACTGAATCTTGTGATAATGAAAAGCAGAATTCAAATGCCTTTTTAGAGTCCCTGAGGTTGAGGTGCCTTTATGGTTTTGCAGAAGCCAAATGTAGGCAGGCAGAGCAGATGGCCCAGTGGGTAACCCGACACCACCGTGTGGAGGCCAGTGCACCATCCATCCTGCTCCCATTTGCTCCTGGTGCTCTCCGTAAAGGCGCTTCAAAGTGGCTACTGATGCCCAGCCTGTCCCCCTTTTGCTCTCAACTCTCCTGTATGGCTCCTAGCCGGGCCATACTTCTCTGCATATTAGTAGGTCCTCGAGACTTTCCCCAAAAGTTGGAATAGGAAGTTTTAAAATTTGAATGGGAATAAATAAGGAGAGGAAAATAAAGTTCTTGTAATTCCAACTATACCCCCTTACAAATTTTAGGTCATATAATTTTGCTACTATGGTAAGAAACAACCCAGAACTGTCCATGTCACTGTTGGGGGTGAAATTCATGTTCTCCGCTAAGTAATCACATGCAACTGGAGAAGTTCATTCAGTTTCTATTCTCCTGGGCTCTAATGAGCATCATAAAATATTATTAGGTCCGATTTTAGGCAATAACAAGCAACCCAAAGCCACTACCTGAAATGGCCTTTTCTTCACACACTTACACAGACAAGTAATCATTTAAGAATGTTTGTTGTTCTGAAAAGTCCCCAGCTAACAGAAATCTGCTCCCTTTAAGACAAGCTTAAATAGTCACTTACTCTTTTGTTTACCCAAAGGGTGTGTATGAAGCCTTCTCCATCTCTCCTCTGAGGGTTTAGAAACCATTTAACAGTATTTTTTTTTCAACTTTTATGTCCTTGCCATCCTGCATGTACGTTCGTCTGAAGGTGATTACCCACAGTCAGTTTTATATTCCAGTGGGAAGTGTTTAAAAAACAAAGGCTGGTGACTTCAGAAATGCAACGGATGGCCCCTCGGTGCATTGTGGGTGCATTTGGGGCCTGCTGCATAGGCAGTAGAAAATCACCCATGAAGGACCGATTCCAAGGCCCAGGCCCTTGCCTGCGGGGGTGGATTCGAGTACCTGCCCAGGCCCTTTGCTCCTGGAGATGAGCTCATGGCCCAGAGATAACCATCTCAGACTATGCCTTCTGATTCATCACCAACCTGAACTCCATTTGAACCTTGTTCGACAGAAAAACAAGCAGAATTCCTGGCCCAAACTATAAAATATAATTAAGGCCTTTTGAAATGATGTGTAAAAGAACATTACCGTCCCCCACTTAGAACCATTACCACCACCACAACCAATAAAGTTAAATCAAGCACTGCCTGTAATGGATTAAAATAATAAATGTTCCTGGATTTCAGTGTTTGAAGAAAACAGGCTCCCAGCAGCCGAGTAGCTGAATGCAGGACAGACATTTATTAATGACGAGTTCAAGGGTTTGGCCTGTTTAAGATCATGACTTTCTGTTTACCGTGTGTTACACATCTTACTTTTACACAGCCCATATGTGTCCAAATCCAATAATGAAAAGCTTTCTTTTTTTTTTTTAACAAAATGATTGTTAATTGTGTAAATATGGCTCTCTTGGGGAAGATGAATTCTTCCATAGGACTACTTTTTGCTAATGAGTAATCCACGAGTCAAGTCATCATGCTCTTCCTAGTCTATTCCCTTCGAATCTTGCTCCTCCCTAAAGCAGACTCATTCTCCCTAGAGTTTTTAGTTACCAAGTTCCGAAATTAAGGCAACTAGAAAGCTCTTTCTTGGTTTTAGTTTTGAATGTTAGTCTTTACTCACACACAGAACAAAGACACCCCCTGTTTTTCATTCCTTTTTCTGGTCTCAAAGGTAAAGCAAAGAAACATTGCTCTAGATTCGGATGTTTAGAAAGGCACTGGAGCCAACTGATAAAAATGTTTCACATGCTTATGTTAGCAATGTGCTGCTGGGGCAGGAGGAAAGGGGCCTATGCTGCTGCTTAACAGGAAACATTCTCCATGCTTCTGGGAACAGCGCTCTTTTCTTGATATTTATATTCTCCCCTGCACCCTGATGATAATCCTTTTATCAGTCTTTAAGTGGAAGGAGGAAGAAGGGGTACTATCCTTAGTACCCATAGCTCCAGAACTATGGGAAGGGAGCGTTAGAAGGACTAGTAACAATTTTGTAAACCACTGTGAAAAAAAATGTGTCAGTTTAGCCCTCTGGCCTCCACCTGGGATGGCATTTAGTCTTATGCCCATGGCCACAGCAAATTGTCCTCTTATGCACATAACCAGTAAGCTACTTGCTAGAAGTTTCTGGCAGTGAAACCCAGCCACTAATGAGTGATTACAGATGTGTCTGCAATGCTCTTTTCCTCATTGGTGGCCCCTGAGCCTGTAGACTGTGTGGGCACAACCTGCAGAGACCATGAAGGACAGGACAGCTGGAGAAAGGAAGAAATAGTCCCTCTCAACCTGTTTCCTAGTGGAAAAAAATGAAACTACTAAGTACTAAGTATTAACAGTGATTTTCAAAAGCAACATGCTGTGGCAAAGAGGAAAACAGGATCCAAATCCCAACCCTCCTGCTCATGGGTAGTTGATGGACAACATAGCCCCTTTCATTAGGGGAAGCAAGAATACTTGTCTGGGGGTATCCCTCAGTGGAAGGGTGCTAGCCATAGGCATGTGGCCCTGGGTTTCATTTCCAGCATACGCTTCCCCAAGAGAAACCCCCTTTGTTCACCTGGCTGTTGAGCGGGTGAGGTGAGATCACATATATGGGGGCCTCTACATACTGTGCATTCTCTGGCATAAATGGAATGCTCAATAAATATTGATTTTTTTGTTTTGTATTTTACACACAGTCACTCACAATTTAGTCATGTCACATAAAATAAAAGCTGAGGGGCTAACATTATGTACGAAGGTTAAATCCAAATGGATGAAAGACCTCGATATCAGACCCGAAACCATAAGATACATAGAACAACACATAGGAAAAACACTCCAGGACATTGAGACTAAAGGCATCTTCAAGAGGAAACTGCACTCTCCAATAAAGTGAAAGCAGAGATTAACAGATGGGAATATATTAAACTGAGAAGCTTCTGCACCTCAAAAGAAATAGCGCCCAGGATACAAGAGCCCCCCACTGAGTGGAAGAAACTATTCACCCAATACCCAACAGACAAGGGGCTAATCTCCAAAATATACAAGGCATTGACAGAAATTTACAAGAAAAAACATCTAATCCCATCAAAAAATGGGGAGAAGAAATGGACAGACACTTTGACAAAGAAATGCAAATAGCCAAAAGACACATGAAAAAATTCTCCACATCACTAATCACCAGGGAGAAGCAAATCAAAACAACTATGAGGTACCACCTCACACCCCAGAGATTGGCACACATCACAAAGAATGAGAACAAGCAGTGTTGGCGGGGATGTGGAGAGATAGGAACTCTATCCACTGCTGGTGGGAATGCCCTCTAGTTCAACCTTTATGGAAAGCAATATGGAGATTCTTCCAAAAACTGGAAATCGAGCTCCCATACGACCTAGCTATACCACTCCTAGGAATATATCCTAGGAACACAAAAATACAATACAAAAATCTCTTCCTTACACCTATATTCATTGCAGCACTATTTACCATAGCAAGACTCTGGAAACAGCCAAAATACGCTTCAACAGATGAATGGCTAAAGAAACTGTGGTACATATACACAATGGAATATTATGCAGCCGTCAGGAGAGATGAAGTCATGAAATTTTCCTATACATGGATGTACACGGAATCTATTATGCTGAGTGAAATAAGTCAGAGAGAGAGAGAGAAAGACGCAGAATGGTCTCACTCATCTATGGGTTTTAAGAAAAATGAGAGACATTCTTGCAATAACAACTTTCAGACACGAAAGGAAAAGAGCTGGAAGTAACAGCCCACCTCATGAAGCCCACCACAAACAGTGATGAGTTTAGTTAGAGAAATAACTACGTTTTAACTATCCTAATAATGAGAATGTACGAGGGAAATAGAAAGCCTGTCTAGAGTACAGGCGGGATTTGGGTGGGGAGGAGGGAGATTTGGGACATTGGTGATGAGAATGTTGCATTGGTGATGGATGGTGTTCTTTACATGACTGAAACCCAAACACAATCATGTATGTAATAAAGTTGTTTAAATAAAATTTAAAAAAAACTGGCAATTTAGTTCCCATATGAAAAAAAATAAATAAAAGCTGAGGGGCCCGAGCGGTGATGCAAGCGGTAGGGCGTTTACCTTGCATGTGCTAATCTAGGACAGACCTCTTCCATCCCCTGGCATCCCATATGGTCCCCCAAGCTAGGAGCAATTTCTGAGCACATAGCCAGGAGTAACCCCTGAGCATCATCGGGTGTGACCCACAAAGCAAAAAAAAAAAAAAAGCTGAGATCATTGGTTATTATTCATTTTTAAATCTGAGAATGGTAGTCAAGGTCATCCTTTTCTAATAAAAGAATGCTTATTAGCCTTTTAATCCAGTGACTCTTGCCCCACATGCTGCATTCAGGTAACATGACAATACCACTGATGTGGCCTTGTCTCAGACAAAAGCATGATTTCCTACAGGCTCCTTGAAACTCTGAGTCCCACCCCCAGAACTGCCATTACTGAGCACTCCCTTCGAAACTTCATTCAGACCCCAGGCCAACCTTACTCCTCACTGAGTTAAGGGCAGAATGATGAGGAATGCGATTTGACCTGGCCACCATGCAGTTGATTGTGTCTACAACACAAACCCCTGGTCTTCCTGTCCTACCAGGCATTGCACCCTGAGGTTTGTAGCTTAGCATCATTTTCTAAGCCACTGCATCGAATTCATTAGTAAATTGTTCTGCCTTCAGCCTAGTTTGGAATAATAGATACCCATTCTTCCATCCTTGTGACTGAATTCTTTTTTTTTTTTTTTGTCTTTAATGTGTCCCCAGTATTTTCCTCAGGTAGCTCAACCAAACAGCTAGTATGCTCATCTCACTTACTTCAGAAGTCTTTCCTGGTTATTTTTTCTGCGAGAAGGTTTGCCCGCACTTTCCAGTGTGCATAGTCAGAGTTGCCTGTATTTTTTTTTACTTAGAACATCCTGCCTGTTCAGTGGAGCTAGTGTTTCCAATACTCTGACATGCTTTCAAACAGTGAGCACAGGAGACAGGTCAGCGGCAAAGTTAGAAGGAACAAAGCATAATCTCCATCACCCTTCGATATTTTAATATTCTGCTTGTCTAGGATCCTAGAGTCTTAGACATTACTCCCAGGTGCTCTCCATGGGCTAAGAGTGAACAGGCATTTCACCTGCCAGGAGCAAGCCTCCCTTTGTCAAAGGGGAAACCTCTGTCACTGGCATTTTCTTATATCTTAGTGGAGAAACTGGAAAGAGACTCAGAGTCCCAACTTGCTCTCTCCAGAGAGAACTAGATAAAAAAAAAAAATCCAGAGGCCAGATACACTACTCTGTGACAGATTAGTGAATTTTTGGACAACTGCAACTCCTAGCAAGTAATCAAGAAGACTGGCACCCCCTTTCATCTTAGCTGTGTCCCTGTAGTTCTTTGGCATTTTTATTATCGGGTTGTGGGTTTTTGTGTTTGTTTGGTTGGTTTTGGTTTTTGCCGATGTTTGTTGTTACGTTGTTTTGGTTTTTGGCATTTCGCAGCTCTTACTCCTGGTCTGCGCTCAATTTCATCTGGGGTCAGGATTATATGTGGTGCTGGGGATCTAATCTGAGTGCCATGTGCAAGGCAATCTTCCCTCATGTTTTAGTTCATCGTATTAATAGACACAAATATAAAAGCTTATCAAACACAATGCAGGTCAGCAGGATCTGGTCAACACACACCATTAGATCTAGGTGAGAAGACTGGACTTTTTCCATGACAAAAACTTTTAGGTGCCAGTTTACATGAATCAACAGAACTCATTGAAGGCACTAGAAACAGAAAGCATCTGATCATTTTTGTCAGAAAATGTAGTTCCTCTCATTCCATCATGGAGGGCCAACTGGCTCTTAGTCCCTGTCCCTTTGCCCAGCCCACATGTGCAGGCATCCCAATGCCTCACTACAGACAGACGTATGCACAAAGAATATATATGCTGCCTGCCTGCTAGACTCCCATGACTTCCATCTAAGACAAATACCAGCTGTGCTTTGCTCCCAGTGTGACCATGTGGTCCTCCCTAAAAGGCCACACGGCTGCCTGATGAGTTTGTCTTTTGCAGCCAACTTGAGAGTAGGCATCCGCAGAGGGGGGCTGGCAAGGGTGAATGAGTGGTCAGTCTCCTCCCCAACAAGTGGTTTGCATCTATCAACTCCTGATGGAGGACTATAACGGCAATGGAGCTACTTTGCTCCTTGAACTCTACTTCTCCACTCAATGGAAGGATGTCAGTGTGCAGACCAGGCAAGCTTGCCTCTGTTCATTACACCAGGGTTCTGAAATCACTTCTTCATGTTGCTGCATCTCATTTATGTCACTAAGTAGCTGCCTGTTCTCCCAAGAGAGTGTCCTTGTATTTGTGCTTGCCCATTAACATCTCTATTAGGAAAGAGGGTGCCTCACCTTGCTTTCTCTTGCTATTTATACCGAATTGTGAGTTTTTTTGGTTTGTTGGTTTGGTTTGGTTGTTTTTATTTGTCTGTTTGTTTGTTTTTGCAGATGTTTGTTGTTGTTATGTTGTCTTGATTATTGGCAGGTCTCAGGGCTTACTCCTGGTTTGTGCTCAGGGCTCATTCTGTCTGGGGTTAGGATTATATGTGGGTGCTGGGGCTCTAAACCAGGTCACCATGTGCAAAGCAAATACCCTCCCTACTGTACTGTGGCTCCAGCCTCTTTAACTTTTTTGTCGTGAATGTGGAATTTTCCAGGCTCTGTGAGCACAGAGTGTTCTCAGGGGCCCTCAGTTTCTATGTGTGGTGACAAATAAAAATAAGACTTACCTTCTCCCAGGGAGAATATTTAGCACGTTTCCTGATGAAAAGAGCCGTAAGGCAAGAGGACAGCTTCTCACAGAGAGAAAGGAGAATTAATAGCCCTGTCAGGAGAGCGGGGATCATTTTCCTATTCTGTGGTGCAAGTGTGAAGTGTGGTTTGCCATTTATAAATGACCCTGTGAAATTCATCCCCACTTTTCATTATTCAGTGGTCACCACAGCCTCTTATTACTGGTTATTTACACCAAGATTAAAACCACTTGAACCAACATACTTCTCTATTATTTTCTTCAAGTTTTATTTTTTTGTAAAGCTAAGTAGGAACTGTCCAAAGGGAGAGAGACAACAGCTCTTTCCAACCTGAAAGCTGGTGCTTGTGGGTGAACCTGTCCAAAGTGGCTGGGAACAGGGAGTCCTTGTGAGGAGGCAAGGACAGCCCAGCACCACAGGATGTCACACATGCAGAAAGCAGGTATTCCTGGGTAGAATGAGAGGCAAGTGAGCCCCACTTCTTAGTAGTGAGCCCTGTCTCATTTTCTGGCGAGGTGTGGCAGAGAAGGGACGAGGTGCAGGGAGGCACATTTCTGCTTGGAGCATTGCTTCCCCTCAGTCTCTCAGACAGCAACCCAACCTCAGTCTTCACTGACGGGGTATGACAGAGAAGGAAAGAGACACAGGGAGGCCCATTTCTGCTGGAAGACCTTGTTTTCCCTTCGTCTCTCAGACACCTCAGCCTCTGTCTTCACTGCCATCTTCAGCCTCTTATATTTTCTCTTTGTTAGCTCAAATCTTGCTCAGTAACAGTACAAATTTGAAAAGGGTGAAAGAAACTAAAATATGGACTTTGAGGATGAGCATTCAAGTGAAGAAAAAATAGAGGAAAGCCGTGGCTAGAGCCAGAGTACAGCACAGTGTACTATCTTACAGGCCACTGACCTGGGTTTCATCTTTGGCATTCCAAATTTTTTTTTGATGGAGTACTTTATTATTCTTGAAACTGTTTTAAAATTCAAAGCAAAGCATACATGAAGTACTTAAAGTTTTCTGTAGTTATCTCTAGAAACTGGTTTATTTTAATGTTAGTTATTTTTCATATTAAATTCAGGGTAGAAGTTTCACAAAACCATTTGCATTTATTGAGTAGTTTTAATTGTATGAAATATCTAAATATCTGCACTTTAAATATTTGGAGCATAAGCATTCGGAACATTGCATTTATGCAATCAAAAATCTATGAAAGGGGCCCGGAGAGATAGCATGGAGGTAAGGCGTTTGCCTTTCATGCAGGAGGTCATCGATTCGAATCCCGGCGCCCCATATGGTCCCCTGTGCCTGCCAGGAGCAATTTCTGAGCCTGGAGCCAGAAATAACCCCTGAGCACTGCCGGGTGTGACCCAAAAACCACAAAAAAAAAAAAAAATCTATGAAAACGTGAGTAGCCAGAGCAATAGTTCATTTTTAGGGCATTTACCTTGCACGTGGTCTACCTGAATTCACTTTCCGAGCCTACCAGGAGTAATTCCTGAGTGCAGAGCCAGGAGTAAGCCCTGAGCACTGCCAGATGTGTCCCCCAAGCTAAAAAGCAACAAAGGAAAGCAAGAAGGAAAAACTGAGTGTGACTCCCATGCAGACACCATGTCCTTGAAGCAAAAAGCGGGGCAGTGCTAGAGGTGGTGTTCCTTGTTTCCACTTGCCTGCAAAGTCCATCTATCAGTGCCTGCTATTTTCTTAATTCCACTCATGCTTAGAACACACACCTTAGAACCTGACGCCAGCAAACGAGCCAGGAATGAGCTCCCTCTACATACCCCAAATATGCGAGATGCCTGACAGAAGTTGGTCGGGAAACCAAGGTAATTTGAGGATCGGCATGGAGACCTGCCAGAACCTCTACATTTGAATGGCTGCCATGGAGGCCTGGGCGCAGTGCCTGTGTTACACGCTGGTGTTGTTGGGGAGTGACTGGGGGTGCTGTCATTAAGATGGTGATGTTAGGGCCCGGAGAGATAGCGCAGCGGCGTTTGCCTTGCAAGCAGCCGATCCAGGACCAAAGGTGGCTGGTTCGAATCCCGGTGTCCCATATGGTCCCCCGTGCCTGCCAGGAGCTATTTCTGAGCAGACAGCCAGGAGTAACCCTTGAGCACTGCCAGGTGTGGCCCAAAAACCAAAAAAATAAAATAAATAAAATGGTGATGTTAGGGGTGCTGTCATTAGGACAGAATTCAGCCTGAAGATCATGAGACAGTCACTGAAATCAGCAGTGTATTTAGTGTATTTAGTAACTAGGTACAGAATTCTGTATTATTTTAAATCAGAGATGGACAAAAGACAGTTGGGAATCTCCTAAGGGGGAGCCTCCTTGGAGGCTTTCAACTGTAAGAAACCTGGGCTTGGGGGATCACAGCCTTCAACTGGGTGAAAGCCTGAGTCAGTGCTGCAGGTACTATGAGTATGTCCACCCAATGTTCTAGCATCTTTTCTTTTTTCTTGGTGGTGGTGGTGGGGTTTTGGGCCACATGGCTCTGCCCTCAGAAATTGCCTCGGCAAGCTCAGGGGACCATATGTGATGCCAGGAATTGAACAGTACAAACAGTTCATTCCAGGTCAGCAGCATGCAAGGCAAACTGTACCACTGTTCCTGTCACTTCGGCCTCTTCCTTTGATTTCTTAACTTGAAAGATGGGGAGCTTTCCGTTTTTTGAAAGTATTTTTGTGCCTTCTTACCTTTTTGGGTCTTTTATTCACCCCCGAGCCAGATCAGACTCCAGAGAATACCAAATACGAGCATTCTAGAAAGTTCAGGAAGTTTCCAGACCTAGTAGATTTCCTGCAAAAGCCAGTAATGGATTTTAGATGCCACTGGAGGAGCTGAGCAGGGTAGATGCTGGCCCAGCTCTCCTGCTTCTCCTCAGTGCTTTCCTGAGTCTGATTCCTCCCTCCATCTTCTTTCTTATTCCAGGCTTCCAACCTGTCTGGCCATGCTTTCTACTAGTAGGCCATTTTCTTGTGGCTTCCTTTTCTTTCTTTCTTTCTTTCTTTCTTTCTTTCTTTCTTTCTTTCTTTCTTTCTTTCTTTCTTTCTTTCTTTCTTTCTCTCTCTCTTTCTTTTTCTTTCTTTCTTTCTTCTTTCTTCTTTCTTTCTTCTTCTTTCTCTTTCTTTCTTTCTTTCTTTCTTCTTTCTCTCTTTCTTTTTTCTTTCTTTTTCTTTCTTCCTTCCTTCCTTCCTTCCTTCCTTCCTTCTTTCCTTCCCTTCCTTCCTTCCTTCCTTCCTTCCTTCCTTCCTTCCTTCCTTCCTTCCTTCCTTCCTTCCTTCCTTCCTTCCTTCCTTCCTTCCTTCCTTCCTTCCTTCCTTCCTTCCTTCCTTCCTTCCTTCCTTCCTTCCTTCCTTCTTTCTTTCTTTCTTTCTTTCTTTCTTTCTTTCTTTCTTTCTTTCTTTCTTTCTTTCTTTCTTTCTTTTTTGCCACACCCAGCAGTGCTCAGGGGTTATCCCTGGCTGTCTGCTCAGAAATAGCTCCTGGCAGGCACGGGGGACCATGTGGGACACCAGGATTTGAACCAATCACCTTTGGTCCTGGATCTCTTTCTTTCTTTCTTTCTTTCTTTCTTTCTTCTTTCTTTCTTTTTCTTTCTTCTTTCTTTCTTTTTCTTTCTTCTTTCTTTCTTTTTCTTTCTTCTTTCTTTTTCTTTCTTTCTTTCTTTCTTTCTCTTTCTTTCTTTCTCTCTCTTTCTTTTTCTTTCTTTCCTTCCTTCCTTCCTTCCTTTCTTTCTTTCTTTCATTCTTTCTTTCTTTCTTTCTTTCTTTCTTTCTTTCTTTCTTTCTTTCTTTCTTTCTTTCTTTCTTTCTTTCTTTCTTTCTTTTTCTTTCTTGTCACCTGAGGACTCTCACAACCTATTGTCTCTCCAGAGTCAAAGAGAAATTGGGCTTGTCAATAGGCTGAAGGTGCTGTGGTCTCATTATTTATACAGTGATATGGTGACAGCTCTTAGCATTTTGTGCTTGGTTTTGTAATAATTCCAGTCTAGAACTTGTTCTTTATTAAATATTTCCAGTGCTGAACCTTGGAAGTTAAGATAATGCTTATGAAGCCCTTAGATCACTCAGTGGGCTGAGCCTATGCTTTGCATGCAGGAGTCCCAGTGTCCACCCCCAACACCACAGGATCCCTCAAGCACCACCAGGAATAAACCCCAAATACTTATCCAGGAGTAGCTCCTGCACATAGTTTGTATGACCCAAACACACATGCACACATGGGCACGCACACACACACACACACACACACACATTGCCTTCCTTTATGGAATCATTTTGAGAAGAGGTGGGTACTTCTTTCTGAGAAGCATTCAATAGATGAAATAATGGAAATAATGCTCGTTTTGTCATTCTGAAACTAGTCTTTTTTTTTTTTTTTTTTGGTTTTTGGTTTTTGGTTTTTGGTCACACCCGGCAGTGCTCAGGGTGTGCTCAGGGGCAGTGCTCAGGGGTTACTCCTGGCTCTCTACTCAGAAATCGCTCCTGGTGGCTCGGGGGACCATACGGGATGCTGGGATTTGAGCCACCATCCTGCATGCAAGGCAAACACCCAACCTCCGACCTCCATGCTATCTCTCCAGCCCTCTGAAACTAGTCTTTTTTTAGGCAAAAACCCAGAAAGTAATTTAGATCATATAATATTCTTTTTTGTTTTGTTTTGTTTTTTGGGCCATACTAGGTGAAACTCAGGGTTACTCCTGGCTATGCGCTCAGAAATTGCTCCTGACTGGGGGACCAATTGGGATACCGAGGAATCAAACCATGGTCCATCCTAGGTCAGCACCACCACTTCGGCTCCCATATTATATTCTTAATTTGAAGTTGTTCTTACCTGTGAAGCTATCAATTAAGACTTAAATTTTATATGTTATTTTTACACAATGTTGTCACATGTTTACCAAACTCCCTGTGCATCAGCAGCTGCTGTGGAGAAGACATGTTCTCCTTCCTCACTCAGGCAGCATGAGGCCATTCATAAACCGTGGCTTGTTAGAGTCATGCCACTTTCTTCTCTTGACAGTCTTTGGCTTTGTTAGATCATTTCCTTGGCTTTCATAAAGGTATCCTGTCTTCATTCTTTGGCTTTTGCTTTGACTGCACACTGGAAAGCAATATGATGATTTAGTTAATTAGAAATCAGCTCATGGGCCTGGGAGATAGCACAGCGGTGTTTGCCTTGCAAGCAGCCGATCCAGGACCAAAGGTGGTTGGTTCAAATCCCGGTGTCCCATATGGTCCCCTGTGCCTGCCAGGAGCTATTTCTGAGCAGACAGCCAGGAGTGAACCCTGAGCACCGCCAGGTGTGGCCCAAAAACCAAAAAAAAGAAATCAGCTCATATGAACAGGTACCAGGCAGATTTCTCACTGAAATATGAAAATTTTTACAAATAAAAAGGAGCAAGTTGGAAATCACCAGCAGTTTCCATGTGAATTTTTGGATCTTTAGATACTGTTTAATGAATAGGTATAGAATTATATATTAGGTATATGTTGGTCATATGTGGACATTCATTCCTTAGCTCTATATACTAAGATGGTCCAGAGCTGTAATGAACACCCAAGTAGTCTGAGCTAACCTCCCTCTCCACTTTGGTTTACTAAACACCATGTTTCAATAAGAGAAACAAGGATCTTGGCAGAAATGGCTGATATTAGAGATTGATAGGAAAAGTAGAAAATAATTTATGTGTACCTCATAACCCCAAATACTATGTGACAAGAAAATAAAGACGTTCTTTAAAGAACAAATTGCGAGATTTTGTGATGATAATAATAATAATAATAATAATAATAATAACAATAATAATAAACACAATAACAAAATAGCACAGTGGGTAGGACATTTGCTTTACATGTGGCCAACCCAGGTTCAATCCCCAGCATCCCACAACTAGATGTCTCCTCAGAAGACATTTATTATTTAAAAACTGCAAAATAGGCTGGTCCGATGGCAGTGGTTTACCAGAACTTATTAATATTAGTATCACAAAAGTTGGTATATAACCCCCACACACACTGCTCGATTTGTCTGGCTTAAAAAAATACTGAAAAATATAAATTTGACTGCTGTGAAACCTAGCTGACACCTTTAGCCAGGCAGTTAGTACAGGTTATGAAGCATGGTACATCACATGCGTCAGCTAAGCTGAAAAGGACATTGACTCTCTGGTGTCCCAGACCTCTGAACCCTGAACAAAAGCAAGCTGGGGGACACTGCTACAGCATAGGAGACCCAGGAGATTTGAACTATCCAATGAGGACCCTGAATGGAATTCTGGACTAAAAAAAGACATTGGTGGGAATGAGTCATATGTGTAGGTAACTTTGTGCATCTGTATGAATGTCCTGACTTCGGCATCGGGACTATGCTCACAGCCCTGGCCATGGGCTATGTGCCGTATGTGGGAACTCTAGATTCACAACTTTGTGATGGGTGGAACATTCAAGGATGGAGGTTTGAGTTAAGGGATGATTCTGTGAGCCTGGGATGCTGCATATTAAAGAGTTCTAAGGTTTCCTCACTTTCTTCCAGTAGGGACATTGGTGGCAGGAAATGTGCACTGGTGAAGGGATGAGTGTTGGAATATTGCAGACTGAAACTCAACCATCAGCTACTCTGTATCTCATGGTGATTTAATTAATAACAACAATGACAACAAAGTTTAAAAAACAATAACAAAACAACACAAAGACAACTTCAAATAGGATCAGATGCTATACTACACTGTCAGCTGCGTTCTGTGGGACATGTCTCTACTATACTGTCATAGTATTACACCAAATAAGGCAGTCCTTGCCTCCTCCATTTCCTGAATCTTCCCTTTCAAACACTTCAACCAACAGTTTTTCTTGCTGCTTTAAAATAAAGGAACTGGATCAAATCGTATAAATCATTAAGTCTTGGAAACAGAGACAGTTGGAGCCCCAGACAAGGATTCCAATATTTTTTTCAGTATGGGTTTCTGAAATGTTGGTAAATATAAAATAAGTGAGTTAGAAAGGCATTGAAATGAGACCTTTCCTGTGTGCAGCCCCAGAGGATGATGACATTGAGATTACCCCCAGAGACATGGGTGTAGAATGCATAAAGATTGAAGGAGTTGCAGGAATTATAATCTCAGCATTCCCTAAATGCTAATCTGCTGAAGATGCAGGAGTAAGCCTAGACTTTCTTAATCCCATTATGACAGATTCCTGAGTAATAAACTTAACAGATACTTATTATGTCTTAAATACTTCCAGAAACAGCATGCAGTTAAGTAGGAAATCATGATAAATTAAAATCTCCATAAATGAAGAAAAGATTTTAACTCTGGTACTTGGGGACCTGTGTCTTCCTTTCCATTTTTCTGTTTTCCTTTATTTTAAGTGAAGCACAACTTTGAATCAAAAAATATATATAATACATAAAGGAAATCAGTATGCAATATGTTTGACAAAGAAATTTAGAGAATTGAATATTTTGCCATCATAATTCATAGCAGAGATGTTAGTCTCAACATTTTTGTAGGTATGCTGTCTCCTGTGAAAGATTAGAAGTTGTGTATCTTAGCTTTGCAGTAGGAACATACAACACGCATGAAGCTTTTAAGCCTCCACAGAATTGAAAAGTCAACAAGACTATTGTTGAAATATGTCTACTGTGGGCCTAAGGTGTTTTTTAATCTTTCATCTCTTTTAAGGATTGAATATCATTAGAAAAATAAGCCATGGGCATTACAAATACGGTCCAGTGAAATTCAATATTCACAATGACAATTCAGAATAGGAGCTCCCTGGGGGAAATTTAGGCATGCCACCCCTCCAGTCTAACTTTGCATTCAAGTATCTTAATGTGCACCATTGGCTTTATGAAAAGGTTTTGATCTACATTTCTAGTTGAAGTTCAAAAGAAAGCCTACATCTTAAAGTGTATTCCTTCTCTGAGTATATTTACTTTGAACTGTAGCATAGAGTTTTTCTCATAAATCTAACCTGCCACTATCTGTTTTTAAGACTTTGTAAACTTCAATTGGTTATAATGTGTGAAGTTTGGATTAAACCAGAATTTTTAGAAAGCACATGTTATATATTTGGTAGTTTTGAATTTTGAGATGAGCCAGTCATATCTCACATGTAATAGACTATGCTCAGTTACTGTAAGAAACCCCCAGAAAATTGCACTTTCCCACCCCTGTGAACAACAGAAAAGTGAAGCAGCTGCTCCTATTCTTAATGTAGTTGTTTGAAAAACGTGCACAGTTTAATGAAAAATGTTTCTGCTCATAAAAGTTAAAATATGCACACGTGGAATAAGTCATAATGTTTTGGCAAATCTAGCCTTGCTGGGAAAGGGAATGAGCTATACCTGCGCCAGAACTTGAACTCTATAGAGTTGGCCAAACACCGTAAGCCAACTGAAAAAAGAAAATTGTAACAAAGAATATTTGAATTAATGTGCTTTAAAAATACAGCTATAAGGTCAGAGAGATCACTCAATAGACTGAGGACATGCTTTGTATGTGGGAGGTCCAGTTTTGATCCCCAACACCACTGGGAATAACGCCTAGCCCCTGAACACTGCCAGGTGTTCCCCACCCCCTTCAAAAAAATTAGAAAAAAAATACAGATAATTCTTAGCCAGAACATACTTTTTTGATGAGGAAAAACGTATAATAGATACTCATCTCCACTTTTTTTGTTTTTCAGGTGTAATTCTTGGGTCATCATTTCTTCTCAGCATAAATGATTTGCTCCTTAAAACAAGTCTTAAAGAAAGGAGTCGCATTCTGCTGGGACCATGTTGTGTCACTATGGATCTGGATGCTAAATGGTGCAAACACAGCGGCAGTCCAGGCTCGGAGCAGTCCACACCAAAAGTATCCATTGATTTAAAAGGAGGCCTGCTGCAGGTGTGTGGGGTTGGCCAGACTGACTCCCCTAAATCTTGTGGGAAACTGGAGCTTGCTCGTTTATTTTCTAACTGACTAAATTTTAAGTTTTTGTGTGGGAACAGAAATACACTCTCAGTTACTCTCTGTTAAGCTTTGAAAACCATTTTCTTGCGAGTCACAAATCCTGCAGTTCACTCCATCAAAGTTATGATTCAATGGTGAGTCTGTGCTTTCAGGTTGTGTGATCTTTTTTTTTGTTGTTGTTTGTTTTTTGTTTTTTGGGCCACACCCGGCAGTGCTCAGGGGTTACTCCTGGCTGTCTGCTCAGAAATAGGTCCTGGCAGGCACGGGGGACCATATGGGACACCGGGATTCGAACCAACCACCTTTGGTCCTGGATCGGCTGCTTGCAAGGCAAACACCGCTGTGCTATCTCTCCAGGCCCCTGTGTGATCATTTTTACTTTGAAGAAATTTTCATACTTAGTCAAAAATCATCTCCTTTTATGCTCTCTCCCTGTTCCCCTCCAGGCCTATGTCATTACCATCTAGTCTGTCTCCATATTTGACTGTGCTCCATCCATACTTCCTTAAATGGAGTCAGACAATATGTGGGCTTCTGTTATTTCTTTCACTTAGTGTAATGTTTTCCAGATCCCAGGACTTCTTTCCTTTTTGTGCCTGAGTAATATTCCATTATATGAGCAATAGAATGAATAATCTGCTATGAACATTTATGCTCAAGCTTTGTATAAACATACAATTTCAGTTCTATTGGATAATGTAGCTAGGAATAGAATTACTGAACCATTAATTTTTTTTAGTTTTTTAATGCATGGCCTTTTCTAATTATAAAATATTGAACATATCCCAAGCACAGTATCACCCACAGTATATGAGAATCATTTCCTAAGAACAGGCTCCTTATGCATATTGATGTCTGATGACTAACACTGAACAGGGTAGTCAGATTGTAACCTCATAGGTATTTAGCCTGCAACCTAACATAGTACAGATGAACTTATCCGGTGTATTTTCATAATTTTTTTGACAGATTTAAATGTATTTGGCTATGATTTGGTCTTCCCCAAATTAACATGAATCCAAAAATTTCAAAAGATTCACAAGTCTTGAAAAAATGAAATACTTTATTAATAATTAATTAGAAGGGATATTCTGCATGAATTCCCTGTTCTCACCTGAACTTTGTTGCCTCAATTTTTACACCAGTGTTGTTGTGTTTTTTTTTCCTTTTAAAATATTTTTGGTATTTGAGCCATGCGCAGCAGTCCTCAGGGCTTACTCCTGGCACTGCACTAAGGAATCATTCTTGGTGGTGCTTGGGGACTCTATGCAGTTCTGGGGGACATAAGCTGGGTCAGATGAGTTCAAGGTAAGTGCCTTTACTACTGCATTATCTCTGGCCCCTACACCAGTGTTCTAACTGGCTTGTGGTAAAAAGGTTGGATGAGAAGATCATAACAACCTACTGCATTATATTGCTTTGAAGATTTTTTTATCTACTAGGAGAAAATCATGTATTTAATAAGCTTTTCATGAATTTCCTTTTTTTTTTTTTGGTTTTTGGGCCACTCCCGGCGGTGCTCAGGTGTTACTCCTGGCAGGCACAGGGGACCATATGGGACACCAGGATTCGAACCAACCACCTTTGGTCCTGGATCGGGTGCTTGCAAGGCAAACACCGCTGTGCTATCTCTCCGGGCCCCTTTTCATGAATTTTTTAATCAAAGCTAATAATCATTTCACTGTTTTGTCAAGACAACAAAGTTAATTCCACATTAAAACACAAAGGAGGGGCCTAAGTGATGACACAGCGGTAGGGCATTTGCCTTGCATTTGTCCCACCTGGGATGGACCCAAGTTCAATTCCCAGCATCCCACATGGTCCCCTGAGCCTGCCAGGAGTGATTTCTGAGTACAGAGCCAGAAGTAATCCCGGGGCGCTGCTGGGTATGGCCCCAAAAATCTAAATAAATAAATTTAACAAATAAAACACAAAGGAATAAAAATATCAAAGTATTTTCTCAGCATTATAAAAATCCCTGCCTATTGACAATTTAAAGATTGGGGCACCGTGTTACACTATCAAGCTTGACTTTTCACCTATCTCTGTGCTCATAATCCAGTAAAGGCAAGAATGTGGAGGAACAGAAATGAACTTGGTGTCCCATCTCTAATGTTCAGCTCCATATGCCTCAATTCCAGAAAACAGGGCTGGGCTTAGGGCTATGGAATTATTCCATTCTCACTACATCCTTTTTTGTTTTTTTTTGTTTTTGTTTTTTGTTTTTGTTTAAATTATCTTTATTTAAACACTATGATTACAAATATGATTATAGTTGTATGATTACAGTCATGAAAAGAACAGCCCCCCTTCACCAGTGCAACATTCCCACCACCAATTTCCCAGATCTCCCTCCTCCCCACCCCACCCACACCTGTACTCGAGACAGGCTTTCTACTTCCCTCATTCATTCACATTGTAATGATAGTTTTCAGTGTAGTTATTTCTCTAACTGCACTCATCACTCTATGTGGTGAGCTTCATGTCATGAACTGCACCTACCAGCCCTCATCTCTCTTGTCTCTGAGATACTGTTAAAAATGTCTTTCATTTTTCTTAAAACCCATAGAACTACATCCTTTTTGTTATCTCATTTCTTAAAAGCAATGTCTGTGGCCTTTTTTACACATTCAGAGAAAACTGACATCAGTGAAATTTTGAGCCCTTTTACTTTAACCCTTAACTGTCCTCCCCCACCCCGTTGTTAGAGACAAATATTGTACAGCCACAGAAAAATAAAATGTTGTTTTGTTTTGGGGACACACCCTGTGGTGCCCAGACTTTATTCCTTGTTCTGCACACAGAAATCACTCCTGGCAGGGTCAGGGGCCATATGAGAAACAGGATCAAACCCAGATTGGCTATGTGCAAGGTAAATTACCTTCCCTGCTGTGCTGTCACTCCAGCCCCAGAAAACTTTATTCTTGAAGCACCAAGAACCTTGTTCTAAATCTAGTGTGATTTTTTATGCCATTGATTTTGGGGGGCCATGGAATATTGTGTGTTATGACATTTACTAAATACTGAGTTGTGTTCATTTTAACCTCAAATTTACTGAGCTGTACTCTGTATTTGTCTGTGAAGAGTAAAATTAGAAAGAAAGAAAGAAAGAAAGAAAGAAAGAAAGAAAGAAAGAAAGAAAGAAAGAAAGAAAGAAAGAAAGAAAGAAAGAAAGAAAGAAAGAAAGAAAGAAAGAAAGAAAGAAAGAAAGAAAGAAAGAAAGAAAGAAAGAGAAAGGAAAGAAAGAAGGAAGGAAGGAAGGAAGGAAGGAAGGAAGGAAGGAAGGAAGGAAGGAAGGAAGGAAGGAAGGAAGGAAGGAAGGAAGGAAGGAAGGAAGGAAGGAAAGAAGGAAGGAAGGAAGGAAGGAAGGTATCATTAATATGTGTTTTTTTTTTTACTCTCATGATAAAGTGTGGGAAGCTATTTGATAAGGATATTACTCTCACTATTTTATTAACTATGAAGCTAGAGTATGTTTCTTGCTCCCTCTCAGGCCTTTTTTCCCTCTTACTGAATAAATATTCATAAATGTGACCCCACAGCACCATAATTTCACTCTAAATTCAGGATTTTAAATTGATTGCCATTCATACGATATAGAAAATAATGGGTTTTCTTGTTCTGATACAGTTATTCAAGTAGTAGAATTGTACTTCATGGGCTGATTGCTTCTTAGAGACTACGGTTTAGTTATTGTCAGTAATTAAGCTGAGCGTAATTGCAGTCTTGTGTTCATTCAGATATGATTGGGCCCAATTACCCTCCTGAAACGTTTGTATTTAAAAACCACTAAATTTTTTCGTATGATTTTTGTAGGTTTTCTGGGGCCAAGAACATTTGAATTGTTTAGTTCTTCTGCATGAACTGCTCAATGGATACCTTCAGAAACAGGGGAATTTGAAAGTGCATACTTCAGAGGCAGAATCCCAAATGCCAGCTCCCATGGAGAAGAGGCCGCCATTTAAAAGTGAACACAGTACAGATGACCTGCGGACAGGACTGTTTCAGTACGTACAGGATGCTGGTACGTAACCACAATGCATATCGGGTCCTGTGTGTGAGCATTCATTGCATAGTCACTGAAATCTGTTGACATCAAAGTCAGTTGCAAAGCACATTAGTGCCTGCACCACAAACAGCAAGGGCTTCAAGATGGTAGAACATTTATTTTAAGTGTGTGAGGCACTGCCAGAAGTAATAGCAATAATTACATGATATAAAAGTCATTTATTACTATGCCAACTTGACAGAAAGCTATTCATCCTTGTTTCAAACAATAGTGATCTCGTGAACCTCCTTTGTCCTCCTAACTTGTTCTTGTTTACATCAGCCAACTGATTCCCTCACGCAAATGCATCTAATCACACTTTGGTTTGCCAGACCCCGTGAGACTGCCTGGTGTCTATGAAGTGGTCTTTGCCAATGAGACGGAAGAGAGCCCAGGCATGATGCTGTGGCGGTACCCCGAGCCCAGAGTGCTCACCCTGGTACGAATCACGCCCGTACCCTTCAACACCACGGAGGATCCGGATATCAGCACAGCTGACCTGGGAGATGTGCTCCAGGTACGTTGGAAAATCTCAGTCATGTAAGGAAGTGCCTACCAGGTGGGAAAAGGTTTAGAATGAGCCATCTTTTTTATCAGTGGTATCAAAGAGCAACATATATGCATATGTATGTGTGTACACATGTAAAAACATGCTAACGTACTCGTATTAAATATTACAGTTGAAGTTATCAGCCCTACTTTTGTAGACACATGGTCTGCTTTAATAGGGCAAAGAGTCACTAGACATTTATCACATAGCCCCTCTGTAGTGTTTCTAGATCTGTCTGCATCTTATTCTGGTGGATAACTTGGTTTCCATTTCCAGGTCTTACAGTGGCCTGGGGACTGGAGATAGCTCTGTGGAAATCCATCTAAGCAGTGGAAAAGAGTTTGTGCAAGTGTCTGGCACTTCAGCTCTCCCTTACTTTGAAGCTCACTATGGCCCCCACTGTCTTTTTACTCATTGAGTACTCTCAAGATCTAAATTCCTCCTAAAATGGCTTTCCTCTTTGTTCTGGTTCATAGAGCCATCCACATGAGACTGGAAGTCATGCCTGGTCACACTTTCCCTAACTCTCCACATCTGTTCACCCCAAGTCCTGCCACTTCTATCTCCTCAATAAATTCCTGCTCTGTTCACTTCTGTTCCTGCTAGTACAGCTCCAGTTCAGACCACCCTCTGCTGTGTTCCATCATTATAGCTTCCCAGCTTCCAGTAAGTCTTTGTTCAGACAGCTGTGTTTCTCAAATATAAGGCAGACCACCCAATCCCTAACTTGAGACCCACATGGCCTTCATCCCAGTCTTAGAGTACAAGTCAGGCTCTAACTGGCCCACAGCCCATCTCCCTCAGCTAACACCCTTTTGTCACTATGACAGAACCACACCTGGCCTCAATCAAGGCTCTAGTTCCCACCTTTGTCCAATTAGGTGCCAGCCCTATACCCTTGCTGCCCTCCTCATCCTCACCTCACTAGCTTCAAGTTCTTGCAGTGAACCTCAAACTAGCCCATGCATTAGTTTCTTTTCTGACTACTGACATTTTCTTCTCTAGCCCTAGAAAATAAACTTTTCATATGGCTTAGTACCATATTTTCCACCTCCCAGTGCATAAAGATCTGTTCACTATTTCATTTTGGTCACCATTATCCTCATATCAGAACCATGGTACAAACGAGAGGAGTTCAAGACACATTCCTCCTTACATAGGTTATATTATATCCCCGTTGGAGCCTAATTTACATCTCAGATTATTATATATGCGTTCGATTCATCTCTACATTGATATATGATGCCTGTCAGCATTTTGTCATATGAATTAAGAATGGGTCCAACTAGCCAATTTGCCATTAGTTTGTTATAGACCCTGATCATTTTTCCTCCTGTGTCATTTATGCTCTCAGCAACTCTGCATTCATTATTAATTAATTTTTGGAAGATTGTGGACCATTTTCTGACAGTGCTCAGAGGCTGCTGCTCCTGGCTGGGTGCTCATTAGTCTCTCTGGGTGTGCTTGATGGGAGATTGTATATGTACTGGGGATAGAACTGGGCTCGACAGTCTGGAAGGCAAGTGTCTTAACCCCTGTGCTCCCTCGCTCTCTAGCCTGGCTCTGATTCTTAAATACTCAGGTTGGTTTCCCCTCCTCTGAAGGTCATGTTCATAATTATCTTCTATGATGTTATCTCCCTTCTCTTATTCTTGGCTTTTTCTTGCCAAATATAAGTTTTAATCTCACTGTCTTATTAGATTTACTGAAATGCAGAACATCTGCAATATTTTCAATTAAAGTCAAAATTCTTATATATTCAAGCTTCACCTAAAGACTTCATTCTAAATCATTTGGACATTCAGATTTATTGCTGATGCTTTATTTACATAAGTCTGGTAACTGTTAGTAGCAGTAGTTTGTCAGTTGTGTAAGCAGGGTATTAAAGATAGAAAATGTGATCACGGTAACTTTGCCCTGCCTTCAGAGAGGTAAGAAAGCTCAGTGGAGAGTTGAGTAAACTGTATTCCTGTGTTCTGTTTCAGACTACTATTTGCAAACCATGTCACCTTAGCCACAAACCTTAACCTCTGTCTTACTATCATCAGTACAGTGCTGAGAGCATGGAAATCTGTATTTGTAAAGCACAGAACAGTTGACTAGCACCACTGCTCTGCAGTGTTAAAACTCTGCCTTTTAAGGAGCAGAGAGGACCTGCCAGAACACACAACCTGAAGTAGTTTCAGAGATTTGGGGCAGTCCCAGGGGCAGGGTATGTATAGATGTATATAGCAAGACAATATAAAGGCCTGGGATGAATAGACCTGCTCTAGTTCCTGTCTTATTGGAGAGATCAGAACTGGTCACAGATGGAGGTGTTGGCCTAAGAAGCACGACAGGCCAGCACCTTCTGTCAATCAGAAGAGAGAATTTGACCCAGAGGAGAAACACACCCCTGGAATCAGCCCCCAGGATGGGCAAATGGAATAGCCAGTAGTTGGCTGTCTTAACAGGGAGCAGAATTCCTCCCTGGGCTCATCTGTGGAAATAAATCTTAGACTCGAATAGATTGGTTTCTTTCTTTCAAACAGCAAATGTTGCCTGATTCACAGTTTTGGCCCAGTACAGCCTCTTTCCTTGGCCCTTTTGCACTGCCCAGCTCAGGGCTGGCTCCAGGGACCCCAGGACAGAAGACAGTGGCCCCTCTTGAGTTTCTCTGAGTAGCGAGGCTATGTCTGCTGCTGCCCTGGATGGACCATTTTCACCAATTCTTGCTTCCAGAGGGAAGCTCTGGTATTAGTGTCTCTCTGGCTGCAGTGTTAAAACTCTTCCTTTTAAGGAGCAGAGAGGACCTGCCAGAACACCCAATCTGGAGTAGTTTCAGAGATTTGGGGCAGTCACAGGGGCAGGGTATGTATGCTGGGAACTACTGCTTGAATTGCATAAATAAGCTAATAAAGAGAGGCTCTCTGCAGCCTTGTCCCAGGGTCAGTATTAGTGCTGGAGGTCAGGGGCATATTGTGGTCTGCCTCCAGGCACTGCAGAAATACCGAAATTCCAACCTGGAACTGCAGGGAACTTATGTAATGAAGGCCCCGCATCAACCCATTAAAGTCTGAAATGAGCAGCCCCGTCCCCGTCTATCCCCTTTTTGCCAACCCAGGTAAGCTGTTGAACTCTTTGGACCTTGATTTCTTTTTGTTCTCTATATTATCACTTAAATTATTACCATAGACAGAGTGAACACTTAAAAGATGTTGAGTTCCTTTCCCACTAACTTCCCATGCTAATGTCTTAATCACTAAAAGAACCTCCCAAACAGAAGCTAACCTTGTTTCAGATAGACTTACAAAGTCCTTCAAAGAGGAGAAAAGGGGGGTGGGTCGAGCTCAAAGGGCTACCTGGAACAACCCCAAACTATTGCTGGTCACCCCAAAACAAAAGCAAAACAAACACAGCAGCTCAAGTTATTAAAGCCCAGGTTGCTCTGTCATTTAGTTCTCTCTGCATATACACTGGCTTTCAGGGGCCTTCAGTACTGCCCACTCATCTACTCCGCGTGCCCCGTTTTGCCTTTTGCTCCCTTGCTCTTGATCTCTAGAAAAGATGGCTTTTCCGATCTTCCAGAGCAAGCCTGGGCAGCTCCTCAGATCTCTGGGATAGCCCAACAGATCCCTAGGACAGCACCCTCAGATCCCAAGAGCAACCTACTCCAACCCAGAAGCATCCCCACAGATCCCAGAAATCCCCTCAGATCTCACTTCATTTTTCCACTCACTCCTCTGCTGAAAACTGTTCCTGCTGTCAGACAGGGCAGATGTGTGTGATCTGGAAACTCAGCTTTCCACATGAACTTGCCCAACAGATAGCCACAGCCCCTTCATGGAGCCACCTACACCTTGCCTGGCACATTTTAGCTCTGGTTTCCAAAGGGAACAACAGTATCAGAGTAGGCATTCTGTGGCCACTCACAGCAGTGGTCATATGCCATCAGTCTACTGAGGTGACCAAGAGCAGCAGTGTCACTGTCTGAAAGTATCATATTGCTTATTATGATTTTCTGGGACTGCTGCAGGAGTTTTCATTTGGCAGAGTAGTTGATGTCAGGGTGCATTGTTATGTTTCAGTGGTATTATCTACCATAAACGTAGACAAATGGCATTAAGTTCCACAGACCAGTGAGGTCATTCACTCATCTGGCCAAGTCCATTGCCCCAAGACAGGCAAGTTCTAAAAAATAAAGATAAGTTCCTTGATGCTGATCCTGAAAACAGAGTAGAGCTCAGTTGACTCTTTCCTGCAGGACCCTTTGGTTCATAAAACACTGTGCTGATAAGGGTTTGGTGATGTTACAAGCACATATTTGTCTATTTGTGGATCTTTCCATGAGTAAAGTGGGATTTATATGCTCCACAGATGACTTGATGGAATTTATTTTGGAAAGATAATGAAAACTGTGGGTAAAAGGTTCATAATATTTAATCAAATTGCCCATAGGTTTGATAGAGACCCTGAAGTTATTATTCTCAGAATGCAAAAAGAGGCCTAATTTTGTGGTTTATGTGCAATTTCACATGTTACATTTTGAGTATTGGTAGGATATTTAGTTGTTAATAAAATGAGAGGCTCTGTGAGGTAGAGGAATGCCATCAATGTTGAGTGTTGTTCTGTTTAAACAAGCTTAAATAAGAAAATTCAATCTGTCTCAGGCATGCCCTAAGCTTTTCTCACTCCACATCCTGCCTCCACTCCCAACTAGGGTTGCCAATTTGGAAATACCCATGTTTCCGTTTTTTTTTTTTTTTTTTAATCATTGTGAGAACCACACCTGGCAGTACTTGGGGCAGTCATCAAGGCAAAGATCTTGGTACTAGGTAGTGGGAACTGTGTGGTCTTGGGGTGCTAGGAATGTGTTCAACCACTCAAATCATATCCCCAGTTCTTCAGGTTGTAAACTTTTCATTCATCCTCTGTGACAAATTGGCAGTGAATATTTGCATTCTCACACCATTCTGTCATCATGCTTCTTCTTATTCTCTCAATTCTGTATTCTCCTTGTTTGCACATTAATTTTCATTTATGTATTGCACTAAATTTTTCCATCTCTTCATCTGGTCTGTGACAACAGACCAAACTAAACATCTTTCCCCAAGGATCGTGAGAGAATACAGTGTAAGCATTTCAATTCAAGACACATGCAGAAAGGGTTGAGATCTAAATACGTGGAAAGCAAAGTGAAAGAAGGAACATGGGGAACCAGGAAGATGCTTTCATGCACAGAGCCCTGATGAGTGCGATCCCTGGTACCACATGGCTTCTTCCTCCCAGCCCCTGACAAAAGAAGTAAAATGAAAGCATAGTTTGACCTGGAGAACATACTGTAGATTAAGAAGAAATATAAAGTCAGGACTTTCTCTAGTGCAAGAAGGACATACAGGGGCTGAAGCAATAGGACAGTGAGTAGCACATTTGCCCTGTATATGGCCAACCCAGGTTCGACCCCGTATGGTCCCCAAAACTGCACCAGGCTTGATCTCTGACCATGAAGCTAGAAGTAAGCCCTAAGCCATGCAGGCTGTGACCCAAAAACAAAAAAGGACATAAAAAAAGATTCTTTGCGTTGGAACCGGAGCAGTGGCACAGTGGTTTGCCTTGCACACATCTGACCCAGGATGAGCCTGGGTTAGATTCCCGGCAACCCATATGGTCCCCCCAAACCAGGAGCGACTTCTGAGCGCATAGCCTGGAGTAACTAACCCCTGAGCGTCACTGGGTGTGGCCCCAAAACAAACAAACAAACAAACAAAAAAAGATTCTTTGTGCCAACCACAGAGAAAAAGGAAAGAAAATGTTGAAAAGAAAAAGAAGCAATTTGGGTCCACATTTACACCATCCATAAAATTTACATTAGAGGGTCAGAGCAATAGTACAGTGGGTAGAGCACTTGGTCTCCCAAACCCACCAGTGATTCCTAAGTACAAAGCCAGGAGCAGCCCCTGAGCACTGCTGGGTATGACCCCAGAAACAAAACAAACAAGCAAACAAAAAACTTTACATTAGAACCATCAGACTCTGGTTCAAGTTTACACCTTTAAAAATTGTGGCTCGCATGAGCACAGGAGGTAGAAACCTGTCTGTTTCTACCCCATCACATTTCTCCCTCACAAATAGTTGATCTGAAGCTCACACACCAAAGTCCTGGACCCACCCTAAAAAGGCTCATGGGGAAAAAAGTGAATGTAATTTATGACATATGCAAGCTTATAAACTATTACTCTATAGAGGAATCGTATAATTTGGGGAATTGTCACAGCTGAAGTGAAAATTGAATTCGGGGAAAAATGATTCCTAAAACTATGATTTCATACCACATCCTTGGTTTAAAAGGCATTTTCTAGCTTCAAATTTTAGTGCAAAATCCATGAATTAAAAAATAAAAGTCAGGCATAGAGTTCTTAAAAGAGACATTCAAGGGCTAACAGGAAGAAAAGAGACCCGAGAAAGCTGGGTTCTCTGTCTATTGCTGGTGGAGAAGCCAAGCTGTGAGCCAAACAAATCAGTATTTTGTGTCTGATTCACTGCTGTTTATCCAGTTCAAAAGTCAGGGAAATGAGTTTCTAAAGTAACACTAAGCTGATTATAAAATTCAAAGTGAAACCACACTGGAAGGACTATCCAGGGAAAATCGCATCTTGGATGTTTGGCGATCTGCATTTTACAGCCACCTAAGGCTTCTGCACCCCTGACTTACTCAATGTCATTTCATTCTGGGAGATGCACTAGTCTGAACCTGAATTTCATTTTGGGTCTGATTCCGGAGCCTGGGCCCTTTGGGCGGATCTGATGGTCCATGTTGGTTCTGGAGAGCTGCTCTGCTGAGAAACATGAGATGAAGGGAAATTTTCCCTTCAGACCTTCCAGCATGACAAAGGGGCGCCAGAGAACCTGGAGTAATAGGACTCATGGGTAGGCAACATGGAGTGGGCACAGGAGAATCAAAAGAAGATTCCTTCCAAAGCACTGGTCAGCAGAAACATCTTGAAGGCCACAGGGGCATTTGTTGGCACAAGGCCCTCCTGGTAGGTTCCAGAGATGGAGTCCACATCCGCTTCATCGGGCAGCTCAGTCTCCTCTGTGAACATTCTCCTCACCTCCACACCATCTTCTCAAAGTGGGACTCCTGATGCTGTTGCCGCATGAGGAAGCTGCTCCTATCCAAGACAGTGTCAGTACCCAGGGCAGTTCAGCACCCCAAGGTAAATGACTAGCCTGGCATCTGCTTTATAACACAGCTCTGACTCAGCATCCCCAGGACCTTTTGTGGACCCCCATAATCAATCAAAGGTTGCCAGAGGATGCCATCATGGGGTATCCATCAAGCAGAATATACATGAGGCTCCTGGCCTTCAGCATTCCCCAACATTTCCCAGGTGGGCACCTCTCTGACATGCCATACAGCACAGACCTTTCCAAGACTCTGCTCTCGCTGCCAGCCAGAGTTCTAAAAAGTTGAGAGAATGTTTCTGAAGCTCCTCCTTAGTCAGACACTTAGTTGCCTGTGGCGGGCCCTGTGACCAGAACTGCTTCCTGTTTTATCATAATCACCACAACCCCATCAGTCCACCCAGGAATCTGGGTTCTGCTGCCCTGGGCTGCCCATCCCTGCACGTAATGAAGGCATAGATGCTGGCTGCTGTCACTCACCAGGAAAAGCTGCTGGAAGTGACACCACTCTTTTCCACAGTGGCACAGTATGATGCTTGACTGTTAACTTTTGCCCTCTGGGCTGCAGGGAGCAGATGCCCCCTGAACTGACTTACCCAGAAACAGACAGGTCTAGTATCAAAGCTACAGTGGGAGCCACAGAGAAGATAGCAAGATACAGCTGTTTCCCACTTATCTGCTTCATTTCTTTCCATCAGATGCACTTTATTTATCTACCACTCCACTCCCCAAGTCACCTTGACAACCCTCACTCCTAGCCCTGGTCCACATTCTGCACTAACCTGTTTGGTGTCCGGAACTCTTGTACTTCTTGGCTCAGTCACCACAACCATGGGTAGAGACACATTTCTGCCGGGCTGAGGACCTGGGCCAAGAGAATGTGGCAGATCCCTCTGAGCAGACCTTTTCCTTCCTCTTCACATCTTCCTGCTCTAGTTTTCCAGGGTCAGTGGTGGCCTCACAGTACCTGCATTCTAGTCTGTACCAAAGATCTTCTTAGTGGATTCTGTACTTACATGCATATGGCAGAGCCCCCACAGGCAAAGGTTCTCTATGAAGACCCCACTACCGCCCCCTCCAGGATCTCCTCCTTTCTGTTCTCACTCTTCCAGTTTGGCCTTTGCAGATGGCCAGCATGGCTGTTGCTTACTACTGTTCAGAAGCCTTGGCCACCCCCTTTGGATTCTTCTCAGCCCTCCTCACTCTGAGACCCACCAACTCCTGTGTTGTGCCATTTCTGTGTCATCCACCAAGCTTTTTTTTTTTTTTTTTTGGTTTTTGGGCCACACCCGGCAGTGCTCAGGGGTTACTCCTGGCTGTCTGCTCAGAAATAGCTCCCAGCAGGCACGGGGGACCATATGGAACACCGGGATTCGAACCAACCACCTTTGGTCCTGGATTGGCTGCTTGCAAGGCAAACGCCGCTGTGCTATCTCTCCGGGCCCATCCACCAAGCTTTTTTTTCTTTTTTGCTCAGCACCCGGCATCTTCCTGTGTCCGTAATGCTAAAGAGTGTCTCCATCCACATCAGTGCAGCTGCCAATGGACAGAAGATGCTTAGAAAGTAGAATGGCCTGAGGTTCTGGGAATATGTGTACAGGTGAAAGCTATCCCCAGAAGCACTTCCTTTTAGTCAGTGATTTTTTTTGTTTTGTTTTTGAATTTTGTAAAAAACTTTATTCAGTCAATTCATAACACTGTACATGATTATGTTTTTATGGTTACAATCTACTATATTAGCTGTTTTATATCAAGAGTAAGACATATATTCTTAAATACACATAAATATATGTATATACATTTTTCTTATGATATATGAAGGGGTCACTAAAATGGAAAACCAAGCAAGAGGCCAGTTCATTTTTGTCTGGGTCAAAAACAGCTCTACTTTGGTTTTCTAGTCAAGCTTGAAGAGAATACTAATGACATTTTTCTCAAAATAGTGGGGTTTGTCATCTGTCTTTTTGTGATGAATACCCATAAAGTTGACCTTTTGTTGTATTACTAGTTTGTGGTTACCTCCTCTCTAGATAGACCATTTTCTCCCAACGGATTTCTTGAGTCTCTCTGGGTACTAGAGCCCTTCAATTAGAATAAGAAAAAAGACCACTGCCAGGGGGCAAGCTGTGCACCAAAGAGGCGAATCACATTCCATTACAAATGCCTCACAGCCAGTTCTCCTTTTGAGGGTGTTGCCCTGAGCTGAATCAGAACCTTTTTCTCTGTAACACTCCCCTGGGAGGCAGTTATGGAGTTCTACTGGGTGGCCATGTCTAGCTTGTCATCCACTGGGTGATACCGAGTGTTCTCATCTGACCAGGAATATTTTACCAAACTATTAGGATTAAGAAGGAGCCTGAGCAACTGGAGGATAAAGAAGCTTCAGAGTGTGTGCTAGAGCTGTTAGGTAAAACGTGACGGGGAATGAACCCAAGTGAAGCCCTCACTCAGTGACAGAGGTTTGGCAGCTCTGACCCCTGCAGAGCTGGGTAGGATTGCAGCAGGTCACGAGGGGACAAAAGGCCATGTAGAAAAAGCAGCTCGAACAAACCTTTAGAACTGAGTCAGGAGAACTTGTATCTGGGAGGCCGTGGTCTATACCTGGGCAAGACTGGTGGTGTTGATTATTTGAGCCGAGGGACAGCCTGCCTGTCCCTGTGATGGCAGAAAGTTATGCAGGTGTGTTTACTGAGCACATAGTCTGTGCTGGTCCCTCACTCTAAATCCATCCCCAGTCTTCCTCTCTTCGTTATAGCTAAACTAATACAGTTTCTAAGAAGTGATCACAAAGCCAGCCAAGGGGCTGGCCTAGGCCTTCAGCCCGTGCCTGAGTCCACAGTTATTTCTCTGTCTTGTGTTTCTTTGACCACTTTGTCAGAAAAAACTGTATTTCTTGCTCTAGGTGTTGGCGGACAGCCCTGGGCCAGCTTTGCCAGGAACTTGGCCCTCAAAGAAAGAGCAGAATGGAGTAGGGATGAGAGAATGAGAGAACTATTCAGAGTGTCTAGGAGGGAGGAAAATCTAGAGCCCAGTGGTGTTGCTGTGTTCTAGCCTAGTGTTTTTCAACCTTTTTGTGCAAAGGCACACGTTTTTCATAAAAAAAAAAAATCATGAGGCATACCACCATTAGAAAATGTTGCAGGGAGGAGGTTGTTCTTGTTATGACTGAAATCCAACTACAATTATGTTTGTAATCACGGTGTTTAAATAAAGAACTTATTTAATTAAAAAAAGAAAATGTTAAAAATATTTAACTCTATGACTATATTGACTATATATAAAGTAATTCTCTTGAATAGGAATTAAATAAACAAAGAAATTATTTTATAATTAATTTATTATGAAATAATAATGTATTTTATAATGATTGGTTTATTTGTGAGCTGAAGCCACATGTTACAGATAAAATTGGAATTTTTCCCACGGCACACTAGTGTGCAGTGGCACAGTGGTTGTAAAACGCTGTTCTAGCCTGTGTGTGGATAAAACCAGGCGCCTGCATGTGGCCAAGGACTGTGGTCAGGATGGCTGCACTGAGGCAGAGGCACAAGAGACATCAGATAGCTGCCGTGTTGGGCCTCAGCGGCACACAGCACCATTGTCAGCTTAACATCTGAAACTATAGGAGAAGCCCTGCACTGGGCCACATGTTCCCTGATGCCTGAACATGGGAAAGAACATGCAGCACCAGGATAGTCTCCTAAATCACTGTGACCCCCACATCCACCAGACTCAACACCATCTGCAGAGGTTTCTAGATTCCTGTCAAAATTCCCAACAGTCATAAAAGGCCACCTTAGGAGAAGCAGAAGAAACTAAGTAGGCCGAACTTCTCCTATGACGTGAACCCTTAAGGTGGATCCCCAGAGTCCCATGAGCTCGTCTCTATTTCCCACTGCTCTGTGGCCCAGCATACACCTCCTTTATGGGGCAAGGTGGCAGCCCATGACTCTGCCACGGGGAGAGGGTGGGATGGAGGAAGAAAGAGAAGGAGAGAAAAAGAAAGAGAGGAGAGAGACAGAGAGACAAAGAGAGAGAGATCTCCCTCTTCCTCCGGAAACTTCCTTGAACCTCAGATCCTATGTGCCACTAGGCCTCTTCTGATTCCAGAGGAAATTGCAACTTTTAATTATGGCTGTGGGAGGTTGGAGGGAGAGGGGAGAACTCAGCTCCCCAGCCTCAGGCTCCAGTTTGCTCTATGCTTTCCAGTCAGACCATTTTCCCCACAGGGCACCCCAAGCCCTGTGGGCTGCTAAGGGGAGTTCCTGGTGGCACTTGCTTGCTCTTTAGACAATGTGTGCTGAGGCAAACATTGTAGAAAAAACTTAACAAGACAAAGAGATTTTGGAAGAAAAAGGAATGAGTTTGTGAAATGCTCACATTCCCACATTCCTTGCCTTTCTGAAAAGTAAGAGGTGGGGATGGACTGTCAATGGGACGTGCTTTTAAAGTAAATGGAAAACATTTGCAAAGTGGAAGAATTCTGAAGTCATTTTTGTCCTGTCACTTTATTTGGTGGTAGAAGTTTTATTAGCCTATTTTCTCTTTTCCTATTAAATACTCTTGCATTACAAAGTGGGGCGGAGAGCAGCTTTTCTTTCTGGGACTGAAGAGCTAAGCTTGATGTTTACCACTCGCATTAAGAGTGTTTGGGGTGTTAAAAAAAAAAGAGGAAAGGGTAGTTAAGTATCAATTGATGGTTTTCAATGATCTTTTTATTTTTATGAATTATTCTCCCCTAAATAGAAGTATTTTAACCTGAGATGCTCAGTAAATGTGAACATTATTGAGACCTTATTTATTATTTCTTGAAAGCTATAACTGGGGAAGGAGGGGAGGCACGCCTAGCTCACTCCTGGCTCTGTGCTCAGGGATCACTTCTGACAGTATCCAAGGAAACAGGTGGGGTGATGGGGTTGAACTCAGGTTGGTTACATATAAGACAAGTGCTACTCTCTTCTATACTATCTCTCTGGCCAAAAACTACATTATTGAAGAGAGTAAAGAGGGGAAGGAGGAGGAGGTAAGGTCCAGAGACAGCTCAGCCCAGTCCTGGGTTTAGCATCAGACTTTCTAGCTGCTTGGAGGCCACAGAGTTGCCCCGAGACTGCTTGCAGTGCTGCAGTGGTCAGCGTTGGAGGAATTATCAGGCAGATATAACTGTAGGGAGGACAGAGCCCTTAGGACAGGACCTAGCAGGAGCCTGCCCTTGTGCCACCTCAGTTCTGCCATAGGCTTTATCCTGCCCCAGAAAAATCAGATTCAGATCAGAAAGGGCCAATTCTTTCTTTGTCCATCCCTGTCACAAAGGTAGTGATCAAATGAGGCAGTTTTGTGTTATGTTCCCAAGCAGAGCTGCCTTCACACAATTTTCCTTACAAAAGTGCAGAGGGCATCTTTGTTTTTGAGCCACGCCTGGCATTGCTCAGGGGTTACTCCTGGCTGTCTGCTCAGAAATAGCTCCTGGCAGGCACGGGGGACCATATGGGACACCGGGATTCGAACCAACCACCTTTGGTCCTGGATTGGCTGCTTGCAAGGCAAACGCCGCTGTGCTATCTCTCCGGGCCCAGAGGGCATCTTTGTATTGTGTTTTTGTATTCTAGGGTCTATCCCAAGGAGTGGTATAGCTGGATCATATGGGAGCTCAATTTCCAGTTTTTTGAAAAATCTCCATATTGTATTCCAAAAAGGCTGGACAGCATTCCCTATATTCATTGCAGCTTTATTTACAATAGCCAGAATCAGGAAACAACCCAGATGCCCAAAAAACAGATGAGTGGCTAAAGAAACTGTGATGCATATACACAATAGAATACTATGCAGCTGTGAGGAAAAATGAAGTCATGAAATTTTCTTATACATGAATGGGAATGGAAACTATTATGCTGAGTGAAATGATTCAGAGGGAGAGAGATAGACACAGAATAGTCTCACTCATCTGTGGGATTTAAGAAAAATAAAAGATAGTATGGTAATAATACCCAGAGACAATAGAGATGAAGTTTGAAAGGTCCAGTACATGAAATGAAGCTTACCACAAAGACTGGTGAGTACAGTTAGAGAAAAAAAACTATTCCAACTATCATAACAATGGTAGTGAATGATAAAAATAAAATGCCTGTCTTGAAGACAGGCAGGAGTTGGTGAAGGAAGGAGACAGGAGGCATTGGTGGTGGAAAGGTTGCACTGGTAAAGGGGGGTGTGTACTTTTTTTGACTGAAACCCAACCGCAAACATGTTTGTAACCCTGGTGCTTAAATAAAGATATTGATAAACAAAAATAAACTGCTTTTTACAAAAATGTTGCATTTGAAAAACAGTCTGGCTTAAGGACGTTGCATGCCTTGTAGCAGCACCTCCAAAAATTTCTTGAAAATGAAGTATCTCAGTTTTCTTGTGTTTTGTTTTGTTTTGGGGCCACACTGGTTATGCTCGGGTTACTCCTGGCTATGTGCTCAGAAATCATTCTTTGTTGGGGTTGGAGAGATAGCACAGGGGTAGGGCATTTGCCTTGCAAGCAGCCCACCTAGGACCAATGGTGGTTCAAATCCCAGCATCCCATATGGTCCCCCATGCCTGCCAGGAGTGATTTCTGAGCAGAGAGCCAGGTATAACCCCTGGGTGTGGCCCAAAACAAAACAAAACAAAACAAAACAAAAATCTCTCTTTGCTTGGGGGACCATATAGGACGCTGGGGGATCGAACCACAGTCCGCATTCCTAGACTAGTGTGGGAAAGGCAGATGCCTTACACTTGCGCCACCACTCTGGCTCCAGCATCTGAGTTTTCTTTTTTTTGTTTGTTTTTTTGGTTTTTTGTTTGTTTTTTTTAATATATTTTACTTTATTTAAACACCTTGATTACATACATGATTGTGTTTGGGTTTCAGTCATGTAAAGAACACCACCCACCACCAGTGCAATATTCCCATCACCAATGTCCCAAATCTCCCTCCTAAAAACAAAGGGCTTATAGTTTTTTGGGGGGTGAAGTTTTATTCTAAAACATATTATTTTATCCAACAAATGAGTGTGATCATTCTCTGTCCTTCTTTCTCTGACTTATTTCTCTCAGTGTAAAACTCTCCATATCCATGTATAAGCAAGTTTTATGACTTTATTTTTTCTAGCACCATCATAATATTCCATTGTGTAGATGTACCACCATTTCTTTTTCTACATCTTTATCTTTATTCTTGGGATCTTGGGTTGTTTCCAGATTCTGGCTATTGTGAATAGCGCTGCAATGAACATAGGTATGGTAATAATGCCTGAAGACAATAGAGATAACAGTCAGGAAGACTGGTCCCTGGAAGGAAGCTTGTCATCAAGAGTGGGGGAGTGCAGTTAGGGCAGAGAAGGGACCACTATGACAGTGATAGTTGGAAATGATTACTCTGGAAAAGAACTGGTTGCTAAAAGGAGGGAAAGTAATATAATATGCATAATACCCCTTTGGTAGCAATATTGCAAACCACAGTGCTGTGAAGAGAGGAGAGAGGAGGGGAGGGAAGGGGAGAAAAGGAGGAGAAAAGGGAGGGAAGGGTAGAAAAGAAATGTCTGCCATAGAGATGGACAGGAGAAACTGGAGGACATTGGTGGTGAGAAATGTGAATTGATGAAGAATGTTGGATAATATATGACTGAAACTGGACCATGAACAACTTTTTAACTATCTCATGCTCATTCAATTACAAAAAATTGTTTTGTTTTTGCAGAGCAGGTAGGGCATTTGCCTTGCACACAGTCGACCTGGTTCAATCCCCAGCTGCAATGACCCAAGCACAGAGCAGGAGTGACCCTTGAGTGCAAAGCCAAGGATAACCCCTGAGCAGCCCTGGGTGTGACAGAAGGAAGGAAGGAAGAGGGGTGAGAGGGGAAGGGAGGGACAGGGAGAGAGAGAGAGAGAGAGAGAGAGAGAGAGAGAGAGAGAGAGAGAGAGAGAGAGAGAGAGAGAGAGAGAGAGAGAGAGAGAGAGAGAGAGAGAGAGAGAGAGAATGTGCTGCCATTGGGATGGACGCGCTGTTGGCGACTCCACTTAGGAGAGAGAGAGAGAGAGAGAGAGAGAGAGAGAGAGAGAGAGAGAGAGAGAGAGAGAATGTGCTGCCATTGGGATGGACGCGCTGTTGGCGACTCCACTTAGGAGAGAGAGAGAGAGAGAGAGAGAGAGAGAGAGAGAGAGAGAGAGAGAGAGAGAGAGAGAGAATGTGCTGCCATTGGGATGGACGCGCTGTTGGCGACTCCACTTAGAGCTGAAAAAGCTGCAAAATCACTCACAGAGCCACTAAATGACAGAACTGTGATCTGAACCCAGGGGTTCTGTCTCCAGAGCTACCTTGGGCCCCGCACAGGCAACACTGGCCATCGATCATTTCCTGGGGGTTCATTTTTACTCCTCTGTGCATTGGTACCTTTTACTGCACTCTCTGTCATGTATCTCATATCATTGATCAAACTCCAGGATGCCTTTTCCAGTGCAGGCTGCTCTGACAGTGCAGTGCAGTGCTCAGGGGATTCAGGAAGATTAAGCTCAGCCTGGCTGGGTGCAAGAGAAGCCCCCTGCCTGCCTCAATATTGCTCTGCCCTGTAGCAACCTTAAGTTTTGCTTTTGGTCCATGCAAAGCAGCCGAGATCTTACCCAGGTCAGCTCCATGCAAAGCAAATGCCCTCCCCACTGTGCTATTGCTCTAGTGACATAAAAATCCTGATTGTCCTTTTCTTCCTGGTTAATCGAGCTGTCTGTCGCCTGCTGGACCTGCTTTCGTGTCCTCCACAAATTGCTGTGGAGGTGGGGGGTGCAGGTGGTTTGGTGCTGTCAGGTTTGCCCCAGACCTGCAGGGCGCTGATTCTAGGGTCCCTTCAGCCCCAGCAGGCTACCTCTGCACATGAAGGATAGGATCCCCAATACATGAGTCTTTATATATATATATATATATTTTTTTTTTATTTAAACACCTTGATTACAGACATGATTGTGTTTGGGTTTCAGCCATGTAAAGAACACCACCCATCACCAGTGCAACATTCCCATCACCAATGTCCCAAGTCTCCCTCCTTTCCACCCGACCCCCGCCTGTACTCTAAACAGGCTCTCCATTTCCCTCATACATTCTCATTATTAGGACAGTTCAAAATGTAGTTATTTCTCTAACTAAACTCATCACTCTTTGTGGTGAGCTTCCTGAGGTGAGCTGAAACTTCCAGCTCTTTTCTCTTTTGTGTCTGAAAATTATTATTGCAAGAATGTCTTTCATTTTTCTTAAAACCCATAGATGAGTGAGACCATTCTGCGTTTTTCTTTCTCTCTCTGACTTATTTCACTCAGCATAATAGATTCCATGTACATTCATGTATAGAAAAATTTCATGACTTCATCTCTCCTGACAGCTGCTTAATATTCCATTGTGTATATGTACCACAGTTTCTTTAGCCATTCATCTGTTGAAGGGCATCTTGGTTGTTTCCAGAGTCTTGCTATGGTAAATAGTGCTGCAATGAATATAGGTGTAAGGACGCAGTTTTTGTATTGTATTTTTGTGTTCCTAGGGTATATTCCTAGGAGTGGTATAGCTGGATCGTATGGGAGCTCGATTTCAAGTTTTTGGAGGAATCTCCATATCGCTTTCCATAAAGGTTGAACTAGACGGCATTCCCACCAGCAGTGGATAAGAGTTCCTTTCTCTCCACATCCCCGCCAACACTGTTTATTCTCATTCTTTGTGATGTGTGCCATTCTCTGTGGTGTGAGGTGGTATCTCATCATTGTTTTGATTTGCATCTCCCTGATGATTAGTGGTGTGGAGCATTTTTTTCATGTGTCTTTTGGCCATTTGTATTTCTTCTTTGTCAAAGTGTCTGTTCATTTCTTCTCCCCATTTTTTTTATGGGATTAGATGTTTTTTCTTGTAAAGTTCTGTCAGTGCCTTGTATATTTTGGAGATTAGCCCCTTATCTGATGGGTATTGGGTGAATAGTTTCTCCCACTCAGTGGGTGGCTCTTGTATCCTGGGCACTATTTCCTTTGAGGTGCAGAAGCTTCTCAGTTTAATATATTCCCATCTGTTAATCTCTGCTTTCACTTGCTTGGAGAGTGCAGTTTCCTCCTTGAAGATGCCTATAGTCTCAATGTCCTGGAGTGTTTTGCCTATGTGTTTGTTGTTCTATATATCTTATGGTTTTGGGTCTGATATCGAGGTCTTTAATTCATTTGGATTTTACCTTCATACATGCTGTTAGCTGGGGGTCTAAGTGCAATTTTTTGCAAGTGGCTAGCCAGTTGTGCCAACACCACTTGTTGAAGAGGCTTTCCCTGCTCCATTTAGGATTTCCTGCTCCTTTATCAAAAAATTAGGTGATTGTATGTCTGGGGAACATTTTCTGAGTATTCAAGCCTATTCCACTGATCTGAGGGACTGTCCTTACTCCAATACCATGCTGTTTTGATAACTATTGCTTTGTAGTAAAGTTTAAAGTTGGGGAAAGTAATTCCTCCCATATTCTTTTTCCCAATGATTGCTTTAGCTATTCTAGGGTATTTATTGTTCCAAACGAATTTCAAAAGTGCCTGATCCACTTCTTTGAAGAATGTCATGGGTATCTTTAGCGGGATCGCATTAAATCTATACAATGCCTTGGGGAGTATTGCCATTTTGATGATGTTAATCCTGCCAATCCATGAGCAGGGTATGTGTTTCCATTTCCGTGTGTCCTCTCTTATTTCTTGGAGCAGAGTTTTATAGTTTTCTTTGTATAGGTCCTTCACATTTTTAGTCAAGTTGATTCCAAGTTTGTGTGGCACTATTGTGAATGGGGTTGTTTTCTTAATGTCCATTTCTTCCTTATTACTATTGGTGTATAGAAAGGCCATTGATTTTTGTGTATTAATTTTGTAGCCTGCCACCTTGCTATATGAGTCTATTATTTCTAGAAGCTTTTTGGTAGAGTCTTTAGAATACATGAGTCTTGAGCAAGGGGTGGCCCTAGGCATTGCCGTTTGCAGGAAAAGGAAAGTCAGTCCTGGGCCAGTGAGCACTGTTTATCCAAGCTGGAGAGAATTTCAGGAGGAGACGAAGAAGGGAACAAGGAAGCAAAAATAGTTTATTTAGGAAAGATGAGGAGGGAGAGAGAGAGAGAGAGAGAGAGAGAGACAGACAGACAGACAGACAGACAGAGACAGAGAGAGACAGAGAGACAGAGACAGAGACAGAGACAGAGACAGGGACAGAGAGACGGACAGAAAGAGACAGATGCAGACACAGAGAGGGGAGAGAGACAGAGAAAGGGGGGAGAGAGAGAGAGAAATTTCTACTTTAGAAGCAATTTTGAGGAAGGGGGTGGGAGGAAACTGGGAATATTGGTGGCAGAAATGGGCCCTGGTGAAGAGACACGTTTTGGAAGATTGTGTTACTGAAACTCAGTCAACAACTTAATGAGTGTGATAGCACAGCAGGGAGGGCATTTGCCTTGCACGAGGTCGATCGGGTTCGATCCCCGGCATCCAATATGCTCCCCCAAGTCTGCCAGGAGCCAAAAATTTTTATTAAAGAACAAGAAAAGGCAAAGAAAATTTACAATATATTTTTTAAAAATTTCATAAACATTACCCTTCACTATTAAAAGGACATAATGAATTGATTTTTAGTAATTTCACAAAATTATCCAGCCATCACACCCATTTCAGGATATTTTCATTATCTCCAAAGAAACCTAAGACCCTTTAACTATTCGTCTCCAGCCCCAGTCCACCACCGAGTTACATTTTGGAATGGGAGAAGAGGTTGGGGTGTGAAAGCTATACCTGTGGTGCTCAGGGGCTCTTTCTGGCTCTGTGGTCAGGAGTAACGCTGGGCAGTACTCAGAGAACCATATATGTGGTGCCAGGTATATGTACCGGGACCAGTGAGATGCAAGACAAGCCCCTTAACCCCTGTGCTATCTCACCAGCCCTAATGTTCTTTTTGACTCTATTTCCCTCTTCTGGACATTTCATGTTAATAGAATTGTGTTTGGTCTTCTGTGCCTGGCTTCTGCCATTTAGCATGTTTTTCCCACTTCATGTGTGATCAGGTGCCAGTATTTCACTCCTTTGCATGACCAAATCCTGTTTCATTCTATGGCTGTAGCTCATTTTACTCACCTACCATTCGTTCGATGTATATTTTGGTGTCAACACATTTTAAGTCTCTATCTGTTCTACTTAGTGTCTGTTCTGTTCAAGTTATGAGGAGAGAGGAACCAAATGGTTGTGATGATGATATTCACAAGGAAATGAAAGTAAGACATCTGAATTTAGAATCAACAGTGCCTGGATGTGAGTGGTAGAAGGAGGGGGATGTTTATTGAGTAATTTCTATATGCCAAAATTTTTACTTGGCTTTTTACTATGTCTTCTTTATTCATCCGTTCTTAAATCTTCTGTGTTCCATCATTATAATGTTATTGGTAAAGAAAATTCAAGTATAGGGCATTTGATCAGGGTCATATAACCAATAAACCTAGACCATGTGTAGGAATTTAAAAAAAAAAAATGAACCTAGATGTTTTGCATCCTAATTCTTATGTAAGAGTTGAGATTATGGGGATTGACATGAAAAACCAACTGAGAAAGTACATATATGTACATATATATAAAACAATATTAATAGCACTTCTGTTATCACCAAAACAATATTTGGGGGGTGTTGGATCACACCCAGCAGTGCTCAAGGGTTCCTCCTGGCTCTACGCTCAGAAATCGCTCCTGGCAGGTTCAGGGGACAATATGGGATGCCGGGATTCGAACCACTGTCCTTTTGCTTGCAAGGCAAACACCTTACCTCCATGCTATCTCTCTGGCCCCGCCAAATCAATATTAATATCATTTATACCATTGAATCTTCCCTTGCCTTAAATATTCTGGTCTGTTGGGGGCCAGCAAATAATGTACTCATTCTAGCCCATCAGTGGATTCAAAATATAAAATAGAATCTTATCATCCATTTTATAGAAAGCTTCAATGTCTGCCAGATAACATTTTTATCAAATGAAAATTCGATCACAGACTATTTTCAAATCATGAGGTGTGTTAAGCCTGCCAGTATTGACTCAGGAAATCTCGAAATTTTGCCAAATTCTGTCTTGTCTTTTTAAAAGCCCTCATTGCCCGAATTTAAAAAGACTCATTATATCGAACAAATGGGAAGTATCTGTAGCCCCAAAGAGGGTGAGACAAGATTTTTAGCAGAAAGGAGAGATTATTTCAGGTCAAGCAGCCTTTCCTCATTTAAGGCTAGTTAGTTAGTTATTTAGTTGTACCTTGATTGGTCTTGAAATAGTTGATCTTGAAATATTTTGAGTTTGGATCTCTAAACAATTGAAGATCTCAGCCCCTCTACCCACTGTCAGCTCTAAGTAGTCTCCTGTGTGAAGTTCATAGTCATGTCTACCAGAACCCTAGGCTTTCCCTTCTTTCTGTCATTCAACCTCCCTCCTAGAAAGTTCCAGAACCCTAGTGCACCCAATGGGTGGGCAGCAGCTATAAACGGGTCTTTCGAGTGGCTACAGTTCACTGGGATACTCATAAACATGATCATTCTCCAGATTTGGAACTTGTTTTAGAGGCAGGACCCCTAAGACTCAAATATCCCAGTAAAGGACTCTTCCCTTTTAAAGCCAGGAGCTGACACTGGAAGCTGACACAAGTGACTTCTTATTTCTTCCAGGGTATTCTTGCAGGGACAGCAGGGTGCGCTGGGCCCAGGCGCCCTCCATCTCCTGTCCCTTCACACAATCAAGGGTTTTTTCTGGAAGCCAATTCTGTACTACCTTCACAGGGCGCAGCAGAGAGCCAGCTGAGGGGCCAGTGAAATGGGGGGCTCTTGACCCAAACAAATACTCATGTTCTGGTGCCTCTGGCCTTGTGTCCTCTTCTTCACAAAGAATCAGGAGCTGAGTTTCCTATGCCAAGTTATTGATAACCAGAGACAAGGAGGAACCGCAGGAGGTGGGCTCTTGAGTTTGTTCTAGGGAAATATGCCAGGTAATAGGCAAAGCTTTTGAGTCAGCATAGAAGCAGACCCATAAGTCTGAGAGGCTCCCCCATGTACTCCATTTTACACACGCTTTTAGTAGTGAAGTATATGGCGGAAGGCATTACTTTGTCAATCCAGTGCTTGAGGACAGAAAGAGAAAGGGATTCAAAGTCCGAGGCTAAATCTGTCTTCTCGTGGGGAAGCCTGTGCTATCCACACCAGCTGCTTCTTTTTCTTATCAGTCTAGGGTCGAGGGGCTCCAGTGTCTGTGGGGACCAACTGTCAGGTGGGGTTTTCTTTAGCTGGTGTTCAAAACTTTGAAGACTGGCTTTCATCCAGGTAGTGAGGAAGACCCATCACCATCCCGTCCAAGCACTTCTACAAGGCTCAAAGCATCATTTATCTTTGTGAAGTTGGTCTTGTCCAGAGCAGCAAACTGATGGCTCTATGACCTCCCCAAGTTCTTCCTTTCCAGTCCCATGATTCTCACACTAATGAATTCAAATAGAAAAGGATTATTGGGCCAAAACTCAGAGTCTCTTCAGAGCCAAAATGGAGGAAAAGTTACAAAATACAGATGTCTGTCAGGGATGAGGTCCAAAGGGCTGTGCAGGCCAGAAGTTAGAAATCGATATGTTATTGTACTAAAAAAAAAAAAAAGAAAGAAAGAAAGAAAGAAAGAAAGAAGGAAAGAAAGTGCTTTCAACTTGGCTTTTAGCCAGAAGCATTTTTTTTAAATACTTAGATAGAATTATAAAGCCATAAGAATCAGTTGAGGTACAGTTAACTCTTATGGTTGAAGATTTATTTTTGAGAAAAAATAATCACAGTTCATTACACTCAAGGAAACGCAGGCCAGTTCTCAGCTGCCCAGACCCAGACGAGATCAAACCTTTTGGATACTCCATAGCCCTGGATTTTTCATTCAGATGCCCAGCAATTTTGATACATTTTGGAATGGGCTTTTTTATTTTTGTGTATCTCGGGAATTAGAAATGAGAAGAAAGGGCTTCCTGATCCCTGCGGGAGACTACTGAGGAAGACCCCAGTGAACTTAATCCCAGAAAGAGTCACCAGCCAGGAAACTGAGGAGCATGGCCGCTCGGCTTTGCTCCATGGTTGCATGCATCTCCTAGCCCATGAATTTCACCATGACACACAGTAAAAGCTCTGCTATAAATGTGTCAATGGCGAAACAATGCAGGGCAGCAGCATGCATAGAGAATGAAGATGCCAGCTCTGATGACCCAGAAAGTACCAACTACGTAGTCAACCTCTCAGAAAAGGAGTTTAGAGTAGTAATATGGAGGATGCTCATAGAACTCAAAGAAACAATATCAAGCTGAAGAGAACACAACCAGAAAACTCTAAACTGAAATAAAAGGACTGAAAAACTCAGTAGATAAAATTAAAAACTCAATGGAAAGCCTCTCAAACAGAGTAACAGCAGCCGGGGACAGATTCAGCGAGCTGGAAGATGAGATGCAGAACAACTCCATACAGCAGAAGAGACTGGAAAAGAACCTTAAAGCAAATGATCAGGCAATGGAAAAAATACTCAAAGAATGTGAACAGATAAAAATAGAAGTCCTTGACAAATTCAACAGAAACATAAGAATCAATGGAGTCCCAGAGACCCAGGAAGAAAATCCCCAGGAATAATCAATAATCAAGGACATCATTACAGAAAAACTCCCAGAGATAAAGATAGCATGCAACCAAATCCTGTATGCCCAAAGAGTGCCAGCTAAAGAGACCCGAATAAAAGTACCCCAAGACACATCCTAGTCACAATGACAAATCCCACAGATAGGGACAGAATACTGAAAGCTGCTAGATCAAAAAGGAAATTACATTCAAAGGAGCATACTTAAGATTTACAGCAGACCTGTCATGAGAAACCCTCAAGACCCAAAGGCGGTGGTGGAATATAGTGACAAAACTCAACAAAATGAATTCTTCACCTAGAATACTGCACCCAGACAGACTCACTTTCAGGTTTGAAAGGAAGTATACATAGCTTCACGGATAAACAGCAGCTCAGAAACTTTACCAACTCAAAACCACCCTTAAAAGAAAAGCAGAGAGGTCTACTTTAAGACAAGACAGACCAATAGACACAACAAACTTCTACACAAAGATGGCATTAAATCCCATGACAATTATCTCTCTCAATATCAATGGACTAAATACACCAGTAAAGAGACACAGAGTGGCAAAATGGATCAAAAAGCTAAAACCAACATACCGTTGCCTACAAGAAACATCTAAATAGACAGAACAAACATAGTCTCAAAATAAAAGGCTAGAGGAAAACTATTCAAGCAAACAACTCCCTTGAAAAAGCTGGAGAGGGGCCGGAGAGATAGCATAGAGGTAAGGTAAGCAAGTTCTGAGCATAGAGCCAGGAGGAACCCCTGAGTGCCAGTAGGTGTGACCCAAAAACCAAAAACAAAACAAAACAAAAAAAGCTGGAGTGCCCATATTAACAGATGACACAAACTTTAGACTCAGAAAAGTTATAAGGGACAAAGGTCATTTTGTACTAATCAAAGGATATGTACAGCAGGAAGAAATCAATCTCCTAAACATATATGGACCTAATGAGGGACCAGCAAAATATTTATACAGTTGTTGACTGTATTAAAGACTGTATTGTTGACTGAAGAAGACATCAATAGCAACACAGTAATATTGGGAGACCTCAACACTGCCCTGTCACCCCTTGATAAGTCAACCAGGTTGAAACCCAACAAGAATATACTAAATCTTGGGGCCAGAGCGGTGGCGCATGATGGTGTCTGCCTTGCACACTCCAGCCTAGATGGACTGCGGTTTGATCCTCTGGCATGCCATATGGTCCCCCAAGCCAGGAGTGATTTCTGAACACATTAGCCCAGAGTTACCCCTGAGCATCACTGGGTGTGGCCCCAAAACCAAAATATATATACTAGCTCTTAAAAAAGAAATGGGAAAAAAGTGGACTAGTAGATATACATAGGGCACTCCAACCCAGAAAACTGGATACACATTCTTCTCCAATGCACATGGGTCATTTTCCAGGATAGACCTCATGCTGGCCCATAAAACATCTCCATAAAATCAGTAGGGTAGAAATTGTACAGACTACCTTCTCAGATCACAAGGCACTAAAATTAACAGTGAACTACAAAAGGTCACAGAAGAAAAACTTTAACACCTGAAAATTAAACAGCATACTGCTGAACAACCAGTGGGTCAGAGATGAAATCAAAAAGCAAATCAAGGGGCTGGCGAGGTGGCGCTAGAGGTAAGGTGTCTGCCTTGCAAGCGCTAGCCAAGGAAGGATCACGCTTCGATCCCCCAGTGTCCCATATAGTCCCCCCAAGTCAGGGGTGATTTCTGACTGTTTAGCCAGGAGTAATCCCTGAGCATCAAACAGGTGTGGCCCAAAAAACCAAAAAAAAAATAAAAAATAAAAACATTTCTGGAAACAAATGACAATGAAGAAACAAACAATCAGAATTTATGGGACACAGCAAAAGCCATTTTAACAAGAAAATTTATAGCTTTGCAAGCACACATCAGAAAGGAAAGGGCCTACATAAATAGTTTAATGACACAGCTTTTAAAATTAGAAAATGATCAACAAAAGGAACCCAAAATAGGTAGGCAGAAGGAAATAACAAAGCTTAGAGCAGAAATCAATGAAATGGAAAAAAAATATTCGAAAGATCCATGGAAGCAAAAGTTGGTTCTTTTTTTTTTGTTTTATTTTGTTTTGTTTTGGTTTTGGGCCACACCCGGCAGTGCTCAGGGGTCACTCCTAGCTGTCTGCTCAGAAATAGCTCCTGGCAGGCACGGGGGATCATATGGGACACCGGGATTCGAACCAACCACCTTTGGTCCTGGATCGGCTGCTTGCAAGGCAAACACCACTGTGCTATCTCTCTGGGCCCAGTTGGTTCTTTCTTTTTTGTTTTTTGTTTTGGGGTCACATCCGACACCGCTCAGGGGTTACTCCTGGCTCTATGCTCAGAAATTGCCCCTGGCAGGCACAGGGGACCATATGGGATGCCGGGATTTGAACCACTGTCCTTTTGCATGAAAGGCAAACCTCCATGGTATCTCTCCAGCCCCCTAGTTCTTTCTAAAAATAAACAAGATTGATAAACCACAAGCAAAACTCACAAAGAAACAGAGAGAAACTTAATAAACTGCATTGGATTAGAAATGAAAAGGGTGAGATCACTACAGATACTGCCGAGATTCAAAAGGTAATCAGAGACTACTTTGAGAAACTCTGTGCCACCAATCATAAGAACCTGGAAGAAATGGATAAATTTTTGAACTCCTATACTCTTCATGGTTAAAGCAGGATGATCTAGCATTTCTAAATAGACCCGTCACTACTGAGGAAATTAAAAGAATAATCAAGTCTTCCCAAAAACAAAAGCCCAGATGGATTCACTAACGAATTCTTTCAAACCTTTCTAGAGGAACTACTCCCAATATTTTCAGGCTCTTTCATAAAATTGAAGAATCAGGAACACTCGCAAATAGTTTCTATGAAGCTAACATCACCCTGATACCAAAACCAGAGAGAGATGCCGCAAAAAAGAAAACTACATACCAATATTCCTGATGAACTCAGATGCAAAGATCCTCAATGAAATTCCGGCAAATAGAATCCAATGCCTCATCAAGAAGGTCATACACCATGACCAAGTAGGGTTCATTCCAGGAATGCAAGGATGGTTTAATATATATAATCAACTTAACAAAAATAATCAACATAATCATCATATCAATCAACATAATACACCATATCAACAAAAAAGAAAAATAAAAACCATATGGTCATATCAATAGATGCAGAGAAAGCATTTGATAAGGTCCAACACCCATTCTTGATTAAAAAAAAAAAACTCTCATCAAGATGGGAATGGAAAGAACTTTTTTCAGTATGGTCAAGGCCATTTACCACAAGCCAATGGCAAATATTATTCTCAATGGTAATAAATTAAAAGCCATTTCTCTAAAATCTGGTACACAACAAGGCTGCCCTCTCTCACCACTCCTATTCAACATAGTGCTGGAAGTTCTTGCCATAGCAATTAGGCAAGAAAAAGATATCAAAGGCATCCAGATAGGAAAGGAGGAAGTCAAGCTATCACTGTTTGCAGATGACATGATACTATATTTAGAAAACCCTAAAGACTTTACCAAAAAGCTTCTAGAAACAATAGATTCACATAGCAAAGTGACAGGCTACAAAATTAACATGCAAAAATCAATGGCCTTCTTACACACCAATAATGACAGAGAAGAAATTGACATTAAAAAAACAACCCCTTTCACATCAGTGTCACACAAGCTCAAGTATCTTGGAGTCAACTAAAGACATGAAGGACCTATACAAAGAAAACTACAAAACCCTGCTTCAAGAAATAAAAGAGGGGGGCCGGAGAGATAGCATGGAGGTAAGGTGTTTGCCTTTCATGCAGGAGGTCATCGGTTCGAATCCCGGCGTCCCATATGGTCCCCCGTGCCTGCCAGGAGCAATTTCTGAGTCTGGAGCCAGGAATAACCCCTGAGCACTGCCGGGTGTGACCCAAAAACCAAAAAAAAAAAAAAAAAAAAAAAAAAAGAAATAAAAGAGGACACAAGGACATGGAGACACATACCCTGCTTATGGATTGGCAATACTCCCCAAAGCATTGTACAGATTTAATGCAGTCCCTCTAAGGATACCCATGGCATTCTTCAAAGAAGTGGATCAAACACTCCTGAAATTCATTTGGAACAATAGACACCAACAAGTAGCTAAAACAATCCTTGAGAAAAGTAGTATGGGAGGCATCACTTTCCCAAACTTTAAATTGTACTACAAAGCTATAGTCATTAAAACAGCATGGTGCTGGAATAAAGACAGACCCTCAGATCAGTGGAATAGACTTGAGTATTCAGAGAATGTGCCCAGATATACAATCAATTAATCTTCTATAAAGTGGCAAGAAATTCAGAATGGAGCAAGGAAAGCCTCTTCAACAAGTGGTGTTGGAGCAACTGGTCAGCTGCTTGCAAAAAAGCAAATTCAGACCTCCATCTGACACCATGCACAAAGGTCAAATCCAAGTGGATTAAAGACCTGGAAATCAGACCCGTGAACAACACGTAGGTAAAACACTCCATGACATTGAGACTAAAAGCATCTTCAAGGCGGAAACAGCACTCTCCATACAAGTGGAAACAGAGATAAACTGATCTGACTATATTAAGCTGAGAAGCTTCTGCATCACAAAGGAAATAGTACCTACGATACAAAAGCCACCCACAGAATGGGAGCAACTATGTATCCAATACTGTCAGACTAGGGGCTAATATCTAAAATATACAAGTTACTGACAGAACTTAACAACAACAACAACAACAACAACAACAACAAACCATCTAATGGGGAAAAGAAATGGAGAGAAGAAATGAACAGACAATTTCTCCAAAAAGAAATACAAAAGGCCAAAAGGCACATGTAAAATGCTCCACATCACTAATCATCGGGGAGATGCAAATCTAAACAATAATGAGGTACCATCTCACACCACAGAGACTGGCACACATAACAAAGAACAAGAACAATCAGTGCTGGTGGGGATGTGAAGAGAGAAAGAAACTTTCATTCACTGCTGGTGGAAATGCTGTGTAGTCCAGCCTTTATGGAAAACAATGTGGAAATTCCTCAAAAAACTGGAAGTTGAGCTCCCATATAATCCAGCTATACCACTCCTAGGAATATACCCTAGGAACAAAACTAAACACAAAACAAAAATATCTTCCTTATACCTATATTCATGGCAGTGCTATTTACAAGATGCCCTTCAACTGATGAATGGCTAAAGAATCTGTGGTACATATACACAATGGAATATTATGCAGCCATCAGGAGAGATGAAGTCATGAAATAGTCCTATACATGATGGACATGGAAACTATTATGCTGAGTGAAATGAATCAGAGGGAGAGAGACACACAGTATAGTCTCACTTATCTCTGGGTTTAAGGAAAATCAAAGACATTATTGTAATGATGCCCAGAGATGTGGGCCTGAAGGACCAGTTCACTCGAGGAGTGGTGAGTGCAGTTAGAACACTAACAGCTACCAAGACAACATTAACACGTGAGAAAGGTAGAATGCCTGTCTCGAATACAGGTAGGGGGTGTGGGTGGAGGGAGATGGGGTGCATTGGTGATGGGAATATTGCACTGGTGAAGGGGGTGTTCTTTTCGTGACTGAAATTCAACTACAGTCATGTTTGTAATCACGGTGTTTAAATGAACATAATAAAGAAAAGAAGAGAAATGAGAAGAAAATGTAGCTCCTAATTATGGAAGAGATGGCAGCCGTGTTTGGACATTTTAACCATCACAGGAGGCATTTCTTTCTTTTGACGTCTTTCCTGGAAAGGTCTCTATAATGGCCTCTAAAATAAATGCCCTTTATTTTTCATTGCTTACTAAATTGTAAAGAATTGGTTGTCTTGGGGAAGAGAAAATAAGTTATTCTTTGTGGTTTTGGATTTTTTTTTCTTTTTGGTTTTTTGTTTTGGTTTGTTTTGTTTTTTTTTTGAGGATGACATGTTCCAAGAATACTTTTCCCTTAGGAGTAGGGTCAGAGGAAATGGAACTGAGCTGGGAACACCCAAGAAGGGGCCTGATGATGCGTTGTGACCCAAAACTGGATCCTCAGGCACAGCTGGAATGCAGCACGGCTCTTACCTCTATCCCAACTGCTTGTTGGGTTTCTATTGACCATTTAATTTTTATCTTTCTGGGCATCTCAAGAGAGCAAGTTTGCCCCATAAGATCTCTGAGGTACATTAGGTACCTGTGACTTTTATTCTCTTCTGTGATTGAGGGAAATTGTCTCAGATCCATTCTAAAGCTCATCTTTTCTACATTACATTCTTTCTACATGATGATTCGCTTAAAAGAACACAGGTCACCACCAAGAAATGGTAATCAGTCCAGCCAGAAATTCTATCGGCAGCTCCACACAGGAAGAGCCAGTCCTTCCAGCTCAGAAAATGCAGTTTTCTGTAGATTTGTCTTTGATATGATTTTGCAACTTTAATAATCACAGGTAGCTGTAAGAGTGGTCTTTGTTCTGTGGCCACCTGAAACCTGAAAACAAGGCAGAGTTGTGGTTGGCCTTGTTCCATAGGTATGTAAGTAGACATGTTTTCCTCCAGACCATGGTGACTCTTAACGGTCTAGGAGGGAAGGCTCCGGTTGAGTGTGATTGGCACTAAACCCCCCTAAGTCATTATTCAGGCAAATTTGATATGACAGATAACAGGAAAGGAACCCTGATCAGTATCAAAGACATTCACATTACCTAGCAGTGGTGTGAAGCCTGATCTGCCTCCCCCCATTTTCTTTGCATTTTATGACAGGACTGCCAAGTGGAGTGTCCCTTGAGAATGTTGATATCTTGGGGGAACTAGACCATTTACTCAGGTTTGCTCTCTCAAGTTTTGAACATACATTCTAAAATTCCAAATAGTTTTTTGTGCGGTTAACAATATTGAATGTATCTATGTTGGCAAAATGTTCATGCTTTTGTATTTTTCCAGTTTTATTCAGAGACTTTTTTTTTTCAAACACACACTCTTCAACTATTTGTGGCAAGAACCTTGGCATGCATGTTTCGTCAGTTGGATTTATATGTATTTTAAATGCAAGAGTTCTTTTAGTTTTAGTGCAATGAATATGTTTGTATTCACTCATAATGTGTTTTCATGGTAGGGAAAACCTTGACTTGAATCCTGGAAAGATCAAACATATCTTTCAGGTGTATAAATGTCTCTGTTCTTTTATTTTTATCCTTCCTCCAAAAAGCCTTCCTTGACATCCTCTTTTTCCACATATATTAGGTAATTTCTCCTCTTTTTGGACTCCAATCTTTTAAAAATTTTTATAAACACCTTTGTTTACAAATTTGTTTATCATACAGTTGTTCCTGTTTCAATGTCCCAGTACCAATCCCACCACCATTGTCCCTAGTTTTCTACCCACCCCTAAACCTGGCCTCTCGGCAGGCACAAAATAATTCAACTCTATATTTCTTGTCACAACTAAATGATTATGGAATTATTAAAAAATATAGGGAAAATTATTCTATCCATGATGGGAGTAGATGGGAGACGGGGTATTCAAGTCTTTGAAGGTTTACTAAGCAGTTGTGCCTTTGTTATTGGCTTTGTTTGTGGAGTGTGGTGGCTTTTAGGCTACTGCCACACTGAATTGCTGTGTTCCTACTGGGGTGCCAGGAGTGAGGAATTTAGAGATGTGCCCATAAGTTCTAGGAACTACAATGTCTTTGGAGTTGGGCTAATGAGCTGACATGGTGGGGGCTGTGGGATAGAGGTATAGCTGCCAGGGTTTCTGGAAGTACAGAAGGGTGGACGGAAGCTACCCACCTACTCCAAGAAGACCCTAGAATTTTCAACCTTTTAACCACTATACCTGGAGTTTTTGCCAGTGTTGTGTCTCTGCAGAGATTAGTCATGAAGGTATATCAGGGATTCCCTCCTTCTTTTGGGATCTTTGAGGGCATTGCTTTTAAGATATTTATCTTTGGGGCCGGGAAGGTGGCGCTACAGGTTAGGTGTCTGCCTTGCAAGCGGATGGACCGTGGTTCGATCCCCCGGTGTCCCATATGGTCCCCCCAAGCCAGGGGTGATTTCTGAGTGCATAGCCAGGAGTAACCCCTGAGCGTCAAACGGGTGTGGCCCAAAAACCAAAAAATAAAAAAAAATAAAAATAAAAAAAGATATTTATCTTTGGTTTTGATTTGGTACTTGATGGATGCCAAATGGAGGAGACTAAGGTAATGCATCAAAACCATTTTCTAAAGATAACTGCCACAGGAAGGTCCTATCCCGAGTCATCTTTGCAGCCTGCTGTTTCCCATGCTGCTGTGATTTCAGGTGGATTTAGGGTGCACAGGAGCAGGCTGAAGCTAAGGTGACTCTCAACCTTGCACTATTCCCATCAAGTGGTCTGAACTAGGAGAGCAGCCATCCAGCTAAGTCTTCTCCAGAGGGTTCCTCTGGAAAGAGCAAGAAAGGTACACCAGTCAGGGAGAGGCATGGGTCCACGCTGGTGTGTGTGTGTGTGTGTGTGTGTGTGTGTGTGTGTGTGTGTGTGTGTATTAGGGGTGGGACTATTCCCATCAAGTGGTCTGAACTAGGAGAGCAGCCATCCGGCTAAGTCTTCTTCAAAGGGTTCCTCTGGAAAGAGCAAGAAAGGTACGCCAGTCAGGGAGAGGCATGGGTCCATGCTGGGTGTGTGTGTGTGTGTGTGTGTGTGTGTGTGTGTGTGTGTGTATTAGGGGTGGGGCATATAAGCTGGGTGTGTGAGCTGTCCAGAAAAGCAATCACTTCTAATTTCCATAATTAGCATGGCTCTGGGTTTAGTGTGGAGTTTGGTTTCTCTGTGAGCAGGTGAAGAGAATGGTTTTGAGAGATGGATGAGATTTCAGGCAGCACTGAGGGGGACTCACTGGTGCAGGCCCTGGCCAATGAGAAGGATAGGGGAGAGTTGGCCAGAACCTAGACCTAGTTACTGAGTAGTGGCCATGGAATTTGCACTCAGCTTCATTCTTTTTTTGTTTGTTTGTTTCTTTTTTCAGCTTCATTCTTACCATACTAAGTTTATCCCCCTGGAACACGAAGCCTAATAAATAGCCAGGTCCCCTACGTGTATTTTTTTTGCTTGGAAAATATACTGTGAGGGTCTGCCCTGGCTCAGGAGCCAGTTAGGCAATCCTCATTTTTCAAATAGTTCCCACTTTTTCTTCTTTCCCCCTCCTGTTCCTACCTTTTTTGAAATGCTTCCCATCATACCTCCATCAGTGTCAGAAATGCCAACCACTTGCCAATAAGCTAGCAGCTCTGTGGACCATTTATCCCAAAAAATCATTTAAAGTTATGAACTCACACTTGGTGAAGTGACACTTATGCCAGTACACCCCATTGATGGCAGCTATAGAGATAGGTGCGAGTTTACCAAAGAAGTGTGTGGTAACTGGTGGGCAGATGCATATTTTGCATAGCGGGTCATCAGTTCATGAAGTGGGGGACCAGGCCTGCCACTTTGGTGAGCATTATCCCTTATCCTTTCTTCCCCTCAAAGTAGCAACGATGTGTAAAGGACAGGCAAATACACTCCTCACACATCCGAGTGTGTGTATGTGACATTGATGATGAAGAGAAAATATGCCTAAACTGTTGTTGAGAAGTGACTCCAATAGCATGTCAGCTACTCTGCCTGTCACAGAATATTTAGAAAACCTGGGGCTACTGCCTCAGAGAAAAGATAGGCCATTGCCTACCAGTGTTTTTCCTGCTCACATGGGGCCTGAGGCCCAGCATCCTGCCTTTCTCCTGGTGGGCAGCCCTGCCAAGGCTGCTACATCTATTGGCCACACATCTGTTCTCATCGACAGTCTGGAGCAGTCTAAGAATTGCCCCCCACCCAGCAGATGAGCATTCCTCTCTACCCACTGGACTGCTACTCACCTCAGTGGGAAGATGGAATCAATAGAGTTGGAGCAGGAGGGGGTGAGGGTAAAGGCAACAGTCAGAGGGAGAAAGACAGATGCTGAGTGATCTCATTCATCTGAGGGATAGGAAGAAACAAAGCAAGAGAAGGACAGTGACCAATGCAGACAAACCCTAAAGCTTGAACAGCAAGGAGGTGCAACTGGTGGGGAGGATGGGGCAGTGATGTGAGGACTGTGGTGGGAGGTATCTGGCACTTTGGCAGGTAACACTTGGATGGCAGGTGTGGTGCTTTAGCTTTATACAGCCAAAGCATAACAAAGCCACATAAAGTAAAAGCATAAACTAGTGTAAACCATGTTATCTCAACTATAGGAAGTAATAAAAAATGTTAAAAGAAAAATAAAGGGTATGTCCAGGACAATGCTTTCTATTTAGCCAAGGGATAAAATAAGCCAGATGTCAACACACACACGCACACACACACACACACACACACACACACACACACACACACACACACACACACACACCTACCTGTTTTCCTAAATTAAATTTCCCTGGGACGCTGGTACATTTACTAGGTATTTTCTGCAGGCTCCAGAGAAAAGAGTTTCAGCAGCTTCGTTAGCATAAAGGCTCTCATTCGCCGCTACTCCCTTCACTTAGGTAAATGTTGGGTCCTAATATGGACATTAATTTTATGGCACATCTTTACCCAATATACTAAGCTTGCTTTGTGTGCTAAAATGTTCAGTCTTCTTTATTCTAAAATCTATATTCTCTTCTTCCCAATGATCAAAAGCTGCTCAGTCTGCCCTGTAGTTCTCCTTATGAAAGCTTGTTAGAAGTGTCACCAAGAATTGCCACGAGTATTTAGTTTATGTGTACTGCTTATTTGTCACCAAGTCTAATAGTTTTGAAACCCTACAGCATCAGTCACTAAAAGGGGAAGTCTGTATTGAAATGAAGGTGCTCCCTGAATACTGCTGGATTCTTTTTTTTTTTTTTTTTTTTTTTTGTGGTTTTTGGGTCACACCCAGCAGTGCTCAGGGGTTATTCCTGGCTCCAGGCTCAGAAATTGCTCCTGGCAGGCACGGGGGACCACATGGGATGCCGGGATTTGAACCGATGATCTCCTGCATGAAAGGTAAACGCCTTACCTCCATGCTATCTCTCCGGCCCCTCTGCTGGATTCTAACTCAGCAGGCTTGGCTCTATCACTTAATTGCACTGAGATCCTTCGCAGGCTGCTTAACTGTCTGGACTTTATTGTCCTCATCTGTAAAGTTGATAATTCTCTAATTTAAATATCATATAAGCTTGAATAAAATTATGTAAATTTTGTCACTAAGTGTGTGTTTTAAAATATAAAGATTTCCCAAAGCAGAAACTTTAAAATGCAAATACAAAAATTATATATCACTTTAGAATTGGAAAGAGTAATCTTATCCCACATCTAATTATTTATGGTTAAGAAAATGGAGGCTCGGGGCCGGAGAGACAGCACAGTGGCGTTTGCCTTGCAAGCAGCCAATCCCAGGACCTAATGTGGTCCCCCGTGCCTGCCAGGAGTGATTTCTGAGCAAATAGCCAGGAGTAACCCCTGTGCGCCACCTGGTGTGACCCAAAAACCAAAAAAAAAAAAAAAAAAAAAAAGAAAAGAAAAGAAAATGGAGGCTCAGGTCAGGGCTGGAGAAATAGTACTGCAGGCAATACATGCATGCTTCACATGCAGCTTCTACTATCCCATATGATTCCCTGAGTTCTGATCCCTGAGTGTAGAGCTAGGAATAAACCCTGAGCATTGCCAGTGGTGCCCCCACCCAAAAAAAAAAAAAATCAAAAGAAAAAAGAAAAAAGGCAGAATGGTTTTGTAACTTCAGCTCAAGATGACAAAACTGGTTCGCAGCTAAGTCAGATTGGAATTACACTTTCTGTGCTCTTCACATTATCCCATTCCATTTGAAAGCTTGTGACAAAGGCAAAATTTCCAAAGAGCTGGAAAAAAGGATGAAAAACGTAATCTTTGAGTTGAGAGCTTGCTTGTAGTCACAGTATAAGAAACATAAAAATAGTAAAGTTACCTCTGCTTTAAGTTAGTTTTGACCCAGAAGTTCTTAATATACTTTTATTATTTCTTTTTCAGGAAAAATATTATCTTGAAAGATGTCATATGACGCACCTGCATTTGCTTGAAACTTGGTAGCTTGATAAATTGATAAGATAACTGGGTCAGATGTTAAGTTTTCTGAAAAACCAACCCAAACATAGATCCGAATAAAAGAATGTTACATATTTCCTTTTAAAGGCTAAAAAAGTATTTCTCAGGGCTCTTAAATTACCATATTCTGATACCAAGGGAAAATAAAATCTGGACTTAGAGTCTTGTTTGTACTTAGAGGGTTTTCCGGACAGGAAAGCAGTCTTGATGCAATGCAGTAAGCCACAATACCAGCGGGGCATTACAGGTGAAAACTGCAGCTGTACCCCTTCACCACAACGTATTACAACTGTATGCTGGAATATTTCCTGTACAGAAATAGGGTTTGGTTAACTTTGTTTCCCAAGAGTAGATCACATTAAAATGTTATAAAATCATGATTTCCTGCATTTGAATACTTGTGGTTTCTCAACTGGTTCCAATATTTTTAAGAGCTTTTTTTCCCCCTTGGATGACTTCTATTAGTTGAAGATGTATAGAAGCTTTTCTTTTCTTTTTTGAAAATCAACTCAAAAAGCAAATACATATACAAAGCTATAATAGAAGCTAAAACTTTGGAGATTACAAACATGCTTTATTTTATGACTGGGAAATGGTAGGTTTACTCAGAAACAGAAGAAAAGGAAAAATGCTAGGATCATAATGCATTGTCTTAAAATAGTAAGCATTTCTTTCTAAATATTAGCTACTGAAAGCTCATACTAAATGCTAAATCTGTCTCTACTCAGTAGCATTTATTTGTGCAATAAGTATTTTTTGGTCCTATTTTAAATACTTGGTAGGAATGTTCTTCATGTTTGAAGGAACTGTTGAGCCCTTGCACAATAATATGGGTTCTTGTATATTGCATGGAGGCATGCATAGAAGAAGGGTATCTGCTATTTTTATGTTCAGACTTCACTTTGTATTCTGTACTTCTCCACTAGCCTACTTTCTTCCAATCATCAATTAAGAACTTTGAACTATCTCCCTCTAGTCTTTCCACTACTTTCCCAGCTGGGGACTACTTTTTATTTTATCCCCACCTTGACATTAGTATAAATACAGAATATACTTTTACTTGGTTAATAAGGTAAAATAACTTTCTACTAACATAAGAGTTTCATAACAATTACTCTTTCAAAAGTTATCGACTAGGAATGTTCCAGTATGAGATGCCTCCCCCCACTCCCCACACACCCCTGCCTCAGTGTTGTATGTCAGAAGGAATGCGAGGAAATCAATTAATTTGCAGGCTGCTTGAGGCAGTAGTGAACAGATAAACTTTTACGCCATTGAAAAACCTTAAAAGGAAACTGGGGAATGAGATGTCCACCGAGTCTCTAAGAAGCTTGAATGGATTCCTGGGATACCAGAAGGCCAGGCAGTGAGAGAGGGCTGAGAACTGGCCCTGGCTATAGAGACACTCGGGATGGACCTGGGCAGGCCCTGTCCTCCCACTTCTCCCCCACCTCAAGGCTCTGTGCAAGCAGAGTTGAAGGCAAACTTTACCTTCCACACAGAGCCCCTCAGCAAAGACCAGGAGTCTTATTGATTCCAGACCTTAAGGAAATACCCAATCGGTAGCTGACTGCTAAGCTCACCAAGTTGAGACTTCAGTGGCCACACAACAAAGAATACTTTCCTTTTAGCATTCACTCATGAATAAGACTAAAACAATAGTTGCAAGACTTAGCAATAACAGGAAGGCCTTGGGACAGGAAAGAATCTTAATCCATGAATGCCATTATTGATTCATAACATGGTGGTGGTGATGGTGGTGGTGGTGGTGGTGGTAGTAGTAGTAGTAGTAGTAGTAGTAGTAGTAGTAGTAGTAGTAGTAGTAGTAGTAGAGTTTAAGATACTCATTTATATAATAAAATTGTATATATTTTTAAATGTTTACTTTTTTTAAATTTTGGGGCCACACCCAGCAGTGCTCAAGGGTTACTCCTGGCTCTGTGCTCAGAAATTGCTCCTGGAGGGGCCATAGTGATAGCAAAGCTGTAGGGCATTTGCCTTACATACGGCTGACCCAGGGTTTAACCTGGGTTAAATCCCAGCATCCCATATGATCCCCTGAGCCATGAGTGATTTCTGAGCACATAGCCAGGAGTAACCCCTGAGTGTCACCGGGTGTGGCCCAAAAACCAAAAGAAAAAGAAAAAGAAAGAAGTAAGGAGAGAGAGGAAGGAAAGAGTGGAAGGAAGGAAGGAAGGAAGGAAGGAAGGAAGGAAGGAAGGAAGGAAGGAAGGAAGGAAGGAAGGAAGGAAGGAGGGAGGGAGGGAGGGGGAGGGGGGAGGGAGGGAGGGAGGGGGGAGGGAGGGAGGGAGGGAGGGGGGAGGGAGGGAGGGCGGCGGGGGGGAGGGAGGAGGGAAGGAAGGAAGGAAGGAAGGAAGGAAGGAAGGAAGGAAGGAAGGAAGGAAGGAAGGAAGGAAGGAAGGAAGGAAGGAAGGAAGGAAGGAAGGAAGAAGGACATTTACCTGGCATGCAGAAGGACAGTTGGTTTGAATCCCAGCATTCCATATGGTCCCCCGAGCCTGCCAGGAGTGATTTCTGAGTGTAGGGCCAGGAGTAACTCCTGAGCGCTTCGGGGTGTGACCCAACAAACAAACAAACAAAACCAAAACATCCAGGGAAGAGAAAGAACTTGTTGAAAGTGCTAAAAAAACAAAGATTCTAAGGAGAAAAATTGTCAAATCAAATGACCCTAAATGATTGGCATAGATGCTATCGATCTAATCCCTAAAATTTCACTTAAAGGAAGCCAGAACTAGGAAACAATAAATTACATACCCTGTTTTTCTTCTTTTTTATTGTGGGGGGGGTGGTGGTTTTTAGTTTTGGGGCCATACCAGGTGATGCTCAGGGGTTACTCCTGGCTATGCGCTAAGAAATAGCTCCTGGCTTGGGGGACCATATGGGACACCGGGGATCTAACCCAGGACTGTCCTAGGTTAGCATGTGTAAGACAAATGCCCTACTGTTTGCGCCACAGCTCGGGCCCATTTTTCTTCTTTAATAAACATGTAATTCCTTTAAAGAACATAGGTTATCAGCCAAAATGCCTGCCACTTACTAAATGTGTAATCTTTTTTGGGGGGGGTTGGGATTTTGGGTCACACCTAGCAGCGCTCAGGGTCTACTCCTGGCTCTAATCTCATAAATCGCTCCTGGCAGGCTCGGGGTACCATATGGGATGCTGGGATTCGAACCACCATCCTTCTGCAGGCAAGGCAAACACACTACCTCCATGCTATCTCTCCAGCCCCCTAAATGTGTAATCATTTTTTTTAGCTTGCTTTTTTTTTGGGGGGGGGGGCGGTCACACCCGGCAGTGCTCAGGGGTTACTCCTGGCTCTACTCTCTGAAATCGCTCCTGGCAGGCTCGGGGGACCATATGGGATGCTGGGATTTGAACCACCGCCCTTTTAGCATGCAAGACAAATGCCTTACTATCTCTCTGGCCCTAAATGCGTAATTTTTTGTTTGTTTGTTTGTTTTTTGGGTCACATCCAGCAGCGCTCAGTGGTCACACCTGGCTCCATGCTCAGAAATCTCTCCTGGCAGGCTCGGGGGACCATATGGGATGCCTGGATTCGAACCACTGACCTTCTCCACACAAGGCAAATATGCCTTACCTCCATGCTATCTCTTCGGCCCCCTAAATGTGTAACCTTAAACACTTTACCTAACTACTCTGAACCGCACAGCTAATTAACTTACCTATGTAATGGGAATAATAATTTTCTCCTTTAAACAATATATTATAAATTAAAAAAAAGGCCTGAGTCCCACAAAATTATACAGGGGCTTTGCATGCTGCCAACCAAAATTCAATCATTGGCACCACATGTCTCCCACTTACCACCAGGGGTCACTCCTATGTACAGAACCATGAATAACTCCTGAGTCCCACCAGATGTGGCATCAACCCTCCACAAAAAAAGCAGACACCTTTGTATTTGCAAAGGGGCTTTGGCATGTTGGTTTTTTCTCTAGTGGTAGCTATAAGTATTGTTATTACTAGCATCCAAACTGTTGTTCTTATTGCAAAGCAGCCCTTCTCCTGCCTGCATATTCACCTGCTGTCTTGGCAGCCTGGGATCTGTGGGTACAGTATTGATCTATGCCATGTCCCCTGTTCTCTCCAGCACCCTTTTGTCTCACTCACAGTCCTTTCCCATTAGCTGTCTCTGTTGTCCTTGTGGGAAGGAGAAAGGGAATATTGAAGTGACTGATGAACAAATACTTCACTCACTAGATCTCTGTCCACCTGCAGGCTTCCTCTTGCCCCTGTCCATTGCCTGTGCTGCTTAGAGGGATCGAGTGGGCAAAGGCCAGTCACCCAGCACACAGAAACCAGAGATTTCCCTGGGAGGACAGATGGCAGTTGCAACCCTGTTAATAGTCTTGGCAGTACTATTAAGTAATAAAAACAAATTAAGTGCCAAAATCTTCTTTGTACCAAAAATATTTTTAAATGGCCAACACACATGCTAATCTTCCCAAATTAGCCATCAAATGGAAACAAATTGTGGAATAACATTTTAAATGCAAAAATACATGTGCTCTTACCAACTGGCAAAGATACAGCCTAAAATGTATTCATATGCAAAGACCACATATGCTTAGAGTACAGTTTATTATGTATGGCTGGCTAATTTTTTAGGTCCTGTCAAATAATGGATAGGAAAACAAAATGTAATAAAAAAATATATAATCTTGACAGTCACTTGAAATGTACCATGTGTTACATGTGGAATGTTTTCCAGTGAAACCAATTTACTTATTCCCACTTCCCATGACTCAGTACTAGATATTCAGGCTCTCTCAACTATTTTTTGGCAACCAAACTTTCTTGGAATAGTCATCTTTCCTTCAAGTTATTTGGTGCAAGCATTAATAATAAATCCCCAGCTCTAGATATGTAACCAAAGATCATTCGCATATCTTTCAAGCCTAAAAGCACATAATAAAGTTATTTTAAATAGATCACACAAATAGAGGCCAGATTTATTCCTGAAGAATAATTAATTGCTACCAGATGAAGTGCACTAGGACTGCCTTCCATTTTCAGCTTAATTAGGTTACTACTAGCCCAGAGATTTGCTGGGCCACGTCCACCTCCAGCTGAAAGACAGAGTCATGAGGGATGAAAAGTTTGTTAGAAAGTGGGCATGACTGCAAATGAATTGGAGGGTGAGCTCAAATATGCGACAAGCCTCCCCGTGTTTGAGAACAGACTGTTCAAGGTGAGCTTGTTGCCTTTTCAACACTGATCTTCATTAATAGAAAGCAATTTATTCTCTCGACCACACAGTAGCCTCTGCTGGGAAAGGGGAGGAGTGGAGCCTGCTCCCGTGGTGGTGGTGGTGGTGGTGGTGATGGTGGAGACAACATAGGCACACAAAACCCAGCAGGCCCCATGCAGATTTGCCCCCTTTCCAAGACCCTTCTTCAGTCCAGACTCAAGGTCAACTCTATCTCCTCACTTTCCTCTTGGCCCGGCTTTCAGGAAGATCCTCCCACCGTCCTGACTGGGACCCCTCTTTATTCTTCCTGCCACCTTCTTTCCTTCTTCCTCTTCCTCTCAGTCCCTCCTAACACAGGCACCTTTGCAAGCCCCGAGGTAAAGACTTGCTTCTCCCCATTCTTTGGCCTGGGGGTCAGGAGAGGAGTCTCTGGCCCATCTCACTGGCGCCACCTGCTGGTGCTGTCCCCTTTTTGGAGACTTGCCCCTCTCCCCCTAGACCCGTCCTTGATGAGTAGTCCTCACTCATCTTTGCAGTTGTCTCTTTTTCTCTTTCTCATAGGTCTTTGCTCCTTGGCTTCCTGCCTTTCTCTTCTCTGTCCGAAATATCCACACCCCTCCTGACCCCAGCTTCCTTTCCCCGCCTACTTCACCCTCTGAGTCCATACTCGCCCCCAGTCCCTGCTATCATCCCAGCCTACTCCTCCTCCCTAGGTCATTCCTGACCACATCCCGAACCCCTGCCACCCCACTCCCTTAGCCTGCTCCCCTCAGCAGCCTGGCACTCAGACATACTTGCATTGCCCTCTCCTTGTTCCCGGGACTTCAGCCCACTGGTTTCATATCCCTTCTAACTCTTCACAGTCGTATTCTGGCCATTTCCAACAACAGAAGAGTCTGCACTTGGTTGTTCACCGTCCCTCTGTGTATTTGCATCTCTGTTTAATACCAAACAGACTGCACCAGCTTCAGTTAATCTCCCCCATATCCAACTCTGCCCCTTATTTTCACTTTTAATTGATAGATATGTGTAAGAGATACGATGTATATTTTGGGTAGACAGCAAGCCAATTTGTTGTTCTTTATTGTGGCCTGTGAGACATGACTAACATCTCTGCCACATTTCATCCTGGCCAGAATAGCATTCTTCTTACACAGTAAAGTGAACATAGACAAGTATGGCCCTTTTTTTTTATCTTTTTCTTTTTTTTTGGGGGGGGGTCACACCCAGCGATGCTCAGGGGTTACTCCTCCGCTCAGAATTGCCCTGTCAGGCTCAAGGGGCCATATGGGATGCTGAGAATCAAACCTCCTTCGGTTCTGGGTCGGCAGCCGCCGTGCAAGGCAAACGCCTTACCACTGTGCTACTGTGCTGTCTCTCAGGCCCCAAAACAACATCTTTTTTTTTTTTTTTTATGGGAGACCACCTCAACAATATCTTTTTTTTTTTTTTTTTTTTTTTGGTTTTTGGTTTTTGGGTCACACCCAGCAGCACTCAGGTGTTACTCCTGGCTGTGTGCTCAGAAATTGCTCCTGGCAGGTTCAGGGGACCATATGGAATGACCAGGATTCAAACCACAAGGCAAATGCCCTACCTCCATGCTATCTCTCTGACCCAACAATATCTTTTTTTAAAGAAAAAATTTGTTTTGCAATCCAGGTCTCATGTACGCAAGGCGCAACTAACCACTGAGCCCCATTCACAGACTCTATCTCTTTTTTTTTTTTTTTTTTTTTTTTTTTAGTTTTTGGTTTTTGAGCCACCCCAGCGTTGCTCAGGGGTTACTCCTGGCTGTCTGCTCAGAAATAGCTCCTGGCAGGCACGGGGGACCATATGGGACACCGGGATTCGAACCAACCACCTTTGGTCCTAGATCGGCTGCTTGCAAGGCAAACGCTGCTGTGCTATCTCTCTGGGCCCGACTCTCTCTTTTTTTTTTTTATTTTAAGATAAAATAAAAATAATGGATAAATAATAATGTCATAGATAATGGATAGATAATAATGATAGAGATATTACCAGGGGATGGCACATTTGCCTTCTACACAATAGACCCTGGTACCATCTCCAGTACCTTGTATGGTCCTCACAGCACTGTAGGATGTAGGCCCTCCCCAAAGATATAATGGAGAAAATTAGCCATTTATTCAAAAACATTGAAATTCCCCCAGATTAATTTTCAAGGTAGAGTGACAAAGACTGTATAAGTTAAAGACCACAGTATAACAATTTGGTTTTAGTGTTGTATTCTTTTTATTGAGATAATGTAGGGCTGCACACACTGTAATCTAACCTTAGGAAAATGGATCTGAAGCAGGGGTCACCACAGGATATGAACCAGGCCAAGTTTGAGAGAATAAAACACATGTGTAGTCAGGGAGCTTTCGATCTGGTGGGCAAGAGAGAACACCTGTGAAAACCACCCTTTTTTATTAAGTACCAAGACCACACTGGGGTGGGTATGGGTGAACTCCACCTAGGTGAGTCTCTTTGATATAAAGAGGGCAGGGAAGAGACAGAAAGTCAGCTTTGTTTAGGGTGATAAAAATTGTAAAACAACAAGATAATACTGTATACAAGAGTGTTTATATTCTTCGAAGAGTACAGATTATAATAGCCTGCCCATCACCAAAATGTCAATATTCCTCTGCCATAGTCCATCAAACTCTTTCAGCCCTCAGCCCCCCTCGTTTCCCCATGCTGGTATCCTCAGTTCTGGAATTACAGTCTGATTCTCATCTTCCATGGCCCTTGCCTCTTCCCTGCCTTTTTTATCCCACACACAAATGAGCTCATCCAGTGTTTGTCTCCTTCAGCATAAATTCAGCATGACCCCTTGTGACTTAACAGTTGTAGCAAAAGGCAAGACTTCATCTTCCCAATAATTGCAAGGGAATCTTCCATGGCTTCTCCCACCATCTCTTCTTTGCCCACCTATAGTGGGACATGTGAGATGGCTCCAGCCCTCCGCTATTGTCAATAACGTTGCCATGAACATAGGTGGGCATACACCTTCTTGGGTCTGTGTTTTATACTCTTTGGGTAGCCGCCTACAGGTGGGTTTATTGGATGCTATGATAGATCTGTTTCTTTGGTTTTTTGGGCCACACCCAGCATTGCTCAGGGGTTACTCCTGGCTGTCTACTCAGAAATAGCTCCTGGCAGGCACAGGGGACCATATGGGACACCGGGATTCGAACCAACCACCTTTGGTCCTAGATCGGCTGCTTGCAAGGCAAACGCCGCTGTGCTATCTCTCCGGGCCCGATCTGTTTCTAATTTTTCAAAGAAATATCTACTAGGCTGAACTGGCTTACCTTTGCACCAACAACAAATCAGGGTTCTTTCATTAATGATTATTATTGCTCTACCTACAAACTTTATGTTTCACAAATACTACGCTTTACAGATTTGGGAGGTAAAGTGCAGATTCCTAAGAAAGTCTCTCAGTTCACAGAGCTATGACCTTACTGGCAGGGCCAGGGTTTTCTCCTCAATGGGAGTAAGAAGATTTCTTTATAATGGATACATGAGAAAACATAAAAAAGTTCATGTGGATCATGAACTTACCTCACAGTGTATATCTGCAAAGACAATGGACCAAACTTAACTTTGAAAGAGATTCTATACTCAGTATTGTGACTAGAATTTTTTTTTGAAATTGTTTGGTTTTTCTTTTGTTGTTTGGGGACTGTTATTTTTTAAATTTTGAGGTGTTCCTTTTTTTCAGCCAGTACTGACTTTTGGCTTAGGAGTCACTTACAGTGATGCTCAGGGGACTTTGCAGTGCCTAGGGTCAAACCCAGGCCTCCAGTATGTGATTCATTCCTTTTAAATCTCGCTCCCTGATGCTCTTTAGAAAATTTTAGGATAAATATACAACAATGAAAGGAAATAAAAAAAATGAATTGGGGGCTGGAGCGGTGGCGCAAGCAGTAGGGTGTTTGCCTTGCACGCACTAACCTAGGATGACCACGGTTCGATTCCCCAACATCCCATATGGTCCCCAAAGCCAGAACGATTTCTGAGCACAAAGCCAGGAGTAACCCCTGAGCATCACCAAGTGTGGCCCAAAAACAAAAAACGAAACAAAAGAAAAATTGGTGTGTGGGTTGTTCAAATATAGGTATACTATTTGAAATGTTTCTCACTGAAGTTTACATGTGGAGTGAATTTATTAATAACCTCTTTATTAGTCCAGGAAAATAGGGTGTATAAAGGAAAATCCTGACAAATACATAGCTGGCATATTTTGGGTTGCATTCTATAGTAGTCGCCTATTGTTTTCTGAATTTGTAGAATAGCCTGGAATGTTCCAATGGAAGTATGTAACCACAGAGCCAGCCTCACACTAAATTCTGGACTAAATAAAGTTTGTTTCTGGATGCCTCCCAGATATCTCCTTAGCTCCCACAGCGCCTCCTTCCATCAGCCACTCGCTTGGTTCAGTCCATTTTCATGGGCCTTAAACTGCATAATGGCCGCCCACAATGGTTCCCAGATTGGTCGCCTTAGAGTATGGCTGTGTTCCAGAACTCTCTTCTCCAGCATAACTGACGAGGCCTTTTTTCTTTTGGGTCTCCCAGGGCCTCCCAATATATATGAAAATGATGAAGCTAATTTTCTTAAGCTTCATCATTTTCATACAGGTATTAATTTTAATGGAAAACTTCTGCAGATGATACCAGAAACAAGGCATTTTTTCACCCCATTTCCTGTATAACTTCTCTACCAAGAAAATGATGTTGGACTTTCTAATGGACTTCCATTATTTGTATTATAAATCAATTTACTGCATAGTCTTTTTCCTTTTTCTTTAAGTTTGTATAGGCTTTTCTAAATTTATTTTCCTTCCCCCAATGAGATTCTTGTATTCTTAGATGTCTTAACCCCCACTTATCTCAATGTCCACCACAGGTTATGAGCGCCCTAAGCCATAACACTAACTTTGTCACCTCACTTTCCAAAGTGGAGTTAAACAATGTGAGGTTTCTTTCTCCCTTACGTCTTGGCCAGCATTGTAATAGTTATGGCCAGAAAGCCATACTGAACTGGATTGTCATGTTCTTGAGCATCCAAGTCCCGGGTTTATTATTTTCTTCCAAAAAGAAAGGGCTCTAACAAGAAATTCTTGCAAGCAAGTCTCCTCCTGACATCAGGCATGATTCTGACTCCATGTGCTGGAACTGAATGTTCTTTTTGCATGAGCAGGGAAGACCAGGAGGAGTTCATATTTCCCAAGTTTTTACTAAGCAGCATTAAATAAGATGCTTTGTCCCATTTAATCAATAAAAATCAGTGAGAATAGTCTTGTCACTCTTACCTTTTTAGAAATTGGAAACTGATGTTAGAAGAATTTGCCCAAGTGCTTATTGCTAGAAGAGCTGATATATGAATTCTATTTGGTCTGACTTCAAATTTTATGCTTTTTATCTTCTATACTTTGTGGAGAATCTTTAATGTGCCAGGGAAGGGGTGCATCCTCCAGTATATGCACATACATTCATGCATTCATTCATGAATTATTCATTCATTCATTCAACAACCTTTTTTTGAACATTCACACTGTACACTTTGTCAGGTACTATGTAAATCCAAAGCTTAACCAAATGGAAATCATTTCCTCAAGGAATGTGTCTCCCAGGGAATATGTCATGTGTGAAAATAACTATTGCATGAGGTGTACAGTGAGTGGGGCTCTGAAACAGATTCATGTTCTATGCACTGTTGGCACTCAGAAAAAGGAGAGAGAGTTTCCTTCTGGGGAGGTGAAGAGGCTCAATGAAAGGTGGTACCTCACTTGGACCTTAATAGATTGGAAGGTAAATTATTATTTCAATATGAGCATGAGGAAGCCTCTGATTCTGTCAGAAAGAGAATATAATCACCAAAACCCTTTCAAGGATAGGTAAAGGCAGAACAAAGTATGGAAACAAATCGTTGAAAACCTAATTTTCAGAAAAGCTAACTCCAAGAGGAATACTGCAGTGTGTGTCTTCACCATTCTGCATAGCTTCTGACTCTGCCATCTCTGTTCACCTCTTCTGACCCCTTTTCTCCTTCTTCCTTCTATTCAACACATCTCAGTACATTGTGCTAAGGAACTTTACTATTGGTGGAGGGAAATTTATTCTCATTAAATGACTGGGAATCACTCCTCTAGAAAAGAAAGATCGTGAATCCGTCTGTTCATTTAGGGAGATTTTACTCAGATCAGATGATGCCCAGAACACGAGATGCCAAAAATGTTTCTTTAATAATGTGGACTGTTGAATATGCGTTGTCTCAATATCTGGTGTCCAAACACATGGTGCCACATCTTCTCTCCTGAGATCTAGACTTTCCTACTTCGCTACCTGCATGATGGGTTGTGTACTAGTATCTCTCTCTGTCTCTCTCTCTTTCTCTCTCTCTCTCTCTGTTATGAGTTATAACATAACTCATAACTCTCTCTCTTTCTTATTCTCTCCCTCACCTTCCTCAGTACTTTCAAGTAAAATCCACTTTTATCCCCCCTCAAGAAAGATAATATGCTCATTTTGCCTTTAAGGCTCTGAGTCCACTGAAAAGCAAACATTCTGATGGGTTTGTAAGCAACTCTACAGTCACAGTAATGATCCTGTATCCATCCTTGAAGATTCTGTGTCTTGTCAGGCTTGCTTTATTAAAAAAAAAAAAAGTGATTTTCTTCAAAAACAAAAAGTGGGTTTTATCATTTCTTTTCCATTCATGGGTAGAAAAGTCTGCCCTCTAATGATTAAAATACCAAATTACTTTTTCCTCCTTATTGTTTGATCCTTTTGCTGTTTACTTTCATGTAGAAATTATGTGGGCTTTATCAACTGGCCAGCCAGTTTTATTATTATTGCAATCTCCTTCCTCATCTTTCCCCAACTTGTTTGAAATAATATCTTCATTATAGTCTAAAATGTATCTATACTTACATCTTTATACTATTCTTCTAGCCTATCTGTATGTTATGATTCCAACCCTTTTTATTGTTATAACTCAAATGTATTTATAACCTAGGAGAGGTTTCCCAGATTTTTTTTCTCTTTTATGTAAAACTCCTTATGAGTAGCTTTACATATGATTCTTGAAATGGTCTTTTAAAGGAATGTAGAGAAGCAAGGTAAATATAGCATGAAAAGAAAGCCCAAGTATTGTCCTTTACAAATGTATTCCTTTTCATAATGCTTATGATGTTTTCATTACCAGTCTTTCAACTAATACAGCAACATGGTTTTTATTGCAGTTTCTAAAATCTTTATTATTTTCAAACAGGTTCCTTGTAGTTTGGAATACTGGGATGAACTCCAGAAGGTTTTTGTGGCATTTCAAGAATTTAGTCTGTCCGAGAGCAAAGTTTGTGAACTGCAGTTGCCAGATATCAACCTTGTAGGTGACCAGAAGCAGCTGGTGTCCTCGGATCTGTGGAGAATCGTGTTGAACAGCAACCAGAGTGGAGCTGATGACCAAAGGTAACTGGGGAATGGTGAGATAGCAGCATGGTAGGCATCCACTGGCAGATCTGTTCCTGTCATCTGGGATCCTTCTTGGGCTCGCCTCAGCTAGTCAGTGGTTCTATCGGGCATAGCTACAACGGAGTACAGGTTACTCAAGCTGATGTTTCAACTCTGTGAACTAAAAGTCCTGTTTTATTCCAAATACAGCCCTGTCAACCCTCACAGGGACCCTCCCTCAAATCAAAAATGGAAGAAAAAAAAAAGCATCAAACTAACCAAAAATGTCATAGTCATCCTAGGTAAAAGGATATAGAGGAAGGATCAGAATAATAGTACAGCAAGGAGGGCACTCGCGTTGCATTCGGCCCACTCAGGTTTATTCCCAGGTATCTTCTCTGGTCCCCTGAGCGTGGCAGGTATGCTTCCTGGACATAAGAGTCAGGAGAAAGCCAAGTGTGGCTCAAATGAAATAATAAGAAATAACAAAATAATTTTTAATAATGACAAAGATGTTCACTGAAAAACATTTTGGAAATAAAATAATACCAGCTGTAATCCCACCACACTGAGATTAAAGTTCACTAGTATGTAGTACTCTAATCTTTTTCACTGATTACTTTGTATGTTTAATAAGAATGTATGTATTTAATTTCAGCATCATTTGGGCTGTTTAAAATTAATCCCTCATTGTATACAAATATATTAGTATAATACCTGCTGATGTACAATTAGTGAACATGTGTTATAGAATTGCAGTTTTGATTTTTTTTTACCTGTACTTTAGTAAAACAGTTTCATCTGCGAAAAGTTAGTGGATGGAGAGGAAAATTGACATTTTTGAACAGGGACCAAAATTATAAAAAAGAGATACAGATCATTAATATAATTTTAATAGTTTCATTAATACTAGAAATTAATTTCTTGATTAAACTGAAAGATTCATTGATTACTCTGAACCAGAAAGATTCATAAAAATGAAGTTTGGCACTCTAGAAACAGGAAGATTTTGCAGAATACAATAGATGTGAAAAGGGTTCAAGCAACTTTTTATTAGGCTTCTGACATGGCAGTCACAAGTCTGTTGTCCTCACCTGGAATTTCCAGCATTCCTATGATTGCAGAGTTTCTCTGCTTTGAGACAAACTCTTTTTCAGATAAACACTGATAATATGAAATTGCTTCCAACTGTTGGCTTCAGAATCAACATAGTAAAACACCAGTAATGCACTTTTCAAGATGGATAGTCGTAAATTTCATTCCATATCAAGAAAAAAATCAGAACTTCAATGCTATGTCAACATTCTTTACAAAAAGGAAACTATTGCATTTATGCTGATCCAGAATATTTTGTCATCTAAGAACCTAGAACTGAACAAATAGGAGTCTATTTTTGTGCCCAGAGATGTTCTTATCAGAAAGAATACTCTCAGTCATTTGGAAAGTACATAGGTTCATTGGTTGGACATTACTGGAAGAAAGTTTATTTAAAAAAAAAATCCCAGGGCCAGAACTATAGCACAGAGGTAAGGCATTTGCCTTGCATGCAGCCAACACAGGACTGACCCCGGTTCAAATCCTGGCATTCCCATATGATCCCCTGAGCCTGCCAGGAATTATTTCTTTTTTTTTTTTTTTTTTTTAATTTTTTTTTTTATTTAAACACCTTGATTACATACATGATTGTGTTTGGGTTTCAGTCATAAAAGGAACACCACCCATCACCAGTGCAACATTCCCATCACCCAAGTCCCAAATCACCCTCCTCCCCACCCAACCCCCGCCTGTACCCTAAACAGGCTCTACATTTCCCTCATACATTCTCAATATTAGGACAGTTCAAAATGTAGTTATTTCTCTAACTAAACTCATCACTCTTTGTGGTGAGCTTCCTGAGGTGAGCTGGAACTTCCAGCTCTTTTCTCTTTTGTGTCTGAAAATTATTATTACAAGGGTGTCTTTCATTTTTCTTAAAACCCATAGATGAGTGAGACCATTCTGCGTTTTTCTCTCTCTCTCTGACTTATTTCACTCAGCATAATAGATTCCATGTACATCCATGTATAGGAAAATTTCATGACTTCATCTCTCCTGACAGCTGCATAATATTCCATTGTGTATATGTACCACAGTTTCTTTAGCCATTCATCTGTTGAAGGGCATCTTGGTTGTTTCCAGAGTCTTGCTATGGTAAATAGAGCTGCAATGAATATAGGTGTAAGGAAGGGGTGTTTGTATTGTATTTTTGTGTTCCTAGGGTATATTCCTAGGAGTGGTATAGCTGGATCGTATGGGAGCTCGATTTCCAGTTTTTGGAGGAATCTCCATATCGCTTTCCATAAAGGTTGAACTAGACAGCATTCCCACCAGCAGTGGATAAGAGTTCCTTTCTCTCCACATCCCCGCCAACACTGTTTATTCTCATTCTTTGTGATGTGTGCCATTCTCTGGGGTGTGAGGTGGTATCTCATCGTTGTTTTGATTTGCATCTCCCTGATGATTAGTGATGTGGAACATTTTTTCATGTGTCTTTTGGCCATGCGTATTTCTTCTTTGTCAAAGTGTCTGTTCATTTCTTCTCCCCATTTTTTGATGGGGTTAGATGTTTTTTTCTTGTAAAGTTCTGTCAGTGCCTTGTATATGTTGGAGATTAGCCCCTTATCTGATGGGTATTGGGTGAATAGTTTCTCCCACTCAGTGGGTGGCTCTTGTATCCTGGGCACTATTTCCTTTGAGGTGCAGAAGCTTCTCAGCTTAATATATTCCCATCTGTTAATCTCTGCTTTCACTTGCTTGGAGAGTGCAGTTTCCTCCTTGAAGATGCCTGTAATGTCCTGTAGTGTTTTGCCTATGTGCTGTTCTATATATCTTATGGTTTTGGGGCTGATATCGAGGTCTTTAATCCATTTGGATTTTACCTTTGTACATGATGTTAGCTGGGGGTCTAAGTTTAATTTTTTGCAAGTGGCTATCCAATTGTGCCAACACCACTTGTTGAAGAGGCTTTCCCTGCTCCATTTAGGATTTCCTGCTCCTTTATCAAAAATTAGATGGTTGTATCTCTGGGGAACATTTTCTGAGTATTCAAGCCTATTCCACTGATCTGAGGACCTATCCTTATTCCAATACCATGCTGTTTTGATAACTGTTGCTTTGTAGTACAGTTTAAAGTTGGGAAAAGTAATTCCTCCCATATTCTTTTTCCCAATGATTGCTTTAGCTATTCGAGGGTGTTTATTGTTCCAAATGAATTTCAAAAGTGTCTGATCCACTTCTTTGAAGAATGTCATGGGTATCTTTAGAGGGATGGCATTAAATCTGTATAATGCCTTGGGGAGTATTGACATTTTGATGATGTTAATCCTGCCAATCCATGAGCAGGGTATGTGTTTCCATTTCCGTGTGTCCTCTCTTATTTCTTGGAGCAGAGTTTTATAGTTTTCTTTGTATAGGTCCTTCACATATTTAGTCAAGTTGATTCCAAGATATTTGAGTTTGTGTGGTACTATTGTGAATGGGGTTGTTTTCTTAATGTCCATTTCTTCTTTATTACTGTTGGTGTATAGAAAGGCCATTGATTTTTGTGTGTTAATTTTGTAGCCTGCCACCTTGCTATATGAGTCTATTGTTTCTAGAAGCTTTTTGATAGAGTCTTTAGGGTTTTCTAAGTAGAGTATCATGTCATCTGCAAACAGTGAGAGCTTGACTTCTTCCTTTCCTATCTGGATTCCCTTGATATCCTTTTCTTGCCTAATCGCTATAGCAAGTACTTCCAGTGCTATGTTGAATAGGAGTGGTGAGAGAGGACAGCCTTGTCTTGTGCCAGAATTTAGAGGGAAGGCTTTCAGTTTTTCTCCATTGAGGATAATATTTGCCACTGGCTTGTGGTAGATGGCCTTCACTATATTGAGAAAGGTTCCCTCCATTCCCATCTTGCTGAGAGTTTTGATCAAGAATGGGTGTTGGACCTTATCAAATGCTTTCTCTGCATCTATTGATATGATCATGTGGTTTTTATTTTTCTTGTTATTGATGTTGTGTATTATGTTGATAGATTTACGGATGTTAAACCAGCCTTGCATTCCTGGGATGAAACCTACTTGATCGTAGTGGATGATCTTCTTAATGAGGCATTGAATCCTATTTGCCAGGATTTTGTTGAGGATCTTTGCATCTGCATTCATCAGTGATATTGGTCTGTAATTTTCTTTTTTGGTAGCGTCTCTGTCTGGTTTAGGTATCAAGGTGATGTTGGCTTCATAAAAGCTATTTGGAAGTGTTTCTGTTTGTTCAATTTCATGAAAGAGTCTTGCCAAGATTGGCAGTAGTTCCTCTTGGAAAGTTTGATAGAATTCATTAGTGAATCCATCTGGACCTGGGCTTTTGTTTTTCGGCAGACATTTGATTACTGTTTTAATTTCATCAATGGTGATGGGGGTGTTTAGATATGCTACATCCTCTTCCTTCAACCGTGGAAGATTATAAGAGTCCAAGAATTTATCCATTTCTTCCAGGTTCTCATTTTTAGTGGCGTAGAGTTTTTCAAAGTAGTTTCTGATTACCCTTTGAATCTCTGTCATATCAGTAGTGATCTCTCCTTTTTCATTCCTGATACGAGTTATCAAGTTTCTCTCTCTCTCTTTCTTTGTTAGGTTTGCCAGTGGTCTATCAATCTTGTTTATTTTTTCAAAGAACCAACTTCTGCTTTCGTTGATCTTTCGGATTGTTTTTTGAGTTTCCACTTCGTTGATTTCTGCTCTCAGCTTTGTTATTTCCTTCTGTCTTCCTGTTCTTGGGTCCTTTTGTTGAGCATTTTCTAGTTCTATTAGCTGTGTCATTAAGCTACTCAGGTAAGCTCCTTCTTCCTTCCTGATGTGTGCTTGCAAAGCTATAAATTTTCCTCTCAGTACTGCTTTTGCTGTGTCCCATAAGTTCTGAGAGTTTGTGTCTTTATTGTCATTTGTTTCCAGGAACCTTTTTATTTCCTCCTTGATTTCATCTCGGACCCACTGGTTATTGAGCATGAGGCTGTTTAACTTCCAGGTGTTAAAGTGTTTCTTCTGAGTCCCTTTGGAGTTCACAAATAATTTCAGAGCCTTGTGGTCAGCGAAGGTAGTCTGCAAAATTTCTATCCTCTTGATCTTATGGAGGTATGTTTTATGTGCCAGCATGTAGTCTATCCTGGAGAATGTCCCATGTACATAGGAGAAGAATGTGTATCCAGGTTTCTGGGGATGGAGTGTCCTATATATATCCACTAGGCCTCTTTCTTCCATTTCTCTCCTCAGGTCTAGTATATTCTTGTTGGGTTTCAGTCTGGTTGACCTGTCCAGTGTTGACAAAGCCGTGTTTAGGTCCCCCACAATTATTGTGTTGTTGTTGATATTATTTTTCAGATTTGTCAGCAGTTGTATTAAATATTTTGCTGGCCCCTCATTCGGTGCATATATGTTTAGGAGAGTGAATTCTTCCTGCTCTACGTACCCCTTGATTAATATAAAATGTCCGTCTTTGTCCCTTACAACCTTCCTGAGTATAAAGTTTGCATTATCTGATATTAGTATGGCCACTCCAGCTTTTTTATGGGTGTTGTTTGCTTGGATAACTTTTCTCCAGCCTTTTATTTTGAGTCTATGTTTGTTCTGACTATTCAGGTGCGTTTCTTGTAGGCAGCAGAAGGTTGGATTGAGTTTTTTGATCCATTTAGCCACTCTGTGTCTCTTAACTGGTGCATTTAGTCCATTGACGTTGAGAGAAAGAATTGTCCTGGGATTTAACGCCATCTTTATTTCAAAATTTGGTGTGTCTTTTGGGTAGTCTTGTCTTAGATTAGGTCTTTCAGTTTTTCTCTTAAGACTGGTTTTGTGTCTGTGAAGTTTCTGAGCTGTTTTTTGTCTGTGAAACCATGTATTCTTCCATCAAACCGGAAAGTGAGTTTTGCTGGGTATAGTATTCTGGGTGAAGCATTCATTTCATTCAGTCTTGTCACAATATCCCACCACTGCTTTCTGGCATTGAGCGTTTCTGGTGACAGGTCTGCTGTAAATCTCAGGGAAGCTTGCTTGAACATGATTTCCCCTTTTGATCTTGCTGTTTTCAGAATTCTGTCTCTATCTGTGGGATTTGTCATTGTGACTAGGATGTGTCTTGGGGTGGTTTTTCTGGGGTCTCTTTTGGTTGGTACTCTTCGGGCATGCAGGATTTGATCACATATATTCTTTAGCTCTGGAAGTTTCTCTTTAATGATGTTCTTGACCATTGATTCTTCCTGGAAATTTTCTTCCTGGGTCTCTGGGACTCCAATGATTCTTAAGTTGTTTCTGTTGATCTTATCATAGACTTCTATTTTCGTCTGTTCCCATTCTTTGACTAATTTTTCCATTGTCTGCTCATTTGCTTTAAGTTTTTTGTCCAATCTCTCCTGCTGTATGGAATTGTTATGTATCTCATCTTCCACAGCACCAAGTCTATTCTCAGCTTCTGATACCCTGTCCCAGAGCTTATCCATTTTGTCATTCACTTCGTTTACTGAGTTTTTCAGGCCTGTTAGTTGACATGTTATTTCAGTTTGGAGTTTTGTCATTTCTGCCTTCATATTTTCTTGGTTCTTATTAGTGTTCTGTTCAACTCGATCCATGGTTTCTTGGAGTCTGTTGAGCACCTTCCATATTGCTAGTCTAAAGTCCTTATCTGAGAGGTTGATTAGTTGTTCAGTCATTATCTGGTCCTCAGAATTGTCATCTTCATTCTCTATGTCTGATGCTGGCCTGCGCTGTTTCCCCATTGTCACATTTGTATTGTGGGTTTTTCTACGTGTTGTAGTGGTATTCATTGTCTATATGATGTAGGCAGCACACTCCTCTGGCTCCTCCCTTTCTGGATGGGCTGACTTGCCTCTAAGGGAGGGGAGTCCTCCGTGGATGAAGCCTCACACTGGGTCAAATCTTAGGCCCGAGCATGTAACAGAGAAGACAGTCCAGAGAGAAATGTTTGCTTCTGTGATATAGCGCCGTTCTTAGTGTGATTTTTCCTTCTTGTTGCAATGGAGTTCTTTCCTTAGAAAGAGTGCACGGCCGCGTAGCGAAGCGGAGCGGCCGTGCTCCTCTGAGCCTCTTTTTGCCCCACTCGCAAGAGTTTCACCAAGAGGACAGTAGACAGACATAGACAGGTCACACTCACAGTCTTTCACAGCTGAGCCCCACTGGGCCGGTGTACTTTCGCGGATTTTCCCCGCCTGGTGTCACACACAGGGAGCCAGCTTTTGCAAAGGATAGCCGGTTTTTATGCTCTGAAGTCCCTCCCTGAAAATGGCGTCTGGGCGAGCGAGGTTTCTGGAGGCTCTTTTTGCCCCACTCGCAAGAGTTTCACGCAAGAGGACAGTAGACAGACATAGACAGGTCACACTCACAGTCTTTCACAGCTGAGCCCCACTGGGCCGGTGTACTTTCGCGGATTTTCCCCGCCTGGTGTCACACACAGGGAGCCAGCTTTTGCAAAGGATAGCCGGTTTTTATGCTCTGAAGTCCCTCCCTGAAAATGGCGTCTGGGCGAGCGAGGTTTCTGGAGGCTCTTTTTGCCCCACTCGCAAGAGTTTCACGCAAGAGGACAGTAGACAGACATAGACAGGTCACACTCACAGTCTTTCACAGCTGAGCCCCACTGGGCCGGTGTACTTTCGCGGATTTTCCCCGCCTGGTGTCACACACAGGGAGCCAGCTTTTGCAAAGGATAGCCGGTTTTTATGCTCTGAAGTCCCTCCCTGAAAATGGCGTCTGGGCGAGCGAGGTTTCTGGAGGCTCTTTTTGCCCCACTCGCAAGAGTTTCACGCAAGAGGACAGTAGACAGACATAGACAGGTCACACTCACAGTCTTTCACAGCTGAGCCCCACTGGGCCGGTGTACTTTCGCGGATTTTCCCCGCCTGGTGTCACACACAGGGAGCCAGCTTTTGCAAAGGATAGCCGGTTTTTATGCTCTGAAGTCCCTCCCTGAAAATGGCGTCTGGGCGAGCGAGGTTTCTGGAGGCTCTTTTTGCCCCACTCGCAAGAGTTTCACGCAAGAGGACAGTAGACAGACATAGACAGGTCACACTCACAGTCTTTCACAGCTGAGCCCCACTGGGCCGGTGTACTTTCGCGGATTTTCCCCGCCTGGTGTCACACACAGGGAGCCAGCTTTTGCAAAGGATAGCCGGTTTTTATGCTCTGAAGTCCCTCCCTGAAAATGGCGTCTGGGCGAGCGAGGTTTCTGGAGGCTCTTTTTGCCCCACTCGCAAGAGTTTCACGCAAGAGGACAGTAGACAGACATAGACAGGTCACACTCACAGTCTTTCACAGCTGAGCCCCACTGGGCCGGTGTACTTTCGCGGATTTTCCCCGCCTGGTGTCACACACAGGGAGCCAGCTTTTGCAAAGGATAGCCGGTTTTTATGCTCTGAAGTCCCTCCCTGAAAATGGCGTCTGGGCGAGCGAGGTTTCTGGAGGCTCTTTTTGCCCCACTCGCAAGAGTTTCACGCAAGAGGACAGTAGACAGACATAGACAGGTCACACTCACAGTCTTTCACAGCTGAGCCCCACTGGGCCGGTGTACTTTCGCGGATTTTCCCCGCCTGGTGTCACACACAGGGAGCCAGCTTTTGCAAAGGATAGCCGGCTTTTATGCTCTGAAGTCCCTCCCTTCAGGAATTATTTCTGAGTGCAGAGCCAGGAGTAACTCCTGAGCGCTGCTGGCTGTGATGCAAAAACCAAAAACAAACAATAAAAAAATAATAATAATTCCCACGGGAGCTGTGAGATAGTATGGTGGTTAGGCTACATGATTAGCATGTGTTTGGCTCATGTCCCCTAAGTGCTTATGGTCCCCTAAGCACTGACTAGTTAAACCTGGCCCCCCCAACACACACACATGACCAGATATCCCCAGCATCATGTGGCCTGAACAGCACCACTTCCTGAGGCCACTTCACTATATCACCAGCCTGGTTGGCTGAGAATCCCCAGTGAGGCACACACACAAAAATCAGTCCTATGCACCTTAATCTTAAAAGAGAGAAATGTAGAGGGGCCGTAGGAGGTAAGGTGTTTGCCTTTCATGAAGAAGAACAGTGGTTCGAATCCCGGCATCCCATATGGTCCCCTGAACCTGCCAGGAGCGATTTCTGAGCATAGAGCCAGGAGTAACCCCTGCACCTTGCCAGGTGTGACCCAAAAACGAAAAGAGAGAGAGAGAGAGAGAGAGAGAGAGAGAGAGAGAGAGAGAGAGAGAGAGAGAGAGAGAGAGAGAGAGATGTAGAGATGTAGAGATCTTTCCTCCAGCTTCCATAAGACTCCCAGATTGTAGGGCAACTAAATGGCAGAACCTGAATGTAAATAGGCACATTATTTGGTGAGCACCAAGACTAGAGATTCACTCTTGTAGGCCTTGTGCTGTCTATCCCAGACAGGTTTATGTACAGGCACATTATCTTTAATTTAGACTTGACATATGATGACAATTATATTTCATCATCTTTAGTTTTCTTCTTGAGCATATGAAAATTAAATTAAGGCAAGTGATTGGTAATTGTTTTTGTAAGTGTGCATTTGAGAGAGAGTAATTTCTAACTTAAAATAGGTTAGAACTGGGACCAGAGAATAGCATGGAGGTAAGGTGTTTGCCTTGCATGCATAAGGACAGTGGTTCAAATCCCGGCATCTCATATGGTCCCCTGAGCCTTCCAGGAGCTATTTCTGAGTGTAGAGTGAGGAGTAACCCCTGAGCACCACCAGGTGTGACCCAAAAACCAAAAAAAAAAAAAAAAAAAAAAAAAAAAAGGTTAGAACTGACCTTCAGTGATCAGAGTGATAGATAGCACAGTGATAGGGCATTTGTTATGCATGCAGTTGACCCAGGACAGTTTCAATCCTAGTTTCAATCCCCAGCATTTCATATGGTCCCCCAACCTGCCAGGAGAAATTTCTGAGTGCAGATCTAGGAGTAACCCCTCCTGAGTGTCACTGGGTATGATCCAAAAACAATAACAACAACAACAACAAAAAACCTAACCTTCAGGTGTCTTCTGGAAAGAAGATAATTAAATCCTGGCCTGAGTATCTTTTTTTTTTTTAATTTTTATTTAAGCACCATGATTACAAGCATGATTGTTGTTGGGTTTCAGTCACCAGTGCAACCTTCCCACCACCAAGGCCCCCTCTCATCCCCCACTCCTGCCTGTATCACGACAGGCATTCTACTTCTCTCATTCTTTAACATTGTCATGCTAGTTGTTAGTCTAATTATTTCCCTAACAGTGTTCACCATTCTTTGTGGTGAGCTTCAAATTGTGAGCCTGTCCTTTTAAGCTATTTATCTTTTATCACATCTTGAATGTATCTTTACACTATTGACTAAATAGTAAAGCCCAAATAAGTTCTCTTTATCAATTAGAAAGTTTATAAAAGGGGCCGAAGAGATAGCATGGAGGTAAGGCATTTGCCTTTCCTGCAGAAGGTCATTGGTTCGAATCCCAGCATCCCATATGGTCCCCCATTCGTGCCAGGAGCAATTTCGGAGCATGGAGCCAGGAATAACCCCTGAGCACTGCCGGGTGTGACCCAAAAGCCACAAAAAGAAAAGAAAAGAAAAGAAGAGGGGGGGGGAGGGAGGGAGGGAAGGAAGGAAGGAAGGAAGGAAGGAAGGAAGGAAGGAAGGAAGGAAGGAAGGAAGGAAGGAAGGAAGGAAGGAAGGAAGGAAGGAGGGAGGGAGGGAGGGAGGGAGGGAGGGAGGGAGGGAGGAAGGAAGGAAGGAAGGAAGGAAGGAAGGAAGGAAGGAAGGAAGGAAGGAAGGAAGGAAGAAGGAAGGAAGTTTATTAAAAAAATTCCCAGGGCCAGAGTGATAGCACAGCGCTAAGGCATTTGCCTTGCATGCAGCGAACACAGGACTAACCCTGGTTCAAATCCTGGCATCCCATATGGTCCCCCGAGCCTGCCAGGAGTGACTTCTGAGCGCATCCAGGAGTCACTCCTGAGCGCTGCTGTGTAAGACCCAAAAACCAAAAAACAAATAGTAAAAAAATAATTTGCACAGGAGCTGTGAGATAGTATGGTGGTTAGGCAAATTGCATTCCTTTATCTTTCCTTATAGCTGTGTAGTATTCCATTGTATATACATACCATAGTTTCTAAGGCAATATATGTCAGCAGATGGGAAACAGGGAGAAGGACAGCAAGCAGCCAGGAAGCACTGTGAAGATTATACCTTCCAACCTTTCCCCAAGCGCAGTTCCTGTGCTTCTGGTAGTTTCCATGGAAGTGAGGCAACCAGATGGCAAATTCTTATCTTCCTTCCAGCTCTTGCCCTCACTTTTCACCTTATCCCATTGTGTACATTGAAGATGTTGATAGATACCATGCAAGTGAAGACAGCTGGGTCATTGTCCTCAGGACCCTAATGCTTCTATCACATAGGACAATCTTCAGTTGCATGTTGACTGTTTATATCTGTGGACACAGATGATTTGGAGAAGTAAAACAGGTGAAGCACTGATGGTGATCTGGAAAGTGGGTGTTTGGGCAGCAGCATCACTTGAGGAATTGTGTTAGTCGTAAACTATGAGGAGGGTAAGTTGTGGGAAATGTGGAAGGAAGTGTGGGTTAGAAAGAAGGTCAACATGGCCTGGGGTTCAAGGAAACTTTTGAGACTTCTCTGCTCATAATTCACTGAAAATAATCCAGACAAACCATTTTTATAAGAAATGTTTATGGTATGAGTAAAACATACAAGATTAGATGAGCACAGATTGACTCTCAGACGATGGGAACCAGCTTCAAAAACCCTTATAGAGTGTACTGCACTTACAGAATTTTGGGAGATTGTAATTACTGAACTTTTATTATTTCCTCCCCGCAGCTCTGCTAGTGAATCTGGCTCTCAGAGCACTTGCGACCAACTAATAACACCCACAGCCTTGGCTGCCTGCACTAGGGTTGACTCCTGCTTCACGCCATGGTTTGTCCCCTCTCTCTGTGTCGCCTTGCAGTTTGCTTACCTTGAGCTCCATCTTTGTCATCACCTCGACCAACTAGGCACAGGTAACGTAAAGCTTCAGAATGGAACAGTCTCAGTCCAGCAGAGTGGCACTTGCCGTTCGTGTAGCCAAGCCAGGTTCTATCCCCAGCATTCCATAAGGTCCTGTTGGCCCACCAGGAGTCTTCCCTGTGCACATTTTCAGGAGTAAGCACTGAGCACAGCTGAGTATGACCTCCCCCCCCCCCCCAAAAAAAAGAATACCCCTTGGTATTTACCATTTTGCTTTGAGGTTTTATTTATTTATTTTTTTTCTAGGCTTGTTTATTTTGAGGGTTTTTTTTTTATTTTAATGTGGTACATCCTTTTTTACTCAGTGGATTTCTTTTCAGGAAGTGAAATGTCTTGGAGGAATTTCTGTTTTGTGCATTAGCTCAGGGGGCTTTAGATTCATATGCACAAGTGAAGAAAGGTTGGTGAGCACTGCATGTGAGCATCGGTGATGTTCCATCCTCAGTAGCCATGTTGTCTCACTCACCAGAGCCTCTTTCTGATGGCCCCACCCCTCATCAAGGTTATTGAGTGTCTGAAGTTATTATGCATTCTTCCTCATGAAAATTTTCAAGGAAATTATGACGTTTCAGGTTTTACCATTTTAATTATGACTGTTGAAAGGTGGGAGAGTCACACCGAGCAATGCTTGGGGCTTACTCCTGGCTCAGTGACAGGGCTTAGGGGACTATTGGTGGGGAATAAAGGAGGGTTACCCAGGGCTAACACAGATTAGCCCCTCTTTTTAGCCCCCTAGTGTTTGTCTCTGGAAATGAATGTAACCTTTGAACAAAGGAGAAACGAATAGTGCCCTGATTGAACCCAAAAGTTTGTTTTGCAGTGTCATGTGATAATCAAAATAGTGCATTACCTTCGAGATAATTTATTTTGTTGTTGATGTTGTTTTCCTTTAAGAGAATTTGGAAGTCATTTGATAGCAAGCATTGAGCTTAGTAACCCCAAGTGAACAATGGAAATACCTTTTTTTCTTTCCATAAAGTATGGGCTCAGCTCAGCTACTGTTTTGTTGGGTTTTTTTGTTTGTTTGTTTCTTACTCTTTTTATTTATTTCTCAACAGCTCGACCACAATACCTGCAGCCTTTTATTTCCGATAAGAACCTGCCATCCGAACTCGAATACCTGATAGTTTCCCTCAAAGACCCTCACGGGAACTTTCAGCAGTGGAATCACAGCCGTGTCTGCCAGAAGCTTCGGTTCTCAGCCCAAATGGACTGTAAACTTCTTGAGTATCGGAACGTGACCATGCAGAGCGTGATCCTGCCCTTCGGCGTCTCAGGCCAGGTGGCCTGGTCTGGCAACGTGGGAGAAGAGGTGCTGGACACGACGGTCACCGTTGACTCCCTGTTCCTAAATATTGGGCAGCATGCGGTCCATTCCCTCAACACGGCCATCCAAGCTTGGCAGCAAGTAAGCACATTCTTGAGCACAACTGTTGGCCATTGTGTGTTCGTGGGCTGGGCAGTCTCTTATCATTCCTCTGAAGAAGTTCAGGGCAGACCCAAACGGGAGAGAGTAAAGCATTTGACGGGCACCCAAACTGCAATGGGCTGTCCTTGTTGTAGCCAGGGCCAGCATGCTATTTTGAAAGACTTGGGGAATATGGGTTCTCTGTGCATGCGTCGTAGATCATACCCACATTTTTGTAACTAATGTACCACATCTGTGTGGAAAGGAACCTATTCCCAGACATTTTTTCCAAGTGTTATGGCTCGATGGTGCCAAGCTTTCAGCTTAGCTCTGTCTCAGATGGCCCAGGTATCCACAGCAGAAAAAAAGATAGTGAGGATCATGTCCTGCAGACAGAGGAAGCGACAGGTAGCAATGGGGGAGAACCACAGAGCTTGCCAGCAGCTGCCTTGCAGATTCATTCAGAGAAAGCACTTACCAGGGCATCATTGTTCTAATCAAAAGCTCTTAACTTTTTTAAAATTAATTATTTATGCACAGTGATTATGAAATTATTTATTATTAAATTTTAGTCAGTGTATACTACCCTTCACCAGTGCACATTTCTCACACCAATGTCCCCAGTTTCACTCCCACTTTCTCCTCCCTAACTGCCTCTAGAGCAGGCATTTTACTTCTCTCTTTTCCTCTCTCTTCTCTCTTTTCCTATTTTTTTCCTTTTGACACTACGGTTTGCACTCTTATTAATTAAGGTGTACCATGCATATAACTTTATCCCCTTCCAGCACACATTTCTTGTCCAAAGTGATCATTTCCAACTCTCATTGTCATGGTGGTCCCTTCTCTACCCTACTTGGACTCCCCCACTCTTTGTGACAAGCTTCTACCATGGTTTGGTCCTCCTGGCCCTCTATTTTCTCTGGATATTATTTCCATACTATCTTTTATTTTTTCTCATGCCCTTAAAATGAGTGAGATGACTTTTTACTTTTCTCACTATTCAGAAATTAGCCATATCCAAAATATGATGAAGTCTATGCCGAGAAAGTCTCTGCTGCTGAATAAGCTAGTTAATATGGGAGATGCATATATCTCTGCTACTAGGAAAATATTGCCAAGGCACAATAGAGTACTGTGCTCAGTGATTTAAGAACAAATACAATAAGGTCCATAATGATTCAAGAGCATAACACCTCTGCTTCTATTACTGATTTTCAGAGGAGTAGGATGTTTTCATAAATTTTGTGTAGCTGTTAAGACTGAGCCATTTCCCCACATTTTGTGTATGTATCATACACTTGTACTAGAGCTGACTCCCCATGAGAAACAATCCTTTATTCCTCACTGACCTCATGTGGGGACAGGGGAGGTTGGGGTGTGGGGCTGGGGGACTTAGTTCTCAAACTCAACAATTTTTATGGGAATCAACTATTTTCTTTATATGCATGAAGACCTATACAAGACTAAGGAATTAATTACCTAACATGGCACTACAATAGCAAAGGGAAAGAAGATAACACATCTGTTTCATATTTTGAAATTCTTTTTTAAGGGCATTCCATGGTTTTCTTGTTGCAAAGGACATGCGTAAAATAAGAGCTAGTGTGATCTAAATCTTTGCAGCTGGTTCAAATAGCGAATGTGAAAAAAACCTTTGTGGCTCCAATTTCTGTTTTTTGTCATATTTTGAACAATGCATTTAATAAAAAACAAACCAGAAAATATAAAAGAGTCATTGACAGGGCATCTAAACCTAGGATATTTTCGTCCCGGTATCAGGTCAATATATAAAAAGGACTCGCGTGTGGCAACTACTGCAAAAATGTCTCTCAGAACTATCAGTTTCCTCCCTAGGTCAAAGCATTCTCTTAGCTACAGATATACACATAAATACAATACAGTGCATAAATACTGAAATGTTTTAAGCCACATCAGAGTGTGAATGACTGACTAGCTAATACAGTGCCTTGAAGGAATATTCTTTTTTTAATGGAATGCTATATTTCATTAAGTAGAGCCATATGTCACATAGCATATTGCTGATAGGTACATTCTATGAATAGTTGGTTCTGATTTATACAGGGATTTGGCAATGCTAACATGAGCCACAAGAGGATATACTTCTGTAATTGTTGCTGTAATTTTCTCGTTTCCTCTCATGTCAAGGGTACTTGCCACCAAGTTTTAATGTGGTAGGCATCTAGCCCTCTATTCTAAAGTAAATACAGAAATCATACCACTTTGAAATCACAGGACTTTTGACATTGAAATGGGCTTACCAAGGGTTATTAGGTTCATTGTTTTCTAAGATGTTCTGAATCAGCTTTATCCACTAACGAGGGAATTTTTGTTTTCCCAGGAATAGGCAGGCAACTGCTCTGCAGCGAAATTGTCACCAAGGAGAAACAGAAATGTAATCAATTAGGATAGGCCATGGGAGTAGCCATGTACTTCCCATCAGACTCATATCCCAAGCAAGTCATTTGTCCCTGGCATGGAAGGACCAGACAGTTGAAGCATTAAACAATTTGGCCTTTCACTTATAGGTCACAAGATCAAGATGAACAGAAGCCTTCCTCAGTATCAAGTTTCTCCAGCTGTAGGTTTCTTTCTCATAAATGATGAATGTCTTGTGAAACCAGATTAAGAACCTGAATTCAGTTCAGGTTCAATTTTTCTTTCTTTGCCTTGACCCCAATGCTCTTCAGGAGGATTTTGATTTAAAAACTAAGGTTCTTCCCAGATATCTTTCCTTACATAAAAATGATGTCTCTGTTAAGTGCAAAACTTTATAGCATTCTAACACAAAGTTTCAATAGGAAGAAGTTGTTTTTCATTTCAAATCTGAGTATTCTGAGACTCCGCCAGTATGATATCACATAAAATGTGTAGGAACTTTTCTTTTACAAGATACCAGAATTTAAGGCATTCCCATAAATGTTTCAACTTATAGTTGTAATGAACTCCACAGATGAAGGAACACTCTAGAAACTGTCCTCTGAGGACTTTGAGTATTCCTTAGAAAAATGTAAACAACCCCCTTGTGCTTTTCCATTTACATTTCGTCCCCACCCTTAGATGTATTAAAGGTCAGTTTTCAGAGATGAGGAAAGTAATTTGATTGGTTTGTTTGTTTCTAATCGAGCTCCACCTGGTAACTTAACCTCTGCATTACTCACAGAGGGATCCCAATTCAGTGTGAAAACTGAATTTTGAATCTCTAAGTGGGAGTTTGGAATCTTAGCCCTTTCGTCATATTTGTCTTTTTGGATCTGAAAGGAGTAAAAAGTGTTTACAGGAGAGCAGTGATGTAATTATATGATGAAATCTGGAAATATTTCATCTGAATGATTTAGATCCTGTGATATTAGTTTGACCATAGGTTTGGATAAATGAATGTATATGCAGAGGCTAAATGAGGAGCAGATAAGAACAGTAAGGGTACAGGAAAGAAAAAATATTTTGGAAGAAAATTAATCAAAATATTTATAGTAGAATATTTATTGGGAGAGCATACAATAAGCAAGGCCTTGTACTTGGCTGGCCCAGGTTGGATCCCTGGCCCCACATATGGTCTTTCTGAGCCCACCAGGAATGCAGAGCCAGGAGTAAACCATGAACAAAGCTAGGTGTGGCCCAACCCCCCCCAAATATAAATATGTATTCATAGCAGTTACCTCCAAATATAAAATTAGAGAGTTGGGGAAAAATACACATGATTTCTGTATTTTCTAATTCCTATACAGTGAACATAATATTTCATGTGTCATTTGAACATCAAACAGATTTGTATATATTTGTTTTCTGTGCTGATAGAACTTACCAGACACATCACCATTAGCCAAGCCTTGGCTAACAGACAGGCTTGTGTACTCTGGGCAGCAAAGAGTTCATGATGAGGATAGTACTGGTCACACAGGTGATTGTGGGATCCTAACGTGGAGTCAGTGCTGGGAAGAAGGGCTAGAGAAAGAATATCCTATGAGCATAAAATACGGATCTGGATGACCTTGGAATGCTGCTTTGAGGAAGTGGCCTGAAACTTGGCACCTGAGCTTCATGGAGAAGTCAGTCAGTGAAAGAGTGTTTGGGGCGGGGGGTCGGGGGGTGCCAAAGGGCCAGAAGAACCGGCTAGGAGTGGCTTGGGATGACTGGGGACAGTCCAATGGGACATTTGGGCTTTGGGACCTCAGCTTAGAAAGATTGACAGTGGGCCACACCATATGAGTGTTGGCTGCAACTGTTCTTATCTCAGTGTGACTGGCAGAGATATTCAGAAGACTAGATGGCTGATAGAGCAACAGTCTGGAAAAATAAGACATTTCAGGGCCTTCATCCCCATCCCTGACAACCCAGAGCATAACTTCACCACCTGGACCTGCAGGATGTGATGGCAGTTCCGACCCTCTCTCCTGTCCTTTGCATGCACAGGGCTCCTAGAATTTTTGTCCTTGGGCCTCTTGGGTTTCAAGTTTCAGTGAAAACAACTATAGGCATGAGTGGTGGCCTCCTATATTTTTCCTCATCCCACAAATGGAATATGACAGACTATGGCATCGTGACATTATTTACACCCACATCTGGGAAATGCAGGCCGACTAGAAAAGCATCCATGTAACTCATGTGCTGTTACTACAGATTGGCCAATTTTTTTATATATATATTTTATATATTTTCTGTACCCAGTTTATCATGTACTTAAAGCTATATGTTTACCAAAGGCCTATTTATTAGGGCGTGTGTTGTTGACTTCTTAAAGCCATCACCTAGCCAGCCTGATAAATAAATAACCACTGACAATGCCTTATCACTTGGCCAGTGTTTTGGTTTAACAGCAGCCAATGGAGATATCACCACACAGATGAGGTATCATCACAGAAATGTATTACTAATTTGTTGAGCCTGGGCGGCTTTAATAGGTGACATCGTTGATGGATGAGTTGAAACAATTGCTAGCAACTGGTTTTTAACTCATGTGATTCCTCTTGAAAAATGACAACTTGGCTTATACTATTCTTAGACTTGATCTGTTTTATATGTTCAACCTCATAATAGAGGGAAAGTTGTGGTTTTACATACATGTCTCCTTGAGTGGATTTTTACACACATTCTCTCTCTCTCTCTCTCTCTCTCTCTCTCTCTCTCTCTCTCTCTCTCTCTCTCTCTCTCTCTCTCTCTCTCTCTTTCCCTCTTGCTCTTTCTCCTTCGGGGATATGGAACCATATTACCTAAATGATCCTTACTTTCTGTACAATACGTACAATGTATGTCTTTGGGGATTGGCCCTGATTGTTGCATAGAGAAGGCCAGGAACTGGGTAATTCTATCTGCCAGTGCTCTGCTCCCAAACCTGCTCTCTCCAGTGCATGCTAATTCATTGGAAAATGTTCAGTGTTTCAGGGATCTCATTGTTCTCAACTCTTCTAGGTCTCTGATTCATTTTGCAGGAGCCTAAATCGAAACATACCCTTGGACCGTTGCAGATCTCTTGATGGGGTTTTCTGTGTTCACCCTGAAGTATAGAATATTTGTATACCAGAGCTAATGACAACAGTTCCCATAGAGTTTTCTGCGCTCTAACAGTGGCCACTGGGCAGACAGCTGCCAAACAGCTTGCGATTAATCTGATGCACGTTGGCTCATGTCTTCTTTTTCTTTCAGAACAAGTGCCCTGAGGTCGAGGAGTTGGTCTTCAGCCATTTTGTGATCTGTAATGACACTCAGGAGACACTGCGGTTTGGCCAGGTGGACACAGACGAGAATATTCTGCTGGCCAGTCTACACAGTCATCAATACAGCTGGCGCTCACACAGATCTGCACAGGTAAAAGGACTCTCCCAGCCCCTGTCACGCACTGCACCCCCATGTGAGGAACACAGTAATGTCGGGGGATGAGGCCTGGTCCACCCAGGCTCCCTCCAGGGAAACTCCTGCAGTTGAGGGCTGCAGGGACCCAAGCTGGGCAGCTGCAGAGTAGTGATGGCAAGTCCCAAGGTCTCCTCAATGGAAAATAGGAGATCCAAGAAAAGCTTTCTGGGGGATTGAAGGGCTCAATGAATAGGTGCATGCCAGCCACAGCATAGTGCTTTTCTAGTTCAATTCAGGGTGCAATAAGAGATTTGAATTTTGCCCTTGTGCTGCTCTGTACTGGCCTCAGATCCTACTCACCCTCAGAGGCAGCACAGGATCCATCAGAAGAGCCCAGGAAAAGGCAGCCCAAGGGAAGATTCCACAAGGAAACTCTAGCAGTCCTCCAGAGGACTGCTATTCCTTATTTTGCAAATAAGGAAAATCCTGTCTGCTTGTGATTAAAGAGTGATTTAATATGATTCAATTAGCAAACAGGTTTTCCCATCTGCTCCTCCAGAGGTGCCCTCAGGCTCCCCAGTAGCCAGATGGTGACTTCTGACCGGCTTTGGCCACATTGCTAGTAAAAATTTCAAGGAAGTTCATACAGAAGTAAGGAAGTTCTTACAGAATTTGACTTCATCTGATGAGAAGTGAGAAAACTATAATGAATAATCTTTCTGAAATCGAGGTTCTCAGGAAATGTTTCGGAGGCACGCCATCCCACTCGGCTTCTTTGAGTCTGGCACATGCAGCCCTGCTGCATGATCTGGCTTCTCCACAGCAAAGTTCCCTGGCACCAGGTTTCAGTTCTTTGAGCTTGTGACATAGTCAAAGGACACTTCTGTGTTTGGGTCAAAATGAATTCTCTTTGCTCTTTGTTCTTGTTTGCTTATTTGTTTTTAGCTCTAAAAGTGAGACTATAACAGATACAGATGAATACATGAGATTTTAACACTCATAGAGAACCCATGTTCATACTTATAGAACCTTCGAGATCTTTCTGGAGATGTGCGTTCTTTAGAACAAGACACTCCTGAGGGCAAGTGCCCCAATCCCCTGTTATCTCCTTAGGCATTCCTACAGCAGCTGGGGCTTTGGTAAGAGGAAACAGAACAGAGTAAGCACCATGCACCACCACCCCCAGCCTCCATCCTTTCCTGGTACAGACTCCACCCTGGCTCCCAGAGACTCTCTAAGTTCAGAACAGAGAGTCTCATGCCCAGAAGCAGAGCTGGCAGCTGGGCGGGGTTGGGGGTGTGTGTGAGAGGAGCCGTAGGACAGCCTGATGGATATGCCTGGCCATATTTAGATTCTCACATCATCTTGTTCTTTAGCCTTTGTGTCTGCTTCTTGCTGAGTTTCATGTTGCCTCCGGGGCTGTCTAACATTTATCTGGGAATGGTCAGCAATGAGAGCTGTGAGTTGGGACTGAATCCATGTGTTTTAATAATCTCTCTACTGCCATTACCACAACATGGGTGAACTCCTAGGTTCAGGACACACAATTTGTCTCTTAGAATAACCCAGCCACCAGGTTGGCAACAAAAGGCTGGGAATCATTGAGGGCACTAAAATGCCACCTTTCAAACGAAATCAGGCATCCAGATCCAGGATGTGCCCTGGCAGATCTTTCCTTGTGTTGCCCAATGCAAACCACAACCATAACACACAGCAATGACAAGGGCAATTGGTCTGTTGTTTCTATTTTACCTTTGAATTTACTACTACATTTTCTGGATAAGCCAATGGCATTAGTATTTAGGATAAAACTTAGATGAGACTTATAAAAATCTTTCTCTTAAACTCCATCTACATTTGTGAAAGGAAGTTTTGTTTTAGGACCCTTGGAAGTCTGAGGTCTTAATGGACCCAGAGGGTCTGTGTGGAATTCCTTACATCCCCAATTTCAAACTCAGTTTTCTAATGAGAGTTACAGTTGAGGATCAGGAGGGGAAAAAATAGTTTAAAAAGCAAAAAGGCAAACTCCATTTGCTTTAGAGTGCACCTGGAAGGGGTCAGTGTCTCACAAGTGAACACAATGTTCCTTTTCCACACTCCAAGCGTTGCACAGCGGACTAGGTTTAGGGAGTAGTTAGGTCTGTGTGTTGACATGACCTTAGTCTTATGTGTTGACACGACCTTGGGTGTTAACCAGCTCATCTTCTTAGGGAGGGTTTCTGAAGCCGGGAGAAATTAACTCTACTAAACCCAGAGTTTTAGCTTGCAGAAGCCACACAAGAGGGGTGACACCTGGCAGGGCTTCAGAGGTCATCTGGCCCTTGCACCACCCCGGAGGTTGCTAACAACAGTAAATCTCGGCAGGAGGGGATGGGACATGGACTCAAACAATTCCAGAAAGCCCTAGCCGGAAAACCTTTGCCGAAATGAAAAGTTATAAACTGCCCTTGTACATGTTCCAAAATAGAGTCACTAAAAGTGCTGGACGTCCAACAGCAGTTTCTTGCCTAAGCAAACAAAGGAAGAAGAAAATGATTTTCCAGGGAATAATAGAGCATGCTCAGCTGCACTGTCCCATTTGCCACCACACAGGGCCCTACACCACCCAACAGAGTGAACTTGAGAGCAGATCGGAAGAAGTAAAGACCCATTGAGAGATGAATGTTGAAAGATGTGCTTCTCATCCTGTGAAGCTGAATACAGAGGCTGGAATTGTTCATTTATGAGCTCTTGTCCCCAGAAATGGGCAGTTCAAGCTAAGAGACTTTTGTTTGATGGAAGCAAATCCAATATAGTCAGCAATGACAGGCTTCATAGAGCCCTTGCTCTGTGAACTTCCTTATCTGGTAACTTCCTTATCTGGTAAACCGAGAGCACCATTGCCCAGTTCCACAACTTTCAACTGAAGTGCCTCCCTCCAGTTCATCAGGACCTGTATTTGCTATGACACTATAACATCTTTCCAGAGGGCACAGTTCCAAGGCCCAGGGAGATTTTTAGCCACCAAATAAAACTAGGTGAAAATGAGTTTAAGGGGAGCCAGAGAGATAGCACAGCGGTAGGGCATTTGCCTTGCATGTAGCCAATCAGGACGGATGGTGGTTTGAATCCCGGGCATTTCATATGGTCCTCCGAGCCTGCCAGGAGTGACTTCTGAGCCGCAGAGCCAGGAGTAACCCCTGAGCGCCACCAAGTGTGCCCCCAAAAACAAAGAAAGAAAGAGAGGGAGGGAGGGAGGGAGGGAGGGAGGGAGGGAAGGGAAGGAGGGAGGGAGGGAGGGAGGGAGGAAGGAAGGAAGGAAGGAAGGAAGGAAGGAAGGAAGGAAGGAAGGAAGGAAGGAAGGAAGGAAGGAAGGAAGGAAGGGAGGGAGGGAGGGAGGGAGGGAGGGAGGGAGGGAGGGAGGAAGGGAGGGAAGGGAGGGAGGGAGGGAGGGAGGGAGGGAGGGAGGGAGGAAAGAAAAGAAAAGAAAAGACAAGAAAAGAAAAAAGAAAAGAAAATGAGTTTAGGGAAAAGCATAGGAAATAATAAACTGTTTCTTTAAAATGAATGTTGTGGGGCCAGAGCAATAGCACAGCAGGAAGGACATTTGCTTTGCATGCGGCTGACCTGGGTTTGAGCCCCAGAATCCCATATGGTACCCTAAACCTCCTGTCAAGCGTGATTTCTGAGTGCAAAGCCAGGAATAATTCCTGAGCACTGCTGGGTGTAGCCCCCAAACCAAACTAAATAAATAAATTTATGTTATCAGATCTTTCATAAACTTAAGGGAGATGATAGATGTGTCAAAAATGCAAACTAACTAGGTAAGAATTGAGAGGCTCAGGAGAGCTTACAGTGCTTGCCTTGCACATACCTGACCCTAATTTTATCCCCCACACCATGTAGTCCCATTTTTAGTTGTTGTTTTTTGTTGTTTTTGTTTTGTCAGGCCACACCCGTTTGATGCTCAGGGTACTCCTGGCTAAGTGCTCAGAAATTGCCCCTGGCTTGGGGGGCCCATATGGGACGCCAGGGGATCGAATATCGGTCCTTCCTTGGCTAGCGCTTGCAAGGCAGACACCTTACCTCTAGGGCCACCTTGCCGGCCCCAAATTTTTTGTTTTGCTTTTTTTTTTGTGTGTGGTTTTTGGGTCACACCCAGCAGTGCTCAGGGGAAACTCCTGGCTCCATGCTCAGAAATTACTCCTGGCAGGCATGGGGGACCATATGGGAAGCTGGAATCAAACTGATGACCTTCTGCATGAAAGGCAAACGGCTTACCTCCATGCTATCTCTCTGGCCCCTCATTTATCAATTTCATCAAATAAAATGCAATTCTTATTATTCTCCCCATAATAAACATGAGATACATAATTCATGTGTATACATAACTTTATAAAAAGAGCATCCTTTGCCACCATCACAACTAAAAGATTTAAATAGGCTCAGTGGTAGACAGCATGCTTTGCTTGTATAAGACCCTCTATTCATACCCAAGCCACCCAGAAACAAAAACAAACTTAAAAAACAATGACAAAAAATTTTAATAGTTGACTTGGGAAGCAAAGGAATAATGCCCTGTGTTGACCAAACTTTGAATTATAATGTTTCAAGTACTAACCTGTAATGTAGGGAACACATTACATATATGGAAAAGTTTACTGAGAAGAAATGTAGGGCCTGAGGGCATGGCTCAAATGGCAGAGAATATACCCGCACCCATAGGCCCCAACTCAGCACCTACAGTGTAGCCCTGAGATGGCCCCACACCATCAGGCAGGTCCATTCTCAATAAGAAGGAGGGTCAGAGACATTGTACAAGAGTTTAGGCATCTGTCTTGCATGTAGATGACCTGGGCTCAATTCCTACCTACATATGGTCCCCTAATCATGGCCAGGAGTGATTCTTGAGTATTGCCATGTATATTAATGGTTTTTATTTTTCTTTTGGGGCCACAGCTGACAGTGCTCAGGTTTTACTCCTGGCTCTGCATTCAGATATCACTCCTGGATATCACTCGGAGGACCATATTGGATGCCAGGAATCAAACCTGGGTCAACCAATTGCAAGGCAAATCCCCTACCCACTGTTCTATCATTCCAGACCCCAACAGAATTTCTTTTTCTTTTCCAGAAGCAATTTGATTTTATAAAAAACATCAACTATTATAAATGTTAATGTGGTAACTCAACTAATCATCAGCTCTCAAGAAACAAATGAAGTTAAAATGAGGATTCTGATGCAGATATATTCATTACAATCCATTTATAATATTAGAAAAGTAATTGCCAAAATGTTCACTTTGAAGGAAAGAAGAAATGTGTGACATATTTAAAAAATAAGCTACTAGGAGATGTTTAAGTTTTTAGTCAGTGCCGTGGTATTTTCCAGGAAAGGAGAATATAAAATCTACATTTGCTTCATAGGCTCCACCACAAAAGAAAAATGCATAAGAAAACGACTGGGCAGGGTAGGTTCTCTGTGATTGCCTCTGGGGGGTGGGAACTCTTCTCCTTTATCATATTATTACATGTCTCAACTTTTTCAGGTAAAGGATATAAATTATTCAGTTAGACAAAGTTGACAGAGACTCCTGGGAATTGTGATGGCTAGTCTAAAGGACCAGGGTTCCACATGTTAACTGGGACAATGGCAGTGCCATGACCATCTATATTACTTCTCATAAAAATCATAGTTTTTCCCCTTGGATGTTTTTTTCATTATAGCATTCCACTTCCCCAGTCTATCTTGCAGAATATACCCCACATCAATCTCCTAAAGAATGTTGATTATCAACACCCATTCAGAAATCTCCACAGTGTTCTCCGTTATGCAGCCATTGATTTCTAAGTGGCCTGGCAGCTTTAGCTGACTCTCTTGCACATACCTCTTGCACATACCTGACTCTCTCACCTCTCATCCAGCCTCCCCTCCCACTTACTTGTGGTAGGGGCTCCCCAGAAGTGCTCAGAGGGCCCACTGGCCATTCCCAGAAGCATTCAATGCTCACCACATTCCTCCACAGTGCTTGGGAATCACAGGGTGCCAAGATTCAACCTGTAGGCATGGCTTTCATGCCCATTCATGGCTTTTTCTTTCGTTCTTTTGTGATGGAGACTCCCAAATGCTTCCCAGGAGTCTCAGGGCATCAGGATCTGATTCTGCTTGAGCCCCACAGTGCTGGAGATACCCGGGTCATGCTGTTACTTCTGAAGACCTCTGGGGCTGTTCCAGTGGTGCCAGGAATTGAAACCATGTCAGAAGCTCTCCAGGCATGTGCCCTAACCACTGTGCCACCTTCCATCACCACCCCTTTTTATTCAGTAGCCCTACATTTATTGTGACTTTATAGGTCTAATAAAATATGTGCTCTGCTAAAAAAATTTTCCAATGAAATGAATCAGGTAGGCTCGTGAATAGATGGCCAAGGTAGTACATCCAGGGAGTAGAACCAGCTTTTGTGAAAGACACAGAGGCATGAAGCAGCAGTGGAGGAAAGAGGGGCTGGGTGAACAGGGCTGCAGGAAAGCAGGCAAGCAAGGCTCCATCAGAAGGAGACCTGGAGCAGGCCAAGAGGGCACCCTACGATGCAGATAGGCACTGCCTAAAGGTAATCTGCAGCCCAGAGGGCCCAATGTGACTCTCCATAGAGGCTGGACTCAAAGGGCATGTCTGGTAGACAGAAGTGTTGGGAACACAACAGTCTGGATGGACAGAAAGATGGAGGGCCAGACGGATGGGTGGATGGATGTGTGGTATGGATGGATTGAATGACAGATGGATGTGTGGGCGGGTTGATGGATGAAAGAATGGTTGAACAGATGGAGAGACAGCAAGTCATGCTCAGGACAAGTAGGCCCAGACATAACATTAGCTGGGTTTTTCTGTGAGGAAGGGTGAGCTTGTTACATGGCCAGAGGTAGTAGGGAAGTCCAGTGGGGGGGGGGGCAGCTTTCATGACATAACTTCCCTCAAAGCCCATTTCAGTGTACCTGTGACTCAGCAGCCAAGTCATGGAGCTCTTGAATATTTGGCAGTCCCTTCTCTGAAGGTCTCCACTGTGCCCTCCAGCAGGTACTGCCATGTCAATTCTGAAGTGAGAGCACGAATAGGAGGGGCAACCTGGGGCACCCCATACAATGATTTGAACCCTCCTGTTCCCCTCATTGTCAGTGACCATGGGTTGTCACACACCCAGATGTAGGGCCCCCCAGGTGTCACACATCAGGGTACAGCCTGGAACTCGAACCCCTTTCTTGCTGATGCTTGGCCCTGAGCTCACCTGGGCACAGGCTCCACACAGATGATGGCTGTGGTGCTTCCCAGGGTTCCACACCTTTCTGTGGTGCCCACACATGCCTGGTGGTGGTGCCACCGGAAGTGGCTTTTGGCATTAGGGTCACTGCCAGCAGAGCGCCAGAGCTTTACAAGCCCCTGAATGCTTCCTTGGGCCCATCTCCTTCACAACAGGACAATTACCATGAGAAGCCTGTGAAGCCATGATTTTCCTGGGCACAGAGTTCTGTGCCCAGAGCTTCCTCTCACTCCCTTTTTCCTCACCCCAGAGAACCCCAGGGCTGTGCAGTGAGGAGGCAAGTCAGAGTGCTCTGAGGAAGAGTTGTCAAGCCCAGAGGAGAGCTTTAGTTCACGTGAAGTGGGCTATGATGGCACAGACACACATTGTGGACAGGCCAAAAGGAACTTAGGGCTGAAGCTGAGATTTATGAGTGAATAAGGAGCAGCCAGAGAGATGGTACAGTGGGTAAGGGTCTTGCCTTGCATGCGGCTGATCCAGGATAGAATCCCAGTGCCAGAACTGGTCCCTTAAGCCCAGCTTAGAGTCAGCCCTGAGCACTGTTGGGTTTAGCTCCAAAACAAACCAAAAAGGAGTGAGCACAGTAAGGACTCACCACAAAAGTAGGACATAATGGTGCTGTTAAGAGCAAGGGTGGGCATCTGCGGTGGAGCGCCCACAGTGGGCAGTGCCTCCCAGGCATACTGGAACAATTTAGATGATGCATGGTAATTTTCTCCTGTGCAGTTGGAGAGAAGGTACTTTGTTTTCTTAAAGAAGGTCCGTTTCTAGGGGTGTGCTAAGTCATTTGTGTTTTTCTGAGTGGAGGCAAGGAAGAGTCGAGCTGCTAAAGATCATGATGGAGGAGGTTTGGAGGTCAGGCGAGGGTCTGGGTGGCATGTATGTGGGTGAGAGGTGTGGGGAGTAGGGGAGAGGGAGTGATGGATGGCACAGGGTCTGGGAGGGGAAGAAGGGAGTCATCCAGATCCTGGGGTACAGAGAGGGAGGGCTAGAAGCAAGCGAGTCCCACAATGTCTAACTCAGCTTTCAGTAAATCTTGACCCAGTCACTTTTGAGAGTTCATGTAGTGTCTCTGACCTTTGAAGACCATATATCAAAAGGTTTCATTATCTTAGCTATGTGGAGCTGGCAATGGGACCCTTTACATCATGCTAGAAGCTTTGTTAACCACACAAACACACACACCATCCCCAGGACTCCCCACCCCACCTGGCCCCTTTTGACACTTCTCCCTCCACCCCCAGTGGCCTCTGGGCAAAATTGCTCTGAAAAGCTGAAAATGAAAAAGGCCACAGAGGCCCTTGAACTGTTCTCTTCACACTCCAGCCTCCCAGGGAGCCCATTTCTGCCCTCTCCTGCTATGTGTTTATTCTGGATCATGGTCTCCCATATCCATTGGTGCCAGTAGAGGGGTTTGGTATTCAGACCTTACAAAGGCCTTGCTACCAGTTAAAAGTACCATCCGCCTTCTCTCTATAACTCTGGGACCAGGTCCCCAGGAGCCCACAGTAGTGCGTGAAGGGAGGACAGCTGTCTGGAGCTGGCCACTTGTGGGGCTGGAGGAGGGGAGAGATTTTCTGCCTCCACTCTCCCATCCCAAGCCTCCTTTTTATTGTTGTGACCCCACAATCACTAAGATCAACAGTGAGGTAAACACTTCTTGGGACCATCTGGCAAAGGACTTTCATCTAGAAACTATTCTATAAACATTTGACTCCGTGTGCATCCCCAAGACCTCCGGTCCAGTCACTAGCACCCATATTTTGGGTTTTGTCTGGATCTGTGATGCTAACAGCCCAGTGGAAGACCCATCAGCACAGGTCCTTCCTCACTCACCCATAAAATACTCTTGAGTTTATGAGACATTCCAGGCCACCCCCATTCTCTGCGGGAGGCTTGCTGTGCCTGGGGAAGCCAGCAAGACTCTCCCAGTCCAGGCTGCACCGTGTCTCAGTAGACAGAGCATCTTTCGGTAACCCCCTTGTTTTTCTGCTTGGAAACAGGCTGACTCCGTGTAAACCAGGAGCAGAAGTTTGGAGGCGGGTTTTTCCAAGTTCCTTCTAATAGTGGCTCCCAACATGACCTGGTAAAGACTGTTAAAGTCCTTCACAAGAAATGGTACAGGCAGAAGCAAGATAGGGTGCTTGAGTCAGCCCCAAGGCAGGTTTCTGGAATTTTCTACAGGCCTGCTTAAAAAAAAAAAAGACTGGGGGTTATTTCAGCTGTGGAGCACCCAGAGGGCTGACTGCTACATGCCACTAATGGGCTCCCTATCCCTTCTCTGGCAATAAATTTTAGTTATTGAAATATAGCTTTGGGAGGAAAAAAATGTACTGAAGATTCCTTCAGCTTTTTACAAGACACTCAAAGGCTTTTCACGAGCCAATGCTCTGCAAATGTGAATTCTTGATGTCTAAACATAAAGGTCCTTTACTGAACTAGTTTTAAATGTGAATTTTAATACAGAGTGCTTGGAGAAAAAGCGTGCAGCTGGGTCATTAAAGCATGGTATTTTGCCATTTCTCTGTACTGGGAAATACTGATTAAGAATGTTATAAAGACTTCAGCGTACATAATATGATTGTCTTTAATCATAACCTCTTACCACAAATCTGTGTAACAAAAGCAGTAACTCTATTAGGGACAATGGCCATACCTATTATGCTGTGGCACTTTTTAATGATTTCCATGCTGAACAGGATATTGAAGAACTTATTATCTAAAGGTCAGCATAATGCCCAAGACATGGCCAAGCCTAGTGAGTGTCAGATGCATGGAATGTTGGATTACTTCATAGTTATGAAATTATTTCATTTCTCCTGATAATTCCCCACTTGCCAAGTGAGTGAATTTTAAGAACTCTGAGAGCAGATTTGAAGATAAATGTGAAATAATCCATACTTTTGGAGTCAGGGCCTTCCCTTCAGGCGTTAGTTCATGTTTGACTTGCTTGACTTACACTTGGGGATAAAGTGAGTTAGGACAAGGTCTTCGATGCCGCATTCCCAAACTGGGGAAAGCAAACCCACTTGCACAACTTTGGCGGGCTCATGTTTCTTGTTATACAGGCCCTGAGAAGCAGCGGTTGCCATGAAATACTTTATTTAACCTTTACAAAAATGTTTTCTTAGTATGGCAAGGCTGTTTAGTTAAATGAAAATAAATAACTGTAAAAAATTTTGGATTTCTTTTATAGCCATCTGTTGATTCCTATCCCCACACTTACATACATACACTTTTTGGGGGGTGGCTAATTAGAAGTAAGGGAAAACTATTAAAATGGCCTGAATTGCCATGATGACTGAAACTAAAGATTTCATGAAACTACTTGATGATTTCTTAGTAAAAGTGTCAGCAGACCCTCTCTTCTACATTTGAGAATCATTCAAAAGGACTTCTCACATCCAATTTTGCTGGGGTTTCCTCTTTTATTTTTAAATGTGTTTGGTCAAAATTTATTTTACACAAACAAAAGCTGATAATTTTGCCCACAGTCAGGATGCCTCTCTAAATTCTAATAACTACCCAATAGTTTCTTCAGTTCCTTACTAGCCTCCATTTCTCCAATCACCAAGACTGTTCTTTATTATTTCCATCCAACACACTCCCATCTCTCCCACTGAAGATTGGGCTGACCCAGAGCAGGAGAGCCTCAAGCAAATTCTTTTTAAGAGCACTTATCTACAGAGCACCAGAAGCTCCTGATTTTTTTTTGGGGGGGGGGGCACACCTGGTGGTGCTCAGGGGTTACTCCTGGCTGTCTGCTCAGAAATGGCTCCTGGCAGGCACGGGGGACCCTATGGGACACCGGGATTCGAACCAACCACCTTTGGTCCTGGATCGGCTGCTTGCAAGGCAAACACCACTGTGCTATCTCTCCGGGCCCAAGCTCCTGATTCTTAATATAACTCCTCTTTGTGGTACTCAAAGGGAAAATGGTCTGAAAGTCTGCCACACAATTTTAGGATAGAGTCATTATTAGTATCACAGCACATATATTTTTAGTCACATACCACTTAACTGTAGAGTAAACCAAGACCTTTAGAAACACGAAAGCAATAGCTACATATAGTGTTGAAATGACCTTATTTAAAGAAGCCTATCAATAGTGTCATATTTTGACTGTGCATTTCTATTTGATGTAATAACTGACATGTTTCTAAAAAGACACATTAAATTATATCTTAGATGTGAAATAATCTACTTAATCTTTTGGTCACAATGTGTATAAAGTAAATCTAACTTAACGTTAGATTATTTTTGGAAAACAGTGTTCACTGAGCATACATAGTCTTATAGAGATTTGTACTCCTCCTATACACCTTACTCAGACTATTGCTTTATTTCCAACTCATTTTTCTCTCAATGTGTCCATTTCAGCCAGAGATTACATAGAGTTAAATGCCTGAATCATGAAGAAACTATAGTCAGTTCTGGAATTGAGATTTCTCTGATCATTATTCATTTAAAATAAAACTTTTAAAGAGTCTATGAGTTGAGCATAAAGTTGTTAAAAAAACATTAATTGGGCTTTAACGCTAGCTTGAAAAATATAACATTTTTATCTCCCTTTAGCCATTGAAACATAGAAACATGGAAAATGTTTTCTCATAAACCACTCAGTGAAATGGTAAGAAGCTCTGTTTCAAAGTAAGGAAGATTCTAGGCATTAGATATGAAAGTCGTATGGTATTTTTACATACCTATATTTTTACAGCTCAAAATCTCCTCCTTTGACTTACTTCATTTTATTGCCTTTCGTGCTGGTATTTATTAGACATAACTAATGCTTTAGGGGAAAATGGCAGTTACAGACTCAAGAGTTAAAACTCCTAATCCAAAATGCATACATAGACCTCTTGATTGTTGAACCCAGAGTGGATCTCATAAACCTGTGATTTTTTTTTTTATTCTCATCTGCCTCTTGCATTTTGGGATCAAAAATCAGTGGTTTTATTTGAATTCTGATCAGAGCTATTAGAGGAATCTGAGTTGATGAGTTCCTAATAGAAAGTTAATTTTCCAAATTACATTGACACATGTCATGAAGCCATAGCTTATTTCCTTTATGACTTATCCTTGTAATGTGATCAATGTGCCTGGTAGATAGAAATGTTGAGCAGAGAGCCCCCTCCAAGAGAAGCTGTCATCTGCTTTCGTTTATCAGAAATAATGGGCCTGTATATCTTTAACTGGATTTCAACTTGCTCTTTTGCATGTTGTTGTTTGGGTTAAGTAAAATATGTCCTCTGGTTAAGCTTCACTTTCCAAGCTGAATATGTACCTCAGGAGCCCTGCAACTATTTTTCCCTTCTTCTCATTTTACTGGATGATTTCCACACCCTCTCTCATTCCTCCCAATTATCCCTTTTTCCCACTGTCTTTTAAGAATGGTAACTGTAAAGAATATGTCTCCTCTCATGGTTTATGGTAAACATTTAATAACTGTAGATCCTGGTAATATTTGCTAAATGGAAAAAACACTATTTCCCTTGGGGGATATGTGAAATAACTATATTAAAACTGCTTTAGGAATCACATGAAGTACAGAACATGCCTGTCCCTGAGGAAGGATCTGTGGGGCTCCAGCAGTGACTTTTAACATTGTGTTACCTTCAGCCAATTGAGAAAGTGGGGATCAGGTGAGGGTCTGAGTGACCCCAGATGGCGGAGGCCAAACTCGATTTTTTAAAAAGAAAATTTTCTTTTTTTTCTTTTTTTCTTTTTTTGCCTGAAATACAGTCACTGTATGCTTTCTATTAAACCTTTTCCCCCATTTTAATAGCATTAATTTTATCTGATTGCAAAATAATACATATTTATATTATGAAATTTAGAAATTATATAAAAGTACATAAGTCACACACAGGAAGCTTAAAAAACATAACCTCATAACCCCAAAGATATCCCTTGTTAGCATTCTGGCCCCTTTCTAGCCATTTTCTTCCTTAGGAATAGCCAGGCATACTTTTTTATTCACTTTTCCAAAATCAGGTACAGCTTTGCATTTCCCCCAGTGGTAGGTTGGTTTTTCGTTTTTCTTTCTCCAGTTTATCGGATGTTAATACTATTAACCATTTTTTTCCATGCTGTGATTTTTCTCACTGACCCAGGATTTTGCAACTAAGTATGTAAGAATAGAGGCCCAGGGCCAAGAGAAAACTTAATAGACTGTTTACAGGTATTGCATGCAGGAGACCCTGGTTCAGTCCCTGGAAACTCATAGGATCTCCTGAGCACAGAGCCAGGAGGAGCCCTTGAGTACTGCTGGATGGGGCCTTCAAACAAATAGAAAGAATAGAAGCTCAGCACTAGGGATATAGATCAGCAGCAGAGAACTTACCTTGTATGTGAGAAGCCTTGGATTTCATGCCTGACTATACCAAGAATCATTAATACAGGTTAAAATAAAAATTTAAAAAATAAAGATTGATATAAAAAAGTCGAGGGAAAAAAACTAAAGGCTCAGAATCTCCCCCCAGTTTGAATCTCAGACCTTGCCCTCCTCAGATCTGTGACCCTGTTCAAGAGTCCCCTGCAAAGCTCAATTGACATTCTGAGCTGTAAAGCAAAAGCATCCAACAGAGTTGTTAGGACTAAATGCAAAGTTATAACCTAGAGCACTTAGCCCAAGACTTGGCAGGTCATGTGCAAATAAATGAGAGATTTTTCTCACAAGATTTCCTTGATCCCATTTCCTGGTATTGCTCAGTTTGCTTTATTAAAGCAATGCCCCCGTGAACGCACCTCCTGGTAAATTTTTGTGCTTATCTCTAACTGCTACCAGAGGACCCAGTCCTCTGGAGCACTGATGCACCTGGAAGTGTGGAAGGAGATTTCTGATTAGAGAATTACCTTATAACTACAATTTCCTCCACACACACAACCTGGGCACAAACCAGGATTTCCTCTTTCCCAGAGGCCAAAGCTCTGTGTGATCTACACAGTCCTACCACTTCCATTGAACAGACAGTCTTGAAGGAAAGCACCAGAGCTAGCAGGAAGGCTTCAGGTGTGTGTCCAGAAAGCTTCCTTCCTCTCTCCTTTTCTTCCAGAAGGCACTGCCTTGGAGTACAGGGTGATATTTTCCCCTGTTTTTGTAATTGTTTTTGCTCTTGTTTTGGGGCCACACCCAGCGATATTTAGGGGTTACTCCTGGCTCAGCATTCAGTAATCACTCTTGGCGGTACTCGGGAGACCAAATGGGATGCAAGGAATCAAACCCAGGTCATCCGAATATAAGGCAAACACCCTCCCCACTGTACTTTTCCTCCATCTCCAGTGTCAAGGTTGCTTAGTAGAAAATAACTGAAATATTTGATCCATTTCCATTTCCTCACTCTTTTTTGAAGGAGACTGTTCTATACATGTGAGAGGATCGGCCCTGAGACTTCCCACATTGAGCTAGAGCCATGCTGAGCCCTCTCCCATCTCTAAAACTTAATCCAGCTGGATTTTCACATTGTTTCTGCTCTCCAGGAGCATCCTGAAACTCAACAGCCTTGACAAAACAATGATGAACAGCATGTTTCGCTTTATTTGTATGTTAATTTATTGGTGTGAAATGTACTATCAGTTCCACTTATGCATTCCAAACAAACATGGGACTTGGATCTGTGTAATTTGCTCTGTAGCTTTCCAGTTAGCATCCATCTAGACAGAAAGACAAAGTTCCCTCGTAATTTTTTAACTTATTTCCATTTATGATGCTCTTTATATCATTGGGATATATTTTATGTTTTTTATATTAGTACTACAAGGTCTCATCTATGGATCTGAAAGATTACATTGATTTATAGTTTGATGATGTGCATGTAAAAAAAAACCATTTGTGTTGAAAGGTCATTTGGAATAGGAATAATGGGCCAGGAAGAGTGTTCAAAAGACTGAAACTCATGCTTTGCGCATGGGAGTTTGGGGTTTGACCCCTGATATCACATGGTTCTCCCAGCATTCCCATTATTAGCCCCCTACTACTGGCAGGTGTGGCCCCCAAATCCAAAAGATTTTCAAAGGGATGGCTCCTAAATATGTGATTTTTATTTATTTACTTATTTATTGGTTTTTGGGTCACACCAGGCAGTGCTCAGGAGTTATTCCTGGCTCTACACTCGGAAATCGCTCCTGGCAGGCTCTGAGGACCGTATGGGACGCCGGGATTTGAACCATCGTCCTTCTGCACCTAAGGCAAACAGCCTTACCGCTGTGCTATCTCGACGGCCCCTAAATATGTGATTTTTATTTGATACTTATAGGCATAAATATCACCACCAAAAACTTGGCTATCTTCCTTGCTAATTCAAGGCTTATCTTGATTTATTCAGCAAATGTTTACTGAATGCCTACAGTGCTCTGGGATCTAGGGATCAACAGTTAAAATTAAATAAGTATGAGGGCCAGGGATGTGACTTAAGTGGCAGAGCATGTGATTTGCACGTGTGATACTCTGAGTTTGATTCCCAGCACTGTGGCTCTGAAGACCACCAGGCACCGCTTGATTGACACCACTTCTGAATGGCCTCCACTGCTAGTGAAAAAAGAAAAAACAAGTAGAGTGCCTAGAGTTTACTACATATGAGTATATTTACTGTCAATATGCCATTAATAGATTTTTTCCACTTGCTTTGCACTTTTTATGCTTTACAAAATTATTCATAGTATAATCATTTCTGACATTCATTGTTCTAACACCATTCCCTTCACCAGTTTTATGGACTAGTGATCAGTAGTGTGACGTTCCCTCTACCAGTTCCTACAGTTTCCCATCCAACCTTGAGCAGGCACACAAAGATTTCTTTCATAATGTTTGTTGCAACAAAAAGGCAAATGGACTATCAAAGCATAAACCAAAAAAGTCAATTTGTGATCATTGTTATTTCTCACAATGGTGTTACTAAAGTCGCTGAGACTTCATTGAGTTGGTTGGTAGTTGAGCCTTCCATGTTACTGATTTAGCTTCATGGTCATCTACATAATTTACCCATCAGTCTGTGTTCCTACTGGGTTGTCAGTCCTGTGAAATTTGGAGGGAACAGTGAAGCTGGGATGACTTGGCAGCTTGGTGAGGTTCAGTTGTGGACCTGGACCATGTCAGGGTTGTCTGGGGGCTGCTATTTTCTGGGGACTTCGGACAGAAAGGGGGATATACCAGCCCCATTTTGAGAAGTCCCCGGAGTTCTCAGTTTGAACTAGTTTGTCCGAGATAATTCAATGGTCTCAAGTTCTTTTCATTGATTTGCATATTAATTTTTTAGGACTTAAGTTTTTTCTACAAAGGATTGGAAAAATTTTTGGAATTTTGTTTTTTTTTAGCTTTATTGTATTTTACTGCACAATAAATTATTAGGAAATACAAATACACAAATAAATCTGAAGGTACATTTTTAATTTGTAATTATATAGGAAGCAATAATCTTGCCAATGACTTTAATATAGAATAATGAAATGCAGTCCATAGGAAAAGTACCTTTATCATGTAAGATACCATTCAAAACTTTTCCTGAAACAGCCCTTTCTCATTTTCTTCTTTGGTGTGCCCAGTTTTCCTAAAATGTATCCTCTTTTTCTTTCCTCTTCAGACTATCCAGGAATTCTACTTTCAGACATGACTCTGGGTGGTCCTCAGTGCTGATCCACAGCCCCTTATTAGTATTTATTTTTTAATATATATATATATATATTTTTTTTTTGGTTTTTGGGCACACCCGTTTGACATTCAGGGGTTACTCCTGGCTATGCGCTCAAAAATCGCCTCTGGCTTGGGGGAACCATATGGGACACCGGGGGATCGAACCGAGGTCCGTCCTATGCTAGCGTTTGCAAGGCAGAAACCTTACCTAGCGCCACCTTCCCGGCCCCTATTTTTTAATATTTTTTATTTAAATAACTTTTATTTTGACCAAAGTGGATTACAAATCTTTCGCAGTAATATTTTAGGTACATAGTGACATTGAATCAGGAGCATTCTCACCACCAGTGTTCTCCCTCCAACCCTGTTCTCAGCATGCATTGTAGTGAAATCTTTTTTCTTTCTTTCTTTTTTTTTTTTTAAGCGGAAAAACTGTATGTATTCCCATTTGAGGTTTTCAATAGAAAAGCTATGAATTGGGCCCGGAGAGATAGCACAGCGGTGTTTGCCTTGCAAGCAGCCGATCCAGGACCAAAGGTGGTTGGTTCGAATCCCAGTGTCCCATATGGTCCCCCGTGCCTGCCAGGAGCTATTTCTGAGAAGATAGCCAGGAGTGACCCCTGAGTAACGCCGAGTGTGACCCCCCCCCAAAAAAAAAAAAAAAAGAAAAGCTATGAATTTAGCTGCTAGCCCAGCACTGAGAGTATTCTGCTGGGAGGGAAAAAAGAAAGAAAGAAAATATAACCCATTGGGCCTTTCAGTGAGTGTGGTGGGTCATAGACATAGAACAACCAACCTGCCTTACTATTGAAGTTCAGTTCCCATTGAAACATTGAAGCAAGAATGCTTCCTGTTTCACCTTCTTTCCCCCATGGAAACTATTACTCTGGCTTAAGTAAGCCAGAGAATAAAAAGTCTGAGGAAGTGAGTCAGTAAGGAAACTTCACAGAGGGGAAAGGAAATTTCCAGTGTGATAAGAAACAGAAAAATACCTGGGCCCCAGACGAAGATAGAAATGTTCACTGCCAAACCCATGTCTTCCTCACCCTATATTTTAGGCACCCACCACAAGACCTCTCTCCTGCACTGTTCATATCAGCTGCTTCAGTGCATTCCTCCCATACACCCAGGCCTCTGGGTGGCCTCTCATCTCTGATCAAAGTAGAGAACTGAGGTGGGTCTGTCTGATCTTATTCCTCCCGGCTATTTCCTGTCTCCTTTCTCAGGCCAGCTGAGAGAATTAACCTGGTCCCAAGCAAAATTCCTTCACATTTCAGACTACTTTTGACCTGGAAGTGAACCCTCATCTTTGCCACTAAAAATCTCATCCAACCTGAGACCCATTGTTTCCAGAAGCTTTCCCGTCCCTGCACACTGGAATAGATCCTCTATGATCTTAACTCTCACATCATTTCATGTACTCTTCAGGCCCTCAGGCTTTTTGTTTTTGTTTTGGTTTGGTTTTGGTTTTTGGGTCACACCCGGCAGTGCTCAGGGGTTACTCCTGGCTCTATGCTCAGAAATTGCTCCTGGCAGGTTCAGGGGACTACATGGGATGCCGGGATTCCAACCACTGTCCTTCTACATGCAAGGCAAATGCTCTGCCTCCATGCTATCTCTCCAGCCCCATCCTCAGACTTTTTGGGGTATTTGCCTGGTCTTGTTTTTCTTCTAAGACCTTCAGAGCCAGGTTCCCTCTCTGCCTCCCTGGTGTCTTGCAGATGGACTTTCTTTCCTCCTAGGAGTCAGACATGGATGGGGTGGAAGGAAGAAATCTCAGGAGGATTTGACAATCTAACAGAAAATTCACATAGTCTTTGCCTACTTCCATAGTCTTTTCAGTCAAGAAATGAAACTAGATGTATGAGTATTGGCCACTAAATGGATGAATGTGTTGCTTCCAAATTCTTCTAGCTGTGAAACACTGCTCATAGATCTGAAGATCCAAGTTCACCTCTTCCTTGTAGTTAGTCCCTAGCGAGCTGAGCATTGATGTTTAGTGTCCAGCGCAGGCTTGCCTTGGGCAGGAAGAATATGGAATTCCTGCATTCCTGTTTCTGGCTTCCTTCTCAGGAATGTGATTCTTGCCCTCAGATGTTTTATACATTGAATGGCCAGTGCTGCTCAGAAACTTCTTAATGGCCAGCTACCCATTACAGATACTCAACTGATGATGCATGAATGGGAAAAGTGGGACCTTTGCCTCCTATTTGGCTTTTCGGTTTGAACAAAATCCAAATGTGTGAATTTTCATACTATAGAGCAAGTATCTGCTCCAGCATTCTGAGAGCAAAGAGCTTCCCAAGCATTCTGTAGAGTAGGCAACAGCTGAAAGCTAACCAAATGTCCCACGACAGGCTGAAGAAATCACATCCTTTAGACACCATGGACTAGTACTCAGCTCTCAGAGAATATGAAGTTTTGTCTTTTTCTTTAACAGGGATGGAGTTGGAGGGAGTGAAGGTGAGGGCAACAGTTAGAGGGAGAAGGACAGATGCTGAGTGATCTCACTCATCTAGTGGATAGGAAGAAACAAAGCAAGGGAAAGACAGTGACTAGTGCTTTCCTTTGAACCCTTAGGTTCAGACAACAGAATAGGGGTCACCAGGTGGGAACAGTGGGTGGAAGGGATGAGGCAGAATGAAGAGAATTTGCAGCACCATGAGGATGGTGGGAGGAGGTTTCTAGCATGGGGAGGTGGAGGAGGACAGTTGAACCTCAGAACTCAAGCATAGCTGGAAATCAAGTTACTTAAATGATAATAAAATTAAAGGTTAAAAACAAATGTCAAGTGGCTGCCAGGTGAATCCTGCAGCTGTGGTGTGGTTGGCCTCCTGGAATGGAGCTTGGCCTGAACATAAGTGCTTTCCCCCTTCGGCTTCACTAGGTCCCAGAAACTCTAGAGCCTCTGGAATTTGCAAGGAAATTAGAACTAAGTTTGATGTGAGGCACTATGCCTCCTCTTCCTCCTCTTCTTCCTCCTCCTCTCCTCCTCCTTATCATCATCATTGTCATTTTCAGCTACCAATCTCTCCAAAGAACACAATTCTCATTGCTTTTAGTTTGGTGTGTTCCCTGAGCTTTAGTCCCAATTGTTGTTATTAAAAAAAAGAAAAAGAAAACTGAAGTGGTTCCAAGCTCTGCTATTGTTTCCCTCCCCCTTTTCCCCCTGTAAGGAATATTTAAACATCAAAGATACTCTGGTACTTTCATGTTGTACCATGTATAGAAGACTGAGTTTTCCCTGGGGCGTTTCTGTCCAAGATATTTTTCCTCCACTGTCAGCTGCCTCATCGCTTTCCTGGTCCACAGCAGCATAGTAGTTATAGGGAAGAGGAGCTCAGAGTAGGGTCATGTTGAAAACAGAACAATAAGTTAAGGGCTTTTCATTGAATTTTTTATTAAGATTTTAAAAACAAATCCCTCTCTTGAGTTTTCACCAGAAACCAGACCATGATGAGAATGGGAAACTTTTTAGGCTAAGGGCTTCTTGAAGGCTCCTAACATGAAACGAAAAAGTAGTCTTTCTCCCACGAGACATTAGTTTTAAAGGCATTTCTCAAGTAAATCATTTTGATGCTGTTTATTTTGTTTTTAGGCCACATGAAATCACTCCTAGCAGGCTTAGGATACCAGGGTCGAACTTAGGTTGGCCATGTGCAAGGCAAAAGCCCTACCCACTGTGCTATAGCTCCAGCCCCTGCCTATATTTCTTATAATACAAATCAATGTTGTTGTTGTTGTTGTTGTTATTTTGTTTTGGGGCCATACCCGGCAGTGCTCATGGTTACTTCTGGCTCTGCACTCAAAAATCACTACTGGCAGGCTTAGGCAACCATGTGGGAACCAGGGATTGAACCCAGGTTCATCCCAGGTTGACCATGTGCAAGGCAAACACCTTACCCACTGTGCTATTGCTCCAGCCCCTGCCCATATTTTTTTATAATACAGATCTTCAGTTTCATTTAAATGCTTTTCCTAAAGAAGCTGTAATGGGTGCTTTGGAATTCCTGTTTCAACTGGTTTTTTGTTTGTTTGTTTGTTTTGTTTTGCTTTTGTGTGTGTGTGTGTGTGTGTGTGTGTGTGTGTGTGTGTGTGTGTGTGTGTGTGTGTGTGTAGTTGCAGCTATCCAGCAAGAGTTGGGTATAGGAGATATTTGGTGACCAAAATAATAGGAATATCAATCAGGAAACCTCGTCGGTCAAAGTCACAATAAATATATATGGGGGAAAATGGAAAAGGACATTTTCTCTAACATTCAAAAAGTTGAAGGTATTTCTAATTTGATAGCTGTATGTGAATGAAAACTGAGAATTGAGAACTGCATCTTCAAATTGCTATTTTGTTCTTTATCAGAGGGAAAAATAAGGAATGACAATTAGGGTCAAAAAATACTGCCCCAAACCAAAGTTAGCTTTAATTACTGTCTCGCCATAAGAAGGCTCAAACTCTGCCAAGACCAAGGTCCTTTGATCTCCCATTTCAGCTCTCTTGTCCTCCAGATGAATGAAGTGGTCTTTGCTGAAATGTTCAACAGGCCCTTTCCCAGTTGATAGGACAATTATTTTTAAGAAGGTTTAAAATGTGATCTGGAAAACCACATTGACTCTATGTGGCATATTTGCTATTCTTAGCCTGGTTGGATAAGCTGGAAGTAGATGAATAATGCAGGTTAGAAAGAAAACAGATGCGGAATATTCCAAATACGAAGGTTTTCCGCCAACTAGGCTTTTCATTTCAGGACGGGATTTTTGTTGGCACTTTCGGCATGATGACGATTGTTTTTCTCTCCAGCTGCTGCACATCTGTATCGAAGGTTGGGGCAATTGGCGCTGGTCGGAGCCCTTCAGCATGGACCAGGCTGGGACTTTCATCCGAACCATTCAGTACAAGGGCCGAACCGCCTCACTCATCATCAAGGTGCGGCAGCTCAGCGGGGTACAAAAGCAGGTATGTCCCTCCTTCCAACAGTCTGGATCTCTCACTCATAATTCCTGAATTTCGGGAGAGAAAGACAGTGTGAAATGATGCACCTCTGGCTCCTCTGCTTGAGAGCACCTGCTCAGTGCTGGAGGAAGACCTCAGTGCTGAGAGAGGATGGTCCCCAGCCCCTGTCCCAGCATTTTTTACAAGAGCTGCTAACGATAAGTCACATTTACTGATTTTTCATCTCACCTCTTCTCCCTGTCACCACCTACCTTCCTGGGAGGTGCTAATGAGCTGTGAAATGGCCAGAATGCCTTTTCTGGGCCTGAAAAGTCCACCAAGAAAAGGACATGGGGTCACCTATCCCTGACTGAGAGTTGAGCCTTACCTGAGAAGAGAAGAAAAGGAGGTCCCCCCACTTCTTGCCCTTCAGGAGGGCCTAGCTCTAGGCAGGCTTGTCTTCCTCTAGGAGTTCATATTAACTGCAATAAAAATTCACTGCAGTCTGAGTCTTGGCATATAAAACCTCAGCTCTCAGCACATATTTTAATGTATTTTATAAAACTTCCTTTTGGCTGGTTTTGAAGTTCTAAGACGGCAAAAAAGGGGGGGGGGAAGTATCTGACACTTTTCTTGTGTGTGTTCTTAAGATGTGAAAATATTTTTTTTAAAGATGGAGCATATGACATATGACAGGAGTGGAAAGGGAGTGCAGGGGAGGCGGAAATAATAAAATCTGAGAGCCCACTTCCCAGCACACATAATCATGGGCTTCGTTGTCCGAGTTTGAACACACACACACACACACACACACACACACACACACACACACACACACACACACACGAGATGAGCAAGATCTCACCAGGTTAAGTGAAGGCAGGACATAGTGGAAAGGAGCTTTTGATTCCCCAGTGCAAGCCTAATGCTGTCAGAGACCAGAAGGACCCAACTCATGTCCTGCTCTACTGGGATTTAAGCAGGGAACTGGTCCAGTGGGGCTTCTCCACACAAGAGAAGTGAAAAGAGAGGCAATACTCAGGAATGTCCAAAAAGAAACATGCCCCTGATCTCATCTTCCTTGTCATTGGCCACAGTTGCTTGCTGATTGCTAACAGTGAACTGAGCAAAATGGCACCAAAGGGACATAATCCATGTCAAAATCAAACAATTCTATAAACCCAACATGAAATCCAAACCGACAGTGTAAAGGAAGCTCAAAGGGTACACTTGGAAGGGAGACTTGAGTGAGGCTTTGGAAAATGTGGCAAATTTGGATTTAGAACAGGCCAGAGACAAGGGGTAAAATAATGGGTCTTCGTGAGGTAATACAGGGGACCCACCTTGCTCTAAGCCTTTGCGCTGGAACAAGAAGATGTGTCACCAAGTTCCATCAGACCCTGGGACTTTGACATGAATAAATTCATTCTTCACAAATGCCTGCCCACTGGGCCACACTAGTTTTCTGGCTCTACTGTGAAAGGATCTTTTGAGCACACCTTGTGCCTCTTTCTGTTCCCCAAAAAGGACATCTGGCCATGAGTGCTCACTCTCCTGCCCACAGCCTTTTCTGCTGTATCTGACTTCCAGATCAGTTAAGTTCTCCTCTAATTTTGAGCCATTAGTCAGTTCCTTGAAATTTAGGAGGTGCACAGGCTGATTTTTTTTTTTTTGGTAGCGATTCTGTCAATCACCTCTCTGCTCTCTGTTGTTGTTCTCCAGAAGCATCAGTAAATATGTATTTTCTTTTCATTCCCTTTTGCTGGTGGTCAACTCTCACACTTGAGCATACAACAGATATAAACAGTGACTACTATACCAAGCCCTGAGATCCAGGGTCAGTAGGTCTGAGACCTGGTGTGATCATTTGTATTTCCAACCAGTTCTGAGGTGATGTTGACGCTGAGTCTCAGGATCATCTTGACCATCAGGGTTTTGATCTCAATGTTCTGATTTCATTTGGCTCTTTTGCAAAGAGTCACAACAAGAAGTTAACCGTGAATAGAAGGACATAAAACCTCCACTCAAATATGAGGGTTGTAATAGTAGTTGTTGTTGGGGGGCATACCCAGCTCAGTGATTTAGAGTAATTCTCAACTGTGCTCTATGAGTCAGTGAGACCAGCCATCAAACCCATGATCCCACATACAAGACAGGTGCTCCAGCTCCAGCCCTCTGAACCATGTCTTAAGGGGGGGGGGGAGAGAGAGAGAAAGAGAGAGAGAGAGAGAGAGAGAGAGGAAAGAGAGAGAGAGTGGAGAGAGAGAGAGAGAGAGAGAGAGAGAGAGAAGAGAGAGGGGAGGAGAGAGAGAATAATAGTGTCTTTTTCACATTGTCAGAATGAGGATTAAATGAGGTTTTTCATTCTTTTTTTGGGACCATTCCCAAAGGTGCTAAGGACTTAACTCTGTGCTCAGATATCACTCCTGGCAGAAGTCAGGGTACCATATGGAGTGCCAGGGATCAAACCCAGATTGATCGCAAGCTAGTCAAGCACCTTCCCCACTGTATTATCGCTCTGGCCCCAGTATCAAATGAGTTTCTATGGTAAAAGGAGCCTGAACCCGGCATAACCCAAAGAATAATCAACTGTCTCCATATGTGAGTGATACTATTTGTGTGTGTGTGTGTGTGTGTGTGCTAATTTGACATTTTTCATGGCAACATTCTAATAAGGCGCCTGTCAGTCATGAAAATAAGAAAAAAAAATGTTTTTTAAAAAGTCTCACAAAATGTTCCCTACTTTTCTGGTTGGTTTTCTTTTTTCCTGGGTTTCCCAGCCCAGTACTTCATAACTTCCTCAAGAGGTTCCCAAACTTATTTGGCCTACCATATTTATAAAAATAAATATTCACGTTGTGCCTTCCCTCCTTCCCAGTAACTGCCCTTTTTTAAGTAAACAGACAGAAAGTGCCCCCCTAGTTGCACCCAAGACTCCTGCTGCCCTGATCATTCCTGTACTCCCAGGGGACTCGACTGTCCGATTTAGAAAATCCTGTCTTGAAGTGGAAGTTTCATGTCCCAAGACCAGAACATTGGAGAGATGGGGTCTGGAAGCAAATGCCAATGCAGTGAAGGGGATAAAACAGGTTCAGAAATTCCACAAGCAAGCCTTTCGTTCCTAAGAAGCTCAGTGGTGGAAAACCCAAACTGCAAGCGGTTTTTTAGGTTTATTTTTGGGTTTATTAGGAAAACGTCAGACCACCCTGGGGTGGAGAGCAGGTGATCTAAGGAACCAATTCAAAGAATGTTTCCATCCAAAAGTGCTTCCGACCAATGAGTAACAAGCATATACTGAATCCATCATCATCATGTTAATCCAACACTATCTGACTTGAGACACATTTCTTTTTTGTCGCTGTTCCCCGTTCATCACTGTTCTTTCTCCACTATTGCAAAAGAATACTTAGTAATGGAGCCAGGGCTGGCTATCATGCTGTCTTCAGAACTTTTTGGTATGTAGGGTGGAACTGGAGATGTAACTCTTGATCTTAGGCCTTTAAGGAAGGTTACTAGATCTCTGAGCCTCTTTGGCTCCCCAGAAGCAAATCTTTCAATACCTCATATTCCTTTTTATTTGATAGAAAGCATCCTATAACTACTCAGTCTAACAGACTTTTTTTTAATGTTAACACAAAATTATTTCTGAAAATATGAAAAAGTCTAATGAGAAAATAAAAATGACTCAGGGGTCAGAGCGATAGTACAGTGGTTAACTCGCTTGCCTTGCACATGGGCTGACCTGGGTTCAAGCCCTCGCATCCCATTTGGTCTTCTGAGCACTGTCATTAGTAATTCCTGAATACAGAACCAGGAGTAACCCCTAAGCAATGCTGGGTGTGACCCACCCCCCAAATAAAAATAAAATGAATCATAATTCTGCTACCCAAAGACATACTATGTTTTGCTTTTCTGGACTTTATTTTCCCCTGCAGGTAGTTTTCTGTTTTCTTCCATAGATTTCTGTGATGCTTGGGCAGTGCACAAACAGGTTGGCCCTTGGCTATGGTGCTCACACCTCTTTTGGTCACAATGCTCCCTGCCTCAGCTTGTCAAAGCAGGTTTCATCTTACCTGGATGTCCCAGGGCCCCATACGACTCACCCAGAGACCTGATTGCAGCTGCAAGTTCTTACCTTCTTTCTTCCACTTAACATCAGAAACTGATCTTCCTCTACAGGGCTAGGGAACATAGCCTCAGAAGGGTACACAGCTTGGCAGGTGTCAGGCCAGGCACAGGTCCTTATTTAGCCTTCAGACCATTTCCAAAGTGTTGTTTATTAAATCATCCAATAGTTATCTTTGTGTTTACATATGTGACCAAGTCCTTGGCTATGTCTTTAAAAGAATTTGCCATAAAATTTAATTATCAGGGGCTGGAGAGATAGTACAGCAGTAGGACGTTTGCCTTAGATGCAGAAGGTTGGTGGTTCGAATCCTGGCATCCCATATGGTCCCCCGAACCTGCCAGAAGTGATTTCTGAGCGTAGAGCCAGAAGTAACCCCTGTGCCCTGCCGGGTGTGACCTAAAAACCAAAAATAATAATAATAATTATCAGAGCTGGAGTGAGAATACAGTGGGGAGGACACTTGCCTTGCATGCAGCACACTTAGGTGTGATCGGACACCCCTAGAAGGTCTTTCAAACCCCACCAGAAGTGATCACTAAACACAGAGCCAGGAGTAAGCCCTGAACACCACTCGATGTGGCTCAGAAACAAACAAAACAGGCAGATGGAAAATAGCTTCCAATAAGCCCAGGTAGCACTCAAGATTCAGTAGGCATTCGGCCAGAAGAACTTTTTTTGTTCTGTTTTGTTTTGGGGCCACACCCGATGACACTCAGGGCTTACTCCTGGCTATGCGCTCAGAAATAGTCCCTAGCTTGGGAGGCCATATGGGACACCGGGGGATCAAACTGCAATCCATCCTAGGCTAGCTAGTGCAAGGTATATGCCCTGCACCACCACTCTGGCCCCTAGGCCAGAAGAACTTGAGAATAACTGTACATGTCTCTGTTGTGAAAGATCTTTCTAGTTAGTGCTTTTTGTTGGGAAGGGGGTGATGAGAGGATATTTACGGACCACACCTATTGGTACTCAGGGGTCACTCTGATTTAGGGATAGTAAAGCATGCAGAGGTCATTGACACCTCCCCCCCCCATCTCTCTCCAGCCCCGGGTTGCTGTTTTTCGACCTTTCTTTTTGCTATTCTTTGCCTGTCTTTACCCCAAACCCCAATTATACACAAACACACACACACACACACACACACACACACACACACACACAGTGTCCACATTCTTTTCCACTGGATTCATGTATTTTTTTTAATTGCCAATATAGACTAATTTCAGATGGATTCTGGCTCAGTCACATCCAAGGCCCAGGATTTCCTCTGTTAGCCAGGGTAAGAGTTTAAAAGGAAGAAAGATAAACCATTCTTTCAGAAGTGCTTCTGCCTTCGCCACTCCTGGGTTCTTTCTTTCTATGCCCCTGCACTGAGAAGTTGGTTTTCAAGCATAGCCAAGTTGGTGACATGTGAGTGGGTGCCTATGTCTCATGCACTATGCCCTGACCACAGGACTACTGTACCTGGCCTTTCCTATATATTTCTACAACTGAGTGGAAATAGGACATTATTGCAAATTTCTCAGAAGCTTGACATCTCATCCAGTTCCCAGGCCCACTGGTTTACTTCCAGACATTCTGTCTCTTCACTGAGGAAAGCATTGCCCCAGCCAGACTTTCATACACCTGTGTCTTCCTGTATGCGGAGACATGTAAGTGTCTCCTTGCATATACTTTTTACCATGGCTCCAGGATAATGTTCCAGGGCATCTGGTGCGCTGGCGTTGGTCTCTAATATCACTATTCTTCTTGGCGCCACTCAAATGAGAGTTCTGAAACCTGCTAAGTAAAATCATATGTGGAAATCTTCAATACACATCTCTGTGGCTTTGGGAATAGAGAAGAATTAGTGTGAAACCTGGAAATGTGTCTAAAAGAGAAAAACCTATTTAAAAAAAATCGGTAGCTGTCTCCAACTGATAAATTAATCTTGAAATTGGAACCATAATTTTGAAACAAAGACATTGGAAATGTTGCCATTTGAAGCAAAGCAGGCCTGCCTCTGCAGCCTCATGGGGCGACTCTGATGAGCCCCACTCAGCACAAGCCATGTTGGATTCTCCTCCTTCTAAGTCCCCATCCTCTTCCCTTCCCTGCCCTCTCTTTACGTTCATTAATTAGTGTTTTCAGTAATGGGTGCAGACTTGGAAGGTAAAAGGCCTGCCCCAGGCTTGGGGCCATGTCTCTTCTCAGTTTATGTGGAGTGGGCTCTGCTATCCTTGCCACATATACAATCCATTTCCAGGTACTACCTCACTCAGTTAGGAACTTGTGTTGCTGGATGGGGACACATTGAAGACAGAAGTCAAAGCAGAGGAGGTGGAAAAAGTAGATGAAGATCATGACACTAACATTAGCAAGATACCCAGTAGAAAGATGCCCAGAGTTCACTGACCAGCATAACCGCGGAAAAAATGAGTAAGGTAGGACTGAGGAGCCAGGCAGAAGAGAAAGTATGTGACCAAGTTGACATCCTTGTTAACCTGATAATAGAAGTGATCTTGGGCATTGTTGATTTTCATCATCATGGGGATGATGAGAAAGATGTTGCTGACCTCTACTAGCAGTGTTAAGATACCTCCACCAACAAAGTGGCTTCAAAAGATGTCTGAAAAGAAGGTACCCAAGGGCATGACTTGATGGACCAGAGATTCCCAAGAAGTTTGTGTCTGCTTCCCTTCCTTTTCCATCTTCTCCCCTCCCTTCCTCTCCCTTTCTCTTTCTGCTTTCCTTCCCTTCTCCTCCCTCCCCTTACCTCCTTTCCCTTCCCTTTTCCTTCTCCCTCCTTTTCCTTTCCCTTCCCTTCCCTCCCTATGCCTTCCATCCCCCTTTTTCTTTTCCTTTTTTTCCTTCTGGTGATCTTTGTCTTTAAACAAAGTGAGTCCCCAGGGCTACAGAGCTTCTGTGGTTTCTGAGAGAGACAGCAGCCTTCTCTCCTGAATCTTCTAAAGGTTCTTACACTGCAGCAGAGTGTGTGCCTACGTTGCAGGCCTAAGCACACATGCATTGGGAGAGTGATGAGAAAATGGTAATTGCCTTCAGAGATCCCATTAAATCTGGAGGTACAAAGGCTTCATAGACTCCATCAAATTTGGAGGTGAAACGGTCTTGTGAGCATCTGTAATCACTGCTTGCCTATTGGCTCCAGAATTGGAACTCAGGACTGTTGACTTTGATGTTATTGTCCAGTCCTTATTTAGACCATTAGAATGGCCAGTGTGAAATAAAGCAGTGAAACATGGCCTGACTTTTACAGTTGTAAAATTCTCTTCCTCAGCAAATTTGAAGGCTAGGAAAAAGCTAAATTTCACTATTCAAATAATGTGAACTGAAATAATGCCATTTGGTTTTGGGATTGTCAGACTAACAGGTTCATTGGGGCAAAAATTATAGTTCATTTACAATAATTATACAAATGATTAGTTCTACTTGTATATGTATGTAAGTAGCTATTTTGTTTACCAAGACAAGCACAATAATTTTTTGTTTGCCAAGACAAGCACAATAATTCATAATGGCATCAGAAATATGTCCATTAAAATGCTTTCTGCTCAGAGTGACAAATTTTCTAGTTCATCATCTCATTGAAGAAAAGAGTAAGATTACATTTGAATTAATTAAACCACTCTTTGTGCTGTGACTGGAGTCTGGGGGCAGTCTGCCTTGCCCCCCCTCCCACCCTGATTTTCCTTCTTCTATTCTCTCCTAAAATTCAAGGAAGCCTTTTCTCTCCATTAAAAGTCACCTGGTCTACACAGAATGTGTCTGCACTATCAGTCCCTGAAACGAGAGTCGCCAAAGCCTTATCTGTAGGCATGCTGGTCCCATATTTTTGTCTTTCAGATCATCATCTGTGGGAGACAGGCGATCTGCAGCTACTTGTCTCAGAGCATTGAACTGAAAGTGGTCCAGCATTATATTGGGCAAGATGGGCAGGCCGTGGTTCGGGAACACTTTGACTGCCTCGCAGCCAAGCAGAAGCTGCCGTCCTATATCTTGGAAAACAGTGAACTCACAGAGCTGTGTGTAAGGGCCAGAGGGGATGAGGACTGGTCACGGGACGTGCGTCTGGAGCCCAAGACCCCCGAGGACAGCAGCATTGTCATTCAGGTAGGTCAGGGCAGCATTAAGTGTATAACTGCCCTCAGCCTGTTTCTGATTGATTCAGGCTGGCATTTAAGCTCCTCAAATGAAGAGGAGGTGATGGGAAATTGCATTAGGAGGCTTGAACTGGGCTACTTTTCAAAAAGATTCTGATGTTCCGATCTCAAGAACACTCTAGCGCAAGGGGGTGAGCACTTTCCAGAAGATTCGGGGGTGTAGATCCTGTTCCTTCATTTTTTTTTTTATTCTTTGTTTCTTCTTCAATCTGAGCCCCATTAGCTCCCACCCACACATGAAAGTGTCTCCTCTCCCTCCCCCCCCAGTCCATGTAATCTTCACCATATGCAAATATGGTCCATTATGTCCTGGCTGGCTCTATGAACTGCCTTTGTGTCATACCTTAATCAAGTCTCGTTTTGCTTAACTGCATATTTTAAAAAAATTTTTTTCCCCCAATTACTTGAAACTTCACCCTCTAAAAAGTTTTCTTGTCCAGGCCTCTTACTCTCTTTTGACTCGTTAATGCCCCATTTGGTGTTTAACTGGAGTCTCTGTCTCCGGGCAGGTGCCATCCTCAGACAGCTGTATGATTTATGTCTGGTGCACAGTTTTGACTGTGGAGCCCAACTCGCCAGCAGAACAGCGCATGGTGAGTGCATTCCGCCCCCCACACATGGTCGGGGATTCTGAGCCCTCCTGTTCCATACAAAAAAGGTCAGGCTGACCCAGGGAGGAGATTTATGGTCCTTGGGTTTTAGCATCAAACAGCTGGGACCCTGCAACAAAGCAAATATGAGAGTTGTCCTGTCCTTTATGTTTATAGATTGCATTCAGCCCTCTTTTTATCATGAGGAGTCATCTGCCAGACCCCATTATCATCCATTTGGAGAAAAGGAGTCTGGGATTGAGTGAAACACAAATCATTCCAGGAAAAGGGCAGGAGAAAGCACTGCAGAACATCGAACCTGACCTTACCCACCACCTGACTTTTCAAGCAAGGTACTGGGTTTGCTTGGTAGGGAAGCTGGTGGGGTTTGTTTACAGCAGGTGGGCAGGGACCCAGCTTTTGGTGTTACTTCTCAGGTTGGGAAAAATGGGTGTTTGGGTCCTGTTTTGTAAATTGCCCTACCTTCTTCTTGTCATTATTTTCAGATCTAGCTCACTCTCATTAAATGAAACTGTCAGAGAAAGAGTTGATCAGGGCTGGAGAGAGAGCTCCATGCTTGTGCTGGTGGGCTCCATCCCCACCACCTCCAGGGGTTCCCCCAGAGCACACCCACCTGGGGAAATCCACCAAACACAGATCCAGATGTAGCCCCCAAGCATTCTCAATATGACCCAAAATCAAAAGAGAATAAAAGAGCAAGATAGAGAAGGATCAAACAATGTGACTTGTGCTTCTCATGGTAGCAGAAGAGACCAAAGGTCTCTTCCTAGCATAGAGTGGGGAGTCCAGGTCATTGGTTGTTTGGTGTTTTCTTTTTCTTTATTTGTGTGTCATCTCCTCCTTTCCCCAGGGAAGAGGAGGGTGCTTCAGATTGTGCCATCCCCGTCTCAACTGCCCTTGTGAAGCAGATTGCCACCAAGATGCACCCTGTGGGCCCCGTTCCCCATCAGATCCTCGATGAGTTCTATGGCATAGAAAAGACTCATGGGCCCAGCTGGCCATACCATGCAAAGGATGCAGACAGGTAATGGCCTCCACTCTTGGCTGTTCTCTGCAGCTATGGTATTGAGAAAAATGGCCCTTCACAAAAATGCCCAAGACAATAAAGGGGCTTTAAAGGATGGAATCAGATTGGTGCAATAGCACAATGGGGAGGGCATTTGCCTTGCATAAGGCTGACCCAGATTCAACCCTGGCATCACATACAGTTTTCTAAGCCTGCCAGAGTAATTCCTGAGCACAAAGCCAGGAGTAATCCCTGAGGACCCACTGGGTGTGGCCCAAAACCCAAAATTTAAAAAAAAAGATGAAATCTGCTTATCTTCTGGCAACTTTTGTATTAGGTTTTAGAGCTTTTCCAAAGTGGGTGGCACTATTGCCTGGGGGTGCAGGAGCAGAGTAAAATTATCCTTGAGTATAATTGGGGGCCACTTTTTTTAGGGGGGGTCACACCCGACAGCACTCAGGGATTACGCCTGGCTCTATGCTCAGAAATCGCTCCTGGCAGGCTCAGGGGACCATATGGGATGCTGGGATTTGAACCACCGTCCTTCTGTGTGCAAGGCAAATGCCCTACCTCCATGCTATCTCTTCAGCCCATCCACTTTCTGTTTATTCTCTTAAAATAAGTAGATCTTCATGGTGGGTGCTGACTTTTTTTTAGTGTACCAAAGAGGCAGCAATGAACAAATGTGGGAACCTCTGTTGTAGAACATTTAAAGCAGTGGCTTCCTCCTGGATGCAAATCCAGCAGAGAGGGACTCTGGTGTGAAAAAGGTATCACCCATGAGTGTTGTGTGCCTGGACTTGGTATTTTGGAGATACTGGAGTAGTGGTATCTCTCTCAATCCCGGAATGTGGTATTTGGACAGGACTGAGCACCTGAGTCAGTGGGACAGCCCAATGCACGTGAAGCTATCAGTCTGGAAGCCATACATCAAGACCTTGTTGATTGAACTCCTGCCCTGGGCCCTGCTCATCAATCAGTCCAAGTGGGACCTCTGGCTGTTTGAAGGGGAGAAGATTGTTCTGCAGGTTCCTGCGGGCAAAATTATCATCCCTCCAAATTTTCAGGTACCACTTTTCTGAGAAAATGGAAATTTTTCTTTTTCAGCGACTAAGCTCTTATTCCCTACTTACATTTATGTTCTTAGCAAAAAAAAATCAGTCAGTTGTGGAAAAACTGTCCACTAAGATGCCTCTGTAAGGAGGCTAGAATGTTCTTTGATATGTTTCTGACATCGTTCTTCTCCATCAGCACTTACTAGGCTTGAGTTAACTTTATATTTGGGGCCTTGCATTGGTTGCTTTCTCATTACCGTTGTGGAGTGGGTATTTGACAAGCATTCCTCTTGGCCTCCCTGTTAGACATTCAGGCTGCTGGGGCTAGAGAGAGAGCCCAGAGGGCTTAGCATTTGCTTTGCTTGCAGATAGCCTGGGTATGATCCCTAGCAAAGCATGGTTCTCCCCATATCACCAGAATGACACCCACCCAAGGCACAGAGCTTAAAGTAACCTTGAACACTTTAGGTGTGGTCTCCCCTCCAAAAAATGATATGATAAAGATATAACCATGTTCTATGCTTGTGCACCCCATAGGTTATTCTGTGGTTCTATAGAAATTCTCTGATATTTGTAGGATAAGGGAGAAATGTGGATTTCTGGGCAATCATTTCTTATCCAGCTCCTGTTCTTTTTGTAAGTAGTCTTGGATGCCCATAACCATTCATTTCTGTCCAGTTATGGAGCATAACAACATGGAATTGTTACTGGGAAAACAAAACTTCACCAGGAGATCATTTTTATTTTTTCACCACACAGTATTCTCCATAAGACTAGCCCAATTTTAAGAAGACACATCAATCCATAAGAAAATAGAGGAAAAAAAAATAAATAAAAAAAAAAGAAAATAGAGGAACTACTAAATAAAATGTTTTTCTGACTGTTTCCTGGGAAACAATTTCAAAGTCCTTTTTTCTGAGCTCCAGTTCAATAAACATCTTTATTCAATTGCATTTTCCTTTTTTTTTTTTTAAATAATCAGATGATGTTACCTTATGAAACTGGAATGTTGACCTGCGTGAACCTATTACTCTCTTGTCACATGAGATGAAACCTTCTTTTTATGAACTTTCGGCGTTTACAGGGTAGTCGCACTTGGATTTGTTTCAGTCCCCTCCCTCCCTATAACTAGGATTTCCATTGCAAATCAAAGAAAATATTGGGAACTCAAATAATATGTATGTTGCCATTATCAAAGAAAAAAAAAACTTGAAGGGATTTGGTTGCCTAAGTAAGCCTCTTATATAATAAAACAAAATTCCTGAGAATTGAGGTAAAAATATCAAAGTTTCAAAAATGACTTTATAATTGAGGCATTCTTTTTCCAGGAAGCTTTTCAAATTGGCATCTACTGGGCAAATACCAACACTGTGCACAAGTCAGTTGCAATTAAAGTGGTCCACGACCTGACATCGCCCAAGTGGAAGGATGGTGGAAATGGGGAGGTGGCGATGCTGGACGAGGAGGGCTGTGTGGATGCCGAGATCCGACTCGGGGCATTCCCAGGACATCAGAAGGTAGACACAGCGTCTGGGTCCTCCCTTCAGCTCTCTGGACATTCACTAATCTTTTCTTTCCTCGTCCCATTTGGTACAGCTCATCCCAGGCCATTTGTAACAATGAAAAACTTGATAACTTAATCTTTTTTTTCCCCTTTCTTTCCCTGTGTTACATCACTTACCCAATTAACTCTCTCTTTCAGAACCCTTTGCAACAATTACTTGATTTATCAACTGGGATTGAGGAAGGGTAGCAGGAGGTTGGGCTGATTCTAAAATATCTCCCAGTTGTACCCAGTTTCCTTTCATATAGAGGTTAGGTGGATGGCACTGAAGCCCCATGTCAAAGGAAAAAGGCTTTAGTAGTGACGGCTCTGTTTCTGGAAAGATCTGAGCAGAGTGATGTGGATGTGGAGGGGTTCTGCATTTCCCTGAGAACCCACATTATGAGAGGGAGGGTCTTGTTGCCCTGTCTACAAAGACATGATGACAACAACTCGAAGAGCCTGAACAAAAGTACAAGTTAGGTCATGTTGTTTGCATGAAGCCAGCCTTGGTTCAATCCCTCATTCTAATCCCATGATTGAGGGTTAGGATTAAGCCCTGATCACCACTGGGGATGGCCTCCCCCAAATTTGCTCAACCCATTCCTATACAAAATACAGAGTTTTAGCCTAGTATTTCCTGCAGGGCCTGAATTTGTTCTCAGCAGAATAATGTGGGAACTGCTGACCTTGAACTAATTGAGCTTAAAGGATTCTGATGTGCCATGCAGTGTTTCAGACTCTACCTAATAATATGGACGTGTTTTTAACTGTTCTGAAAAGGGGGGAGGGAGATACTTGATCTGAATAGTATAATGCAGATTGACTTTCTCGGGGGGAAGTTAGGCTATGAGCAGATCTTTGAAGAAGTTACTGAGCAAAGGTGGGTAGGGTCATTTGGTGACTTTCAATTTCCCAGATACAAAGAAATGAGGCCTTCCACGGGACTCAAGGCTGGTATCCATTTCCTCCAAGTTGTCTGGGTAACACATGTTATGCTCTGTTGGCCCAGGCATGGCAGTATGGGTATAAATGGCCAAGAGCTGGGAGCATGATTCACCCCCATTTGAATAGCTGTAAGCTGAGAACCACCATCCCAGCCTGGAAGAAATGTCATGGTATAGAGTCAAACAAAGCATCCCTCCAGCCACTTTACAGAGCAACCACGGGCCCTTGAAGGGTAAATAGTAAGCAAATGCATGAACTGGTAAATAGACTGTTACATACATTTTTTTATTACCTTACCGTTCTTTAGTAGTGACTCATAATTGTCAGTGTTAGGCCCTTCCATATTCTTAGAAATTATTGAGGATTTGTAAGCCTCTGTTGGTGTGACTATGCCCGCTGATGGGTATCAAATGAGAAATGAAGACTTTTATAAAGTAAGAATGAATTCTTTATATATGTACATTTCTTTAGCCCTAACAGTTATGAAACCAGCTGTCATGGAGCCTCTGGAAACTTCCACTGATACTCAGGAGAAAATCCAGGGGGTGAGGGTTACACCGATGCCATCTAAGAGTTGTTTTCAAAATAGTTCTAGCCATGGATGTAGCATAGATCTTAAACCCTGGGTTCGATCCTTAGCATAACACACACAAATATACACGAAGTTCTGACCTGAGACCCTGAAAGGCTCTCAGAGACCTTCCCAAGGGAGCCCCAACCTCACTTGGGGATCCACTCACCTGTTGTCACTCAGTGGTTTACTGTGAACAAATCTTGCCTCCTTGCACTGCAGCTCCTCAGTGTTGTGAGGTGAGGTGACGTGAGGATGAGCTGAGAGGGTGAGGTGAAGGTAAGGTAGAGTGAGGTGAGATGAGGGTGAGCTGGCCTAACCTAAACATACAATCCTACTCCCAACCCCAATATTTGACCACTGTCCCCTCAGACCTCTCTATGCTGTTTAATCCTAAAATGAGGATGTCCCCACATGGGATCCAAGAGAATCCTGAGTAACTTTATGTAGTTACCATCCCTAGGAATAATCGAGCACTCAATGGGACCTCTGATGAGGTGGCTGCTGTGACGGAAGGGAGGGCACAGGTAGAATTCTCTAGGTTGACAGACCAGCCTCTCTGTTCACATCAAGCATGTTATAAGTTGATCCTCTCAGAGGAAATGCACCAATGACTTGAAAACAAGCCTCAGTGCCTCCACAGTGGAAGACTATAAGTGCTTTGCTAAGCACGCAATTGGGGCTCCGGGGTCTGAGGCACTTGTCTTGCATGCGGCTATGATGGCCGTGACCCTGGTTCAAATCCTGGCCCCACCTATGGTTCCCCATCACACTGCACAGGGCCACTCCTGAGTACAGAGCCAGGAACAGGCCCTATGTTGAGCCCCGAAGACCCCAGAGAAAAAGATCAGAAAGTAATGGGGGAGGGCAGGTGCCTCATAGGGCCAGGCATCTTTATGGTACTATTCCATGGTATAGAAGGCAGAGCTGAGCCTGCCCTGGGCTCACTGGTGAAGGACTCTTCACACTGTTTTTGCAGCTGTGTCAGTTCTGCATCTCCTCCATGGTGCAGCAGGGCATCCAGATCCTCCAGATCGAGGACAAGACCACAGTCATCAATAACACACCCTACCAGCTCTTCTACAAGCCACAGCTCACTGTACCCAGGGCCCAGACTGGGCAGGAGGTAAGCATGAGCCTTTGGTCTGACTTGTGCTCTGTGGACAGAAATAGTTATTTTGCTGATAACCTACAGCAAATCCAAAGCTGGCACTGAGTCAACATCAAGAAACTTGCTTTAATTAAAACTATGCTTGGCATGGCTTTCATCTGAGCTTCCAGATTCATTAATGTGCAGAAATCCTGGGGTGTTGGGGGAGAGACCCTGATGTTCTACCGGACCACTGCAGCTAAAACCCTAACTGAAAAGACCACATGGCCAGCATACTTGCTCTTCGAACCCCAGCCACCCCCTAAGCTAGGGAAGGCCCCAAGGACTGGTCCTCAGTCCCTTGGGAAAGTATACCTGCCTGGCAGGTTGGGGTGTGGAGGGTATAGGGGGAAGCCAGGGGGAATTGAGCAGCCCCAGGCAACATTCACACACACACACACACACACACACACACACACACACACACACACACACACACACACACACACACACACACACACACACCAGGAAGTCTACATGAGTGGACTATCTCTGAGGGGGAGGGAGCAAGAAACAAGTCCAGGAAGAGTTTTCAGCTTGGCTATTAATTCATTTCAAACGAACAGCCACATTTTGAGCGAGTAAAGGACTTTACAAGCAAGGGCTTAAAAATAGAATATGCTGTAGTCATGGGATTTGGAACAAAGGTCTGGGCCCCAGGTTCAACCACCCCACCCCCATGAGCAGCCTGGCATGGCCCAAGAACCAAATAAAAGACCAACAAGAGTCCCCAGCATATGCTAAGTAGTGAAACTATTGCACATTGTTAAAGGATACGATAGGAAAAATGATGTTTCTTGCCATGTGCATTTATTTTTTTTTCTCTGTCTGCTCCTAAAAAATTACATGAGTACAGTCAAATAGGGTGGGATCAGGGCTTTGAGGACCATCTCCAGGGAATAACGCATGTTCTGGTTTCTCCAGTGGGCTTTACTGAGCAGGACTCTGCATGGTGTGTTAGTGGTAAATATGTATTCTAACTGGTCTTTTCTGCTTCCAGTTCTTCCACATCCCTGACAGCACCACTTTTAGCCTTGGTCCCCGGGGACAGCAACAGTCAGGGGTCTGCAGCTCTGTTCCATGCTGGGACCTCCTGCCCAATGCCAGCCCAACCACCTGGGACACAGAGCCACTACAGAAGCAAATCCTGCTGACTTTTTCACCCGGTGCCCCTGCTGATGGGACTGCGTGCTGGAGCCTGCCCGCCCCGGTCCGACAAGAGTTTCCCAGGCAGAGTGTGGCTGTGCCCTTGGCAAGCTTTGGGGAAAATGGACTTTGTACCCGGTATGCGATGGCCACACGGTAAACTTGGGGAGAAGTTTTTTTCCAGAGGATATGGTCTCTGCCTGGTGCTCTCCTTGGGGCTGACAGAAGTGGGAGCCAACATCAGGTTCCCCTATAAAACTAGTAAAATTAGTAAAACTAGTGGCTTCCAATGCCAATTCCTTTGAATGGCTTCTCCATACTATGTGTAGCTAGTATAACTGTATAACTGGGTAACTGGTGCCATATGACAGTCACATGTCAATGATCCCAGGGATGAGCTGATAAGGTTTTCCCCTTCCTGGCTTATACCAGAAGGAAATGAGGGTGTCCATGTCATAGGCCAGCCATGGTATCCAGGAAAAAGGAGATTTATTTTCATTGATGGCTTTTTTTAGACCCTGCCAAACAGTTGATAAGTCAGAGATAAGGAAAATGAGATTTGAATGAGGAAGCCTTTTCCTTTTTCCCATATTTTACATCTCCTTCCAAATCACTGAAAGTCAAAGAAAGAACTTGGAGAGATCCATGCCATTCTGTGGAAGATCTTTCTGTGGCTTTACTGGCACAGTAGTCACTGCAGTTACTTGCAACCTGTTGTACAAACATGGCTGCAGAGCCAGACCATCACAAAATTCCCAGAATGGTTAGTGCCAACTTGGACTTGGACTTTGTGGCTCTTTTGTTTGTTTGTTTGTTTGTTTGTTTCTTTTTCAACCACACCTGGTGATGCTCAGGGGATACTCCTAGCTCCGAGTTCAGAAATCGCCCCTGGCAGGCTCAGAGGACCATATGGGATGCCGGGAATCAAACCGCTGTTGATCCTGGGTGGGCTGCATGCAAGGCAAATGCCCTACCTCTGTGCTATCTCTTTTGCAAAGGATTTCACCTTCTCTAGCTGTCAGGGATAATTTACAGAGTAAAAAAGAAAGCATAGTGCGGCAGCATCTTATTCTTGCAGTTAGAAATTTATAGCCTTTCTTAGTGGTTTCTGCCATCCCAACTTTTTGATGTCTGCAGAAATTTTTAGTAGGATGATTTTAAAAGGTAACTACTTTGAAAAGGCAGGGCACTTTTAATCAGCATAAACTCAGGACCACATTTGACACAGATCTTATTTATTGGATTAATTTGAACAGTCGGTCCAAGTAATTAAAACTTCAGAGGAGAGTCTTTCCCCTGTTTTGATATGAAATATTGTTTGGTCATCACCATGCCTTTATTGTCCATCTTCTTCCTTCAAACCATTGCAGAGATAAGCCAGAACTGACAGCACAGGTTTTCTTTCTTTTCTGTGTTAGATATTATTTATTTATATAAGTGGGTAGTTTTTTGTTTTTAAGGCCACATCTGGCTTTGCCCAGGGCTTACTCCTGACTCTGTGCTCAGAGTTCATTCCTGGAGCTTCCTGGAGGTCCATCTGGGTTACCAGAAATCTAAGCTGGCTTGGAGTATGCAAAGCACGTGCCTTTCCTGCTGCAGAAACACCAAGAAAGGCTGCGCCAAGTTCATTCCTGACTTTCTCCTGTTGTTTTTTTTCCTGCCCCAGAGCCATAGCTCTGACCTATCAAGAACACCTTGGAGTGACCTATTTAACTTTCTCAGAAGACCCTAGTCCACGGATCATTCTCCACAACAGATGTCCAGTGACAATACTGGTGAAGGAAAACATCAAAGGTACTGCCTATGGCTTGACTATAAATTGGTCCAAACGAGGACCCCATTTGTAGGTTGGTGGTCAGCCCCTCTACCTCAATCATCCTTGACCTCTGCAGCTCACACTGACCTAGACCGTGGGGTGGTGGGTGGGCGGGGGGACCAAGTCTCTAATTTCCCTATGTCCTAGGGCAATTGGTAAAGGAAAGCTTAGGTTATGGGAGTCAAGCACTTACTGGGAGGTTAGGGGGTTCAGCTTTCTTCTGCCCCTTTTGGGAACCTAGGGCTCCTCTAATATCTATGAAACCCAGCCCCTCCTTTCCTGAAGGGTATTGAGTGAAGTTGAACTGGGGTGTGTGCATTTCCTTATTCTTTTGTTTTTCTGTGTTTTGGGGGTGGGTAGGGATGTGGAAGTGGGAATGGAGTCCCCAGGTGGGACAAGGAAAATTTTTACATTTTGGAACTTGTTACTGGGTGTAAAGAAGGAATAGTAGAGGAAGATGAGGTTTATGTATGTGTGTGTCTTTTTTTAATTATTAAATAAACAACCTGGAGGGAGTGAAAAAAAAAACAATAAAGAAAAAAAAAAGATGTTCTTCTTCCTTTGAGAAGTTTAAGCCACATTAGGTTTACTGTCTCTACATCTTTGTCTGCCAGATCCAAGTATGCACAGGCCTCATTATCACTTATTCTTCATTCCAGAGGCACCAAAATTTGAGGTTTATTGCAGAAGAGTTCCTTCCGAGTGTGCAGTACATCATGAACTGTATCACCAGCTTTCCAGTTACCCTGATTGCAAGACCAAAGACGTTCTGCCCAGCCTCTCTCTGAGGGTGGAGTTGCTGGATGGAGCCAGTATGGAGTGGAGCGATCCTGTGGACACCAATAGTCAAGGCACTCAGGTGAGTGGGTGCTATTGGTCCAGGGTGGGCCCCTTAAGTCATGAAATTTTCCTATACATGGATGGACATGGAAACTATTATGCTGAGTGTAATAAGTCAGAGGGAGGGAGAGAGATAGAATAGTCTCTCTCATCTACAGAATTTACAAAAAATAAAAAACATTATTGTAAGAATACACAGAGACAATAATGATGAGGGCTGGATGGACTGGCTCAGGATATGAAGCTTACTACAAAGAGTGGTGAATGCAGTTTGAGAAATAACTACACTGACAACTATCATGACAATGGAAGTGAGTGAGAGAAATAGAATGCCTGTCTCAAATACAGGCATGGGGTGGGGGAGAAGGGAGATTGGGGGCATTAGTTGTAGGAATGTTGCACTGGTGAAGGGCGTGTCCTTTTTTATAACTGAAACCTAACTCATTTGTTCATAATCATGGTGCTTAAATAAAGATACTAATTTAAAAAGAAAAGATGAAAGAGATAGAGATAGTTTAGTGGGAAGAGTATTTGCATTGTATATGGCTGATTCAGTTTGATCCCTAATATCCCATATGGTCTCTTTTTTTTTTTTTTTTTGATTTTTGGTTTTTGGGCCACACCCGGCGGTGCTCAGGGGTTACTCCTGGCTGTCTGCTCAGAAATAGCTCCTGGCAGGCACAGGGGACCATATGGGACACCGGGATTTGAACCAACCACCTTGGGTCCTGGATCGGCTGCTTGCAAGGCAAACGGCGCTGTGCTATTTCTTCGAGCCCCCATATGGTCTCTTGAGCCCTGTCAGGAGTAATTTCTGATCACAGAGCAAGGTGTAAGCCCTGAGCACTATTTGGTGTGGTCCAAACACCATCCTCCCAAAAAAAATATAAAATATAATAAGAAATAAATAAAGCCTTGGTGGTCAGAGAAGGTATGCTATTCTCTGAAGGTCCTATGTCAATGGAGCCATGTAAAAAGTGGGGGAGACGAGTGGGACAAATAAGAAAGGCCCCAAGCTGGCAAAATCCTGCATCCCATTAGGGGATTGATTCTTCAATTAGACCCTTGAGCTATTTACATAAAACATTTTCTGAGTCCTAGAAATTGCAGAATAAAATAGGAATGTAGATTAAACTGTGCCCTCTATGGGTGAGTCCTCTGTGAATGACGTTTTCTCTTTAGTGAGTGCTCCTCTGCAGAGCCCAAGATGTTCTCTAACCTCACACTCAGCACAGTGTGTTCTGATGTCAAATCATGGGATGTGAAGAGGGTGGGGGCTTTAGAAAGTCCCATCATCTCACAGCTTCTGTTCCTTCCCTCTTTATTTGGAAACCTTTATTGAGCCCTCTGGGGGCCAAAGCCCTAAATATGACACAATCCTGGCCTTCTAGGTATCCACCTACTAAGTCAAGTGTAGTGAGTGATGAAACGGGGCCTCGGGTGGCTGGAACATTCTGAGGTGGCCAGGCTGTCACTTCTAGGCTTCTCCCCACCTGGGAGAATGTCAATGTTTTAGAACTCAGCAAGTCAGAATGGCAGGCCTGAGCTTCATCTCCCTGTACCAGGCCACCATTGCTTGCCCTTTGAATAGTGCCTGGCCACCGACATTGACCCCCGAAAGTGTTCTAAGAGGTGCATCCCTGTGCAAGTTACCTCCTGAAACCATTGCCCTGCCAGGTCATAGCACCTGCGGACAGTTTCTCCTTGGCCCGTGCTGGCACTGAGCCCCTGGGAGGGATTCCTTCTCCTCCTACCCCCCACCCCCGCCCTATCTATCCTTCCCAGTTCCTCATGGCCCCTCTCACCACAGCACCACTGCCCTTGCAGGACCTTTTCCATCCTTCGCTCTAAACTCTCTTCTCCAGGCCAAACATTTCTGGTTCCTCCCATCATTCCTTGAGTAAATGTGATTTCCAGACACATCTCCAGTTACCCTGGTGTAGACATACCAGTTTGCTGGGACCCCTCTCAAAGCGCTGGCAACTGGAATTCCACATGGGAGTCCAGATGTGACCTGACCCACCCGGGCTTCCCTTCATGAAAGAGAAGATTGAGTTCATCCTTATTAATGAGCTCAGACCGTCTGTTATTACTGAATTGTGGTCAACCACATCCCCCAGGTCCTTATCTCACAACTTGCAGTACCATTGACTTTTTGAACCCAATGACACGACTTTACATTTATCCCCAATAAATTAAATCTTGTTGCTGTTGGCCCAGCCCAGCTTGTTGAAATCACTTTTTTTTTTAAAGAGAGAGGTGGGGTGAAACCTTCATCCAACATATTAAGTATCCTGGTAGCTTTATGTCATCTACAGATGTGGTAAGCATGCATGCTCCATGTTCATCCAAGTCATTAATAAACATGTTGAACAAAGCCAGCCCTAGGCCCTGTGCTGTTGAGAATCAATAGATATTCTTCTAATGTGTAGGATCTCTAAACTGCTGCCCTAGTCTGACTGGCACTTCCCCAATGCTCTTTAGGTGGAATGGGTGCTAGAAAGAACCTCCCCACAAGTCATCCTATGGGAGAGGAAAATTATGGGATACTTTGGGTGTCCTGTAATGAATCAGGACTCACCTGTGTAATGCAATCCATGTAGTATGGGGCAGAGGAGACAACTCTGAGTCCATTTATGTAAAGAGCATGCACCCATTTTGGGGGATACCTGCCACTCCACCCATGAGAATTCACATAGCAAAGAGGTGGTTAAGCCAAGCTAGTGTGTGTCCCTCAGAGTGTGTAGGCAGATACTTTCGCTGGCCTCACTCACCTGCCTTTGGTGAGTGCCTAGCCAACTTTTAGAGCGATCCAGTCCAGGCTTTGTGAACATACTTTTTCTTTTTCTTTTCTTTTCTTTTCTTTTTTTTTATTTTTGCTTTTTGGGCCACACCTGGTGACACTCAGGGGTTACTCCTGGCTATGCGCTCAGAAATTGCTCCTGGTTTGGGGGACCACATGGGACGCCGGGGGTTGAACCATGGTCCATCCTACGTTAGCCCATGCAAGGCAAATGCCCTACCATTTGTGCCACCACTCCCACTGAACATACTTTTTCTATCTTTTATTTATTTGTTTATTTTTGGGGTTTTGGGCCACACCCAGCGGTGCTCAGGGGTTATTTCTGGCTCTGCACTCAGAAATCGCTCCTGGCAGGATTAGGGGACCATATGGAATGCTAGGAATCAAACCTGGGTCATCCTGGATCGGCTACCTGCAAGGCTAATGCCCTATCGCCCTGCTATCGCTCCAACCCCATTTCATTATTATTTTAATCCTTTGTTCTCCTGCACCTAGTGTCTTTCAACTCCTTCCCCTTCACTCAGAAAGTCCCCCTGTCCTGGAAGAAACCACCCCTACTCATCTCTGGTTATCATCTGCCTTCGCATTTCAGCCTTTGCATCTCTCTCGGGTCCAGCTCTCATCCCTTAATTTCTTCTCTTTAGCTGCCACTCACTTGGTTATTGCACCATGGGCAGAGCCCTGAGAATACTCCCCAGTTCCCTGCAGAGATTAACAAGCCACTGCCAGGGACCAAACAGCTATGTCCTGCTGCCCAAACCCCTGGAAAGTGGGGCTCAGTTTAGGTTCAGCTCTGAGCAGATTGCCACAATTCTGTGAAAAGGAATGCACTGATGGGGCCCAAGGGTGTTGGCTCAATTGTTCTACATTACAGGAAGACATGATTCCTGAGGCCATCAGCAAGTCTGTCCTTTTCACATGGAGTAGAGTGGAGTGGTCTCTCCCCAGGGTCCAATCCTGCCTCCTCCCACTGGCCATCTAGTGCATCAGGGTGAAACTCCACCAAGACATGCTAAGTTCACCCACCCATGCTGCTATTTTACAGGGCAGGATGAAAATGGGAAGATGGGGGGAGAGGGACGCTAATTACAGGTGAAGCTTTTCTGGGTGCTTACTGGCATCTGGCCCAAGGGGCAGGCCATGGTCTTTGAGCTGTTCTGCTCACAGAATTCAATATCCTTCTTTCTGTCTCCATTTCTGCCCACTGTAAGCTCTTTCTTGGCTGTGTCTGGAACCAGCTCAAAATGTCAGGTAACCACAAACCTTTCACTCTAGCTTCCCACATCTATAACTTACCTATTGAGTTGCTAAGGAATCTACCTACCAGGCCGTGTCTTCTTCCTGACCTCTGTAGATTTGAGTGCTTCAATGGGAAGGCTGCATTCAGCAACTTCCTTCTGAGTCATTTCAGCCACAAGTCCCTTGCTTGCACCAAGCCCTGAGGCTTGTGTTACTCAGCTTATATGCTCAAAGGTGCAGTTACACCTGTACAGCTTTATCTTTTGCTGTCTGGGGCTTTAAATCCATGTCTAGCTTTGCAAGGGGCTGGATTTCTTCTCTCTAGTCCCTTCATTTTTGTTTGCAAACTGCCTAGTTGTTTTTTTTTTTTGAATTATCTCTTTCTTAGCAGTGGCCAGCATTTACTCTCAGGGTCTTGTTTTCAAACCTTGCCTTCTGGGGTTACCCATTGATGAGGTTTGTGAACTGCCTCCCTGGTCACATCAGGCTGCATTTCTTCTGAATGCCTGGTCAATTCCTAACCATGTCAGTTGACATGGCTGACACGACGCTTCATGTGTGTCAATTCAAGTCTCTCCTAGGAATTCATGAAGCCAAGAGCAGAAATAAAACCTCTGTCCAGTCTTCAGCTTCTGCCCTGCCTCCTAATCCCAAGTCTTCTGCTGTTTTTCTAATCTTCTTCTTGCTCAGGCTCTAAGATTATCATTGTTCACTCAGGAGTCTCTGTTCTACACCATCAGTCAGGGACCAGAAGGCTGGAGATACCATCCAATTCTTTCTACCTGTGTAGCAAATCACAACCAAACCAGAAGGCTTGAAATAATGGGTGTAGCAGGTCAGCCCCTGAAGAGGTTGACTGATGGTAGGATGGAGAATGAGGCCCTTTTCTTCCAGCTCGGAGCACGCGTCTGCCACCCTGTCTAGCCCACGGTTCTGAGGTGAAACGGCGGGTAAACAGCTCGCAGACAGTCAGGCTCGTGGAAATATTTGCTTTATTCGGATGGACAAAACCGAAGTCCAAAGACTCAGATTCAGTCCCAGCCAGCAAAAGCTCCTGGCCTTCCACAGACTCCCGTTTTTATACTCCAGAGTCAGGTCCCACCCAATGGTGGGATCAGATACCAACCAATGGTGAAAGCAGAATCAGGTCCTACCCTAGGGTGGGGGCAGAATGCCAGGTCACACCCTAGGGTAGGGCACAATCACCAATCAGTTTAGGGTGAGTAACATAGTAATCCCCCAAAATATTTACATACACAACAATGGGGATGCACTAGTTCTTTGATCTTTGAGGGTTTTGTTGGGGAGACATTGGTGTCCAAGGTGATACTGAGCTCACTCTTGCTGCTTTGCCCCAGTGGAGGAGATGGGTGGGGCAAGCCCAGAAGGGCTAGCTAGCATCCTGTCTGACGGAGTCTGGATCAGCAGCCTCCTGTGTTGGCAAGTGGTGGACTCAGTCCCCATTGCCTCTAAGCTACTTCCTCTCCCACTGGAAATAATTGCTGCTGACCTATTAGCACAGCTAGGCTCTCACACAGGCATGGGTAGGAGATGTTCAGAGTACTGAACCAACTAGAACAGGTTTAGAATAGTTCAGACTTAGCAGGCCAATTGCATCTTTGTTCCCAGTTTCTCAGCTCTGCCATTCGAGCCAGTAGAAAAGAAAGTGTACATCTCTCCATCCCAGAAACTGTGTCTGGTGCAATTCAGACTTGGTATCAGGCCATGGACTGGACTCGGCCCACCAGGGCCCTTGAGTGTTTAGTGTCTGCAATGGTGGAAAGCTGCCTCTTTGATGCTCTGGCTCCAAAGGAACAAATCTGGCCTGTTTTTGCTCAGTAACTGCAAGTTGTCACATGGCTCCACATACAGCAAGTCATGGGGTCAGGAATGGAATCTTGCTAAATGCTTAGAAGAGGGGGCGCAGTCTAGACTGGCAGGCATCCCCAAACACAGTGATTGAGCTCTGGACATGGGTTGTCCAACTCAGCACATGGGCCAAGGGGCCTCTATATGGGGCCCCCCAAAGCAGCTGTATAGTGCTCATCTGGCCATGCCCCTCTCTAGACTCTCACTTGTCATCAACTTGGCTTTCCTGCTGAGCAGCTGAGGACTGACTCCAGCAGTAGGTCTATGACTAACGTTCTATATAAGTGACCCTCTTGGCCAATGCACTGAGAATCAGAACCATCCCCCACTAATCACACCCCCAAAAAGCTCTAATTTTTATTTATGGGGGCCTGAGGCTAGGGGCCTAATTCCTGGGGTGGCTACTGCACCAGAGAGAGGCTGGGTCCTGTGATGTATTTCTTCTGTGCCTGTAAAAAATGAAGGGAGGAGTAGGATGGAGTTGGGGAGACTGCGGGAAAGTGGGAGGACCAGGTGACTCCTGGGCTGCCCCAACCAAGAAGAAGGAGGAAACCAAGAAGATAGCAGGTACCTTGGCTGCTGGGGTTGTCAGGATTTCCAGAGCAGGACAGCACCCAAGAAAAAGACCAGGATATGGAAATCCAGTTCATGTTTGCATTTGGGGTCCTCTCTGTGGTCCTTTCCATGCCCCTGCTGGAACTTCTTCATTGTAAAGTTCATGATAAAAGTGTGGCCCATCCAGGTCACCCATTGCTGGCTCTGGTCCTTCCCCAAGATGTCTCACTCCTGGGACTCACAATCCAAGCAAAGTCTTGGGCTTAACTGGTGCTGCCACTCACCAGCAACAACCACACATCTGGCACTTCTAACCACACCACCAGGTGCTACTGACTGTGGACACAGAGTCCCCAGGGTCAAGTTTAAGCAGCTTTAGGGATTGGAGAGAGACGAGACAGAGAGACAAAGACAGAGAGATGCAGTTAAGGCATGGCCTTCTATGAAGCCAGTCCAAATTTGATTCCTGGCACACGTACACAGTCAGGTATGACCAAGAAACTTCAGGGACCTCCCTGGCCTCTGATGCCCCATCCAGGCAGCATTGGTGGGTTGCTCTAGTCTAGGGGTTAGTGTCCATCTGTTTGGGGAGTGGGGGGTACAGTGATTTTAGGTCTCCAGCTAAGAAATGAGGAAATGGCATATTTATGGTAAAGTCAGTACTTTTGAAGCATCTTGAGCCTCATATTTCAAGTCCCATGTTCCAGGCTCCCCTGTTCCTTGCAGAAATTCAGATATGCACCTGCATCCAGTCCTGGCTAAGTTCTAACCCATGGACAAGTATTTGTCAGTTCCCAGGAAACTGAGAATGGGGACCCTCCCACCCCACCTTCCACACTGCTCCCCACAAGCCTGACAACTGGATATTGAAAAATCTGAGCTTGCGTTTTTTTTTTTTTTAATCCTCGCTACCCCCTTTCATTTCCAACCACTCATTTGGTTACAGGGAAATGTAACCAGGGCTTTTGTGGCACTGAATCACAGGACAGAGTGCAAAGCAAGTGTTTCAGTGGCAATGCTTCCTTGGCACTCAGATATGGCTGTTTTCTGCAGGTGGTGTTTCTGACGGGCTTTGGCTATGTCTACGTGGACATTGGCCATCAATGTGGCACCCTGTGCATCACAGTGGCCCCAGAAGAGAAGGCAGGACCTGCTATGACTGGTACCCCCAGGTAGGTTTAAGTACAACTCCAGATCCAGAGAGATCCTCTGGGGGGCTAGGTGCTTGTTTTGTATGAAGCTGACCCCTTTGTCATCCCAGCACCACCCCTCAGGGACCCAGAGCACCTCTTCCAAATAATCCAAAAAAATAAAACAAAACAAACAGAAGAACACTTTTTTGGTTTGGCGATACACCTGGTGGTGCTTACTCCTGGCTCTGTTCAGGAATCACTCCTGGCCATGATCCAGATCCATATGGGGTGTCAGGGAATGAACCCAGCTGCATGTAAGGCAAGGGCCTTATCTGATCTGCTGTATACTCATTTTGGCCCCTGGACAGACAAACCCTTTTTTATACTTTTTGCCGTAGCAGCCAAGTACTCTTTCCCCTTCCAGCAAGTGGTGAATTTACAACCCACCATCCTTGCTCAGCCTAGATAAATGTTAGAGTTTCTGGTGAATTCTTGTGTGACTCATTCATCTGTGTCTTGGCATAAAGTTGTACCTGCTGGACACTTGCTGCAGTAGTGGCAAGGACAGTTGAATCCCCAGCACTACACTCAGTCCTCTGAGCACCATGGAACACTCCTGAGCACTGAGCCAGGAATAGCTCCTGAGCACTACCAGAGTTCACACCTGAGCACTGAACTTGAGATGTCTCTAAAACCCAAAATAAAGAATACAAAGGGCGGTGGCGCTAAAGGTAAGGTGCCTGCCTTGCCTGCGCTAGCCTTGGACGAACCGCGGTTCGATCCCCCGGCGTCCCATATGGTCCCCCAAGCCAGGAGCAACTTCTGAGCACATAGCCAGGAGTAACCCCTGAGCGTTACTGGGTGTGGCCCAAAAACCAAAAATAAATAAATAAATAAATAAATAAATAAATAAATAAATAAATAAATAAATCATCCCTGTGGGCCAGAACAACTGCAGCAAGCAGGGCACTTGCCTTGCATGTAGCCAGCCTGGATTTGGTTCCAAGAACTCCATATGATTCCCCACCAGGAATAATCCCTGAGTACCACCAGATGTGACTCAAAAGGAAAGGAAAGTAAATCCTTTTTGCTATAGGCATCCTGAATTGCCTTCTGGGATTTTCTTCTATAACAAGTAGAGCAAACTGGTTCACAGCTCAAAGTGTGCTTCTTAGATAGCACATCAGTCTCAGCCTGAAATATAAATGAACCCACCGCAGTCACATACTGACCTACACGTTAGCCATTTGTGCCGGTTCAGAAGTCAACTAGCCATTTGGAGCCCCGTGTTCCCCTTGCAGACTCAGAGCTGCCCATGGGCTTCACAAGCAAAGCCGAAGAGCTCAGATCCTTGTCTTCTGACTTAGAAAGTTCAGGGGAACAAGAACTTTTTGTTTATTTGTTTTGGGCTACTCCTGGCTCTACACTCAGGAATCACTCCTGGTGGGCTCTGGGTCATATAGGATGCAGGGATCATGGGATGCAAGGCAACAAGCACCCTCCCTGGTATGTAATTGCTCTGGTCCCAGAATAAGAACTTTATATACCCCAGTGCCCATATTAAATAAGGGCAAAAGACATTCCACAGAAAATCTAGGACAATGAAATGCAAGTAATCTGGGAGATGCCTAAGTAATAAGGTAATAACTTTCCCCCATCATCAAAGACCTAGAGAGGAGTAAATCTTTCTGTTCTCTCAAAGTACTTGAGCCAGGTGCATTTATAAACCCCAAATTCCCTTTGGCTTGAGAACTCTTAGAGGATTTTCCTTCCTTTTGCTCTGTTAAAAAAAAATTAAATTAAATAAGTTTTGCATTGAGGTAATGTTAGTTTACGACACTTTCATTTACGGGTGTAAAGTCATGTCTCATTTAAGAATCTAAAGCAGTAAATTAAAGGGTAAAGAGAGAGGCCGGAGAGAGCACAGCAGTAGAGCATTTGCTTTGCACATGGCCCAGGACAGACCCAGGTTTCATCCCCAGCATCCCATATGGTCTCCTGAGGCTGCCAGGAGGGCTTTCTCAGCGCAGAGCCAGGAGTAACCACTGAGCACTGCCAGAGATGGCCCAAAATCAAAATTAAAAAAAAAGATAGAAAAAGACCATAAGGCACTTTCCTTGCACATGGCTGACCTTGGTTCAAATCCTGGCACCACATAGGCTCTCCTGGGTTCCTGGAGGCTCCCTAACCCCAAACCAGTATCATTGGGGTTGGCCCTGTAGTCCCTTCAGCACTGCTGGGTAGTGGAGTCCCTCCCAGCTCTGAGGGCCCAGCAGCATATCATCCTGGGCTCCTTGATAAGCCCGCAGTTCAATTAGTGGAGAATTCCTGGATACCAAATTGAGATCGAGGCATCCAGCACTCCATGGGTCTTCCTGAGTGGGAGCAGCTCTACTGAAATGGAGAACACAGGGAGAGCCGGGCTGAGGGCCTGCCTGCAGGCCAGCAGTTCTTGGCACTCAGTATCCCTGAAGGGCGTTGACTGGCTACGTGGCCTTTCCAGGAGCACTGTGGGGCTAGGGCAGCCATCCTGCCCACAGACAGGAAAGACAGACCCTGGAGGACAAATGTAGTGCCCATCAGGGCCCCACAGGCTGCCACATGGCAGTGCCTGGATGGCTGGAGAGACTCGCGAACTGGTTTCTGGAGCTCAGATACTCATTTGCTGTTGAGGGGAATGGGCCGGGACAGCAAAAGGTTCTAGAAGGCCCAGCTGTGTTGGAGGGAAGCATGGAGGCCAGAGAAATTGATTAAAGCTTCTCTTCTTTTCTCTCTAGGAACCTGAACAGGCTTTTGACCTTGACAGTGTCTGTCACCCAGTTGAGCCTGATCATGCTGGATGACCTGACACACCACAGAGCTTCTTCGGAACTGCTTAGACTCACCCTGGACGGCATTTTGCTGCAGGTGGCCCCATTGGCCAACCTGCTCCCTGGGGACGAGGATCTGGGGGCACTTCCAGAGCTTTACCAGCTGGAGGCCTGCTGTGGAGACCTACAGCTTGACAACCAGCTCTTCAGCAAGTCCAACTTCCACTTTGCTGTGCTGGTGTGCCAGGGTGAGAAGACTGAGCCAATGCCCTTTCTGCGAGCGCTTGGGCCACTGGCATCCACCCAGGAGCTGGAGGGCTTCCGGGAAAACTGCTTCGTCCGCCTCGGCCTCACCCTGGCTGCAAGCATGCGCTCGCCCCTGGACATCCACGAGTTCCACTTTGAGCTGAAGCCCGGCCGTCTCTACGTGGAAGACACGTTCATCTACTACATCAAGACCCTGTTTGAGTCCTACTTGCCGGCCACTTACACTCCAGCACTCATCACCGAAGGCCAGGAGGCACTGCCCCTGCAGGTCCGGCAGCATGCCAGTGCATTGGTGCACCCTGTGAGGCTCCGGAAGCTGGTGATCCAGCCTGTGAGCCTGCTGGTCAGCATCCATGCCTCCCTCAAACTGTACATTGCCTCCGACCACACCCCACTGTCCTTCTCGGTGTTTGAGCGAGGCCCCGTCTTCACCACAGCCCGCCAGCTTGTCCATGCCCTGGCTATGCACTATGCTGCCGGGGCGCTCTTCCGAGCAGGTAAGGCCCGAGCTGGGAAGGCAGAAAGGCAGCACATGGAGGGCATTGGTGCCTGATGTGGGAGTTCAGTAGCTTTCGTCTCCATTCTGCCTCTGGGCCCCTAACGAGCTACCTTGTGGCTGTGGCCCCACCATGAGCTAGTTTCCAGTCCACATAAAGTCAGGGCAATTCCTGTATTTTGTGGGCCACCTCATGGCACATCTATGCATCAGTAGAGGCACACTGGACACATTGGGAAAGGAATACCAGTTCCTGGCACAGGACAGCATCCGGCCCTCACTCTCCAGACCTCTGTAGGGGGCTTTGAGGGGTGAATGTGTGCAGGGAGCTGGCAGTACTGGTTCCTGTTTGATAATGATCTGGCTTTCCCCTCAGCTCCCATGAACCCAAGCAGGGCCCCTCGTAATGAAGAGTGAGGAATCCTTATCAGGGTGGGTAAATCAGAGGACCCACAGACACTCCTGCAGGCACAAGAAAGGCCCTGAGTTAAGCCCTCAGCACTGCCTAGCAACCCCCTACACTGCTCACCAGGGCAGTGTAGTGGCTTATCACCAGCTCTGAGCCTTCCGGCCTGGTACTACCAAGTATTTCTGGATGTACCCCCTCAGAACCCCTGAGTACTGCCTAGGAGGTCCCCCTCAAAGGAAAACCTAAACTCAACATAAACTTCTTGCTTCTGATGGTCACAGCCCAGGAACCTCGGTGCTGAGAAACATGTGCCCATATATGGTCAGCGGGAGGCTCAGTGACCCGTAGTGTCGCTCGGCTGCAGAGATCCGGTTTGCTCATAATGAAATTCATAAGTGCTAAGCGAGCAGCCCCAGCGCTTAACTGAATATGACAAGACCCAGGGAGGCCTGCAGAGTCCATGTTTTGATAGCTTGCACAACGGCGAGGGAAATATTTCCCCCTCGCTAAGAAATGGTTTAAAAATAAGCAGTTAACATTTCACATTTAATTGCTGGCTCTATTTATAAACAATCCCAGAAAACTTGCCCTTGCAGCCAGCTTGTGCTTTTTTAGCCTGGGCAGCAGGCCTGGGCTGCCGGGCTCAGACTGGGGGTCCTGGGAAGGAGCGGGCACCCCAGGCCACAGCCAGGGTAGGTGGACCCTTCTGGGCCGTGCACTGGTAGAGGCGCTGCCCCGGAACAGCGGCCCATGTGCTCCGAATGCGTTCACTTGCTCGCTCACTCTTGCTTTATGTTTTTAATGAGCTTTCACAAGCACATTCTGTTTGGATTTTCTATAATCCACCTAAAAATCCTCTAAGCTATTGCCCCAACCTCATTATACGCAGAGACAAGAACTTCTCACACGAGCGCCAAGTTCTCATGCCTGTTGAGAATTCGGTCACTAAAAGCCTGCGGACAATCTGGGGCTTATCTGGAGGGAAGTGGTGAGTGGGAAGGTGGTCAGCATTCACCCACCGCCACCCACCCAGTTTTAGCAGATTAGTCCTGCATTCCCGGGGCAGGGTCGGGGGCGGGGGTCCCAGAGTGGGAGGTGCCCACCTGCATAGATGCAGTTCCGAGTGGAAGAAATGCCGGGCTTGGTTTCTAGAGAGCTCTGAAGAGATACCCTGAAGGTGATTTTCAGAAGAAACCGAGACAGAGGTGCGGGAGGAGGCCTAAAGGGCTGAAGTAGGGGTGCGGGGTTCCGTCCACAGCACCGCATGGTCCCCCAAGCACTGAGCCAGATATGGCACCCCTTAAAAAAAGGAAATGGGAAAAACAAGAGAATAAATGCCTCGCTGTGAAGGAAAGAACGTGGGCTTTATGAGGCCAGAGAGAGAAAGAGTACAGTGCAGAGGGCGCTTGCCTTGCACATCGCAGGTCTGGATTTGTTGCCCTGCACTCCTGGCCCTCCAACCCCGTCCAGAGTGATCCTTGAGTGCAGGGCAGGAGTGAGCCCCGAGCACTGCCAGGTATGGCCCCCAAACCAAAATCCCAATGTGGCTTTAGCATTCCCTGTTGGGCCTCCTTTGCTGGCAGGGACAGGTGAGTGTTCCTGCCTGTAACTGCTCTGCCAGGCCAGAACAGTGACTTTGTTAGGCAGTAACAGTCTCTCAGCTCTCCTCCTGGGAACCTCCGGCAAGGAGGGACATGGAGATGCTGTTAGGGCAGTCTCAGGCCTTCCGGGCTGAAGGAACATTCTGGGCCGTCAACCTGGGAGAGTCCAACAGCCCTCCTGATCCCTACCCACTTGAGGATAATCAGTGTGACTCAGACCAGTAATGGACTTGGTTTTTGAACCAGAGAGCATGGGGAGGAGGGGAGGGTTGTTAGAAGGAAGCCAGGCAGGGGTCTGGCTCTGCTCCCCTGAGTTTAGGGATGGATGGGAAGGTCGTCTGAAGTGCCTGGGCCCACATATTTCCCTGCTCCATGCCTTCATCTTCTGTGGCATGTTCCTTCTGAAAATCCTGGTTTTAAAATGTCCCGGTAAGGGGAACACTCTTGATGTCATCTTGATGAACCCAAGGACAAACTCTAGGCCTGGAGCAATCTGGAAGGGGGTCCTGTGGAGGGGCCCAGTGCCAAGGTCCTCGAGCCTAAGTGACATGGAGCGGGCCATAGGCTTCCCCCGTCCCCGGTGCCGGCATTCTGGTCATGGGGGGGGGGGGGGCCGGGCTGGGCAGCGCCCTGCAAGCTAATCTCTTGCCCTTCGCCTTGGCCCGCAGGCTGGGTGGTGGGGTCGCTGGAGATCCTGGGCAGCCCGGTGAGCCTGGTGCGCAGCATCGGCACCGGCGTGGCCGACTTCTTCCGCCTGCCCTACGAGGGGCTGACGCGGGGCCCCGGCGCCTTCGTCAGCGGAGTGTCCAGGGGCACCTCGTCCTTCGTCAAGCACATCTCCAAAGGTAACGTGACCCCCGGGCTGGGCTGCGCGCCCCTTCTCCCAGCCTCCGGCTCCTGCAGGTGCGCGTGAGCGCAGTGCCACCTGCTGGCGGCCCCGCTGGGTCGCTCGAGGTTCTGCCCTAGAAGGTGGGCGATGGATGGGCTGCGGGGTCCCCTTTCGCCTGCAGAGCCCTGGCCCCCAGTTCTGTGCGGGCGGGTTCCCGAGGCCTCCTAAAGGACTCAGAGGAATTTGAACTTGCAGAGTCCTCGACCATGGAGCAGGGCAAGCAAGCAGCCCACAACAGCGGGAACCAGAAACCGGTTCCCAGCCTATACTCAGGGGTGGCCCCCACCATGTGCGGTGTCTGGATCTTGGGGGTTTCCGGGACTTGTATTTAGGCAAAAACCCAACTCTCGTCTGTGCAGGGTTCGAGTGTACATGTGGAAACCCCTACAGGTGTCTATATGTGTAGGCCCCCCTGGGGGTGCTTATGTGCGAGTGTCTATATGCGTGCCTGTGTGTATGTGAGCATAGGTGTGCGTGTCCCACGTATGTGTTTGAGTTGCATGCATAAAAATATGTGTTGGTGTATTCATGCATACGTGTATGTGTAGCAGCCCTACCAGGGATTTTTTTGTGCAGAGGCCCTCCCTGGTGTTCAAGGCCTGGAAGGTTATTGTGAGCTGCAGACTTGCTGGGGAGGATGAGTCTGTTGGGGACTAGGCTCCCCACCATTTCCCCTTTGGGGTGGGGGCTGGCTTTCCACGGCAAATATCCCCAGGTAGGGATCACTGGTTTCCAGAATACTGTAAGTTCCAGGGCAGGAGGGGGAAGTGGTTTGCACTTCAGCGCCTGTGGGAGGTGCTTGGCATTCTGTCAATGCAGATAGGTGCTCTGATGCTTCTCTCTCAGAGTCCGGCCCACATGGGTCCACTCACACTTAGGTGCATTCCCTGAAGACCAGCGGGTATGGTAGGGCCCATCTTGGATGGTCTCATCTGCCCTCTGGAAAACTACCTCACCCCTCTCCTGACACTCAGCTTCCTCTCGGCTCTGCTCTGCTCCAGACTGCCCCAGGGCCACATAACCTACTCCGTGCTCTGCCCAGGAGATCAACCGACCCCGTGCTCTTTATCCACAGGAACCCTCACCTCCATCACCAACTTGGCCACCAGCCTGGCCCGCAACATGGACCGGCTGTCCCTGGACGAGGAGCACTCCAGCCGGCAGGAGGAGTGGCGGCGGAGGCTCCCCGAGAGTCTGGGCGAGGGACTCCGAGAGGGCCTGTCACGTCTGGGCATCAGCCTCCTCGGTAAGGGGCGCGGGTGCCCAGTGCACATGCAAGTAGGGGGTATTGAGTCCTGGAACCACCAGGGCTTCTGGAAGACAGAGCCTGGGGCCTTCTCCTAAATCCTGGGGTACCTTTCGCCAGGAGAAGCAACTGTGCCAATGGCCCAGTGCCCCGGCATGCACCCATGCCTGCTTCCTGGCCTCTCAGGTGACCCCATCTCTGGCCTTAGCAGCTCTCCCCAGAGCATTCCGAGTCTTCAACACCACTGAAGCTCATTTTATCAGGGACAGGGTGCCCAGTGGTTGTTTGCAGAGCAGCAGATGGTACAGAGAGCAACCAAGAGTGCCACGGATGTTCGTCTCCAAATATCCCAAATGTTTGAAAACACAGTCGCTTTACAAATACTGGCTAAGAAGATCCTTATAGCTGAGACTTCGCAGAGCAGGATTTTCAAGGGCATCTTTGTTTATTTGTTTGCAAAGGAATTTAAAACTGTATTGCTTGGCGGCACGCCCATGGAGCATCTGAAGGCATGTGCGTCCTCCAAGATCAAAGGGCCCGGAGAGGAGGGCTGGGTGTAGAGGGGTGTATGAGAGAGTGGGGGTGGCTTGACCTGCAGCTTGGAACTTGCTTGGAACTGCTCCAGGGGGAGCAAGCAGTTGCATGGAGCAGGTGAAGGTCTGAAAATGACACCTGGTCACCTGAGAGCCTGTCCACTGGACTGGGAGCTGCTGGGCCCAGTGGCAGTCTTGGGCTATGGAGACTATTGCAGGGAAGTTCCCCATATGAAGATGTACCCCATGACTGATCAGTCTGTGAGGAACCAGAGTGGTGCCCTGCCAAGACCTTTGGGGAGCCAAGAAAGGAGGCCTTCCCTGAATCGCCATAGCAGTGTCCTCATCCAGCAAGGGGCCTTGGCTCCACACTCAGGACTTTCCCCAGCCTGAACCGGCCTGGCCCAAGCTGTTGCCCTTTCCTCAGAGGTAGACTCTGTCCCCTGCCTGAACCTTGGGCCCAAGAACTGCCCAGTGTATGGTGGGAAGACGAGAGTCGGGCAGGACCATGCTGGGCTCCATCCCCTATCAATCTGTCCCAGACCTGAAGGTCAGAGCTGCTTCACAGGATGGTCAGGCTCAGGCTCTGTCATCCACCACAGAAGGATACTATTGGGTGTACACAAACCTTCCCCCGTGACATTGCACCTCACGGATGGATGTCACTGGAGAATGGCCTTTCTTGGCTCTAATCCTCATTCCTCACTGGGGTGTCTGCCCTTCCACAGGTGCCATCGCAGGCATCGTAGATCAGCCGATGCAGAACTTCCAGAGGACATCAGAGGCCTCTATGGGACACAAAGCCAAGGGCGTCATCTCAGGAGTGGGGAAGGGGATCATGGGGGTGCTGACCAAGCCTATTGGGGGTGCTGCAGAGCTCGTGTCACAGACTGGCTATGGTGAGTTGGGGGAGGCCAACAGCTGCTCACATGGCACTCTGATTTCACTGGCCCCCAAGCCAGCCAGCCCTTCACTCAACAAAGGCCTGACAGAGTGGGCAGGCCTGTGAGAATAGCTTCCTCATCTCCGTCTGCATGTTTAACTGGAAGAGTGGTGTGATCTGAATCATCAGTCAGGACAGGAAACGAACCCGTAATTTCAGTATTTGTTCACGGAAGAATCTTGTTAAGTGCATTTAATAGAATGAACCTAGATTGGGGTCAAGTGATAGTACTGCAGGAAGGGTGTTTGCCTTGCACGCAGATGATCCCCAGCATCCTGTATGGTCTCGCAAGCCTGCCAGGAGTGATTCCTGAGTGTAGAGCCAGGAAATCACCCCTGAGCACTGCTGAGTGTGGCACAGAAACAGAATCAACCTCGATGAACAATCATGAGTTGAGGTTGAGGGTAGCACATAGGCACTGTATCAAGCAGAGACGAGAATGGTCAACTTACTGGTTAGTTACTTGAGAAGAAAGCTAGGTCTCAGGACAGAAAGATTTTTTTTCTTTTTTTGGGGGGCCACACCTGTTTGACACTCAGGGGTTACTCCTAGCTGTGCACTCAGAAATCACCCCTGGTTTATGGGACGCTGGGGGATCAAACCGCGGTCCATCCTCCTAGGCTAGCGCTTGCAAGGTAAATACCTTAGCTCTAGCACCACTGCTCCGGCCCCCAGAAAGATATTTTAAACAATAGCCTAGGAGCCAGAGAGATAGCATGGAAGTAGGGCATTTGCCTTGCATACTGAAGGACAGTGGTTCAAATCCTGGCATCCCATATGGTCACCTGAGCCTGCCAGGAGCGATTTCTGAGCGTAGAGCCAGGAGTAATCCCTGAGCACTGCCGGGTGGGACCTAAAAACCAAAACACAATAGCCTAGAGATTGAGCAAAAGATGTGTCTGTACATCTGTGTACTTGGCCTGTGTGTGCCGTGGGTACATGACTTGTACATGTGAACATGTGCCCCTACCTTGGCTCACCTTTCCTTCCTTTTCTGGCACTAGCTTCTTCACTGTTCATTCTCCCTGCCAGCCTCCTGGCCTCTGGCCATAACACCCCCATGTCTCCCCTGCAGTCCATCACAGCACAGGGCCTGGAGAACTGGACCCAAGGGTGGTAGGCATCATCCCCTCCCAGCCTATTGAGGAGCAGGTGGCTGTGCCCCTCCATGAGAGATCCCTCCCTCCTGGGCCCTGTGCAGAGCTGGGCCGCTTGTCAGAGGACCTGGCCAGCACCCCTGGCCAAGCTGATGTGCACAGTCACCAATATGCTTTCTTTTTTTTTCAAGATCCAGGGAGCTGGGTGGGAGGGTGCCTCCCCACAGGCTGTGTCTGCCCCTTCCCTGAGCGAGAGCAGCTCTCCACAACCATGTTTCCCTCCTTCCCCGTAAAACTTTTATGGCCACACTGAAGGTTTTACAGACACGAACTCTCCACCTAATGAAAGGGCCTCTTGGTAAACATTTACAAGCCCCAAGGAAACACACACACTGTTCTGGGCTCTTGGGGGGCAGCAGGGCCCCCAACCCTGTGATGTCCCCTCAGGGAATCAGCAGAAGGCCAGAGCCAACGCTCACTGTCTCCGAGCCTGCGGCTTGTTGCGCTGAGGGTGAAGTGGCTTCAGCAGCAGCAGACAGAGCACGTGGCTGGGAGGACTCAGCTGTCAATTCTAGGGAGCAGGGACCACCCCTCCCAAACTCTGGGCACATCCTCAGATGGCTGGATGTGGGAGCACCCTACTTGCTAGCCTCTTCCTGGATCTAGAGCACTCTGCAGATGGCAGTGGGGAAGGAAAGATGGAGGGAGGGTGGGAGGGAGGGGGGAGCATGGGTGATGAGGGAGGACTGTGTCTGTCTTGGGCCCAGGTGGTCTTACTGCTGGAAGTCCCTGTCACACTCTCCCTCTCTCACTACAGGCATCTTACATGGGGCTGGGCTCTCCCAGCTCCCCAAACAGCGTCATGAGCCCCGCACTCTCCTCGCTGACCAGGCACCCAACAGCCACGTCAAATATATCTGGTAAGACTCCCTGGCCTGCTTGCAGGGAACCCCACAGAGCTGCCATCCCAAATGGTCCAGCAGCACCAGGAAATGACGCCCTGGCTAGAGGTGGCCACAGAGCCCTGACCCCAGGGGAGTCTGCACTGAGGGATACCTGAGATACTCTGGGTCTCCAGTGCTGTAATTTGAGGTGATGCTCCTCAGGACGAGAAGTCCTGTCCCGGGAGCAGGGTTCTTGCCATCCCAAGTAGCTTGAGAGTTAAAATGAGTTACTGGTCAGGGAGAGGGAGCCAGGAACTAGGGTGCAGGCCTTAAATACAGGAAGGAGCCCCAAGCCTCATGCCCAACCCCACTTGGTCCCCCAAGCATTGCTGGGTGAGTGATGAAATGCATCTTCCTTGGACACAGGAAGATGCTGCAGTCTCTGGGCAGACCAGAAGTGCACATGGCCCTGGACGTGATGCTGGTGAGAGGTTCAGGCCAGGAGCATGAGGGCTGCCTGCTGCTGACGTCCGAGGTTCTGTTCGTGGTGAGCGTCAGTGAGGATGCGCAGCAACAGGCCTTCCCGGTCACCGAGATTGACTGTGCCTGCCACAGCAGCCAGAGCAACCTACTTGTAGTGTGCCTGCAGCAGCCCCGAGTGGCCTGTGACACGGAGGTGAGTGAGGATTGTGCAGAGGTGTTGGGGGTTGAGCTAACCAATCAGCTTTGGCTCAACACGCACCTAACCCCGGGACTTCGGGGCTGGAGGATCGCACGTGTCTCAGGGTGGCAGGAAGGCGTAGGGGACCCAGGACAAAGCTGTTCCAGCACAGGCAGGAATGGCGCCTCTGACCCCAGGTGGCTTCTGAGGAACGTGACGAAGTCAAGAGCCCCTCAGGGACCCTTCCCTGTGGCTAGGTCAGCCACAGCAGACCCCATCCCCGGCCTCTCCCTGCCTGCCCCTACTCCCCACAGTGAGGCAGGAGTCCCTGAGCTTGGATGACCACCAGCCATAGCACCACCAAGTTTTTGCTTCCTGGGTCTGTAATCAGCCAGGCCCGAGGCACTGGTGTTTGGACCTGCCACTTCACGTGGATGGCCCAATGCACCTGGTCTGACTTTGTGGCTGCCAAAATTTCCCAGTCCCACAAAAAGGCAAGCAGCCATCATTTGTTTTTGGGACACACCTGGCGGCACTCTGGCAGGCTCAGGGAACCATATGGGATTCCGGGAATCGAACCTAGGTCCATCCCAGGTCGGCCACATGCAAGGCAAATGCCCTACCTCTGTGCTATTGCTCCAGCCCTGGAGCCATTGTTTTTAAGGCCACAGGCCTACAAGAATGTTCCCAGGTTCCTGAGGAGCTCCCAGCCACTATTTTTCAGTTGCTATTGGGGGAATATCCCAGGTCTTAACGCCGACAACGGACACTCCTCTTGCCCACCTGTCTCTCCTGTTCTCAAAGGTGAGCCTTCTCTTGCCTTTATTCCTGAAGGACCGTGGCTTGTTAAAGCTAGAGGCCAAGGCACCATGGCCCAGACCATGAGCTCAGAATAAGGTTCCCTGTGCTCTGAATAAGGAACAGATATTGGAAGCACCCCAGGATATGAGTAGGTGAGATAGTGGAGCTCCAGGCCAAGGAGCCCCCTAGCTCCCCACAGCCCTCCTAAGAGCCCCTCTTCAAGGCAGCCCACATTCCCAAAGAAAATGCTTGTCTCATGGGGCCAGAGATCTGGGTTCGATACCTGGCATCCCAAATAGTCCCTCAAGCCTGCCAGGACTAACCTCGGAGTGTTTTGGGTGTGGATCTAAAAACAACAAATGCTCATCTCTTGCTCATGGGGCAGTTGGGTCTTTAACAAATACTATAACCCCACACATTTCCTTCCTCCGCTGCACCCCAATCAGACCAGAGGTGGGGAAGACTAGACCACTGCTCTTCTTCATGCAAGGTTCTTTTCAGGTGCCTCTTTGCTCTGCTGCCAGGAGCTGGCCCCTGGGATCTGGAAGGAACTAATTTAGATGACTTTGCATAGCTGCCAAGCCAGCAGGTTTCACTTTCTGTCCACCAGCAGCCATCAGGCCTTAACTTCCCTGGCCAGGTTCCTCTCCCAACATGGGGTTTCCAGTGCTGCCTAAGCCGTTGTGAAGGTAGTTCTCCAGCTGAAGGGGGCCTGTAGTAGTGCTCTGGCATACTTTGATGTCAGGAATTCTTGGGGAGCCTTCTCTAACTGGCCTTTAGGAACAGACCCCTACTCCTGCACACAAGTCTCTGACAGGGCCCCCCCATGGTCCCTGCGTCCTCCGCACAGACCCTGCACTTTCACCCACGCAGGGCCAGTTTCTAGGCTACACAAAAAGGCAAATTCCTTACATTGCCCTAGGAGTAAAGCCCTCATTCAAAGCCCAGGCTGGCCTTCAGTAGGTAAGGACAGGAAAGGGTGAGGGCTGTCTGATGTACAGGGCTAGAGCAGGACTCCGGGAAGCAGCGCTTACAGCTGAAGGGCCTTTATGAGCCGCTGCAGAGTCTGGTCAGTATAGCTAGTCCTCTACACCCCGAGGCCAGCCAGGCATCTCTAAACCATAAATGTACCTTTTGTCCCTCCCCTTTTCCATAAAATAGTCCTCTTCCTCTGCCTAGTTTTTGTTTTCTCTGGCTTTAGATCCCAGTAGTTTTTTAAAGTTATAAATCAAAGGTAAAATTATTATTATTATTATTTTTGGTTTTTGGGTCACATTCGGTGATGTTCAGGGGTTATTCCTGGCTCTGTGCTCAGAAATCACCCCTGGCGGGCTCGGGGGACCACATGGGATGCTGGGATTCAAAGTGCCGTCAGTCCTGTGTTGGTTGCATGCAAGGCTTAACGCTGTGCTATGGCTCCAGCCCCCAAAGGTGTAATTTTTAAAAATTGTCTGTCCAAAGGCACTGATTTGAAAGCACTCTTCACCACACTCCTATTGAAGAGGCTGGCAGCCACCAGACCCTTATTTCAGGGTAAAGTTGGATTTCACGTTGCCTTCGAGTGCCTCTTAAGAGGATGGATGGTTCCTGGGATGGTTGGGAAAGCCGTGACAGACGTTTTTCTAGTTGACAAGTACTAACATCAGCCTTAAATACAAGGGAAGTCCATACCCAAGTGCTTATTTCAAGCAATGTTTCTTGGGCTGGAGACAGTACTGAGGTTAAGGTACTTGCACAATATTGGCCGGGTAGAACCTTGATCCTGTAAAGCTATCCCGAAGAACCACCAGGACTGATCCCTGAAGCAGAATCAGCAGTGAGCCCTGAGCAATGCTGATGTGGCCCAACGCATTCCCCACCTCCACAAATTCTCAGACAGGGGGTCTTACACCCCCTGTAATGTACACTCACTCCCATGATCTTCTAAGGGGAAACTCACATAAATGGAAGGTGGGCACAGCACAAAACTTGGGAACCACAAGGAGGAAAAAGGTTAAGAAATGATGATTTAAAGGACAGGCATCCAAGTATTCTTGTGCAGTTTTAGCGGACACTGCACTAACAGCTCAGAGGTTAAGTATTTTAGATTAAATGACTTTGGGGATGGAGGTAAGCTACTCACAGCAGTGCTCAGGGCTTACTTCTGGCTCTGCACTCGGTAATAACTCCTGGCAGTGCTCAGGGGACCATATGGATGCCAGGGATGGAATCCAGGTTGGCCTTACCTTCTGTACTGTCACTCAAGCCCCTAGATTAAATGACTCGAACACACAAACTCCAAGGTGGTGTCTCAATGCAACGAGGCAGAGCAGGATGCCCTTTCACTTAACTCTATGTGGGTTTGGCTCCCAGGTGGACGGCACCCGAGAGCGGCTCTCAGAGCAGCAGTACAACAGACTCGTGGACTACATCACCAAGACATCCTGCCACCTGGCCCCCAGCTGCTCACCTGCACCCTGCCCCGTGGTGCCTGTGGAGCCGCCCCTCTGCCCCGTGAAGACCTACCACTACTTGGTTGATGCTCATTTTGCTCAAGTCTTCATCAGTAAGTTTATCATGGTGAAGAATAAAGCTCTGAGGAAGGGCTTCCCTTGAGACTGCTGATTCCAGCGTGGAATGTACTTTTGGGAAATAAATTAACTGGCATCCTAACAGCTGGCCAGGATGCAACTTTTCTAGAAGTTTTCTAGTCTCTAAAATTCACATTCTTCTTTCTTTCCTAAGGCTACTTTAAATGGAGGCAGTCTGTAACTAGAATACTTTGCAGCACACGTAGAAAATGTATTCCTTGTAACTGGAAATCTGTAAACTCTGCAAAGTACGGTCAGTTAAGCATCAGCACAGAGGCAGAGTTGAAACTACATTCCCAATTTCATCTGTTTTTAGGAAAAGGTTTGGAATGTAAATGCTACTGGTCGGCTAGACTATTACTGAAATGTAATGCTAGTCTGATACTTGTAAACTGAATCTTTCTGTGTATAATATTTCTATGTTTTACTGTATTCTGATGACAGGCCAGGTTCATGTTCAGAAAATGTTTTCCAGTTTTGCATGAACCTCCCATCTTTTTGGATAAAAATAGACCCCAAATGCTCAGGTGAATTTCTTGGGTTCCAGAAGCAAATACAGTAGAAACTGTTTGGAATATGCCCTTGTGAGGATTTGGAAGCAGGATTCATACTGCCTAGAGCACCAGTTCCCTAATTTTCAGTAATATCCAAAGACATTTCAACTGGTAATATCCAGATTTGAAACTGCAGTCTAGTGCCTGCAATTGTGCCACATTAAATAAATTCGACTTCCAATGCCTGCTGATCCTTAAGTCTTGTAGGGTGTGAGAAATCCTTCAAAGTTGTTTCTGGAAAACAACATTATCAATGGACAATAGTTCATGAACCTGCGTCACAAGACTTTTGTCAGATTAATTTCAAGAGTAATTATTTTAAGAGCTGTAAATATGTTTTAATTCAATCTCTTATGGTGATTTTGCATACCAAGTTATTATATAAAAATTAATTGAGATAAAAGGAATACTTGGGTTACTACCACCAGGGCACTTTTAAGATAGTTTCTCTGAATAGCTGAGTCATGAGGACTCAGTTGAAAGAATAAAAACCTAATAAAGTGACAATCAGTGACTGGATTAGCTTTGATAGTTTTCTTTTGAAAGTTCCCTATAAAACCAATTGGATCACAACAAGAACACTTCACCTGAACAACTTATGTGCAATACAGACACAACACCAATTCTCCACTAAGGCAACCACCGAGTACAGAAAAGCCACATGTCAGAGGCACACCTGCATGTACTCAGCAGCACCTGCATGTGAGGACACCCAGGTTTACTGAGTCCACCTCCCACCTCCTCCACATCTCACCTGTGTTCAAAAAAACTGAATTACCCGTAAGAAGGATCAGACTTATATGGCATTTGGTAATTCTTTATTGACCAAGAGAAGCTACCTTTAGCTTAAATAGTCATGTTTCATAGTCAGGGAAAACAGGCCTGTGACAAGCTTCCATAGAAGTCAACAGACGATTCTGTGGAGAAAAGAGGGGAGTTACCGACCGCTTTCTCTCAGCACACATGTTAAATAGTTACCTGACTCTCGGTGGAGCCTCCATTTGCTCACTTCCCTTGACCACCTGTCTGCCTTTAGCTGCATGACCTAGCTGTACGTACTACACTTTTGGGTGTTAGGTTAAGAGATTTTCACACTTTCACCACCTCGTCTTCAGAGGGGGCAGGAGGAGAAATCATGGAAGTCCCAAAAGTCGACATTATCCACAAAACACCCACCCAAAATTGCATCAATGCTACCTCCACCATCTCCACATTGCTCCAGTGACCCTCAGTAACACTAGGAAACTGTAGAAATGGAGGCTTTTCAAATTTTCCTTGGAATCTTTGGAAAACCAAGCTCTCACACCAACAGTCTTCCCCACATATTGAAGAAATACACATTATGGCTGGGATGCCCAATTAGGTACAGCATGTTCAAAAAACAGGAGACCCATGGGGTTTTCTGGTGTGCTGAATAAAAACACAAAGATTCCAGAGTCTGGTATCTGATTACGTGCCTGATAACAGGCTTCTGAATCAATTTATTGGCCCTTGGTAAGTAGGAAGCAGCCTTTTTGTTTTGTTTTGGGCCACACCCGGGGGTGGGGGGGTCTAATCAGTTTGTCCTGGATCAGTGCGTGCCAAGGCAAATGCCCTACCACTCACTACGCTATCACTCCGGGGCCCCAGAAGCAGCCTTTTTTCTCCACATAACACTTTTTTCTTTTTTCTCTATCCCTCTCAATTTCATGCCATCACAGTCCAGAATAGGGGAAATAATTTTAGACATAAAAGTTCATACATCTTGGGGGCTATTTTATTATTTTCAACAGCTGGATAGATGGTACCTCACCCTGATTCAACCCCTGGCACAGAAGTGGTCCCCCAAACCCCTCTAGCAGTGACCCCCAAAAAGAGCCAGGTATGGCCCAGAAAACAAAATGTTGTTTGTATTTAGAAGTGTATTAAATAGCCATGTTACCTTTCAGTTCCAAAGTCACTTTGCACTCTGAAAGATACCAGCCTTCCTCATTTCCTCAAAATCTTTCATGGAATCGTAATTTCTGTAGAAATCTGCGTATGCCTTCTTTCTTCGTTCAGCCACGCCAAACTAAAACAGGAGAGAAAACATCATTTGGGCTTGTTACATATTAGAAGCTAAAGAAAGATAAGGCCCATCCGTGTGCTTGTGTTCACCGTGATCTGAAGTACTTCAATTCCAAGACAAAAAGTGAAGGAGTTATGATGTAGGAAAGTCAATTCAGAGCTGAGCCTGATTGAGGATGGTAGAGGGGCCCAGCTTCCTAGGGTCAGATTATTCATTCAGGACAGGGGGAGGAGAGCAGGAGGAGCAGGAACTTACAGGACCCACTCCCCCCACCCCCCACCATGAAAGCACAAGTATTTCCAGAGCTGAGAGAGAAAAACTTCTTCACAAAACACTGCCTGGTAGATTTTAACATGTGAATAAGGATCCACATACAATCCACAAAGGGCTGGAACAGCAGTTATGGCCATTGCAACAGTAGTGACCTTTGAGCACAGAGCTAGGAGTAAGACCTGAACATACATGGGCCAACCTCCCCCCACACACAAAGGGAAAGTTAAAAAAAAGGAAAAAAACTTTGGTGAGATGGCTTAGAGTACCAGTGCCCGTTTTGTACGCAGGAGCCCAGAGTATGGTCCCCAGTAACATTACCGGCACCACCCACCCAGTTGTCCCCCACTCCAAAAAAGACCTAGGCAATTTTTTTCAGATGAGAATTATTCGAACTGCTGGGGAATCAAACTAGAATATGCCACTTGTAAGGTAAGTACTTTACCTCCTGTATTCTTTGACCCCTCATTTGAAAAAATATGGAGCAAAAGGCAGTAAACCCCCAAAATAAACAATTTATTATAACCATACACAAATTATTGTTATACTTTAAAAATCTGGACTTCGTGCTCACTTCGGCAGCACATATACTAAAATTGGAACGACACAGAGAAGATTAGCATGGCCCCTGCGTAAAGATGACACGCAAATTTATGAAGCATTCCATATTTAAAAAAATATCTGTGGACTTCGACAACAAAATATGAATCATTTATATCAACTTGACCAAACACAATTCTTTTAGACATGAACAGTATCTAAAAGGCAAAGAACAACTAGTTTATGATAGCAATTGGTCAAAAAAATTTCTATTCCAGATAAACAAGTTCATATGTCCCTTAAAGTTAGACTTTATTTAAAAATATCCATTACATAGCTACATCAAGTAAAAAAACTGAAATTATGAAAACAAAATCTTTCAAAGCATTCAACTTGGTAAAGAAAATGCAGTTTACTATGTTCATTTTATCCCAGCCTCATCCATCGGTGAGGGTCTGGATAAGGCATTCTCCCCTCTAGAGAAACTGTTCTCTTGAAAATGTCTCTCTCGGGGCCGGGAAAGTGGCGCTAGAGGTAAGGTGTCTGCCTTGCAAGCCCTAGCGTAGGACTGACAGCGGTTCGATCCCCCGGTGTCCCATATGGTCCCCCCAAGCCAGGGGCGATTTCTGAGCACATAGCCAGGAGTAACCCCTGAGTGTCAAACGGGTATGGCCCAAAAACCAAAAAAAAAAAAGAATGTCTCTCTCTCCCCCCTCACAATTCTTCTAATAAAAAGCTATTTTGTATCAAACAAAAGACAAAAAAAAAGTCTGGATTCTGGCTCAGGGAAAGAGCTCAATAGGTTGGAGTGCATCTTTGCATGCAGCTCTTGGATTCAATTCCTGGCACCACACTGTCCCTTGAGCACAGAGACAGGAGTAGCCCTAGAGCACTACCAGGTATAGGCCCCAAACCCAAAACCCAGGTTTCCCAATGCTGGGGGAGTGTCCCTTCAGATCAGGTGCACTCCACTGATTTGACAGTCTGTTTTTCACCTCTCACGACCATGCATTTGGCAGGGCCCCAGCTCTTAACTTATTTTTTTTAATAAATTATACCCAAGTCTAAGTAATCCCCTAGAAGTATTATTTAAATTCCAATATGTCCCATACCCCAAGACATTATCATAAATATGATAAGTCTCCCCTCCCCCAAAATGAGGCCTGCCATGGGTACCACAGGACTGAGAAGGTCACAGCCAGCCCATCTGCACAGACAGGTTCCAGTCACTCCTGGGAAAAACAGGAGGAAAGAACCCCTGTGGAAGACATCTGCCAGTGAGATCAGCAGTTCCACTGTCCAAAAGCATGGGAGAATACAAATCTGGGTGCAGGTAAGTCTTTAGGTGGAACTGGCAGAGGGGAAGATTCAAACAAGGTGGGGGGAAGGCAAGGTCAGCCACCAAGGCCTGAGACTGCTGCCCATGCTGAAGGGCTGCTGGTGGCTATAACAAAGGAAAGTTTATGGGACCCATCCAGAGAAACTGTTAGGACAAAGTGCCCCAGTGAAGACCAGGATGGCACTTTGACCACCTGTAACAGTCCTGCCCCGACGACAGGATAGATCCATTCCCACAGCCTCAGCATCTAAGAAAGCTTTGGAGCGAGTTTCTTAGCTCTGCAGGCTCTCTTCCTTGGGCAAACTCAACAAGGCTATCTTGTTGACCAGTCTCCTGCAGGCTCGGAGGGGCCGAGTTTGAGGAGTGGGAAAGACACAGCTGCCATTTCCGACTTTCAGCAGACCTTTCAAACTAGTGAAGACGACCAACAGTCCCAGAGGTCTGCGCTGAGTCCTAGTGTCTCCCAAAAAGCAAAGCCCTCTCCTGAGGCTTGTCCATCTGCCCTCCTCCTTTTAGCATTTAGTTAAAAAATTTAGCATTTAGATTCAAATTCCAACTCTAGCAGAGCCTTTGACAGAGCTCAGTTCTCAATGGAAGTTAGCTGTACTAGCTCTCTGGTTCATACACTTTTATTTTTGCAGACATCAAAAAATGGGGTGACTTTTTAATATTTTAAGCATTATGCAATTTACTTTAAATGCATTAATTTACTAAACACCATGGTGTTTACAACAGTCCTAATGCTTGATGGCCTCTCCAAGTATGACCTCCTGGGAACAAGTCCTGCTTTCTCCCATTCTCTTCAGATTTAAATTTAATTTCCTATTAAATCAAATTTAATTCCCGCAGGAAAATAACAAACAATGGCCACACAGGCCCCAGGAAAAGGCTCAGGCTCAAAAAAACTACACCTAAGAAGACCTGAAGTTTATATCTCAGGCTGATCTAGGCAGGAACAAACTAAAAAAAAAATATCTTGGTGGCTGGAGTGATAAGCACGGTAGACCAGGCGCTTGCCTTACATGTGGTTGAACCGAGTTTGATCCCCGGCATCCCATATCGTCCTTTAGCACTACCAGGAGTGTTCCCTGAGCATTGCTGTGTGTGGGCCAAAACCAATAAACTATGTTGGGGTGATCATGCAGTAGTTGAAGGGTTCTCCTTGCACAAGGCTGCCTGATTATCTCCACCACCATACAGTCCGCTGAGCTACATACAGCCAGCAAGCAGAGTGAAGACTAAGCCCAGAGCACGGCAGGTATGGACCCTCCCAGATGGCCCTCAAAAGATCTTGTCAAACAGAAACTAATGACATGATTTCCTTACAAATGTAAAAGTGAAAATAACAAAAAGGGCAGAAAGATTAAAATGTGGAGTGCAGGGGGGCCGGGCGGTGGCGCAAGAGGTAAGGTGCCTGCCTTGCCTGCGCTAGCCTTGGACGAACCACAGTTCGATCCCCCGGCGTCCCATATGGTCCCCCAAGCCAGGAGCAACTTCTGAGCGCATAGCCAGGAGTAACCCCTGAGCGTTACCGGGTGTGGCCCAAAAACCAAAAAAAAAAAAAAATGTGGAGCGCAGGGCCCAAGAGATAGCACAGCAGCGTTTGCCTTGCAAGCAGCTGATCTAGGACTAAAGGTGGTTGGTTCGAATCCCGGTGTCCCATATGGTCCCCTGTGCCTGCCAGGGGCTATTTCTGAGCAGACAGCCAGGAGTAACCCCTGAGCAAACCAAAAAAATAAAAATAAAAATAAAAAAAAAAAAAAAAAGAAATGTGGAGTGCAAATGAGGTGTTATGGCTGTGGCCTAATCCAATAAATGGGCTTTGGGTTCTGATGAAAATAAATCTGGGGCTGTGGACTGGAGCCCAGCATGAGGCCCAGGGTTCCAGAGGGTGAATACAAAAGCAGGCAGAAGGCCCTGGTGAAGACATACCAGGGGCACCCAGAAATCAGGAAAGGTGAAAGGAACCTTAGAGGAACCACCACTTTGGCTCTGGGCTTCCAGAACAGGGACAAAAATAAATAAATAAATGAATGAATAAATAAATAAATAATGATGAAATTTGCTAAGTTTCTTCTGGGAGAGGAGGGTCACTGGGTGTGGGTCCTCCAGTCCTGCTGTGCAGGGAGGCTGTAAGGGGAAGAAGAACTGGGGGTCCAAACCTTGTAGAAGGACGCGGCCCCCATGGCCACGAAGAAGGCGGTGATGATGTGGAAGCGCAGGCGCTTGGCCAGCAGGCCCCGCATCTGGGGTTTCGCCAAGGCAGAAGACATGCTCGCGCCCTTCTGTTCCTGGAGGGGAAAGAGATCATCATCAGGGGGGCACCACTGAGCACCCCCCAGGCCCCCCAAAATCACCCCGAGCCCCTCCAGGGGTCACCCAGAGCAAGAAGCGCAGCAAAGCAGCCAGCCCCGCACCCCACACCTCTGGCAGCCAGTGGGCGGAAGCTGTCACTCCAAGTGCTCAAGCAAGGTGATTCTTGGGGGGCCCAAAACTCGACCCCCACCCCCTTCCATGCAGATCCATCGGCGCCACTTAAGCAGCGGCCCCGCTTTGACTCGTCCCCCCCTCGGGGTGCCAGGCGAGACCCCCCAAAGCACCAGGCGCCAGGAGGTTCGAATCCCCGAAGACCTGCACCGAGGTCAGAGGTCACAGGCCCCACGCACCGGAGCAGCCGCGTCCTTGCAGGGACCAAGGAGAAATAACCGCGGCACACACAAGTGCGCAGGCGCGGTGCCCGGGCGCAGGCGCAGTCGCGACGCGACGGCGGCCGACGGGTCCCAAAAGACCTCGGCACGCCTCCTGCGTTTAGAAAAGGCCTTGCTTTCACTGGAGGTGGATTTTTGTTTGGTGCCTTGGATTTGTAGGAGGGATCTGGAGTAGTTCTACTGTGGCATCGGTGAGATTCATCTCACTCCGTCTCTACGAACTCCATAGAGAGGTCAGAGGTGTGGATAAGAGGAAGACCAAGCAAGCTGTCAAGCAAGGCCTGGAAAGATTCATTTAAGCACTGATCTCAGAAGCCTCTCTCTGGGCATCTAAGAAAGACTATGGCTTTCCCAAATAAATGCATCGCATTTGGGAGGAATCAGAGGACATTTGAGGGCTCAGGGTGCAGCTCACGGTGCACCTAAACTGCACTGTGGCACTGCTTACACATGCAAAATATTTGAACCCCAACGCAGCACACCCCCAATATAGTCTAACATAATTTTTGTTTGTTTTCTTTGTTGATTTCTCATTGTTTTGCAGTATTATGGGCTTTCAGGGGAATGAAGGCATTTTTATTTTAATTTGGAGCCTCAAGACAAGAGAGTCACCTGCTTCTTTACTGAGCTACATCCTGACCTGAGGTGATCTCTTCTTGCACCCCCAGTACTCCATAAAAACAATCTTGCGAACAAATGCCAGTGTGGCCCCACGGAGAGTCCAAACATGGGCACAAACCATCGTTTTCACTATCTTTCCCTTAACAAAATGCTTCGGTGCTAAGGACCAAGAACACCATATTCTAAGAGTTCAGAGCCCAACAGATGGATGGTACGAAAACCAAAATCAATACTAATCCCAAGGAGAGGGAAGATATACAAGTTTGTGTCAAGCAGAATTGTTTCCTCTGAGGGCTCTGAGGCTGTGTGGTAAAGGTGACCATTTGTAAAAGACAGTAAGACATGGAGGAGTTTCTCCTCACCAGGAATCCCAGCTACTGCACAGGATAGGATCTTTTGTTTCTTTTGCTTTGTTCTGGGTCAAAACAGAGGTTACTCCTGGCTCTGAGCTCCAGAGCCTCACCTATCAGGCTTAGGGGACCTCTAGGAGATGCCAGGGATTGAACCCATATTGGCCACTTGCAAGGCAAATGCACACCTACTGAGCTATGGCTCTGGCCCAGAAAAGTATCTTTAAAAAAAAAAAAACTTTATTAGGGCGGGAGAGATAGCATGGAGGTAAAACGTCGGTGGTTCGAATCCCGGCATCCCATATGGTCCCCTGAGCCTTCCAGGAGTGACTTCTGAGCATAGAGCCAGGAGTAACCCCTGAGTGCAGCCGGGTGTGACCCCAAAACAAACCTAAAAAAATTGTTATATCTCACAATGATATTGTTAAAATTATTGTCTGAAATTGACTGAGCTATTTGTTGCTGGTTGAGCCTCCTGTGTTATTGGTTTAACTTATCAAGCTTAATGGGCTTCTATGCTACTTTCCCATCTACTTTTCTGAGCTCCTACTGGGATAACAGTTTTGCAGAATTTGAAGATATCCCATAGCCACATATGTGGCCACATATTTTAGGAGCTGTAGAACAGAAAGGTTGTTTTGGAATTGGTATCGCTTGAAATTAGTCCTGAAGCTCTATCATTTATATACCGGAGATTGTGAGGTGTGTGTGTGTGTGTGTGTGTGTGTGTGTGTGTGTGTGTGTGTGTGTGTGTGTGTGTGTGTGTGTGTATGTCTGCAGAGGCTTCTGGCAGTACAAGATGGGTGAGGAGTGGCTGTCCATCCCCACTGCAAGGAGGTTCTAGATTAGTCCATGGGTGAGGAGTGGCTGTCCATCCGCACTGCAAGGAGGTTCTAGATTAGTCCATGTAGAATGTTTTTGACTCTTTGTGGCTTGATTTCTTGGGTTTCCCAGCAATGCTCAGAGGACCCAATGGTACTTGGAAGAGCTAGACTGGTCTGCCAGTTTAGGGTTCAACCCACTACTTGGGTGTACCCGGAAGTGAGGGAGATGGAAACTGAGGTGACTCACATGTAAGACTTAGGGTTCAGTTCTTTGAGCTGTTTCCCTGGACCTATTTTTGTTCGTTTGTTTTGGAGCCAAATCCAAGGATTCTCAGGGGGTAATTACGGGGTCTGTTCTCAGGAAATACTTTTAGAAAGCTTGGGTAACCATACAGGATGCAAGAGATCAAACCGAAATCAGCGACAGGCAAGGTAAATGCCCTTCCCACTGCACTATTGCTCCAGCCTCCTCTCTGGCCCCTCTTTTTTTTAATTTACCATTTATTTACAAATCAGCTAACAACAAAATTTCAACTTCAAACCCACAGTGTCAGCATCTGTTACCAAAAACAAGAATCCCCAAACACTTAATCAAAAAACTGAGTCTCTTTCATTTTGCCTGTCAGTGAGCAACAATTTAAAATCTGCCCATACAGTAAAGGCCATCTACCACAAGACAATGGCTAATATTATTCTCAATGGAGATAAACTAAAAGCCTTTCCTCTACAATCTGGTAAAAGACTAGTCTGCCCTCTCTAACTATTCCTATTCAACATAATACTATAAGTACTTGCCATAACAATTAGGCAAGAAAAAGATCTCAAGGGCATTCAGATAGGAAAGAAAAAAGTCAAGCTCTCACTGTTTGCAGATGACATGACACTATATTTAGAAAATCCTAAAGAATCTACCAAAAAGCATCTAGAAACAATAGATTCACATAGCAAAGTGGCAGCCTACAAAATTAACATGCAAAAATTCAATGGCTTTTTATACACAAATAATGACAGAGAAGATATGTACATTAAAAAAACAATCCCATTCACATCAGTATCACACAAACTCAAATACCTTGGAGTCAACTTAACTAAATAGGTGAAGAACCTATACAAAGAAAATTAAAAACCCTGCTTCAAGACATAAAAGAGGCACCAAATCTAAAGCCAACTACAATAAAAACAATACCCAATCTACAACAGGCTAAATACAGAAGGGACCACTGTACTAGCAGCCCAGGAGGCAAAGAAGGGGTGATATGGGATGTAGGCTGGGAACAGGGGTGGAAGGAAGACAACATTGGTGGTGGGGATGGCCCTGATTCAATGTCACTATGTACCTGAAATACTACTGTGAATAATTTGTAAACCATTTTGGTCAAAATAAAAATTATTAATATAATAAATAAATAAATAAATAAATAAATAAATAAATAAATAAATAAATAAATAAAAGCGGACACAAGAAATGGAGACACATACCTTGCTCATAGATTGGAAGGATTAGCATTATTAAAATGGCAATACTCCTCAAATCTTTGTACAAATTTAATGCAATCCCTTTAAGGATACCCATGACTTTCTTCAAAGAAGTGGATCAAACTCTCCTGAAATTCGTTTGAGGCAATAAACACCCACGAATAGCTAGAACAACCCTTGGGAAAGGGGTATGGGAGGCATCACTTTCTCCAACTTTAAATTGTACTACAAAGCAATAGTCATTAAAACAGCATGGTACTGGAATAAAGACAAACCCTCAGATCAATGGAATAGACGGAGTATTCAGAGAATGTTCCCCAGACATACAACCAATTAACTTTTGATAAGGGGGCAAGAAATGTAAAATGGAACAAGAAAGGCCACTTTAACAAGTGATGCTGGTCAGCCACATGTAAAATAATGAACTTGGACCACCATCTAACACCATGCACATAGGTCAAATACAAATGATTAAAAACCTTAATATCAGACCCAGAATCATAAGGTATATAGAAGAACACATAGGTAAAACTCTCAATGACATTGAGACTAAAGGCATTTATTTTTTAGATTTTTTTTTATTTAAACACCTTGATTACATACATGATTGTGTTTGGGTTTCAGTCATGTAAAGAACACCACCCATCACCAGTGCAACATTTCCCATCACCAATGTCCCAAGTCTCCCTCCTCCCCACCCAACCCCCGCCTGTACTCTAAACAGGCTCTCCATTTCCCTCATACATTCTCATTATTAGGACAGTTCAAAATGTAGTTATTTCTCTAACTAAACTCATCACTCTTTGTGGTGAGCTTCCTGTTGTGAGCTGGAACTTCCAGCTCTTTTCTCTTTTGTGTCTGAAAATTATTATTGCAAGAATGTCTTTCATTTTTCTTAAAACCCATAGATGAGTGAGACCATTCTGCGTTTTTCTCTCTCTCTCTGACTTATTTCACTCAGCATAATAGATTCTGTGTACATCCATGTATAGGAAAATTTCATGACTTCATCTCTTCTGACAGCTGCATAATGTTCCATTGTGTATATGTACCACAGTTTCTTTAGCCATTCGTCTGTTGAAGGGCATCTTGGTTGTTTCCAGAGTCTTGCTATGGTAAAAAGTGCTGCAATGAATATAGGTGTAAGGAAGGGATTTTTGTATTGTATTTTTGTGTTCCTAGGGTATATTCCTAGGAGTGGTATAGCTGGATCGTATGGGAGCTCGATTTCCAGTTTTTGGAGGAATCTCCATATTGCTTTCCATAAAGGTTGAACTAGACGGCATTCCCACCAGCAGTGGATAAGAGTTCCTTTCTCTCCACATCCCCGCCAACACTGTTTATTCTCATTCTTTGTGATGTGTGCCATTCTCTGTGGTGTGAGGTGGTATCTCATCGTTGTTTTGATTTGCACCTCCCTGATGATTAGTGATGTGGAGCATTTTTTCATGTGTCTTTTGGCCATATAGCAAGGTGGCAGGCTACAAAATTAACACACAAAAATCAATGGCCTTTCTATACACCAATACTAATAAGGAAGAAATGAACATTAAGAAAACAACCCCATTCACTATAGTGCCACACAAACTCAAATATCTTGGAATCAACTTGACTAAAAATGTGAAGGACCTATACAAAGAAAACTTTAAAACTCTGCTCCAAGAAATAAGAGAGGAGACGCGGAAATGGAAGCACATACCCTGCTCATGGATTGGCAGGATTAACATCATTAAAATGGCAATACTCCCCAAAGCACTGTACAGATTTAATGCGATCCCCCTAAAGATACCCATGACATTCTTCAAAGAAGTGGATCAGGTACTTTTGAAATTTATTTGGAACAATAAACACCCTCAAATAGCTAAAGCAATCATTGGGAAAAAGAATATGGGAGGAATTACTTTCCCCAACTTTAAACTTTACTACAAAGCAATAGTTATCAAAACAGCATGGTATTGGAATAAGGACAGGCCCTCAGATCAGTGGAATAAGCTTGAATACTCAGAGAATGTTCCCCAGACATACAATCACCTAATTTTTGATAAAGGAGCAAAAAATCCTAAATGGAACAAAGAAAGCCTCTTCAACAAGTGGTGTTGGCACAACTGGGTAGCCACTTGCAAAAAATTCAACTTAGACCCCCAGCTAACATCATGTACGAAGGTAAAATCCAAATGGATTAAAGACCTCGATATCAGACCCAAAACCATAAGATATATAGAACAACACGTAGGTAAAACACTCCAGGACATTGAGACTAAAGGCATCTTCAAGGAAGAAACTGCACTCTCCAAGCAAGTGAAAGCAGAGATTAACAGATGGGAATATATTAAGCTGAGAAGCTTCTGCACCTCAAAGGAAATAGTGCACAAGATACAAGAGCCACCCACTGAGTGGGAGAAACTATTCACCCAATACCCATCAGATAAGGGGCTAATCTCCAAAATATACAAGGCACTGACAGAACTTTACAAGAAAAAACCATCTAATCCCATCAAAAAATGGGGAGAAGAAATGAACAGACACTTTGACAAAGAAGAAATGCTAATGACTAAAGGCATTTTTAAGGAGGAAACAGCACTGTCCAAGCAAGTGGAAGCAGAGATAAACATGGGACTATATTAAGCTGAGAAGCTTCTGTACCTCAAAATAAATAGTGACGAGGATACAAATGCAACCTACAGAATGGGAGAAACTATTGGGTATTCACCCAATACCCATCAGATAAGGAGCCAATATCTAAGATATACATGGTACTGACAGAATTTAAACAAGAAAAATAATCTAACTACATCAAAATATGGGGAAACGAAATGAACAGACAATTTCTCAAAGAAGAAATACAAATGGCCAAAAGACACATTAAAAATGTTCCACATCGGGGCCGGAGAGATAGCATGGAGGTAAGGCGTTTGCCTTTCATGCAGAAGGTCATCGGTTCGAATCCCGGCGTCCCATATGGTCCCCCGTGCCTGCCAGGAGCAATTTCTGAGCATGAAGCCAGGAGTAACCCCTGAGCACTGCCGGGTGTGACCCAAAAACCACAAAAAAAAAAATGTTCCACATCACTAATTATCAGGGAGATGCAAAATCAAAACAACTATGAGATACCATCTCACACCACAAAGACTGGCACATATCAAAGAATAAGAACAATCAGTGCTGACTGACGGGGATGTGGGGAGAAAGGAACTCTCATTCACTGTTTGTGGGAATGCATCTTGTTCCGCCTACATGGAAAACAATTTGGAGATTCCTCAAGAAACTGGAAAATTGAGCTCTCATATAATCCAGCAATACCACTCCTAGGAATATATCCTAGGAACACAAAAATGCCTTCTGCACACCTATATTTATTCAGCATTATTTACAATAGCCAGAATCTGGAAATTACCCAAATGCCCAACAATAGATGAGTGGCTAAAGAAACTGTGGTACATATACACAGTGGAATACTATGCAACTGATGAAGTCATTAAATTTTCCTTTACATGGATGGACATGAACTCTATTATGCTGAGTTAAATAAGTCAGAAGGAGAGATAGACACAGAACAGTCTTTCTCATGTATGGGTTTTAAAAAAAAAGTAAAATAAAATACTGCAATAATACACAAAGACAATAGACATGAGGGCTGGAAGGTAGCTTGCCATAAAGAGTGGTGAGTTCATTTGGAGAAATAACTACTCTGACAACTACCATGACAATGGTAGTGAATGAGATAAGTAGAATGCCTGACTTGAATGCAGGCAAGGGGTGGCGGAGGAAGGAGATGGAGATTTGTGGTGGGAATGTTGCACTGGTAAAGGGGTGTTCTATTTTTATTTATATAGCTGAAACCCAACTATATATATATATGTGTGTGTGTGTGTGTGTGTGTGTGTGTGTGTGTGTGTGTGTGTGTTTGTAATCATGGTTCTTAAATAAATATATGTATTAAAATAAAATCTGCCCATACACAGGGGTAGGAATTATGCACAGAGGAAACCATCATTAACAGCCTTATATATCACAGAACAGCTATAAACTAAAATGTTAAAGCATAAATGAATATATAAATAAAATAGAATATCAAAAAAGCCAAAAATAGAATCTGCTTTAAAATCCTTTAAAAATTTCCCAATCTTCTCTGCCCAACATCTCCTTTGAGGGGTGTGGGCACAGCCAGTGTTGCTCAGAGCTTACTTTTGGTTCTGACCTCAGAAATCCATCCTGGCAGGTTAAAGGGGTCCCTATGTGGTGTTGGGGATCCAATTAAGGTCAGGTACAATCAAGGCAAATGCCCTACTCACTAAGAAAACTATCCTGTCCTCATTTTTCTTACTCTCTCTTCCCTTCATTGCTATTGTTATTATTGGTATTGTACTAGGTCCTCCTCCAGTTGTTTTCCTCACACAACAGGTTATGATTCGCACATACTTGGACATGGTGCTCCCCATGAATAGCCCCTCAGCACATTGGCATGTGACCCCCTCAAAAACCAAATAAAAAGGGCCAGATAGATAGCATGGAGGTAGAGCATTTGCCTTGCACGCAAAAGGATGGTGGTTCGAATCTCGGCATCCCATATGGTCCCCCTTGCCTGCCAAGAGTGATTTCTGAGCATAAAGCCAGGAGTAACCCCTGAGTGCTGCCAGGTGTGACCCAAAAACCATAAACAAACAAACCAAAAAAAAAAACCCAAATAAATAAGTTAAAATGACTTCAGAATAACACAGACAATCCCAATGGGAAGGACTTATTGAATTTTTTTTTTTTTGTTTTTTTGGCCACACCGTTTCATGCTCAGGGGTTACTCCTGGCTAAGCACTCAGAAATCGCCCTTGGGGGACCATATGGGATGCCGCTGTCCTTCCTTGGCTAGCGCTTGCAAGGCAGACACCTTACCTCTAGTGCCACCTCACCGACCCCGGACTTACTGAATTTTGATTCTAACCAAAATGAAAGAAACACAAACAAAATATTGGATATAGCCTGGAGTTTTATCAGCCTGGAGGTTACTGGAAATTTGAATGTGTATTAGCTTCTTATAATATTAAGGAAATAGCATTGAAATAGCTGCCAACCAAAGAGCATTATAAATGTTGGCCTCAGAATGGTGTAAGTGGTGTTTGCAGGCAAGTATGGGGAGTAGGGGTTGCTGGTCATGGGGAATAAATCAGGGGTTAGTAGACCATTGCATATCAGGGCCAGATTTGCTGCTTGCTGCCAGAACTCAGAGCAAACACAGTTCAAATAGAAAAAAAAATGAGTTGGCCCATGTTCCAATAAAACTTCAGTGATCAAAGCAGTATGCTGACATTGCCCTTTGTGCTATAATTTCCTGGCCTGTGGTAAAAAGGACTTTTCTTTTGCCTGAATCAAGTTAACATAGGTATATTCAAAGACTGTTGTCTCCTTTGGCTCTTAGTGTCAAGTCTTCCAGGTCCGTCCATGTTGTAATACATGCCAGAATTTATCCATTCATCTATTGAGGTTTCTTCCAACTTTTAAGTAGTGAGCAATGTTGCTATGAAAATAGATGCAGAACTAATAGTTTGGAATCCTGCTTTTAATGTTTTATATTCTGGGATATCTTAGATATATGATAAATGAGTAGATAACAAAAATAATTAGATATATGAAAAAGTGGGGCTATCTATGGATGAGCAGATGGATGAGTGAGTGGGTGGATAAATGGAAAGGTAATAGATAGGTTTTAGATGGTTGAATAGAGTGGATGAACAGATAAATGAATGGACAGATACCTGGATGAAAGGATGGATAAATAAGTAGATGGATGGGTAGATAGATGGATAAATGGATTGATGGATAGGTGAATGGATGAGTGGGTGCATGAATGGATACATGGATCATTAGATGGATAACTAGATGGATCTATGGATGGATGAATCTATGGATGGATGGATGGATGGATGGATGGATGGATGGATGGATAAATGGATGGATGGTGAGATGGGTTGATGGATGGATGGTGGGTGGATAAGTATCTGGACAGAGAGCTGAGGATACAAATTATAAAGTTTTTCCTGAGTCAAGTCCTTGTACACTTCTGTCTCTGAAGACATGCTCAGCTAGGCCTAGTCATAAGACAATACAAAAGCCCACCTTGGTTTCTATATCCTTGCTTGTAGGGCTTGTCAGCAGGCAGGTGCTACTTTAGTGAACAGACAGGGAATAGGATCAACTTTTAAGCCTTAGGAAAGGAAATGGGGAGCACCGACTGGCATGCTCATAGTCCCAATTTCCACACAACCCCAACATTTTATTGTCATTTAGGTAACACGGTTACTATAGTGAATCTTTTTGTTGCCATTATTTGATTTGAAGAGGTCACACTTGAAGATGCTTGTCTCTGGACATGCATTGTTTATGTTCTCTGGCTATTGTTCAGGACCATGTATTGGATCCCAGTCTCCTGTGTGCAAAGCCTGTACACAATGAGTTGAGATGATCTCTCCAGCCTACTCGTGTTTGTCAATGTTTATGATTTTTATTTGTTTAGATTTGGGGGCTACACTTGGAGGTTCTTGGAGTTTATAGCTCTGTGCTGTCCCATGGAAGTGGTCAGAGTGGTGGTGCTGGGGACCTCCAGCTTTTAGGTAGTGAGCAATGTTGCTATGAAAATGGATGCAGAACTAATAGTTTGGAACCCTGCTTTTAATGTTTTATATTCTGGGATATCTTAGATATATGATAGGTAAGTAGATAACCAAAATAATTAGATATATGAAAGAATGGAGCTATCTATGGATGAGCAAATGGGTGAGTGAGTCAGTGGATAAATGGAAAGATAATAGATAGGTTTCAGATGGTTGAATAGAGTGGATGGACAGATAAATGAATGGACATTCAGGATAAACACAGAATATTTGAAGAGAGTGGTTGGTGTTTCTGAAGAAACTCTGAAAAAGAATGTGGCTGTGAGACAGACAGGTCCAGAGACCAGAGTGGCAGCAACAGCTTTATGAATCAAAAGAGCCATTCTGAACTCAGGTTAATGCACCCAGAGAAGATTATAAACACAAGGCAGAAAGACTGACAAAAGGATATTCTTTGACTCAGGAGAGCCATTTTTTTTTCCTCAGATCAGTGTGCCCCTAGGGAAAGAGAAGTAGCAAGATGAGGGAAGTGGTCTTACAACCATCCAGCTGAGCTCCAAACAGCCACACTGTCCCAAGAAACTGAGACAGACAAAAAAAAAAAAAAAACTCCTCTTTGACTTGGAAGGCTATTTTCAACCCAGGTCAGTGTATCCCAAGAAGAGTACAGCCTTTCTGCTTCACTCTGTCGCTGTACATTTCTTCTAGTCAAAGAGACCCAGCACAACATATAAAAAATACCACCATTGTGCAAAAGTCACAATGGAAAGGCAACACATAACTCCATCATTAGTGAATGAAAATGATAGTTCTGAAAACTCAACTAGTATCAAATACCTATATGACCTTTCTGATAAGGACTTGAGAGAGTAAATGTTGAGGATGTTGAAAGAACGCAAAATAAACCATAGAACAGATAACCAATAAGATTCAAGAGGATATGAAAATATAAATTACAAAAATAAACTTCAAACAGAAATAACAGAACTGAAAAATTTGGTATGAAAAACTCACTGGAAGGCATCACTAGTGGAGAAACTGTTGCTAAGGACAGAATCAGTAAGCTAGAAGTTAAGCTGTATAACCCCTCTATACAACAGAAGAAGTTGAAGAAGAGCTTAACATAAAGGAACAAACAGAAGATGTCGGGGGCATCCTCAAAATAAGTGAACAGACAACAATAAATCTTTGGGATAAAGTCAACAGAAACAACATAATAATTGGGGTCCAGGAGAGCCAGAAACAAAACCCCTAAGAAGAAGTTAACAGTCAAAGATACCATTGCTGAGAAGTTCCCAGACCTAAAGAATGCATGTATGCATGTTGCATGCATGCTGAGCGAAATGGGTCTGAAGGAGAAGCATAGACATAAATGTCTACATGCATTTCTGGGATATTAAAAATAGAATGGGGCCAGAAAGATAGCATGGAGGTAAGGTGTTTGCCTTGCATGCAGAAAGACTGTGGTTCAAATCCCAGCATCCCATATGGTCCTCCGAGTGTACCAGGAGCGATTTCTGAGTGTAGAGCCAGGAGTAACCCCTGAGAGTTGCCGGGTATGACCCAAAATCTAAAAAAAAAAAAAAAAAGTATGGTAATAGTATCCAAGGACAATAGAGATGAGGGCCAGGAATACTATTCATGGTAGGAAGCTTGCCACAAAGAGTGGGGGAGTGCAGTTAGGCAGAGAAGGGCAAAGAATACCACCTAAAAGATACCCAAGTAAAAGCACCTCAAGGCAATCTAGTAACAATGATAAAAAAAAACCATAGATATAAAATACTGAAAGCAGCAAGATTAAAAAGGGAAATTACAGATAAAGAAATATCCTTTAGATTTATAGCAAATTTATCATTTAGCAACCCTCAAGGCCTAGTGCAAGTGGTGGTATATAGTGACAAAACAATAGAATGAACACTTCCCAAGAATACTTTACCCATCCAGACTTTCATTCAGGTTTAAAAGAAGGATACTAGGGCTGGAGCTATTGCACAGAGGTAGGGTGTTTGCCTTGCACACAGCTGACCCAGGACAGACAGCAGTTCGATCCCTGGCATCCCAAATGGTCCCCCAAGCCAAGAGCAATTTCTGAGTACATAATCAGGAGTAAACCCTGAGTGTCACCGGGTGTGCCCACCCTCAAAAGGATACACAGCTTCATGGATAAACAACAGAAACTTTACAGATTGAAAACCTACCTTAAAGGTAGGTTTACTTACTTTAAGAAAAAACAAAAACAAACAAACAAACAAAAAAATAACAAACGTCTACAAAAAGATGCCACAAAACCCCATGACAATAATCTCTATTACTGTCAATGCACCAGTTAAAAGACACAAATGGCCAATTGGGTCAGAAAATTGAATCCAGAATTTCGCTGCCCACAAGAAACACATTTGAATAGTCTGAGCAAACACAAACTTGAAGTCAAAGGTTAGAATAAAAATTTTCAATTAAACAACTCCTTTAAAAAGTCTGAGGAGATGAGGCCTGAGAGATAGCATGGAGGTAAGGTGTTTGCCTTGCATGCAGAAGGATAGTGGTTCGAATCCCGGCATTCCATATGGTCCCCCAAGCCTGCCAGGAGCAGTTTCTGAGCATAGAGCCAGGAGTAACCTCTGAGTGCTGTCGGGTGTGATCACCCCCCCAAAATCTGAGGAAGCCATACTAATATTAGATAGCATAGACTTCAGGCTTAAAAAGGTGAAATATGGTTCCCCAAGCCTTCCAGGAGCGACTTCTGGATGCAGAGCCAGAAGTGGCCACTGAATGCTGCTGGATGTGACCAAAAAAAACCAAAAACAAAAACAAACAAACAAAAAAAGCATGAAAAATGCTGCACAATATTAGTCATTAGAGAAATGCAAATCAAAACGACAATGAAATATGATCTCCCCATCATAGAGACTGGCACACATTATAAAGAACAAGAACAACCAGTGCTGGCATGGATTTGGGAGAAAGGGATTCTCATTCACTGTTGGTGGAAATGTCAACTAGTCGAGCCATTTTTGGAAAACAATATAGACATTTCTCAAAAACTAGAAATTGATTCTCCATAGGACTCAATTATACTACTACTAGGAATATACCCTAAACAAAAACACAATGTAGAGAAGCCTCTAAACTCCTGTATTCATTGCAGCACTACTCACAATAGCCATAATTTGGAAATAACCCAAGTGCCTGAGAGCAGATGAGTAGATAAAGAAACTAGGGCACATCTACACAACGGAATACTACACAGCATTTGGTAAAAAATGAAGTCATTAATTCAATTATTCATGTATGAATATGGAGAGAATTATGAGTCTGAGGGAGAGGTATAAACATGAATGTTTGCATGCATTTGTGGGATTTTAAAAATGTATGGTAATAGTATCCAAAGACAATAGAGATGAGGGCAAGACAGACCAGTCCATGGTAGGAAGCTTGCCACAAAGAGTGCAGTTAGGGCAGAGAAGGGACCACTATAATAATATGAGTTGGAAATGATCACTCTGGACAAGAACTGGTATAATATTTATAGGCATGATACCTTTGTGTGACCCCCGATGGGGGACCCCCGACCCGTGGGGGTGTGAGAATGAGGATCACGAAGTAATTCGTGGGTCACGAGTGGGATCCGACCTGAAATGGAGGAAAGAGGCTGAGAAAGAAATGAGCTCAAGTCAAGCTGGCTGATCAAGAGCTGAGATTTATTGAAAGGGGGCTAGTTTTTATAGATAAGCAAAATACGGAAGTAACAGTCAGTACTTTTCCATGGCGTCTATAGAAAAGTAGGGGGGTCGTACAGGATGGACTTTCCAGTTTTACAGCATACCCTTAGATCATACAGACATTCTTTCACAATGGTAGCTTAACAGGATGTGAGCTATATCCTATCAACTCAGAAGGTTTATTGGAGCATTTTGTGACTTTTGCTAACTGAACTATGTGGCTGTTCTTTCCTTTAGGCCCATGGGAAAAATGCCACAGTACAGCCTGTCAGGTACACAGGCCTTTGGTTTCTCAGGCATCAGAGACTCCATTTTGCTCTCTAAGTCTTATGGCTTCCAACACCTTTGGTAATGTTACTGCAAACCACAATGTCTAAAAGGGAAAAAAGAGAAGAAAAAAGAGGAAAGGCAGTCAGTGAGACTGGAGTGGGAGGGAAACTCGAGACATTTGTGGCAGGAAACGTGCACTGGACAATGGGCACTGTCTGACTGAAACTTAACTATGAAACAGTATTTGTGGAAAACAAACAACTTTATTATGAACAAACTTGTAACCACAGTGTTTAAATTAAGTAAAAATGAAAATGCAAACAACAACTACCCACATTCAAAACCTACCACAGTTACATGCAAGGCAAGCGCCTTCCTTCTTGTATTCTCTCTTCCCTTGTACAATGTCGCCCATCTATCTCACTAACATCCCAAGCAGACAGTTATTTCTTGGTGTGCTTATGAATGTTTATTTTATTCATTTATTTTACTTTTTTGCCACCCCCAGTGATGTATAAGGGTTTCTCCTGGCTATGCTTGGGATCCAACCAGGACTGGCCATAGGCAAGGCAAGTACCTTAACCCTGAACAGTCTCACTGTCTCACTGGTTGAGGTCTCATTGGTGCATATTTAAATATTTTCCCCTATATGAGTCATGATATTTGTTTGCTTGTTTGGAGGGCATACCCAGCATATTGTTCAAGGCAACGTGTGGTATCAAGAATCAAACCCTGGAGAATGACCCATGTACATTGGAGAAGAATGTATATCCAGGTTTCTGGGGATGGAGTGTCCTATATATATCTACTAGTCCTCTTTCTTCCATTTCTCTTTTCAGGGTAGTATATTTATAATTCCTGAGTACCATTGGGTGTGGTCCACAAAAGAGAAAGAAAAAAAGGAAAAGAAGGAAGGAAGGAAGAAAAGAAAGAAAGAAAGAAAGAAGAAAGAAAGAAAGGAAGAAAGAAAGAAAGAAAGAGAAAGAAGAAAGAAAGAAAGAAAGAAAGAAAGAAAGAAAGAAAGAAAGAAAGAAAGAAAGAAAGAAAGAAAGAAAGAAAGAAAGAAAGAAAGAAAGAAAGAAAGGAAGGAAGGAAGACAGAAAGAAAGGAAGACAGAAAGAAAGAAAGAAGAAAGAAAGAGAAAGAAGAAAGGAAGGAAGAAAGAAGAAAGGAAGAAAGAAAGAAGAAAGAAAGAAAGAAAGAAAGAAAGAAAGAAAGAAGAAAGAAAGAAAGAAAGAAGAAAGAAAGAAAGAAAGAAAGAAAGAAAGAAAGAAAGAAAGAAAGAAAGAAAGAAAGAAAGAAAGAAAGAAAGAAAGAAAGAAAGAAAGAAAGAAAGGAAGGAAGGAAGGAAGAATGAAAGAAAGAATGAAAGAAAGAAGGAGGGAGGAAGGAAGGAAGGAAGGAAGGAAGGAAGGAAGGAAGGAAGGAAGGAAGGAAGGAAAGATGCCTTGCAAGTTCTAACCTAGGATGGAATGAGGTTCAATCCTCTGGTGTTCCATATGGTTCCCCAAGCAAGTAGCGATTTCTGAGCACAAAACCAGGAGTAACCCCTGAACATCACTGGGTATGGCCCAAAAAGCAAAAAGAAAAAAAAAAGGAAAAGAGAAAATAGAGGGAAGTTGGTGGAAGGAATGGAAGAAAGAAAGAAAGAAAGAAAGAAAGAAAGAAAGAAAGAAAGAAAGAAAGAAAGAAAGAAAGAAAGAAAGAAAGAAAGAAAGAAATAAACAAGAAAGAAAGAAAGAAAGAAAGAAAGAAAGAAAGAAAGAAAGAAGAAAGAAAGAAAGAAAGAAAGAAAGAAAGAAAGAAAGAAAGAAGAAAGAAAGAAAGAAGAAAGAAAGAAAGAAGAAAGAAAAAAGGAAGAAGATGGAAATCGGTGGGTACTATAGTAGTGATGTACTTTGTACATTAGAACTAAAAACATTAATATTGCTATACCCATATATTACCTGAGCTATAATTATTTTTATTATAATAATTTTTATATGTACCAAAGTCGATTACATATCTTTCATAGTAATATTTTAGGTACATATTGACATTGAATCAGGGGAATTTTCACCACCAAAGCTGTCCTCCCTCCACTCCCATTCCCAGCATGCATCCCATATCCCTCTCCCTTACCCCCTGGGCTGCTAGTATAAGTGGTCCCCTCTGTGTCTAGCTTGTAGATTGGGTATCGATTCTGTTGTCATTGGCTTTGGATTTGGTGTTTAATTCCAATCATTTTTTTATTACTACTTAGTGATCACACAACTGTTTGGTCTTGGTACCCCCCATTCTTTCCCCCTCAATTTGTGAGGCGGAATAAGATGGTTCAAGTTATGTGGTTCTGTTTGAAGAAAATAAAAAAATAAAATGGGGCAAAAATCAAACAAGCAAAAAATGGGTCGAGTCCTTTTAGGGAGGCTATACATATCAATTTGAGAAAAGAGAGGGAAAAAGGAAGAGAAACACAACAACAATACAAAAAGAAAAACCAAACAAAAAATCCAAAAAGCACCACAGCAATAAAGACAAACACCACACAATAACTACAGCCCTGAAATAAAAAACCAAACAAAGCACAGAAAAATGAAAAGTAAAACAAAACAAAACACCCAACAACAATAATAACAAAACCAAAAAAAAATATTTTTGTGCTACTTCTTTTTTTTTTCTGCATAGGCACAGTAAATATTGGGGAGATTAGCTGTAATTTTTAAAAAGAAATAAAAGAAGTTGGGGACTGGAGTGATAGCACAGCAGTAGGGCGTTTGCCTTAATTCTCGGTATCCCATATGGTCCCCTGATCCTGATAGGAGCAATTTCTGAGTGCAGAGCCCAAAACAAAAAAATAAAAAGGAAAAAGAAAGGAACTTGAATAAATCTTGGAGATCTAATGTATAGATGCTGATAAAAGTCAATAACATTATATTCTTGACATGTAATGAGTAGGTGTCCTCATTACCACAAAAGTATTAAATCCAAATTAGCTAGATCAACCAATCTCTCATTCTGCAATCTATGTCTTCACCAGGGAAGAATGAGCCATATTTTCTGATGGTGTGTGTGTGTGTGTGTGTGTGTGTGTGTGTGTGTGTGTGTGTGTGTGTGTGTGCATGTTTGTGGAGAGGGAGGCACATGTCATGGCCTGTTTGTCCAGACACTAAAGGAATTTCCAGGCTCCTGCTCAGGAAGGTGGGTGCATGAAATTGGCAAATGGGATCAGAGATGCAAAGACTCAGAAGTGGGATTCAAACTCTCTTCTGTTTATTGAATTTTTTTCGGGCCACACCCGTTTGATGCTCAGGGGTTACTCCTGGCTAAGTGCTCAGAAATTGCCCCTGGCTTGGGGGGACCATATGGGACACTGGGGGATCGAACCGCGGTCCTTCCTTGGCTAGCGCTTGCAAGACCGACACCTTACCTCTAGCACCACCTCGCTGGCCCCTGTTTATTGAATGTTAAAGCTGGAATGCTTATACTTAACTTCTTAGCAAGGCATCATAATTGCAAACATGACTGTTAGTTCTTACACTGAACCTAAACAAAATACCCAGGGCAAACTTCTGTGCTCCTCTGCTGCTTTAGCTATCTTGTCTGAAGTTTTTGCTAGCAAGGTCAGTTTACAAAGACTGGTACTTCTTATTGTTTTGGCCTTGTTCCAGTTCATGCATTCTGAGGTGGGGCCTGAATTATTAACCTTTAATATGATTGCTCTTAGGCTAATAGCAAAGCTAGGTTTGAGGGTGGTTTATAATTTTGTAAGACTAATAAAGAATTGCTTAGGCATACACAAAATCGCTCAAAGAAAAATCCTTAAAATGCTAGTGAAGTTATGTCTCAAATAATATTTATGCAACATCCCCTATCAGTTTCCCCATTTCCCTGTGCCTCATGAACAGGCAGCCAAGTTCTCTCAGTGCCTAAAAGCCCTCCTTTGTGGGTACAGATGGCTTCTTGAGCCTGTTACCCTCCCTTGTGGGTAAAGGCAATTAAGGCCTCTCAAGCCTGGTGTCCTCCTTTGGTCTCAGGGTCAGAGTTCCTTACACAGGGGTGTGGCATTGATAGACAAGGCAGGCACAAAGTGCCAACTGTTACCTGGAGAGGGTTGAATAGTGTTCTAGAAAGAAACTAATTGACCATGGATCCTCTTTGATCTACAGAAGATTATCGTATATACTCGAGTATAAACCGAGTTTTTGGCACAAAACCCCAAACTCGGTTTATATTCGGGTCATGCAGGTTATTGGATTCAGTGCGCGCACACCGAATCAAATGCACATAGTCCCCAGTCGTCTTCTGCTTCCAGGCTGCTGGAGGGGGCCGTCGGTACTTTAGCTCAGTCCACAAGTCACCGCTGAGCTCAAGAGGTAGGCGCTGAACTGAACTGGATGCCACTGAACTCTTTAACTCACAATATCCTGCGCTTTGTATGAGAACGACAGCAGTGATAGGCTTTTACTTGGGGTCTATTTACGACTTTCTGCCATTTGAGGGATTCAATTCTGGCACTGATGGAAGGATGGCATTGTTCTTCCTCCAAGGGCCTGGTCTTTTGGGAAGTTCCCCTCTGTTGGGTTAATATCTTCTATCACCTCTGAACCCCAAATCTTGTAGTATCTCATCAGGCTTATTTGCAACCTAGGATTTGGATCCTGCCTATACCAGGGACTCCTTCTTTGTACGTTGTTTTGTATTCCCAGACAGCTCAAAATCTGAGTCTTGCAGATGCTTTCTGCTCAATTCCCTGCACCTTATTTGGGAAATGCTTAGTGTGAGTCTAGTGCTCTTGATTTATGGTTCTCCCCTCTCAAAGACTAACAGCTATGTACTGGGTCCTACTGTCCAAATCCTGCAGGCAATGGTGCTGTGTGTCTTATCAATTTTTTAGACAGAGTGAGAGGTCTATCAGAAGTTCACAGATGCTGATTTTTTTAAAAAAACTTGAGCACAGTGATTTATAGTACTGTTAGTGATAGCGTTTCATGTATATAATATTCCAACTCCACAGACTTCACCAGAGTGCCCACTTCTTACCACCATTGTCTCAGGATCCCAAAAGAAGTTAATTCATTTCTTTATGCTTTGGGAACACAACTGGCAGTGTTCAAGGCTCAGTGCTCAACTAGCTCTGCACTCAGGACCATTGGTGGGGGACCCATATACAGTATCAGGGATTGAACCAGAGTTGACCGCACACAAGGCAAGCACCTTGCCCCTATATTATCTTTGCAGTCCACAAGTAGAATTTTTTAACTCTAATTTTGATTTTCCCATCTCTTTCCTTTTGTTGTGTTGGTTTTATTGTTATGATAATCAGGTGTGGCACACAGTTTTGGTATATTGTTTTTATGTTTTTAATGATATTTTTCTGGGCTGGGTTTCTTTTTGTATGTTCCTTTGGTGGAGTGGGTGGTGTTGGACCACAAAGTGATCCAGCAGAACTTTTTCCTGGCTCTTTGCTCAGAAGTTGCTCCTGGAAGTGCTCAGGGGACTACATGTGCTGCTTGGGATTGAACTAGGATAAATTGCATACAAAACAAACTCCTCCCTTCCAGTATTATCACTTGGGCCCTGTTTGTTTTTCTTAAACTTTCTTTTCTAAATGAAAAAAATGTTTTTTCTTCATTTTTATTTTTTATTAGGAGTAGTTTGAGGTGAGAAGTATAATTCAGCAATACAGCCTTTATTTTATCCTGCATGTGTGAATGCCTGGGCCATATCCCCAGGAATGGAAGGAGGCCATTGTGGTTTACTGATATAAATGGTTGCAGTGTGACCAGTATAAGTCAGAAATTCTTTGTAGCCCAGCTATCTCCTCTGTAAAGTTATCATTATACTGAGGATTCTACTTCTTGGAAGACATAAAGAAAAAATATCACTGGTCCATAATTCATAGAAGACAGGCACAAATTGTTGTTACTTTGGAATAGGTCATTTTAAAAAAGATATTATAGCCAGGCTCTGGAAACAACCAAGATGCCCTTCAACAGATGAATGGCTAAAGAAACTGTGGTACATATACACAATGGAATATTATGCAGCCATCAGGAGAAATGAAGTCATGAAATTTTCCTATACATGGATGTACATGGAATCTATCATGCTGAGTTAAATAAGTCAGAGGGAGAGAGAGACACAGAATAGTCTCAATCATCTATGGGTTTTAAGAAAAATAAAAGTCATTTTTGCAACAATCCTGAGACAATGAGAGGAGGGCTGGAACTTCCAGCTCACTTCATGAAGCTCACCACAAAGACTGGTGAGTGCAGTTATAGAAATAACTACACTGAGAACTACCATAACCATGTGAATGAATGAGGGAACTGGAACATCCTGTCTAGAGTACAGGTGGGGGTGGGGTGGGATGGAGGGACATTGGGACATTGGTGGTGGGAATGTTGCACTGGTGAAGGGTGGTGTTCTTTACATGACTGAAACCTAATCACAATCATATTTGTAATCAAGATGCTTAAATAAAGATATTATAAATAAAAAAGATATTATACCAGAATCACCAATAAAGAAATAATTTATGTTTGATAAAAATTCAAACATTTTGGCTTTCTTTTCAAGTCTATGTTCCCTGTTGAGCACATATTTTCTTGCTTGCTTGTCTCTATGCCTCTTAGCTTATTCACTCTTTCAAGTTCGTGTTCTTCATTCCTTCTCCCTGCTACCTTCTTGCATCTTTCTAAGTGTTTAGTCAATAAAAATTCTGTTGCATATCAACTTATCTCCTTTCATCACGCAGTTCTTGTTCAGAGTGACTATTTCCAACTCTCGTAGTCATAATGATCCTTTTTTCCACCCTACTTCACTCTCCCATTTTTTGTAAGAAAATTCCTACCATAGACGGTCCTTTTGCCCTATCTCTATGGTCTCAGGATATTATTACCATACTATCTTGTTTTTATATTCCACAAATGAGTGTGATTATTCTATGTCTATCCCACTCCCTTTGACTCATTTTCTAAGCATACTTTCCATATCCATCCATGTACAAGCAAATCTCATGACTTCATTTTCCTGATAGCTGCACAGTATTCCAGTGTGTAGATGTACCAGTTTCTTTCTTTCTTTCTTTCTTTCTTTCTTTCTTTCTTTCTTTCTTTCTTTCTTTCTTTCTTTCTTTCTTTCTTTCTTTCTTTCTTTCTTTCTTTCTTTCTTTCTTTCTTTCTTTCTTTCTTTCTTTCTTTCTTTCTTTCTTTCTTTCTTTCTTTCTTTCTTTCTTTCTTTCTTTCTTTCTTTCTTTCTTTCTTTCTTTCTTTTTTATTATTTAACCAACTTTATTACATACATGATTGTATTTGGGTTTCAGTCATGTAAAGAACACCACCCATCACCAGTTTCTTAATCCACTCACTGTTCTTGGGCACTTGAGTTGCATGAACCCCTTCACCAACAATATTGCAAACTACAGTGTCTAAAAGGGAAAAATTGAAGGAGAGAGAGAAAGAGAGAACAAAAGTGTCTGTTATAGAGGCAGGGAGGGGAGGGTGGGAGGGAATTGGAGGATATAGGTGGAAGAAATGTACACTGGTGAAGAGATGGACATTGTCCGACTGGAACTCAATCATGAACAACTTTGTGACTAAAAAGAAAACAACTTTATTATGAACAACCTTGTATCCAGTGTATTTTATTAAAGTAATAAGACATATTTATCTTGCCTCACAATAAAAAGAGAACTCTTTATGCTAAAAATAACTGGTACAAATAACTACTTAACAAATGCTAGTTAGAAATCGGGCCAAAGAGATGGTTCAATGGGAGGGACACAGGCTTTCCATGTAAAAGACCCAGTTTCGATCTTCAACACTTCTATGGTTCCCTGAGTGCCACCTGGAGTAATGCCTGAGCCAGGAGCAGTGTCTGAAACAAATATCAGGAATCTGCATCAATAATATCACTACATAAAGAAAGAAACTGTGACGTTATTAATACTGGCTGCACCTTTGTCTCTTACCTTATATAAGATTGTGAAAGATAATGTGACATTCTGCTTTATCAAGTCTTTCTTACTATGTCTTGAAAGAATATATATGACCAGCATCATTCATATGAGCCATCAAAGGCTCATGTGCTTAGGCTCCTAAGAACTGAAACAGATGTACGCAATGTAAAAATCAGGGGACACATTTCTGACCTGCATGGAAAGGTTCAATTTCATCTTCAATTTTCGACTGCAATATTTAATGAAATGTTAGGAAAAATCCTGGCATTTCACCTCAGTTGATTTAAATAATGAGGAAAACAGTCCCATCCAGAGTTTTCCCCTTGTACTTTACAAATTGTTGTTTTGGAGCCAGCTTGTCATTCCTTTGGGTTTGTGTGTGTGCAAGCATACACGCACACGCACACGCACAGGAACTGTGTTGGCACAAACGCTGCAAATGAGTTCTCCAGGTATATGTGCTACAAGTGATGTTTTCATGAGTTCATCCTGGATCCCCAAGTTCTTGGAAGTAGGTGGAATCGCAGCCATCGGTAGACTCCAGGGTCTCATAAAGCTTTCAAATGCGGGAGGATTTGGACAGTAAGGGAGCCTGGCAGTAAGCTTTGTGCTTGGCAGGGAAGGCTGCTACAACTCCAGCACAGAGTCACAAAACATCCTTTTCATCACCCCCAGTTTATACTTAGCAAACAGATGTGGCCAAACCAGTCCATTGAACCCGGAAGTTGTGCTCCGGCTCATGAACTTTGGCATTTCAAGAGAAGTTGGGGTTCTGCTCTTCGCCTGTTAGCGAGGAATGGAGAGTTCCAAGAGTCAGAAATTGAACAATCATTTCAGAAGCCACAAAGAAATCTCTTATAAAGTTATCAACTATTTCCCAAAGGTTTAAAGCCTGCTTACAAGGCTGGCCCCTAAATTCTATCCATCTTACCATGCATGAGGCTGGCTCAGTTTAATCTCTGTTCCACATATGACCATTGAGCACAGAGGTCATTTAAATTGTCACCTTCTCTCTCTCACACCTCGCTTCCCTTTACATTCTCACTCAAAAAATAAAGCCCCACTGAATTGGCATGCACCTCCAGGACCATCCCAAAACCGCAAGCCAAGAAATGGGGCCTAGGTTCAATTCCAAACATCTAGTTAGTACCTTCTGGATCTAAACTCTTGGATGAGGTAAAGCAAACCTAGTCATTTTAATTTTTTTAATTTTTTTTATTTTTTTTGGTTTTTGGGCCACACCCGGCATTGCTCAGGGGTTACTCCTGGCTATCTGCTCAGAAATAGCTCCTGGCAGGCACGGGGGACCATATGGGACACCGGGATTCGAACCAACCACCTTTGGTCCTGGATCGGCTGCTTGCAAGGCAAACACCGCTGTGCTATCTCTCCGGGCCCAAATCTAGTCATTTTAAGGTTATGCAATTTCGACTACAAAATGACAGATGTACCATACCACTAGCCACAACATTTGGAAAAGTTGCCCATAGACAACTGCAATGGGAGCCTGGTTTCCATGTAGACCAAAGATCAAAAGGATTAGAATTTATACTTTGAATTAATAGCATTTAATACATAATAAGAGATTTATAGATACCATCGAATTGTCATTACTCCATTTTATGAAGCTGGAATGTTGCTAACTGGAAGCAATACTTGGGACTTTAAAAATATATTGTGATGTCCTGCTTTTGATTGTTTTCTTCTTTCTTTAAAAAATCTAATTAGGAAAAAGTAAATATCAGATTTCTGTTTCACTCAAGGGTTTGAGCACCATGATTAATAGTATTGGCAGAAGATAATGTAAACAGTCTTCCTTAAATGCATTTTGATTAAATGCACTTAGAGAGCCATTTAAGACGCATTTTGCTGCGTTCAATATGATGCTAGACTGGGTGGTGGAAAAACAGCAGATATTTTTCCAAGCAGGAGGAATGAGATTGCTAAAATCCTCAGCCTGCATCACCACATGAATTAGTGTGAATTCACCAACCAATACTGTGAGATTTGTAAATGAAATTCTAGAAGGGGCATCAAGCAAGAACAGGATATGGAAGCCAAATGGAAAACATGAACCAATAAAAGAAAAAAGCTAAGCTAGCTAGAAGTCTAAGTTGAGTCTTTGAAGTCTGTTCCACCACATGCCTGCATTCTGATGTCACCCTAAGATGGTGGGTACAGACAAGAGCTCAGAAACAGCTTTGGTAACTTTTGGACCAAATGCCCATGAGTCAGGTTGTTGATAGCTGTAACGATTACACCAAGGTCTTCACTACATGATCACTGACTTAAAGTAGGGATCCTCCTTTGAATCAAGTAGAAGAAAAATGTATCAGCAAGAGCCACGCTCTGCACAGTACACCTACATTTATAAAATTCGTGCTCACTGTTCCATTTTGTTGATGCATCTTCATTATTTGCCTTCACAGCAGTAACACGTAAGGCCTTGCATGCTAGCACATTCTTCCCAGATGACAATGTGTTTGTTCCTTGTTTGTCCTGTCAGTTGTCTCATTTCACATGCTAGTTAATGAGATAATTGCTTTTCTGTGTGCAATAATACTTTTCTTAGAAGAGATAATTCTCTTGACTTGAAAACAATTATATTTCTGGCAAGAGGGGCATTTCAAACACATCTGGCATGAAAACACCAGGCCCTTTTAATAGTCATAATGGACCCCAAAAACTCTTCGGATAGGGTCACAACCCATTAAGTGCATTGCTCTTGTACGTTGACAAGCCTTACAAATGAAGAGTATACAAAATGAAAAAAAGTGACTGATTCTATGCAATAATCCTTTTAAAATCCATAGATGAAATAAGTGTTATCACTGTTTAAAGTGTTTTCATATGAGGCAAATTACTCTCTGAATGACATTTCAGCCATTTTCTCCTTTTGACCATATGAAAAGTTTAATAAATGTTTGTTAATGAATATGACATTAAAACAAAAGCAAACAGAAAAGATAAAACAGACGTGGCTAAAAATGATTATATATAATCTCAGCACTTTTAGCAGTGAAACTTGTGTGTATTGGGTAATTAATACATAAGGAAATTTGTCTAAAAACTATATCTGCATAAGAATAGGCTGGACCACATACACCAAGCCTAGTATAATGGCAGACAATAGTATGTACTTGGACCAGAGAGATAGCACAGTGGCAGGGCATTTGCCTTGCACAAGGCTGACCTGGGTTTCATTCCCAGCATCCCATATGGTCCCCTGTGCCTGCCTGGAGCAGTTTCTGAGTGCAGAGTCAGGAGTAACCCCTGAGCTCTTCTGGGTGTGGCAAAAATATGGACTTTCTATGAGGCCAAAGCAATAACACAATGGTAGGGTGTTTGCCTTGCACACAGCCAACCCAGGATGGGTGGTGGTTCTAATCCTGACATCCCATATGAACCCCCAACCTGCCAGGAGCTGTTTCTGAGTGCAGAGCCAGGAGTGATCCCTGAACACCGCTGGGTATGACCCCTCAAAAAAAAAAAAAAACAACAACAACAAACCAAACAGACAGTGCTCACAAAAGTAAAAGTAGTCATTGAGCTGATTTTTAGTAGACCATTGCAAAATTTTACTCTGGACAAGAATTGCTATAAGTGCTATAAGTGATATATGGATGATACCCCTTCAGTAACAATATTGCAAACCGTAGAGTCTAAAAGGGGGAAAGGGAAGAGAGAGAAAAAGAAAAGAGAAAGAAGGGAGGAAGAGGAGGAGGAAAAGGAGGAAAGAAAGAAAAAGATGAGGAAAAGGAGAAGTAGAAGAAGGAGGAGAAGAACAAGGAGAAGGAGGAGGAGAAGGAGGAGAAGGAGGAAAAAAGAAGAGGAGAAAGCAGGAGGAGGAAAGGGAGGAGAGAAAGAAGAGGAAGAAGGAAGGAGGAGGGAAAGGAGGAGAGGGAGAAGGAGGAAGAAAAAAGAAAAAGAAGAAAAGAAGAGGGGCCGGAGAGATAGCATGGAGGTAAGGCGTTTGCAGGAGGTCATTGGTTCGAATCCCGGCGTCCCATATGGTCCCCCGTGCCTGCCAGGAGCAATTTCTGAGCCTGGAACCAGGAATAACCCCTGAGCACTGCCGGGTGTGACCCAAAAACCACAAAAAAAAAAGAAAAAGAAAAGAAGAGAAGAGAAGAGAAAAAGAAGTAGAAGTAGAAGAAGAAGAAGAAGAAGAAGAAGAAGAAGAAGAAGAAGAAGAAGAAGAAGAAGAAGAAGAAGAAGAAGAAGAAGAAGAAGAAGAAGAAGAAGAAGAAGAAGAAGAAGAAGAAGAAGAAGAAGAAGAAGAAGGAGAAGAAGAAGAAGAAGGAGAAGAAGAAGAAGAAGGAGAAGAAGAAGAAGAAGAAGAAGGAAAGGAGAAGAAGAAGAAGGAGAAGGAGAAGAAGGAGAAGGAGAAGGAGAAGGAGAAGGAGAAGGAGAAGGAGAAGGAGAAGGAGAAGAAGAAGAAGAAGAAGAAGAAGAAGAAGAAGAAGAAGAAGAAGAAGAAGAAGAAGAAGAAGAAGAAGAAGAAGAAGAAGAAGAAGAAGAAGAAGAAGAAGAAGAAGAGATATGTCTGCCATAGAGAGGTAGGTGGAAGACAGAGAGGACAGGAGAGCAACTGGGGGGACATTGGGGTGGGAAATGTGTACTAGGGAGGGGTGTTGGGCATTGTATAACTGAAACTCAATCATGAATACCTTTGTCATTCTGTATCTCATAATAATGTAATTAAAACGATTGATTAAATAAAAAATGATGTATAAAGAAAACATTCAGCCTCATTAAAGTACTGTCAGAAGAGAGATAAGAATACAAATAAAAATCACAGCACAACTGTTGAAAACCCTAGTAAAGTCTGTGCACACAGCTACCACAAGAAGATGAAATTCAGTGTGGGCAATTCAGCTGGGGCAGCAGGGAAAGTTCTAATGGGACTAGGTTGCAATTCACTCTTGAAGAAATCACCAGGAGATCTGCAGGATGCCCCACATAGATGAGATGAAAATACCAAGACTGGACTGGTGAAATATGAAAGGGGCTTAGGCACTTGCCTTGCATGTGGGTGACCTGAGTTCAAATCCCCAGTATTGCAAGTGAGAGCCAGGAATCAGCCTTGAGACAGGAGTTAGCCCTGAGAGCACTGCTAAGTATGACTCAAAAATCACAGTCAAATAAAATGAGCGTATGAGCCTATGTCAAACAAACAAAAACTGCAGGCAAAGGAAAGGCTCAAAGTTCGATTCCCCAGCACGCAGCTGGAGCAGCCCCCATGGAAAGCAGAGCATGGGGTTCTGCCTCGACCCCTCAGGTCTCCACCCAAACTCCAACAAGCTGAACACCATAAAGCCATGCCCAATCCTTGCCTGCCTGACAGATCTCTCATTCACACACCTGTGTGCTGAGCACAGTTCTTGTTATTTCAATAGAGCTGGTTTAATCTAATCCAGTGTGAGTTTGGGAGTTATACTTCGTAGTGCTTGAGGCGCACTCCTGTCTCCCTGGCTTTGCTCAGCTGACCAAACGGTGCTTGGAATCCAACTAGGGGCATCGGCATGTAAGATCTCTGCTCTGACCCTTGGAGCTGACGCCATGACCCAGGATGAAAAGTTTGGAAAGGGGCCTACCCAAAGTCTCTGCTTTGTGAGCAGAGAGGCAGGCTGGGGGGTGGGCAGGTGACTGGTCCAACTCAGAAGATTTTAACCATCAGACCCCACATCTGTTGTCATGATGATTGTGCATTGGAGGAGGTGAGTCCTTGGGCTTTCTTCCTTTCTTTTTTTTTAATATTTTATTTAAACATCATGGTTTAATTGTTCCCCCAGATACAAATTTATTATTTTTTAATTATCTTTATTTAAACACCGTGATTACAAATATAATTGTACTTGTATGATTACAATCATGTAAAGAACACCCCCCTTCACCAGTGCAGGATTCCCACCACCAATTTCCCAGATCTACCTATCCCCCACCCCACCCACACCTGTACTCAAGACAGGCTTTCTTTTTCCCTCATTCTTTCACATTGTTATGATAGTTTTCAGTGTAGTTATTTCTCTAACTGCACTTATCATTCTATGTGGTGAGCTTCATGTCATTAGCTGCACCTGGCAAGAGCTGGTCTCCAGAATCAAGGACGAAATCGGAAGCCAGATGTCTGCCCGCCCTCCTCCCCATGCACCTCCCCCCTGGAGTACGGAGGGAGGGGGGAACCTGAAGACCACTAAAAGTCTACCTGAACCCACTTCTGGCCATCTGAGCTGGCACCCAGGGAAGGCCTGGAGTCAGGGTGAAAAGACAAGGACGGCTGGGGGCCTGCCAAGCTTCCCAGCACTTTCCAGGCTAGGGAGAAAGGTTCTGGTATGGGGCTTCCCCAAACCCCATACCTGGCAAGAGCTGGTCTCCAGAATCAAAGAGGAAACTGGAAGCCAGATGTCTGCCTGCCCTCCTCCCCATGCACCTCCCCCCTGGAGTACGGAGGGAGGGGGGAACCTGAGGACCACTAAGAGTCCACCTGAACCCACCTCTGGCCATCTGGGCTGGCACCCAGGGAAGGCCTGGAGTCAGGGGGAAAAGACAAGGACGGCTGGGGGCCTGCCAAGCCTCCCAGCACTCCTCAGGCTAGGAATAAGGGTCCCAGTAAGTTCAGTTTTTCTGATCTGTTAGTTCAGTGTGAAAATTTCTAATTTCAGTTGACAAAACTTGATGCTTAATTTTGCTCCAGTCAAGTTTATCGATGCTTTTTTTTTAGCTCCCTGAACATTTTCCATAATTCTACTCTAAACTTCTTGAGAGGATACCTATTTGTTTCCTACTTTTTAGATTATTAGAGGAGCCTTCTTGATTTCTGTAAATATGGGGGTGTACTGCAAAATTACTCCATTGGCAAGGCTGTAGATTGCTTCTTAAAATGTACAGAAATGGAATTCAGGGGTTACAAGATAAGCGTGGCCTCGAAGTGAAGCAGAGCGGCCGCGTTTCGGGTGTGGGTCCTGAAGAGGCTCTAGTCCTTGGATGTAGGCAGGCTCAGCAGAGAAAAGGTAGAGAGCAAGGCCGCTGTGGTTTAAAAGTCTCTGGGTACCCAATCACGGCAGGAATTGGCCCCATGTGCGTTGGGTGGGGACATCTTACCGGGATGGGTCCTGAAGAGGCTCTAGTTCTTGGATGTAGGCAGGCTCAGCAGAGAAAAGGCTACAAAGTTATTATTATACAAAGTTATGACTGTCATGAAATGTCTAACACCCTTCACCAGTGCACATTTTCCACCACCAGCAGCCCCAGTTTCCTTCCCCCCCCCCCTCTTTGCTCCTGTCTGTCTATGGGGCAAACATCTTCTCTCTCTCTCTCTCTCTCTCTCTCTCTCTCTCTCTCTCTCTCCCTTCCTCTTCCTCTCTTTCTCAGTCTCACTTTTTGGTCCCCCAATTCACAATACAGACCAGGCAAAGGGCCTGGGTTGAGGTGTATATGGGGTGCATTTACTGTACCTCCTTTTTCTCTACTGTCAGTGTAAAGAACACAGACTGTGGTAAGAATTGGGAGGCCTTATCTTTTCTTTTTTTTGTTTTTAATATATACATATATATAATATATATAAATTCTTCATCAGTGCAACATTCCCATCACCAATATCCTAAGTGTCCTTCCTCCACAACCCACACAGGCCTGTACTCTAGACAGGTTTCTACTTCCCTCATTCAGTCACATTTTGTTATGATAGTTCTCAGTGTAATTATTTCTGTGACTGCACTAAACGATCCCTGTGGTGAGCTTCATGTCAGGAGCTAGACCCTCCAGTCCTCCTCTATTTTGTCTCTGAGAATCATTACACAAATGTTTTTCATTTTTCTCAAAACCCATAGATGAGTGAGACCATTCTGTGTTTATCTCTCTCCCTCTGACTTATTTCCCTCAGCATAATAGATTCCATATACATCCATGTATAGGAAAATTTCATGACTTCATCTCTTCTGATGGCTGCATAATATTCCATTGTGTATATGTGCCATAGTTTCTTTAACAAAAAAGAAATACAAATGGCTAAAAGGTACATGACAAAATGCTCCACATCACTAGTCACCAGGGAGATGCAAATCAAAACAACTATGAGGTATCATCTCACGCCACAGAGATTGGCACACATCAGAAAAAATGAGAACATGCAGTGCTGGCAGGGATGTGGAGAGAAAGGAACTCTTATTCACTGCTGGTGGGAATGCCGTCTGGTCCAACCTTTGTGGAAAGTGATATGGAGATTTTTCCAAAAGCTGGAAGTTGAGCTCCCATACGATCCAGCTATACCACTCCTAGGGATATATCCTAGGAACACAAAAATACAATACAAAAATCCCTTTCTCACACCTATATTCATTGCAGCGTTGTTTACAATAGCCAGACTCTGGAAACAGCCTAGATTCCCTTCAATAGATGAATGGTTAAAGAAACTATGGTACATATACTCACTTTTTTTAATTTCCCCCTTTGACACTGTGGTTTTGTTTTGTTTGTTTTGTTTTTGGGTCACACCTGGCAATGCTCAGGGATCACGCCTGGCTCTATGCTCAAAAATCGCTCCTGGCAGGCTCAGGGGACCAGGTGGGATGCCGGGATTTGAACCACCGACCTTCTGCATGAGAGGCAAACGCCTTACCTCCATGCTATCTCTCCAGCCCCGATACTGTGGTTAACAATATTGTTACTGAGAGGTATCATACCTATCACCTTTATCTTCTTTCTTGTTCTGGTCCAGAGTGATCATTTCCAACTCTCATTCCAACTCTTAGAGAAGTAGGTCCCTTTCCCTTCTCTGCCCTAATCGCCCTTCCTGCCTTTTGTAACAAGCTTCCTAACATGGACTGGTCCTCCTGGCCCTTGTCTCTATTAATATTTGGATATTATTACCATACTATCATATATATACATATATACATATAGATAGATATCCCACAGTTCCTTGGTTTTCATCTCTGCTTGAAAGCCGGTTTGTTCTTGTCCATGTGCATGGACCTCTGGAATTACTCCTGACTCTATGCTCAGGAATCACTCCTGGCAGGCTCGGGGGACCATAAGTGATGCCGGGATTTGAATCACTGTCCTTCTGCATGCAAGGCAAACACCTTACCTCCATGCTATCTCTCGGGCCCCAATACTGGGGATTGAACTGCAGACAATTGCATGCAAGGCAAACACATTAACCACTTTTTCAGTGAATCTGACCAAAAGTCCACAAATAAAGCACCTAACAAGAGTTTGTCCCACACCTATAACCAACCAGAGAGATACACTTCCACAAGGTCATGGCAGCCCTCCACAGATCGATAGGGAGGGACCTGCCACCTGGTGTCCCTGTGGGGCCAGCACCACATCTGCGAGCCACAGTACTGGAGGAGGAGCCAGGGCAAATGATTGGCCAGTGTCAAGTGGGTACTCAACACTTTGCTTCCAGCCCTGCAGCCTGACATAGTACCTGGGGACACACCCACCTGCTTAGAAGGTTACAGCCCCAGGTACAGGGTCATGAGCATTATTAGAGGACCACATGGCTCAGAAGAGGGAACAAAGTTCTCAGTCATCCCTGGGATGGGTGGCCCATGGCCACATGACACCTATCTGGGCAGGTGAGTCTATTTGTCTTTACCAAGTGCGAGCATAAATCTTATGACTGCCACAATCAATGAGAAGTTTAAGCTGCTAAGTTAGTGTAGCAATTGCTTATTTGGTAAGAAGGTAAGCTGCTCTTTGGTTTATTTAGAAGTTGCTAAACTGGCCACTCTTTCAAGTTAGGCTCAAACCGTGAATCAAAAAAGGAAACAGCAGAGAAGGGGCATTTTTCTTTTTCTTCTTTTTTTGTTTTTGTTTTTGTTTTTTTGGGTGACACCTGGCAGCGCTCAGGGGTTAATCCTGGCTCTATGCTCAGAAACCACTCCTGGCAGGCTCGGGAGACTATATGGGATGCTGGGATTCAAACCACCATCCTTCTGCATGCAAGACAAATGCCCTATCTCCATGCTATCTCTCCGGCCCCAGGAACATTTTTCTTTTTCACATGTTGACCTAATGATATTCTAGTTCAAAATACAGCAACAATTGCTCATTGACGTGTACAACAAAACTCCAGGCAGTTATGCCTTCTGAAGCTTTGATGATATGAACACAGAATTGCATAATATTAAAGATTTTCCCCTTATAACAGAACTCTGTGCTTTTTATACTTAAATAAACTAGCTGCAAAGGGGTAAACAAAATGGCCTCAAATCAGAAAGACAGTAACAGACTCAAGATTACAAACAAACTCTACTGACTTAGTCATATTATATAAGTAGATAGAATATATTCAGAGATTTTGGGAGTGGGGGATCCCCAAGTAATGTTCAGGAAATGGGAGATACTCTTATTCATACTCAGCCCATCAGGGCTGGATAGTTCAATGCCTGGCTGGTTCTCATAGTATTGTGCTCCTCTTTTTAATTTTTTGGAGGGTTTTGGGCCACACCCAGTGATGCTCAGGAGTTACTCCTGGCTATGCGCTCAGAAATCGCTTCAGGCTTGGGGAACCATATGGAATGTCAGGGATCCGTCAAGGCTGGCACGCTCAAGGCAGATGCTTACGCTCTGCACCACTGCTCCAGCCCTATTGTGCTCCTTTTGCCTAGTGGTGCTGGGTTCAACCGGGCCACCTCACTAAAGCAGACAGTGGAAGGCATCAATTAGGTCTCTGTGCAAGCAAAGTGTGCATCTCTGACCACTGGGCAATCTTCTTGGCTCACTGACAGAGTTTTTAAGGTAGAACTGTTACTTTAGTTTTATTTCTTATTTTCTTTTAGTATTGGGTCACATCCAACTGTGTTCCAGGACTTCCTCTCGGCTCTGTGCTCAAGAGTTATTCCTGGTAGGGCTCAGGAGACCATGTTGGGTGCCAAGGATTGAATCTGAGTCAGCTGTATGTGAGGCAAGCACTCTACCCATGTATTATCACTCCGGTACTTTCCCAATAATTTTATGTGTGTGCAAACTAAAAACAAAAACCACATCCTATGTTGAATATGACAAAACATTTCAACCACACGACTAGTAAAAATGATATATTTAAGAAAAATGAATTGGTTACACATTTTTTTGTTTTGTTTTGTTTTTATTTGTTTTTTTGAGCCATGCCTGACAGTGCTCAGAGGTTACTCTGGGCTCTGCAGCCATACATTACTCCTGGCAGGCTCAGGAGACCATATGGGATTCCAGGATCGAACCCAGATCAGCTGTGTGTAAGGCAAATGTCCTCCCCACTGTGCTATCATTCCATCCCCCTTTGGTGGTTACACATTTAATATTGAAAATTTTAATTAAAAATAATCTATGCAATGCCTGAGACTTTGAATCCAGAAGGCTCCGGTTCAATCCTTGAGCACTCTCAGGAATGACTTCCAAACACAGAGCCTTGGACATTGCTGGGTATTGACCCCAAATCAAAATTAATAAATAAATATTTAAAAAAATAATAAAAGTAATATACATAGGCTGAATCTGTCCCAACTTTCTGTATTACCTTGGAATTACTTCACTATTATATTTGTTTCAAATATCTTTGTCCACCTCCAAAATAATGTAATCCGTATGAGCAGTTCTCCTATATTTTGAATGCCTAAATGATGTTTATACATAGTAATTTGCGTGGTTTTAAATATAAAGAACTTTTTAAAAGTGAGTCATCTTTCTTTTTTTTTTTCCGAATAATAACCCATAAAATCAAGAAGCACATTTAGCACAATTAGATTTATTTACTTATTTTTATGAGTCCACATTAGATATAAGGACACAGAAGATAATCTCAAAAAAAATTCAGCATATGTTAACATTAAATTCAAGTAAGGGATTTTTAATTTTTATTGAATAAATAGAAGCTAGAATTTCCTGTAGACAGACTTCTAGGATTAGGTATTACAAAAGTATATAGACAAGAGGTATAGTAGATATACTTGCTAACATAAACCATGTGGGTGTGACTACACTGTGGAGAAATGTCAGAGATAGAAAGTGAGGTGCTGTTTTTTAAAGTCAGAACTAGAATTGCAAGGTGTACACAGAGATGTCAAAAACCAAGCCCTCAGTGTGGTCCTGAATGGAAAGCAGTGGTTCTCAGAGTGGTTGTCAACTAAGGGTGTGTGTCAGGCAGAGGGAAAAGGATTATACGGACTTCCCATGGACAAAGGGTCCCCACAATGCTCACATCTTACAATGCATGGAACAGCCCTAGCAGAAATACTCACTAAGCAGAACTGCCAACCATGCCAAAGCTGGGCCTAAAGTCAGTATCAGGCCACTTTAGTAAGGAAATGAGCACTTTTTGCTGAAAGATGGGATGACACTGAGACAGAGGAAAAGGGATGTAGCAAGACCTGGGTGCTTCACTCTCTGTGACCCTGCAATGCCTCTACCAACTCAGTTGCAAAATGAGAAATGGGGATAAACCTGACACTGGTTTTCATTCTTGGCATGAGGCAATGCTATTTGCCTTCCCGTGATTTTACAGCAGAGATATTTCTTTTTTGGGGGGGTTGCTTTGTTTTGTAACCCCCCTACTATTTAAGAAATGTCCGATTTTCAGAATGCTGGAATGTCAATGCAAGGATGACTTGTGTTGGGGGGATGTAAAGAAATGATACAGTACCTGCTGCTGAGGGAAGAATGGAGAAGCTGCCATCCAAGGGAAGATGAGAATGGAGTCTATTTTGTAGGCATCTGGGGGTCAATAGTGGGAGATGAACCTCAAAGACAACCCTCAGAAAGAAATATTGTGTAGTATTTTTTTAAATGACTATGACTAATGTGTTAATAGACCTAATAAAAAGTGGGTGACATAAAAATGTAAATACAGGGAGAAAGTGTGTGTGTGTGTGTGTGTGAGAGAGAGAGAGAGAAAGAGAGAGAGAGAGAGAGAGAGAGAGAGAGAGAGAGAGAAGCATAGATGCTGGAGACATGAAAAAATAAAGACTTGTTCTAATAGGCTCATCAGTCAAACAATACAATGGAAGAAAGAATTAATGAGCATGAAGACAGGCCTGCAAGTTTCACAAATAAAGTGCAAATTAAAAAAAGATGTATTGGAAAAAGAAACAAGGAACAACCAGTAACTGGGGGATATCATAAATGGTATCATGTTATAATCTAGTGGAAATATTAGAAGAGAAAAAATAAAAGAATTGCAGAAATCAGGACTGAAGAAGGACAAAACTAGCAATACACAAAACAAGATTTCAGAAATCACAAAGAACTTGCTTGAAAAAAGAACATTACCTAAACATATCATTTTTGTGTTTGGGGGGGGTCCATGCCTGGTAGTGCTCAGGGGTTACTCCTGGCTCTGCACTCAGGAATTACTCCTGGCAGTGCTTTGGGGACCTTATGAGATGCCAGGGATCAAACTTGGGTCAGTCAAGTGCAAGGCACTTGACTACACATTGTCCTATTGCTCTGGCCCCAACACATACTATTTAGATCACAGAAAATTGAAATAGAGCATGTAGAAAGAAGCCATTTTGGAAGTAGTTGCTATCTCTTCAGAACTCACACATGCAAGTGAAATATCTAATGTTGAAAGAACAAAAATTCTCTCCAAAATTGAGGAATGATTCCTCAAGCACAAAATAGAAACCAAGACTTTTTAAATAAAAACAAACAAACAAACAAACAAACAGGGCTGAAGAGATAGCATGAAGGTAAGGCATTTGCCTTTCATGCAGAAAGTCATTGGTTCGAATCCTAGTATCCCATATGGTCCCTCAAGCCTGCCAGGAGCGATTTCTGAGCGTGGAGCCAAGAGTAATCCCTGAGCACTGCTGGGTGTGACCCAAAAACTAAAAACAAAACAAAACAAAAAAACAGCAAACAAAAACAAAATCAAAGTCAAAATCAAAACAAAACTAGAGTCATTTGTCTGTGGTAGAATCATATTACAAGAAATGTAGAAGGAACTTTTCAGACAAAAGTGAAATGATGCAGGTCAGAAGCCAGAGAAAGAGGGCAAGAACCTCCTAGAAGGTATTAAATGAAAAGCCAAAGATACATTTTATTTTTTTTTTATTTCTAATTGATAACAATTTTCTCAAAAGAATAGCAATGGTACATTCAATGACTGTCGCACATAGAGAAGTCAGCAGTGAAGGGACAAAGGACAGGAAAGTCTGGGTAAAAAAGGTGTTTGAAGTACTTTTGAAGGGTGGGGTATCCTTTGAAAAAGTGGGCTCCTTTGTAGTTGTGTGGTGAACAAGCCATTTCTGGTTCCCCGCTCAGTTTTGTTGGGACAAGACAGTGGGGTTCCAGGTGCTGTCTTGTCTGGGAGAGGAAACCGTACCTGAGTCCTGCCCGCAGAAGCCTAGGTTTTTCCAGAATCCATGGTGAGGCCTGGTCAGCCCAGTTACGCCAAGATCAGAGAAGTGCTGTTCTGCTTCATAATCTTCGTGTGAGAAGAACAAAAGGCCAGGAAATCTCTTTTTTTTTTTCTATTTAGGGTCTATGAATATTAATTCTCTGATCATCTACTAAATATCTCTTCTATCCAAGGACTGAAAAGGCTCAACTTGTGTTCAAACATTGCCTGAGGGTCACACTCCTAGGCTCCCCTAAATTCAGTGACTGCAGAACTGTTGGGGTCTTTAAGAAAGATGCTCTTAATCCAGATAAGTTTTTCAAGGAGGTTCAAATCCCACTGTCTCATGTGCAAGTGGAACAAACAGCTTTCGGGAATGGCTGTGTTCAGATGCAGACTGGGGTGGTGGGAACCCTGGAAAAGGAAAGAAAGTGGTTGAGAACATCAACAGCAGTAGGAACTATTAGTTCCCAACCTCAGATGCCCTCCTATTCCAGGAAGCCAGTGCTCAGCCTCACCCACTGCAATTTTGTTCCAGGGTGAGAGAAGGCTGTGCGGGGGAGCACGGGAATGGAGCGGTTTGCACAGAAAGTAATTTCGATGCTGAATGAGTTTAGAAGAGCTGCTCTGACATGCACACATGTGTTCAAGTGTGGCTGGGGCAGGGGCATGCCTATGTATTTGTAGGGGGGTAAGAGGGGCGTGGTGGGGTCTGACTTACCATACACACAGCCCTCAGCAGTAGGACCTTCTCCCAGTTGCTCACTCTGGAAAGTAGAAGCCGTGTTGGTGCAGGAAGAAAGATGGACATGAAAAGCAGCATGCAGAACACACATGCAAGATGGAATCAAACAGACACACAATGGATACACACAATATGGGGCACACAGACAGGACAAAGACAAACATGGAAATTGCTCCTGATATTGGGGGTACTCACAAAGTGCTCTCTCTTTCTCTCTCTCTCTCACACACACACATACATGCTGGGGGTCAGGACAGTTGGTGGGAAGCAGGCCTTTCTTTGCCTCCTCATGTCTGAATGTCGAGGTCAAGGCTCGATCTCTAAGAAAAAAAGCACTGAAAGACTCCAGCTAGTTCAGGGCTTAAGACCACTGCCTTGTACACAGCAGACCCAACTCAATCCCTGGCACCACACCTGGTCTCTTGGGCTCCACTATGGGTGATCCCTGAGCACAGAGACAGGAGTCATTCCCTGAGCACCAGGGCAGGTAGCCTCAAACCCTTCCTCACTCCACAAACAAACAAAAATGCAAAGAAAAGAAAGGACCAGAGACAGATTAACGCTGGCAGCTTGCTCTAGGGTGCTTTGGAGAGACTTTTTTTTTTCCAGAGAGAAAAGTGAAGCATGGGATTTAAAGTTTGCAAAAGATGAAGAGACTGCACAGAAATGGGATGCTAAGGAAAAGTGACATGAGCACAGCCTCTTCCTCCTCTGGGATACAGCCAGGTATCAGGCCACCATCAAATCTTACCTGCAAACAATTATTTCTCCAGTTCCTCTTGAATCTTCAGCAGCAGCTTCTCCTGTTCTAAGGCTTCTATGTACTTTGAGTAACACCAGGTTGGCTGGAAAAAGCATTTTCATGGTGAATTTTGGAACTACTTGCCACAGGAAATGAACAGAAGGTAAGGTGGATTTTATCAATGCCTTTCGACCGGCAGAGATTTAACTGAAGCATAAGACACCGGAACATGTACACATATATTTATACTTACATAAAAATTCTACAAAGAGCATTTGTGTGAGGGGCACATACCCAGCAGTGCTCAGGTTTTCGCTCCTGGTTCTGTGCTCAGACATCACCCCTGGCGGAGCTCTGGGAACCAAATGTGGTGATGGGGATTGAACCCAGCTCTGATGATGTGAGGCAAGTGCCCATCCTGCCTGCTGTATTATCTCTCTGTCCCACAAATGAAACTTCTTTTTTTGGGAGGGGGGTTCATACCCATTGGCACTCAGGAGTTATTGCTGGCTCTGCACTCAGAAATCACTCCTGGCAGGCCCAGGGAACCATATGGGATGCTGAGGATTTAACCAGGGTCAGCCACAAGCAAGGCACAGACAGACCCATTGTGCTATCTCCCTGACCTACAAACAGAACTTTTAACTGCATACCGCAATTTATTATCAGTCTACCTCACTTCATTTTAGTATAACCTAGTCATGATGAAGAAAGGCACTTTTTTCTATCATCTTCATCTGCATTTTTTGGATTCTCTGGCCCTTGGTAGGTGGCCTGGGATGAGCAGATGAAGATAAAAATGTTCTGTTATTCTGTGAAACCCTGGTGCAATCGCTTTGTCAATTTTATGACTATTATTCAGTCTAGAAAGTTATACTATTTCTATAATGTGATTTCAATTTATACTTATAAAATTAAAACAATATCATATAATAAGTGACATAGGTACATAAACATATTTATCTTAAATTAAAAATAATATATGCGTATAGGGGCCAGAGCTATAGCACAGCTGGTAGGGCATTTGCCTTGCACACAGCAGACCTAGGTTTGAGCCCTGGCATCACATATGCCTCCCCAAGCCTGTCAGGAGTAACTTCTGATTGCCACCAGGTATGACCCCAAAACCAAAAAAAAAAAAATGAAAAAGAAAAAAAATATACTTATTAAATGTGCTTGGCTTCCAAAAGTTTTCATTTCTTCTCAAAACCTGGAGCTACAAGATTATAATTGCAGCATATTCTCTTCCTCTTCTACCTCTTCCTTCTCCTCCCCTTCTTCTTAATAGACAAGGAAAAGGGCTTAAAGAAATTAGGTAATTTTTATTTCAGGCTTCCCGAGTACTGACTTAAAAAGAATAGTGAAAATGACAATGGGAGGAGCCAGAGAAATAGGACAGGAAGTAAGGTGCTTGCTTTGCATGTGGGTGATTTAGGTTCAATCCCAATATCACCTATGTTCCGCACTAGGAATGATCCCTGAGCACAGAGCCAGGAGTAAGCCCTGAGCACTGCTGGGTGTAACCCCAAAACAAAAAATAAAAATGAGACAAAAGCTTGGTATCTCTACTTCCATATTTTTGCACTTAACACCATTCCTCAGAATTAATGATTCCCCAAAGTTGGGCATTTTATTCTCTCAATAATAGCTTCATAGTCTATCTGTTAAAACTAACAGGGTAGATTAACCGATTTTGTTTGTTGTTGTTGTTGTTGTTGTTGTTTGGGGGTCACACCCAGCAGTGCTCAAGGATTACTCCTGGCTCTGTACTCAGAAATCACACCTAGCAGGCTTGGGGGACCATATAGGATGCCAAGAATAGAACCTGGGTTGGTCCTGTGTTGGCAGCATGCAGGCCAAACACCCTACCACTGTGCTATTATCCAGCACTGATTTGGTAGTCCTTAATAGTAGTACCCAAAGGGTCTGTTTATCACCCTATTATTATATTAGGAAGTAAATACTTCTGAGGCTGGAGAGATAGTGTGGTGTCCAGCGTTTGATCTATACGCATCAGACCTGGTTCAATCTCCAAGAGGTAAACACTCCACATGGGTCTTTAAAATACACATAAATTAAATTTGTGAGATTTCAGGCAGTGCATTACTGTGTCTATAAACTTAAAGCTGTAAATGTTTAAATAGATTATCACACGTTGTTTAATTTTATGACCTCTTCAAAGAAATAAAAACTTGAGACAAAGGCCTTGGACATTCTTTTCTTCTCGCTCAGTCAGAGACTCAGCACATAGATCATGTCTCTGGTTCTCTCTAACTGATTGTAGCCTGTCCACATCATCATTCCAGCCTCTGCCATAGAATTCTCCTGGGGGCTCAGGAAATAATTTTCCTCAATGATAATGTCCAAGACTAGCTTCCAAATTATGCTTTCTTGGAAGGTTCAAGGAAATTCCCTTCTAGACACTTGAGTGTTAAATGTTATTGCTTTTTGGTTTCTGGGAAACCAAAGGTGGTGGGGGGAATTGAATCCAGGTTGGCCACATGCAAGGCAAGCACCCTCCCAGCTATACTATGTCTCATGCACCTAATGTTAAAATGTTAACCTTCTGTTCAAACCAGCTCCCACTTCTTGGTCTGACATGTCACGCATTTTCTCTGGTGCAACATCCACAGGAGAGGTGGCATTTGTTATACTCACCTGCTTTCCGTAGACTGACATGCCCAGTCCTGTATCACTGTTCAATGTACCAGCTTTGGGTGCAGACCCTGAAATACTTCCACGATGTTTTGAGCTCTCCTGTAATGGCATAAAGAGATTCCAAATGAAGTACATTATTTCATATGAACAGTGTTCTGCTAAGTGAGGAGCCATCTTAGTCACTCCTAAAGTGCAAGATTTAAAGGTATGGAGTACAGCAGCTTTGGGTGAATGTCTGATCTCCACATAGAGCTGGGACAGGGAGCCAGACCATTCCAGGACAAATGAAGGGGTGTGGAAGCTGTTCTCTCTGACTACAAGGGAATATTCTAGACTCTGCTGGAGGTAAAGGGAATGGTGGGTAGGACATGCTAAGTGAAACAAATCAGACTAAGAAAGAAAAATCCTGGGTTTCACTCCTCTATGGGACCAAGAGAAACCAAGCCAGGCAATAGAAAATGTCCGGTGATAAGAAGACAAAAAGTAAGCAATGGAACCACATCCCACAGCCTCTGCCAGGTAAATCTATTGGCCAGCTCCACAGACGGGCACTATTCTTGGTAGAGAAGCCAGCCAAGTTGCTAAAAGTCATGGATATACTGAAAATTCTGGAGTGCCTACCAAAACTCTTGGGAGGGGGTAAGCTAAGTCTTCACCCTGCAAGAGCTCCAGCAACTACATCTACACTCCACAGTTGGCCCATGCCCGAGACCCAACTTCTCTGTATCATCACTGATCTCTGCAGAGACACCAAATTGACTCTAACTCCATGTATGCTGGTTGATGGGGTTGAAAACCCTGAGGCATGCTCAAAGTGATGGTGGCCAATCTTCCTTCACCTTGTACTTCCTAAAACCCTGGCAGCTATACCCACATCCTAAAGCCATCAACAAACATGCCAGCTGATAGCTTAGCTCCACAGATCCTGGAGTTTCTGAAATGTTTGCTGCCACAAGACTCCTCCAAATTCCTTGATACTAGCAGCTCAGTAGAAATGCACAAAATGAGATGGGAAATTAGCAGAGACATCACCTAAGCTCACAAAATGAAAACAACACAGAAGGCTCAACAAGCAGCAAACTGCTCAGTAAACCTTCAGAGAACAAACTTAATGACCCCAATGTGAGGTAGAGCAGATTTCACAACATTTCTCTTACTAAATATTTCCCCCAATAATTATATTACCATTTAATTGTAACAAGCCATATCAAATAAATTATCTTGTGTCTGCCAATGGAGAAGGCTTGGGGGGTGGTGGGAAACAGGATAATGGTGGAAGGAAGGTTACACTGATGATGAGATTGGTGTTCATTCCTGTACTATCCAAAACAGTATAAAGTTCCCTCCAGAGGAATTAAAAAGGAAAACTGCCATATGAGGACCTGTTGACTCCACTCCTGAGAGTTTCTGTGAAGGAAGAACCCCCCCCCCCCAATGCATTTCCCACCCTGCTGACTGCAGCATCATTTACAAAAGACCAGACATGGAAACAACCCCAGTGTCTGCTGATGAATGAAGGAGAGAGAAACGTGGGCAGAGGACCAGGGCATGTGGCTTAAGGGCAGAGCAGCCTGTCTTATCTGTGAGGCTGTGAATTCACCCCTACAGTATTGGCCCCATCTACTCATTAAGTGTGGTCACCTCTGGGTGGCATCCCCAATATTATGACAAATGTTTCCTCCAGAGCACCATAGCAAAGTATGTGTGAGCACCGCTACCACCATGCAAGCTAATCACTCCCCCCCATTTCCCCTTGAATTTCACAACCATATATGCAATCCCTGGACACTGGCACTACATCAATGTAAGAAATGAGAAGGGAGGTGCAGAGAGATAGCATGGATGTAAGGTGTTTGCCTTGCATGCAGAAGGACGAGTCCCCTGAGCTTGCTAGGAGTACCCCTGAGCGCTGCCAGGTGTGACCCAAAAACCAAAAAAAAAAAGGAAAGAAAAGAAAGAAATAAGAAGGGAGAAAGTGTATATGTACATGTAGTGGAATATTATTCCACCATTAAGTAGATGCCCTGGAGTTTTCTTAGGGCCAGAGAGATGGCTGAGCACATGCTTTGCAAGCGGGAGGCCTGGGGTTAATGCTCTGCTCCTCTGAACATTGTCAGGAGAGATCCCAGAGCACCAAATTGAGAATAATACTGTGTATTTCCAGATATGTCTCCCTAATAAAAAAAAGGGGGGGTGGATTTTTTTTTCTGAAAATATGGTTGGACTATGAGAGCACTGAGAAAAACATTATATGATGTTACATGTAGAATCTTAAAAGAATGTTCAAGTTCAAGATACTGAGAACAGATTGGTGGTCATGAAAAGCTGGACAGAAAAGGTAAAGGGGTTTAAGGACAAGTTCTAGCTCCAAATTAGTCACAGAAACATATTACAGTGTTTGATGATGGCCATTCATAACACTGTATTGCAAAGTTGATAGCTAAGAGAGTTATTAAAAGTTCTCATCATGTGGAAAATATGTGTAACTGTCTTTATGATGGATGTTAACTAGATATTTTTATGGTGATCACTTCTAATTTATACAAACATGGAATCAATATTTAGTACACCTGGGAACAATATGATGTTATATGTCAACTCTCATTTTTTTTTTTATAAAAGAGAGACAAAATACATCTATTTAAAGACAGACTGGCAGAGCAGATGAAAAAAAAAACAAACCAAAAAACTGTGATGCAACTCTAAGCTGTCTACAAGGAGACTAATTTGAATACCATGATAGAGGCAGCCATGAGAAAGAAAGAATGAGAAACACAGATATGTACCTCCAAGAGAGTGAAGCTGGGTCAGAGTTTGGGAGGAGTCTGGCAGCCCCTCACATAGTTATCATATGTGCTAGCGAGTTCATTTCCAAGTTCTCCACCCTCCACAAGTGACAATAAAATGATTTGTCAATACACAATGTTGCATGAGAACATTCATAGTAGTGTTTTTTTATCATGGTCAAAAGAGCATAAATAATCCAAATGTATGCCAACAGATGAAAGGGTAAGCAATATCTTCTATAGCCATACAGTGACTTATTATTTGATGATGAAAGGACTACAGACATATGTTACAATATGCCAATCCCTGAAAACAGACCAAGGAAAAGTAGCCAGTCAAAGCAAGTTCTTTATTGTATAATTTCATTGATCTGAAATAGGAAACAGCAGAAATAGATCAGTGTTTTCTGTGAGTTACAGGAAGAGGAGAGGAACTGCTAATGGGAATCGAGTTTCTTTTGGGAGAGGTGTGTGTGTGATAAAAATGTTCTAAAATTAAGTCTTAGTGATGGTTGCACAATTCTGATTCTACTAAAGCCAAAACAAAATACACTTTTAAAAAGTGTGAGGTCTATGGTATGTGAGTTCAATTTCAACCAAGCTATTATGAAACAAGAGTACTAAAATAACAGCAAAGGGAAGAAAGCATTTAACTGGACTAAAAACACATATGCACTGATACTCAGCAGCTCCACATGTGACCACAGAGACATCTACAGGCATTTAACCGTAGCACTTTTTGTACATGGAAAAATGGGAAGCAAATGGCCAATGACAGCAGCTATTAATATTTGCTTGTCCATACAAAGCATGACCCCAATAGACCCCAAAAAGTAGACAGTTAAAGTAGGCACAGAGATACCAGAGCATAGCACTCACCAACAAAAGGCACAAACTGTGGAAAACACCACTCAGAGAATCTTATGAGCATTTGTGTTAAGTAAAAAAATGAAAACTCTTCAAGTTACATGGGGAAAATTCCATTTTGATTGCATCCTCAGAATAAAAGCAATTAGGTAAAATTGAGAAAAGAGAGAGTAAAGGAGAGGGATGAAAGGACAGAGGACAAATAAAATAAAATAAAATAAACCAAAACTAAACCCAGCTGCCTTGATTCAACTGAGGTGTTAGACCCAGATTCATAAAGTTACATTGAAAACTGGATCTGGCAAACAGGATCTGGGGTGTTTAGGGACTAGACTCCAGCAGCTAGAAAAACTAAGCAAATGTGATTATATAAAACTAAAATGTTTCTTCTGCATTCACCCTACCCTTCCCCTCACTCCAAGAGACTCAGCAGCTGCCAGCCCACACCCAAAATCTTCCGCATAGAAGTGGTCCAGCTCCATAATTAATCTACAAAAGAACATGATGTCACTGTATTATTCCAGGTAGACAGTCCAGGAGAACTCTGAGATCTTCTAAAGAATGGAGACAAGTAGATACCCCCTTCTGCCTGAAGGCATAGAAGCCCCCACCCACATTTGATATCTTCCAAAATAGTAATGGCCCAGCTTCTCAACTGAACCTCATCAAGCCACCGAGCCACCATGTCACCAAATCACTCCATAGATCCCTCCATATTTCATAGTACTGATAGTTCAGTAGACGCACAGCAAAGATGATGGGAAAGTTGCATACAAGACCACAAAGCTCAATGAGTAAAAACAATAACACACAAGGCTCAAATAGCACCAACTAGCTCATTAAACCCTCAGACTATGACTTTAGTGACACCATTGTGAAGTACAACTATTTTCACAAATGTAATTCCATTGCTCTATCCTTTTTTTTTAGTTTTGTTTTTGGGCCATATCCTTTAGTGGTCAGGGATTACTCCCAAATCTGCAATCAGGGGTCACTCCTGGTGGTGCTCCAGGGATTTGGGGTTCTGGGGATAAAATCTAGGTTGGTTATATGCAAGACAAGTACACTACCTGATGTACTATCACTTTGGCCCCTTATTAATCTAACTTTTGATGATTCCATGTGCTTTTTTTATTGTAAAATAAATATGAAGTAAATTTGTTTGTCCTACTAAGAGGGGGGGAACTGGGAACATTGGTAAAAGGAAGGTCACAATGGTGGTGAGGTTGGAGCTGGAATATTAAATGTCTAAAATGATTGTATTATAAAAACTTTTCAAATCAGTATAATAATAATAATAATAATAAAATTTTAAAAGTTCCCGTAAGTAAAAGAAACTATCATTAAAATGAAAAGACAATCTAGTGAATGGGAGGGAACATTTAAACACTACATGTCTGATATTCAAGATATAGGAGGGTCTCACAAAACTCAAGAAGCAAAAAACTCACTATCAAAAAACTAGGGCGGAGACACCAAACAGAGCATTTCCCCCAAAGAAGACACAGGAGTGTCCACAGGAACATAGAGAGATACCCATCTATCACAGATACTCAGGGAAATGAATTCACAAGGACAGGGAAATGCCACCTGACACTAGTAGAAAGGCCCCTTGTCAAGCAGACAGAGATGAGAAGTGCTGGTAAGGTGTGGAGAAAAAGAAATCCTTTACTCTCAAAGTGAAAATGGGTATTGGTGAAGCCTTTGTGAAAAGAAGTCCAGAGATCTTTCAAAATATTCCCCATGGATCGTCCATAGGATCCAGCAACACATATCCTAGGTAGAACTCCCAGGATCACATCTGTGATATTACTGGCAATAGTCTAGTGCTGGAAACAATCCAAGTGTCTAGTGGCAGATGAGATGCTAAAGAAGTTGTGGTCTACAGGCCCATCCTGGAATACTAGTCAGATAGGAGAAAAGATGAACATCAGCCTTCAGCTGCTGCAAGGATACAACTGGAGTGGGTTATGCTAGATCTTACTCCTGGGTCAGTCAGGAGAAAAGCAAATAGGGAAAGATCTCCTTCAGGGATAGTTGGGAGTTAAGTGAATTCAAGAGACCAATCAGGGGCAAACATATGTAAATGAACCTATGAATTCAGACCACAGACCTTAGGCCAGCAGAAGAGGAGAGGGAGAAGCACCCAAGTGGAGAGTTTCCAGTGACTGTGAAATCGATAGTTTAGTGAGAATTGGGGTTGTGACATATTTGATCAGGCCAAGAAGGAAGCCTGCATAGAAAAGGGGGCATTTGAGATGCATTCACAGGAATTCCAATCCAAGCCAAATCCAAAACCAGCTTTGAAAGCCTCTAGAGTGTATATTCTCTAAGTGTGCCTCCAACACCAAAAATCTTCTATCAACTCTCCTAAATGGCAAAGCTTTTAAGAAATCATGAGTCAACTCCAAATGAGTTTCGACTTACCTTTGTAAACTTTTCATCTTCCAGCACCGATTTCTTTTTCTGCTTAACTGTCTGCCTTCTCTCTAAAACACTCAGAACTTTTTCATCCGTTAAATTCTTCCTAAATTCACAAAACTGAGGCCAAAACTTAAACAGGACCCCAAATATTGTCATCTGTATATATAAAAAAGAAAGCATGTCTCCGATTATAATTTTATACAAATGTACTAATTTAACCTAATTCACTATCATAATGGATTCACGATTCTATCTTCAACATCCAGCATGTTTCCGCTAGTTATTGTCTCCAGACTTCTTGGTGGAGTTTGGCTCAACACATGCTTATCATCAATGGCTTTTTACTACCAACAAGAAGTCTCTCTCTTTTTAAAAAATACACTTAGGGGCCGGGCGGTGGCGCTGGAGGTAAGGTGCCTGCCTTACAAGCGCTAGCCAAGGAACGGACAGCGGTTCGATCCCCCGGCGTCCCATATGGTTCCCCCAAGCCAGGGGCGATTTCTGAGCGCATAGCCAGGAGTAACCCCTGAGCATCAAACGGGTGTGGCCCAAAAACCAAAAAAAAAAAAAAAAAAAAAAAAAAAAAAAAATACACTTAAACACACTTAAAAGTCACTTTATTCCTTATGTTTCCCTAACCAATTGATTGTATTAATAAAGAATCCATTAGGACTTTATAAATATGAAATTGATGTTTTCTTTTAAAACATATACTGGTTGATCTGCAAACCCCTCTCCCGAACTTTCTATTGGATGCCAGCACTCCCTCCTATGCACTTCATGGGGAAACTCCTCTCACCACCCCCCTTTTCTTTCTTTTAGCGAAAGGAAATACCATTTTGCCTCTGGAAAAGCTCTTAAACAAAGCTGTAGATCTATGAATAAATCTTGAGTAACTTTTAAATGATATAATCTTTCTTTTATGTGAGAGCAAGAAAAGAACATTTAAAAAGCAGAGTGGAATCCTAGACAAATGCTTTCTATGAGGACACTCCACATTAAGTGATTAATTGTGATATTTATGGAGATAAGCTGCGTTACTCATGTCCCTGGGCCAAGTTTTCCCATTAGTTCCAGAGGCAAACCTGACTTCCAAGAGGTAGGAGTTGCCCGCATCAGATCAAGCCCAACATCTTGGTGCTGTGAATGGCCTCTACCGAATGCCCTGGAGGAAAATGAACCATCCCATTAGGCTCTAAGCCAGTTCTTCATGGGGAAGGAGGAATTTGTTATTTTTTCTAAAAAGTGAATGCTGGCGTGTTCAAGGAGTGTTGCATGGGTTTATTTCACTGCTCCCCTCGGCCACATAGGAAGATCATGAGTAATTCTCTTAATTTCTTGCTTCTCTTTTTGGGAATTCAAATAGTTTTATATTTGGAAAATCTGAATGAGTGAGAGACGAGAGAGAGAGAGAGACGAGAGAGATGAGAGAGAGAGACGAGAGAGAGATGAGAGAGAGAGAGACGAGAGAGAGAGGAGAGAGAGAGACGAGAGAGAGAGGAGAGAGAGAGAGAGAGAGAGAGAGAGAGAGAGAGAGAGAGAGAGAGAGAGAGAGAAGGGAACGCCATAAAGAAAAAGATAGGAATGACATGCCCCAAGTAGAACACACCAATTATTTACTTTTTGTGGGGGTTTTATTGTGGGGGGCACACCCTGAGGTGCTATGGGGTTTCTCCTGACTCTGTGCTCAGAAATTACTCTTGGCAGGCTCAGGAGACTCTATGAGATGCGAGGGAATCAAACCCAAGTTTGCTGTATGCAAGGCAAATGCCCTACTCACTGTGCTATTGTGGGCCTTCCAATTATGTATTTTTAAAACACAATTTTGTCATCGAATTCGACAGCTACTTTGGGATTGTGTACAAATCCCTAGAGATGGTTTGTCTGGTGAAATGCAGGTTTAACCTTGTTCTCAGGGGACTGGGAGATGGGTCAAGGAGCTAGAGCACATGTAAAGCATTTGGAAGCCCCAGGTTCAATCAATGGTGCCACCTATATCACCTGAAATGGTCCTCTGAGCAATGAGCTAAGAGTAACCCTGAACTTCACTAGGTGTGCCCCCCCCAACAAAAATATTTTTTATTTACATTATTTACCTACCACTCATTTTATGAGCTAATTCCCTGCTACAATATTCAGTGTTCATCTGAACTTTACTTTTTTGTTTGTTTGTTTGTTTGTTTTGGGGCACACCCGGAAGCACTCAGGGGTTACTCCTGGCTCTGTACTAATCTAGTTCTAGTCTCATCTCCTAAATTTACTTTTTTCACCCTCTTCATCTACTGACCAATTGCTGACCTTGGTTTCCTTTCCCAAACCACTCCCTCCTCTCTCTAATACAGTCATTCCCTTCTAAGTAGGTCCTCCTTACACTGGGAACTTGATTTTCTGACTAGAAGACACAAAACTCTACTCTTCCCAGAGTGACAGGGAAAGCTATGGGCTACTAATGTCATATTAAGGATAAAAACCATCTAGTTCTTGCAGAACTGTGAGAAAATCACCATACTTTTAGGATAGCAGGAAAATGTTCACACATGTGTCTCTCTCTCTTTCTCACTCTCAGAAACTGGGCAGTAGTTTAGGCCTGCAGACAAAGGGCTAATGTAAACTTTCAAGCACTTAGGGATGCAGATATGTGGGGGGGGGGAGTGGGGGGAGACAAGTAGAGACTTTCCTGAAAACTCTCCCTAAATGGGCTAGGCTGAGGCTCTTTGCTTACAATCAGGCCCAACCCTTCAACTTGGCTCTCAACTATCGCTGACTTTTACTCCTTTCCTTCACAGCATTCGTTCCTAGGTTCAGAAATGCAGTTGCTGCTACTGGTGGCAAAAGTAGGCCAGGCAAGTCACCAAGAAAGATGCCCTTGTGGCCATTTCACAGCCTGGGTGGGAGACTGGGTCCAGCACAGCCATTTCCTGCTTAAATGGGAGGTCAGAGAAAGCCAGCAGGGCATTGGGGCTACTTCAGATATGGGCCTGGAGCTCTGGAGGTCCTGAGTGAGGAGGCAGAAGTGAGAGCTGTGGCTGGAAAAAAAGGAAAGTGGACTTGGTTCTGAGAGGTCCGGGGGAGGGGAAATGGACAACTGACAAAGTGGCTCCAGAGCATGCTGCAGAGGGGATAGTTTGGGGTGTCTCTGAGGCTAGAAGTCTGGTGATTCACAGAACTCAGGTTGCACTGTGAGAAAGCTGAAAGGTAAACACTGGTAGAATCTCAGATGACGAAGACAATGGGCTCAGTGTAGGGTATGTTTTTTGTTTATTTCCTTGAGGGTCTTGGGATACATCCAGTGCTAATCCCAGTTGTTGTTGTTTTTTCTTTTTGTTTTGCTTTTTGGGCCACACCCAGTGATGTTCAGGTTACTTCTGGGTATGCGTTCAGTAATCACTCTTGGCTTGGGGGTCATATGGGTCAAAGAGAGATCAAACCACACCACCATCAGGTCAGTCTTAGGTTAGTGCCTGCAAGGCAAATGCCCTACAGCTTGCTCCACTGCTCTGGTCCCTAATCCCAGTTCTTGAGTCAGCAGAGGATGAATGCCAAGTTGGCTGCCTACCAAAAAGTGAGACCTTTAACCCCTGTACTAACTCTCTTGCTCTCAAGTACTTGGTTTCTCATTTGTTTGATTTGGGGACCACACCAGCTGGTACTCAGAGGACATGAAGTATTGGGGATGAAACCAAGGTTCCCACGGGACAGATCAGCACCTTTCCCTAAGGGAAAATGTTCTGAGGTGCTGAGGTAGCTGGAGGGAAGATGTGGTTTGGTGGGAGGTGAGGTTTCCTAAGAAATCGTCTGTGAACTTCAGCAGCTCCCTGTCCCAGGTTTAAGGCCTCTGCTTTAGAAAGTCAAGTAGAAGGTCTGAGTGAAGGGGCTATGAGAAGGAGTGCCATCTGCCCACCTGCACAAAGCAGCCAGCTCAGCCTGGAAGTAGCCCCTGACTTTCACCATCAGAAACCCTCTCTCAGGTCAGACCAGCTCTGGTTGGTTGTTAGCAAACGTTGGCTGGGCTAAGGAGTCCCCAAGATCTTAGCTGGGACAGACCAGTGTTCTATTCCTGGGCTTCCTCCGCTTCTCTCTCTCATGTGCTCTATCATTCCTCCCCAATTCTGCCTCTCCTAATGCATCATGTGGGTTGGAAGGCCACTTTTAGCTCCTTGAGGCCTGGGAACATAGCTGCCTCCCCAATCATGTAAAGGAACAATGGCCTTTTTTTCATGCCCCAAGACACCTATACCCCAAATCTCTCCTTCCTATTGCTGCAGTCACGCCAGGGTCCTCACAAGTACCCCTATGGAAATGTATTCTTCTTAATCATTTTCAAGAACATACTAATAGACTTTTCAAAACGCAAATAAATTCTGCTCGCCAAATCAGGTTTTCCAACTACTTATCAAAAAAAATAAGAGTTTAACTCAAGCAGGTTAACTGAAGGACTTTTGTGTGGGCCAGGCATACCCATCTGTTTTCTGATTCTGTGATCAGGATAACATTCCCATCCAGATAAATACGCAAATCTTCAGACATGCATATTTTTTATACACTAGTGGCAGCAGATATTTTTAAAAAGAAACGTGAATGATGAAAAAGGAAGGAAGGATAAGCTGAAGTTTTAGAAACTAGAAACAAATTTTAAAATTGGAAGTGACTTATAATCACTGAATTTACTATGTAGCAGCAGCAGCAAAAGTACAAGTAACTGGCTCTGTGGCCTCCATGCAGCAGCTTTCATAGAAGAGAACAGATATTTACTTGTTTACTTGTTTTAAAATAATTGGAACTCGGGCCAGAACAAGAGCACAGTGTGTGTGCAGTGGACTGAGGATAAGTTCCCTCCCCAATATCTTATCTGTTTCCCCAAGCACTGCCAGGAGTGATTTCTGAATGTAGAGTCAGGAGTAACCCCTGAGCATTGCCTGTTGTGGCTCCCAAATGAGAACAAAATAAACAAAAAGTGGACTTGGCACCAAAGTGACAGCACAGCACACAGCAGGTAGGGTGCTTGTCCTGTACATAGCTGACCCAGGCTAAACTCCTGGTATCCCGTATGGTTTCCGTGAGCACCATCAGGAGTACTTCCTGAGAGTAGAGTCAGGTCTAACTCTTGAGCACCACCAGGTATGGCCCTTCCCCAAATAACACACAAACAAAAAATGACTTTCCAAATATGAGAGCCCCCAGAGTTCTCAAGGAACATCCAGTTGTTGACTCAACTTGAAGGCCTTGTCTCACCTGGGCCTCTCGGAACACATATGGTCCCAGCTCCTTCCTGTGCTCCATGATCTTCTGGGCTTGCTCTTGTGGGATGTCGATTTGTAGAGTTGGGGGGATTGTGGAGTTAATAAAGCAGTTGATGATCATTGTGATCTTCTTTTGGATGGTGGCCTCATCACAGTGAGAATGGCACAGGTCCTGTGCGAGGAGGGGAAAGACAACAGAGATGATACAACCCCTGTGAGGCAATGCCTGACCAACTCACAGGCACATAGGTTTCAGTCCAGACAGACATTTAAATTCAACTGAGAGGGGACTAGAGCCCATTAAGACTCCCTGTAAGAGTCTCTCCCTGCCAGAGAGATTGCACAGTGGGTAAGGTGTTTGCCTGGCATGGAACCCACCCCTGTTTGGATCCCCAGCACAGCCTAGGGTTTCCCTAATCCCTGACCCTCTTCAGCAAAGAACCAGGTGTAGTGTCCAAAGCCAAACAAACATGACTAGAGTTTGAGGAACTGAAGACAGCAGTTTTTTTTTTAATCAATACAGGTTTTGTCTCCACCTTATCATAACTTCTCCAAGGCAAGAAGAGGCCACTGTGCCTCCATTTCTTAACTATAAACTGAATTAGGCCCAGGTCACTGGACCTGCCCCAGAAAAGTTGCATCTCTTCTGGGCCAGGGGCCTAGGAACATATTAAGCAGCCTGGGCACACTTGTCATGATATGAATAGAGACAGATACAGTCCTGGGACACAAAACAACCCTATGAATGGGTGGGAGCCAAGGCTTCCTCAGACAGAACTGCTTCAGGCCCAGGTGGTTTAGGCTCTAGGAAGCAAAAGGAACCAGAGTGCTGAGGCACTTCAAGTTGGCCAATAGCATCTCTTTTAGTTAGTTAGTTAGTTAGTTTGTTTGTTTATTTCCCACACTGGAATTGATCAGGGATTACTCCTGACTCAACAATACTCAGAAATATCTTGTGGTGGGTCAGGGACTATATGGAATGCCAGGGATCAAACCCAGGTCTTCAGCATTGAGGAGGCAAGTGCCCTCCTCAACGTACCATGGCTCTACCTGCTGACAGCATCTTTTAGGCTCTGCATTTCTCTAGTTACCATCATATAGTCCTCTATATGGAAGCATTTCATATGGTGATAAAATATTAACTAAGCTTGGTGTCATGGTGCAGATGAAGGGCTTTGATTTCTTTTATTTTTAAAGTTTGTCATCATACCCAGTGGTGTTTGGGGCTTCTTCCTGGGCTCTGTGCTTAGGGGTCACTCCTGGTGGTGCTTGGGGGATCCTAGGTGGTGCTCAGGATAAAACTTGGGGGATCCTAGGTGATGCCCAGGGGTCAGCCACATGCAAGCAAGTGTCTTAAGTCCTGGCCCTCCGGCCCTCCGGGTACTCTTTTTAAAAAACAAAGAGAGATAGCACAATGGTAGGGCATTTGCCTTGTCTGCAGCCAATCCAGGACGAATGGTGGTTTGAATCCCGGCATCCCATATGGTCTCCCATGCCTGCCAGGAACAGTTTCTGAGTGCAGAGCCAGGTGTGACCCCTGAGAACTGCCAGGTGTGACCCCCTCCCCCCCAAAAAACAAACAATAAACAAAAAATAACAAAGAGGCAAGCCAGGCTAATTGCTCAAAGGGTTGGAGCACAGACTGGGTAGACCAGAGCCCTGAAACTCTCTTCTGAGCACCCATGGCCCCTGATGGACAATCAGGTGTAGAGCTGGTAGGTTGGAGTGATAACACAATGGTAGGGCATTTGCCTTGCACACTGCTGACCTGGGATGGACCTGGGTTTGATCCCCGGGATCCCATATGGTCCCCAAGCCTACCAGGAGTGATTTCTGAGTGCAGAGTCAGGAGTAACCCCTGAGTGCCACTGGGTGTGGCTCAAAAACAAAACAAAACAAAAACAGGTGGAGAGCTGGTGACCCCAGCATTGCCCAAGTATGGCCCTGGTGGCCCATATAGCTGCCAGCATTACTTGGGAGGCCCAATGAAATAAAACAATAATAATGAGAAATAAATATGATAATATAAAATGAATTGAAGGTGAAAGCTTAGCTGGAATGATGGCATTACTTACTACGTTAAGATACATCATCACACAGGCTTTGGAAACTGAATTCTCGACCAAAAAAGTCATCCATGTTATATAGACACAGTTCAAGAAAAAAAGTTCTGGATTTTGCCATGAGAGGTCTGACTTAAGATTTGGCACAGGTGGTATGAGTGAAAGAAGCTTGGTATCATTGGTACCTGTGACAACAGGTGACACTGTTTTTTGGTTTTGGGGCCACATCAGCGGTGTTTAGGGGTTAATCCTGGCTCTGCGCTCAGGTCATTCCCAACAATGCTCGGGGGACCATATGGGATTGAGATGCTGGGGATCGAACCTGGACCAGTCACATACAAGGCAAGCGCCCTACCTGCTGTGCTATCACTCCGGCCCCAAGTTAACACTTTTTATTCCACTGAGCATCCTTCAGGAAAAGCCTGTTTGCAACACATGTGGTTGGTATGTTACTGGAAATACGGGGTTTTATTGGGAGGGCACTGCAAACAAGATCATAACATAGAATTCTTTCCTGAGTCTGGTTATAATTATGGACTCTGAGGTGTGGGGAGTGCAGACAAATGGTCTTCTAGCCATCCTTGAAATTCTGAGGGTGAAAGGGGAGAATTGGGAAGAATGGATCTCTACTTACTTATCTGCCCTCTTAGAATATCTACAGCCAAAGTTTCTAGCCAAGCTAATTTCCCTGAGCCCACCTCCATCCAAGCTAGTCTCACAAGCTTCCACATACACCTTACAGTCCTGCCATCCCTCTGTTCACACAAGTTAGTGACTTGTGTCCCCATCCCGTAGAAGGGATACTGCCTGTTCTTGGAGGGGATGAGCCAGAAGGACCACCTCACAATTTAACCTGGGTCTTTTCAGGTGCTCAGCTGTTGAGTAAACACATGCTCCCAGTCTTCCTTAGAGCACACACATACAAGCATGCAGTATTTTAAACCTCATCACATTCCATTAATCAGTAAACTCGAGTCAGTGATAATGTGATATCCCACCATCACTGTCCCTAGGTTCCTACTCTTTTGGGAGTACAGGCAGACTTTTAGGGTGAGCCCTCGTTGCTACATATACAAATCCTATCAAACACCACTCTCAACTGTGTTAGGTTGTTTATCTGTAATCCGTGGTCTCTGGTTACTTTCATTGTGAACATGGTTGGGAGGGATTCCTATAAAGACTTCTTTATTAAAATATTAAATAGAGCTATTTTCAGGACACAGGCATTTAGTATGTTTATAGAGGTTCTATATGCAAAAACTAAGCAAAAATTTTTCAGAGACATTCTTATTAGATTATAACTTTGGAATACCTTAAAAAAACCCAACAACATAATTTCTGAGCTCACTAATACCCTTCCCTACATAATAATAAAAATATAAATGTCTCCTCCATATTGGTAGAAAGAGAGAAAATTGGAATATTTTATACAGATCTTTTCCACAAACACACTAATATGTTAATATTCTTAATTCTTAAAATCTATTGACTTAAAATAATAATATAGATATGTTAATAATATGTTAATTAGTTATTAATTCTTAAAATCTCTTAAGATAAAATAGATATATTAATGCATTATTTTCTCCTCGAAACAGGACGTCCCCCCAAGCTCCCAATAAAATACCTTATATTTTTGTACTTCTTGCCAAAAGAGTACCCCATTTCCCAATAAATCTCCTTTTAGAGACACAAATCGCTGAAATTGTTTGGCGGTGATTGGATTCAATAATGCTTTACGGAAAGCGATGATTTCACCAGATGAAGATATCCACTTACTCTCCACAGGCTGGCCAGACAGAAAACGCAATGCAGAAAATGAGCTATGTTTTCAAGAGTAATGAATTCAAGTCAATTATTGGGCTAAAGTCTGTCTTGTTCTCTTCACTCACTTCTATCTAATCCTCCCCACTTTTTATTTGTGTATTTGTTTTTGGGTGATGCTCAGGGTGCAAAGTGCCTACTCCTGGCACTACACTCAAAAATCATTTCTGATACTGCTTGGGGACCATATGGGATGCTGGGAATTGAATCTGGGTCAGTGGGAAAGGCAAATGCCTCTTTCACTCCTCCAACCCCTCTAGTAATTTTTAATTTACTCTACGAATAAGTAAACATAGTTGAACTCTTGGATTTTTTTCCAAAATTTTTAGAGAAAATGATCAATTAATTATCTTGACTTAAAATGTAAGTGCCCCCTTGGAAAAAGTCTTCCTTCTCTACGCAATCCAGCAGGAGGCTCCCCAATGGTGCTACTGTCAGCTTTCTGGATGGTTGGAGGGTAGGGCCTGCACATCCCACTTTTGGAAACACCATCTTCACTTGGTCACTGAGGCAGAGGGGTCCTAACCCCACCGCATTTGACCTCACATTACAGTTAGAACCAAAAGTAGAACAAAGGATCATTAAGCTCCTGATGTTTTTGCAAAACCCAACAGCAGGGCCTTAAGACCTGCTTCTGAAGGTGCTAACAGTTAGTAATTTAACAAAGCCTATCATGAAACTCACCAGAAAATATTCTGGTATCTAGTGTACAATAGCACTGAATATAAACGAATTGTAAAAGACAAGCCCAAGAACAGTTTCTTTTCAAGAGAAGGGGTGTCTTGGAGTATATGGATCCCCACAGTGGACAAGCCTCTACAATCTGAAGAAATCTTCCTGTTTGCTTGTGGGTTGAGGGGTCCACTAGGGTGCAGTTTGTCTTTAACACAGGGCGGGATAAATCCAAAATGCATTTCATGGGCTCAAAAGAAAAGGTGTAGCAAGGCCAGTTCTAGCCAAGGCCTCACAAGAGAGAGGTAAAACACTGCTGAAAAGAGCTAGCTCTCCTTAGAGCTCAAAGGTCATTCTAAGTTTGACCTGGATTCCTCTGCATATACCTCATTCCATTTAAGATCATCATCAATTCTCGGGGATAAAGCAACACAGGCTAGTCCCTGGAAAGCCATCAAAAGCAAAAGAAAGGAAAATACATATTTATAAGTCCAAACACATGCTATAGAGCTGAACAGGTCAAGAAGAGGAGTTAGGATAGATTCCTAGCTCTCCTGAGCTCCAAACTCTGCAACTGCAGGATCTGGGGTGCTTAGATAGCCATGCCTGCCCTGGGGCATGGAATTCCCACCCAGTGGCCCCAAGAAGAAAATTTCAGACTACAAGAAAGGGCCACTTGCCTTCCAGACACCAATCTTCCTCTCTTGTTTCTGTAGCATGAGCTCTTCGGTGATGTCTTGCAGCTGAATCTAACAAGCCAAAACAAGGGGAGTGTTGTGTTAAATAAATAACGATGGGGCTGGATGGTGAAGGATGCCATCCAGCCCACGTGGCTCTGCAACCTCCATGCAGCCGGCGAGTTCCAGGCCCAGGTGAAATTACTCACTCACACGCAGCCATCAGGAAGAATCATCTTTATTCATGCCCTTGCCACCACAGGTGTGTGGCCTATGTCAACCTTTTAAGCACAGCTATATTTTGCTAGCCCTGCATCTTATCTCCTGTTAGCCATCTTCCCTTTGGGCTCCATGCGGCCCAAAGATCCAAAAGCCAGGAAGCCAAGCCGGGCCAAGAGAGAAACGGCAAAAGGCCCGAATCCCCTGGCTCAGAGGTTTATCTATCCTTTTCCAGACCCCTCCCAGAAATGGGAGGTCTTGCAGGTAGTAACACCTATTATCCGGTTCCCAAAACTCCTCCCAGATATGGGTGGGTCTTGGGGTACACCACATTTCCCCCTTTTTTAAATATTTTCATGCGCCAACGTAATAAAGTGAAAATTAATATACCAGCCCTTTTCAAAAACATATTATTTGCAAAATATACTTTACACCTGTAACCTAAAATTTTATTAATGCTTTTTTACCAAGCACTATTTTGGAACTTTCATGTTCCTATACTTTTAAACTATATTAGGGGAACTTCATTGTTCCTATAACTTTTCTATACACAAGTACTGCAGCATACATGCATAACATACATTTTAAAAACAGGCTAAGTACATTAAAATACACAGTAAAACATTTTGCAATTGAAAATATTAACTTTGAAAGACAACAAAACACATTTAAATCATAAAGAAAATGACTAAGACAAAGATGCAGGTGGTTAGAAATTAGATGTTAAAATGGGCTAATCTGTATTACCTCCCTTATATTTTTATTTTTTAACCACTAACTAATTAAAACTTATTCCATCACCAACTATGAGTAAAATATTACTACCCACTAATTTTCTACACCTAAAACCATAGTTTAGATTAATTTGTCCCACGCTGATCTCACCACGTGGCTTTTGTAAACTTTTAAAGTTCAGATGTTGGTTTGTCCCACGCTGATCTTACCACGTGGCTTTCTTCCGTAGTTCCAGGCTCCGCTGCCGGTTTGTGATCTGGAGCGAGGATTCCAGGTTTTTCGCTTTTCCGGGCAAAGCTGAGCCCAGCCAAGCCGATCCCAGCCGAGCCGAGCTGAGCCGAGCCCAGCCGCTTGGAGCTTTTCGCAGCTTTTTTTTTTCTTTGGGCGCACTTTGCAAGCAAGTTTTCGGCCACTTTTCTGATGCTGGAGGGGCTTCACCGCTGCCTTATTTTTCCCTCCGGGCGCACTTTGGAAGCAGCTTATGGATGTTCAGAGTTTCAAGTGATTTAAACTAAAAGTTCAGTTCGAAATTTCCAAAGTCGAAATCCAAATTCAAGCCAAAGGTCATTTTTAGAAAATCAGTCCACTTTAAATACAGTCTTTTTTCTCCTCCGTTTCCAATTTAGACTTTTAATAAGTTTTTGAAGAGGCCGAGGTTTTTGGTTTTTGTAACAAAGTTTTAGTTCTGGGCCTTGGCCAGAGGTGGTGCAAGCTTTCACCTCTCTTGTTTTAATGGCCTTTGAACCCCAGTCCCCAGGCCCGTGCAAATCAGGGGCAAAGTCCACAAACTATACTTCTTCTGAGCCCAGCCCAAGATTGCTCACAATTAGCGAATTAATTCATGCGACTGCGGGGAGCGCTGGGCTCGACATAACTTGCCCAGAGGACATTACAATTTACCCAGGAGCATGCCCTTTCATGTTAAAGACTGGCATTGTGGGCCCGCCACCACCAGATACAATGGGATTGATTCTCGGCAGAAGTTCCCTCAATGTAAAGGGTATATCAGTAACCACAGGTGTCATTGACTCAGATTCAAAGGGAGAAATTGTTGTAGTAATTACGGTACCGTATACTTGGACTTTCAAAAAGGGGGAGGCAATTGCCCAGATAGTAATAGTGCCGTATGTCAAATTTGGGACTTCAGATAAGACACGAATTGGAGGTTTTGGAAGCACAGATCCAGGGGCCGCCCATAACCCAATTATCGCTTTGGTTACTAAATTTAAAGAGGAAAATCCGATGATTAAACTTCACTTTCAGGGGCGACCCTTTAATGGAATGATAGACACCGGGGCGCAAATCACAGTAATTTCTGATAAGGAATGGCCAGAAAATTGGCCTCTACAAGAAATTCCATACTCGCTAGAAGGAGTAGGAGGTTTAAGTTCCTGTCTGTTAAGTAAAAGGACTATGGTAGTTCACGGCCCAGAAAATCAAAAGGCCATAATTAGACCTCATGTGGGCCCTTTCTCACCTTCTCTGTGGGGTCGCGACCTACATAAGCAGTGGAAAGCTGAATTCCACATCCCATTAGCTCCAGAAGAGTCTGGAACTTCTCCTGAAATGAAAACTCAGAATTTTTGGTAGGGGCCACTGACAGAAAGAACCCAGCACCGATAAAAATAAAATGGAAATCTGATGAACCAATTTGGATAGGTCAGTGGCCCCTTAAAATTGATAGATTAAAGGTGCTAACAGAATTAGTGGAAGAACAGCTAGAATTAGGGCATATTGAGCCTTCATTTTCTCAATGGAATTCGCCTATATTTACCATACAAAAGAAGTCCGGAAAATGGAGACTGTTGATGGATCTGAGAGCAGTAAACATATCTATGGTACCCATGGGAAAATTGCAAACAGGTTTACCATCACCTGTAGTTATCCCAAAGGAATGGCCACTAGTCATAATTGACTTGAAAGACTGTTTTTACCATATTCCTATTCACCCGGATGATAAACACCGGTTTGCATTCTCAGTTCCTTCTATAAACAATACCCATCCCTGCCGGAGGTTCCAATGAACTGTCCTCCCCCAGGGCATGCTGAATTCCCCAACAATGTGTCAATTTTTTGTAGATAAGATTTTGAGCCCTGCTCGAGAAAGATTTCCTCAAGCCATGATCTTTCATTATACTGATGATATTCTTATCACAATGAACAATGAAACAGATCTACAGGATGTATATTCTTTTGTTATTGACTGTTTGCAAACAGCAGGACTGAAAATAGCTTTAGAAAAGATACAGACTATGCCACCATATCAATACTTGGGTTTTATTTTGGACCGAACGTCTATACGTCCACAAAAAATCTCCATCAAAAAAGAAAACCTCAAAACACTTAATGATTTTCAGAGACTTTTAGGTGACGTGAATTGGCTCCGGCCTGCGCTAGGAATCCCAAATGCAGAACTGTCTAATTTGTTTAAAACGTTGGAGGGTGATTCTGCCCTAGACAGCCCGAGAAATTTAACTATAGAGGCAAAAAATGAATTGGACTTCTTCTTGAACAGGTTGCAACAATCATTTCTCTCAAGATTCATCCCGGAACGCCATTTTCAGGGAGGGACTTCAGAGCATAAAAACCGGCTAACCTTTGCAAAAGCTGGCTCCCTGTGTGTGACACAAGGCGGGGAAAATCCGCGAAAGTACACCGGCCCAGTGGGGCTCAGCTGTGAAAGACTGTGAGTGTGACCTGTCTATGTCTGTCTACTGTCCTCTTGCGTGAAACTCTTGCGAGTGGGGCAAAAAGAGCCTCCAGAAACCTCGCTCGCCCAGACGCCATTTTCAGGGAGGGACTTCAGAGCATAAAAAACGGCTAACCTTTGCAAAAGCTGGCTCCCTGTGTGTGACACCAGGCGGGGAAAATCCGCGAAAGTACACCGGCCCAGTGGGGCTCAGCTGTGAAAGACTGTGAGTGTGACCTGTCTATGTCTGTCTACTGTCCTCTTGCGTGAAACTCTTGTGAGTGGGGCAAAAAGAGGCTCAGAGGAGCACGGCCGCTCCGCTTCGCTACACGGCCGTGCACTCTTTCTAAGGAAAGAACTCCATTGCAACAAGAAGGAAAAATCACACTAAGAACGGCGCTATATCACAGAAGCAAACATTTCTCTCTGGACTGTCTTCTCTGTTGCATGCTCGGGCCTAAGATTTGACCCAGTGTGAGGCTTCATCCACGGAGGACTCCCCTCCCTTAGAGGCAAGTCAGCCCATCCAGAAAGGGAGGAGCCAGAGGAGTGTGCTGCCTACATCATATAGACAATGAATACCACCACAACACGTAGAAAAACCCACAATACAAGTGTGACAATGGGGAAACAACGCAGGCCAGCATCAGACATAGAGAATGAAGATGACAATTCTGAGGACCAGATAATGACTGAACAACTAATCAACCTCTCAGATAAGGACTTTAGACTAGCAATATGGAAGGTGCTCAACAGACTCCAAGAAACCATGGATCGAGTTGAACAGAACACTAATAAGAACCAAGAAAATATGAAGGCAGAAATGACAAAACTCCAAACTGAAATAACATGTCAACTAACAGGCCTGAAAAAGTCAGTAAACGAAGTGAATGACAAAATGGATAAGCTCTGGGACAGGGTATCAGAAGCTGAGAATAGACTTGGTGCTGTGGAAGATGAGATACATAACAATTCCATACAGCAGGAGAGATTGGACAAAAAACTTAAAGCAAATGAGCAGACAATGGAAAAATTAGTCAAAGAATGGGAACAGACGAAAATAGAAGTCTATGATAAGATCAACAGAAACAACTTAAGAATCATTGGAGTCCCAGAGACCCAGGAAGAAAATTTCCAGGAAGAATCAATGGTCAAGAACATCATTAAAGAGAAACTTCCAGAGCTAAAGAATATATGTGATCAAATCCTGCATGCCCGAAGAGTACCAACCAAAAGAGACCCCAGAAAAAACACCCCAAGACACATCCTAGTCACAATGACAAATCCCACAGATAGAGACAGAATTCTGAAAACAGCAAGATCAAAAGGGGAAATCATGTTCAAGCAAGCTTCCCTGAGATTTACAGCAGACCTGTCACCAGAAACGCTCAATGCCAGAAAGCAGTGGTGGGATATTGTGACAAGACTGAATGAAATGAATGCTTCACCCAGAATACTATACCCAGCAAAACTCACTTTCCGGTTTGATGGAAGAATACATGGTTTCACAGACAAAAAACAGCTCAGAAACTTCACAGACACAAAACCAGTCTTAAGAGAAAAACTGAAAGACCTAATCTAAGACAAGACTACCCAAAAGACACACCAAATTTTGAAATAAAGATGGCGTTAAATCCCAGGACAATTATTTCTCTCAACATCAATGGACTAAATGCACCAGTTAAGAGACACAGAGTGGCTAAATGGATCAAAAAACTCAATCCAACCTTCTGCTGCCTACAAGAAACGCACCTGAATAGTCAGAACAAACATAGACTCAAAATAAAAGGCTGGAGAAAAGTTATCCAAGCAAACAACACCCATAAAAAAGCTGGAGTGGCCATACTAATATCAGATAATGCAAACTTTATACTCAGGAAGGTTGTAAGGGACAAAGACGGACATTTTATATTAATCAAGGGGTACGTAGAGCAGGAAGAATTCACTCTCCTAAACATATATGCACCGAATGAGGGGCCAGCAAAATATTTAATACAACTGTTGACAAATCTGAAAAATAATATCAACAACAACATAATAATTGTGGGGGACCTTAACACGGCTTTGTCAACACTGGACAGGTCAACCAGACTGAAACCCAACAAGAATATACTAGACCTGAGGAGAGAAATGGAAGAAAGAGGCCTAGTGGATATATATAGGACACTCCATCCCCAGAAACCTGGATACACATTCTTCTCCAATGTACATGGGACATTCTCCAGGATAGACTACATGCTGGCACATAAAACATACCTCCATAAGATCAAGAGGATAGAAATTTTGCAGACTACCTTCGCTGACCACAAGGCTCTGAAATTATTTGTGAACTCCAAAGGGACTCAGAAGAAACACTTTAACACCTGGAAGTTAAACAGCCTCATGCTCAATAACCAGTGGGTCCGAGATGAAATCAAGGAGGAAATCAAAAGGTTCCTGGAAACAAATGACAATAAAGACACAAACTCTCAGAACTTATGGGACACAGCAAAAGCAGTACTGAGAGGAAAATTTATAGCTTTGCAAGCACACATCAGGAAGGAAGAAGGAGCTTACCTGAGTAGCTTAATGACACAGCTAATAGAACTAGAAAATGCTCAACAAAAGGACCCAAGAATAGGAAGACAGAAGGAAATAACAAAGCTGAGAGCAGAAATCAACGAAGTGGAAACTCAAAAAACAATCCGAAAGATCAACGAAAGCAGAAGTTGGTTCTTTGAAAAAATAAACAAGATTGATAGACCACTGGCAAACCTAACAAAGAAAGAGAGAGAGAGAAACTTGATAACTCGTATCAGGAATGAAAAAGGAGAGATCACTACTGATATGACAGAGATTCAAAGGGTAATCAGAAACTACTTTGAAAAACTCTACGCCACTAAAAATGAGAACCTGGAAGAAATGGATAAATTCTTGGACTCTTATAATCTTCCACGGTTGAAGGAAGAGGATGTAGCATATCTAAACACCCCCATCACCATTGATGAAATTAAAACAGTAATCAAATGTCTGCCGAAAAACAAAAGCCCAGGTCCAGATGGATTCACTAATGAATTCTATCAAACTTTCCAAGAGGAACTACTGCCAATCTTGGCAAGACTCTTTCATGAAATTGAACAAACAGAAATACTTCCAAATAGCTTTTATGAAGCCAACATCACCTTGATACCTAAACCAGACAGAGACGCTACCAAAAAAGAAAATTACAGACCAATATCACTGATGAATGCAGATGCAAAGATCCTCAACAAAATCCTGGCAAATAGGATTCAATGCCTCGTTAAGAAGATCATCCACTACGATCAAGTAGGTTTCATCCCAGGAATGCAAGGCTGGTTTAACATCCGTAAATCTATCAACATAATACACAACATCAATAACAAGAAAAATAAAAACCACATGATCATATCAATAGATGCAGAGAAAGCATTTGATAAGGTCCAACACCCATTCTTGATCAAAACTCTCAGCAAGATGGGAATGGAGGGAACCTTTCTCAATATAGTGAAGGCCATCTACCACAAGCCAGTGGCAAATATTATCCTCAATGGAGAAAAACTGAAAGCCTTCCCTCTAAATTCTGGCACAAGACAAGGCTGTCCTCTCTCACCACTCCTATTCAACATAGCACTGGAAGTACTTGCTATAGCGATTAGGCAAGAAAAGGATATCAAGGGAATCCAGATAGGAAAGGAAGAAGTCAAGCTCTCACTGTTTGCAGATGACATGATACTCTACTTAGAAAACCCTAAAGACTCTATCAAAAAGCTTCTAGAAACAATAGACTCATATAGCAAGGTGGCAGGCTACAAAATTAACACACAAAAATCAATGGCCTTTCTATATACCAATAGTAATAAGGATGAAATGGACATTAAGAAAACAACCCCATTCACAATAGTACCACACAAACTCAAATATCTTGGAATCAACTTGACTAAATATGTGAAGGACCTATACAAAGAAAACTATTAAACTCTGCTCCAAGAAATAAGAGAGGACACACGGAAATGGAAACACATACCCTGCTCATGGATTGGCAGGATTAACATCATCAAAATGGCAATACTCCCCAAGGCATTATACAGATTTAATGCCATCCCTCTAAAGATACCCATGACATTCTTCAAAGAAGTGGATCAGACACTTTTGAAATTCATTTGGAACAATAAACACCCTCGAATAGCTAAAGCAATCATTGGGAAAAAGAATATGGGAGGAATTACTTTTCCCAACTTTAAACTGTACTACAAAGCAACAGTTATCAAAACAGCATGGTATTGGAATAAGGATAGGTCCTCAGATCAGTGGAATAGGCTTGAATACTCAGAAAATGTTCCCCAGAGATACAACCATCTAATTTTTGATAAAGGAGCAGGAAATCCTAAATGGAGCAGGGAAAGCCTCTTCAACAAGTGGTGTTGGCACAATTGGATAGCCACTTGCAAAAAATTAAACTTAGACCCCCAGCTAACATCATGTACAAAGGTAAAATCCAAATGGATTAAAGACCTCGATATCAGCCCCAAAACCATAAGATATATAGAACAGCACATAGGCAAAACACTCCAGGACATTACAGGCATCTTCAAGGAGGAAACTGCACTCTCCAAGCAAGTGAAAGCAGAGATTAACAGATGGGAATATATTAAGCTGAGAAGCTTCTGCACCTCAAAGGAAATAGTGCCCAGGATACAAGAGCCACCCACTGAGTGGGAGAAACTATTCACCCAATACCCATCAGATAAGGGGCTAATCTCCAAAATATACAAGGCACTGACAGAACTTTACAAGAAAAAAACATCTAACCCCATCAAAAAATGGGGAGAAGAAATGAACAGACACTTTGACAAAGAAGAAATACGCATGGCCAAAAGACACATGAAAAAATGTTCCACATCACTAATCATCAGGGAGATGCAAATCAAAACAACGATGAGATACCACCTCACACCCCAGAGAATGGCACACATCACAAAGAATGAGAATAAACAGTGTTGGCAGGGATGTGGAGAGAAAGGAACTCTTATCCACTGCTGGTGGGAATGCTGTCTAGTTCAACCTTTATGGAAAGCGATATGGAGATTCCTCCAAAAACTGGAAATCGAGCTCCCATACGATCCAGCTATACCACTCCTAGGAATATACCCTAGGAACACAAAAATACAATACAAAAACCCCTTCCTTACACCTATATTCATTGCAGCTCTATTTACCATAGCAAGACTCTGGAAACAACCAAGATGCCCTTCAACAGACGAATGGCTAAAGAAACTGTGGTACATATACACAATGGAATATTATGCAGCTGTCAGGAGAGATGAAGTCATGAAATTTTCCTATACATGGATGTACATGGAATCTATTATGCTGAGTGAAATAAGTCAGAGAGAGAGAGAAAAAAGCAGAATGGTCTCACTCATCTATGGGTTTTAAGAAAAATGAAAGACACCCTTGTAATAATAATTTTCAGACACAAAAGAGAAAAGAGCTGGAAGTTCCAGCTCACCTCAGGAAGCTCACCACAAAGAGTGATGAGTTTAGTTAGAGAAATAACTACATTTTGAACTGTCCTAATATTGAGAATGTATGAGGGAAATGTAGAGCCTGTTTAGGGTACAGGCGGGGGTTGGGTGGGGAGGAGGGAGATTTGGGACTTGGGTGATGGGAATGTTGCACTGGTGATGGGTGGTGTTCCTTTTATGACTGAAACCCAAACACAATCATGTATGTAATCAAGGTGTTTAAATAAAAAAAAATTATGCATTAAAAAAAAAAAAAACATGGCTTGCCAGGGGTGTCCTGCTTCCTGGCTTGGGCACTCATATATCTTCACAGTTACAGTGCTCACTGGTGATCAAACCCCATATTGTGGCACTCACATATAATTGGCCACGGTGCAGCTGGAAATCATTTACCAGGGGTCGTAGAGAGCAGGATCATGAATCGTTCTTGTGGGATGCAGGAGGATGCACACTTACCACCTTCATCTTTGTGTTATTCCTCCAGGTCCTAGTTAAGGTCTTGTTTTTAAATTTTTTTAAATTAAATTTCATTTCAGATTATTGTGAGCCTCCAGGAAAATAGGAACCTCTTTCAGAGAATCCTAGACTAATTGGTGCAATAAGTGCACTGGCTCTGCAATGCCAGAGAATTCTGGGATTACTATAGTGGTGTTCTGGGGCCTCAAGAATTTGTGGTGGGGACTGTGTGAAGCTGAGAGTTGAACTTGGATCAATAGCACGCAAAGCACAAAATTGTGTATCCCATCTTTCTGGCCTTTAAGCATTTTACATCCTTCACTCAAGGATCAACTGAGCTATTGAAGGAACTTGGTTTCCACTTACTTCTTTTTTTGTTTGTTTGTTTTTGGTTTTTGGGTCACACCCGGCAGCGCTCAGGGGTTACTCCTGGCTCTACGCTCAGAAATTGCCCCTGGCAGGCACGGGGGACCATATGGGATGCCAGGATTTGAACCACTGTCCTTCTGCATGAAAGGCAAACGCCTTATCTCCCTGCTATCTCTCCATCCCGGCTCCCACGTATTTTAAAATATAAAGCTCGAGACATTAGTTTTTATCTCCTCCCACTTCATACTCTTTTAGTTTTTCTGTAGTATCAACAATGCATCCTGGGGACGTAGTACTTATCTATTATGACTTGGATATTTATGACCCCTTTTTATCTGTTGATGTTAACACCCCTAAAGTGATAGTATTAGGGGATGGAATGGTTGGAATATAATTAGGGTTAGATAAGGCTTTTACTAAGAATTTGATGATACTTCGATCCTGAATTTTAGCCTACAGAATTGTACTAAATAAATTCCTATTAATTTTGTCACCCAATCTATGGTATTTTGTTAAAGCAGTACAAGTTAACAAAGACTGTCTTCTTATTCTAATTTTTACTCCCTAAAGTCATCTAGAAACATCAAGGTTAATCTATATAGGCTCTTAGATGTTTATCATTGTTTTGCTATTTGTACATTTAAACTGTATCTTTTATTCTCAAATGCCCAATAAAATCACTTTTAATTCAAAAAAAAAAAAAAAGATTCATCCCGGGAGAGAAGGTTTCTTTATTAATTTTCCCTACAAAAGAAACCCCTACGGGGGCATTGATGCAACAGGCAGGTCCCCTGGAATGGGTATATTTACATAACAAACAGCCTCGGTCTGTGATATCTTATTTGGATTTAATTTCAGAACTCATTATCAAAGCAAGACTCAGATCTATATCTTTACTAGGATTTGACCCTGATATATTAGTATTGCCAATACCAAAAAAGGAAATTGAGTCAATATTGCCTCTTAATGAATCTTTACAAAGGGCCCTTTCAGATTTCACAGGAGAAATTTCCTCTCATTATCTACCAGGAAAGACATGGGACTTTTTGAAAAAGACTCAGTTTGTTATTTCTTCTATCGTTCGAGACTCTCCTATCCCCAATGCGAAGGTTTTTTACATAGATGGGTCCAGCGGGGGTAGGGGTGGGATAACTGGAGAAAACATGAATATAACTATAGATACCAAGTATAAGTCAGCACAGAAAGTTGAATTAGCAACGTTAATTTACCTATTAGAAAATGTATCTGACGCCATGAATGTTGTCTCTAATTCTTTGTATGTGGTAAATTTATGTCCTGTGATAGCCACGGCCTCTCTCAATGCTCATAGCCCAATTATACAGAATTTACTACAAACATTACAACAGCTTATTCAAAAACGAACTGAACCCATCTTCATCACGCATATTAGAGCCCACTCAGGTCTTCCAGGGCCAATGGCTCAAGGAAATAAAACTGCAGATTTGTTGGCAATGCCTATATTCAAGTCACCTACAGAAGAACATACAGCTTTACACACAAATGCTCGCCGCTTACATGTAAATTACCAGATTCCCTGGAGGCAAGCTAGAGAAATTATAGAAAGGTGCGACATATGTGCCCCATTAGCAAAAAAGACTCACATAGCAGGAGCAAACCCAAGAGGCTTACAGTCGAATGAACTGTGGCAAATGGATGTAACTCAAACAGATTTATTTCCAAAGAAACCTTATCTTCATGTGGTGGTGGACACTTATTCTCGATTTATTTGGGCAATCCCTATGTCTTCCCAAAAGTCTAAGGCAGTTTGCAGTTTTCTTTTACAATGCTTTTCAGTTATGGGTGTTCCGTATTCCATTAAAACTGATAATGGACCCGCCTATATCAGCAAAACTTTTGAATTCTTTTGTAAAGAATGGCAGATAAAACATCTGAAAGGAATCCCCTATAATTGCCAAGGACAGGCCATTGTGGAAAGAGCGCACAGGACGCTAAAAACTCAATTACAAAAGAATAGAAAAAGAGGTTTAGCACCTACTGAGCTGTTATCTTTGACTCTTCTTACACTAAATTACCTAAATTTACCCCAAGGGGAAAGTTACACTGCTGGGGAAAGACATTTTAAAGAAGATATTCAGAGACAAGAAACATCACATATACCTGTTTGGATCAAAGAGGATGAAAAATGGATCGCTGGATATCTTCTTCTGAGAGGAAGGGGATATGCATATGTTGGTACAAATGACAACCCCTCTAAGAAATTTTGGGTCCCTTTACGCCTCATCAGAAATCGAATTAGTACAAACCACCAGGATCAGGTTGCTGGGACTACAAGCCTGCCCCCACGTCAAATACAAAATGCCCAAAACACTGACAATTGTAACACTGCTGTGGCCTCTGAGAAAGTAAACAAGGGATTAACGTTTACACCCAATACCTTGAATAAGGCAAACAAGAGTAAGAAGCCCTTACATTCCAGAATGCAAATAGAGAAACAGAGACCTGCATTTACAGGATTACGAAATTTAGGGAACTCATGCTATATGAACTCAATATTACAATGCCTGTATAATATTTCAGACTTAACTCAGTATTTTTATCAAGATCATTATAAAAAAGACATTAACAAAGAAAATCCAAGTGAACATAAAGGTAAATTAGCAAAACAATTCGGTCATCTCATAAAAATCATGGGAGATGGATGTCATAGGAATGTCAATCCTGAACACTTCAAAGCAACAATTGGTTTACTTAATAACCAATTTGCCGGACACAACCAACAGGATCCTCACGAATTATTGATGTTCCTTATAGAGGGACTACATCAGGATTTGCTTACTGAAAATTCAATAGCAGATAAAACTATACACCTAATAGACAATGAAAAACATGAACAATCTAGGCCTAAACACCAAAAGGCTCACAAATCTCTTATATATGACCTCTTTCAAGAACAGTTCAAATCTATACTACAGTGTCTCACATGTCACCAAAAGTCTAAAGTATATGAGACATTTGTTCAGTTGTCCCTGGCAATCAAGCCTACAGATAAATGTACGTTACAAGAATGCCTCCTTGAATTCTTTAAAGAAGAAGATTTGAAAGGTAACAATAGAATTCATTGTAACAGCTGCAACACTAAAAGGGACTTTTTGAAGAGGACATACTTGTGGAAATTACCTCCAGTATTAATTATTCATTTGAAACGTTTTGCTTTTGATGGCAAACAAATTAAAAAACTACTCACTGGTTTCTTTGCTTGGCAGACACTTGGGGGCCTCCCCAGGCATCCCCTGACGGCTTGCCTCGGCTGAGGCGTGTCTCGCTGGGGCTGTGAGTTTTCTGTTGGAGTTGTGGATTGTGCTGGTTTCTTTGCTTGGCAGACACTTGGGGGCCTCCCCAGGCATCCCCTGACGGCTTGCCTCGGCTGAGGCGTGTCTCGCTGGGGCTGTGAGTTTTCTGTTGGAGTTGTGGATTGTGCTGGTTTCTTTGCTTGGCAGACACTTGGGGGCCTCCCCAGGCATCCCCTGACGGCTTGCCTCGGCTGAGGCGTGTCTCGCTGGGGCTGTGAGTTTTCTGTTGGAGTTGTGGATTGTGCTGGTTTCTTTGCTTGGCAGACACTTGGGGGCCTCCCCAGGCATCCCCTGACGGCTTGCCTCGGCTGAGGCGTGTCTCGCTGGGGCTGTGAGTTTTCTGTTGGAGTTGTGGATTGTGCTGGTTTCTTTGCTTGGCAGACACTTGGGGGCCTCCCCAGGCATCCCCTGACGGCTTGCCTCGGCTGAGGCGTGTCTCGCTGGGGCTGTGAGTTTTCTGTTGGAGTTGTGGATTGTGCTGGTTTCTTTGCTTGGCAGACACTTGGGGGCCTCCCCAGGCATCCCCTGACGGCTTGCCTCGGCTGAGGCGTGTCTCGCTGGGGCTGTGAGTTTTCTGTTGGAGTTGTGGATTGTGCTGGTTTCTTTGCTTGGCAGACACTTGGGGGCCTCCCCAGGCATCCCCTGACGGCTTGCCTCGGCTGAGGTGAGTGTTTGGGGGCCGGAGTTGCAGATCAGGCTGACTGCTGGACCCCTAGGCCCGGCAGACATTTTGGGACCTCCCCCAGCCTGCATCAACCTGGGAACTTTGACCTGATTCAGCATTAATCTCTTCAAGGCGTGTCTCGCTGGGGCTGTGAGTTTTCTGTTGGAGTTGTGGATTGTGCTGGTTTCTTTGCTTGGCAGACACTTGGGGGCCTCCCCAGGCATCCCCTGACGGCTTGCCTCGGCTGAGGTGAGTGTTTGGGGGCCGGAGTTGCAGATCAGGCTGACTGCTGGACCCCTAGGCCCGGCAGACATTTTGGGACCTCCCCCAGCCTGCATCAACCTGGGAACTTTGACCTGATTCAGCATTAATCTCTTCAAGGCGTGTCTCGCTGGGGCTGTGAGTTTTCTGTTGGAGTTGTGGATTGTGCTGGTTTCTTTGCTTGGCAGACACTTGGGGGCCTCCCCAGGCATCCCCTGACGGCTTGCCTCGGCTGAGGTGAGTGTTTGGGGGCCGGAGTTGCAGATCAGGCTGACTGCTGGACCCCTAGGCCCGGCAGACATTTTGGGACCTCCCCCAGCCTGCATCAACCTGGGAACTTTGACCTGATTCAGCATTAATCTCTTCAAGGCGTGTCTCGCTGGGGCTGTGAGTTTTCTGTTGGAGTTGTGGATTGTGCTGGTTTCTTTGCTTGGCAGACACTTGGGGGCCTCCCCAGGCATCCCCTGACGGCTTGCCTCGGCTGAGGTGAGTGTTTGGGGGCCGGAGTTGCAGATCAGGCTGACTGCTGGACCCCTAGGCCCGGCAGACATTTTGGGACCTCCCCCAGCCTGCATCAACCTGGGAACTTTGACCTGATTCAGCATTAATCTCTTCAAGGCGTGTCTCGCTGGGGCTGTGAGTTTTCTGTTGGAGTTGTGGATTGTGCTGGTTTCTTTGCTTGGCAGACACTTGGGGGCCTCCCCAGGCATCCCCTGACGGCTTGCCTCGGCTGAGGTGAGTGTTTGGGGGCCGGAGCGCGGCCGCTCCGCTGCGCTTCGCGGCCGCGCACTCCACCTCGCCAATGAGTACCACCACAACACGTAGAAAAACCCACAGCGTAAGCGAGACAATGGGGAGACTACGCAGACCAACTTCAACCATAGAGAATGAAGATGGAAACTCTGATGACCCAACAACGACCAACTACCTAAGCAGTCTTTCAGAAATGGAGTTTAGAGACGAAATATGGAGGTTGCTATCAGATATCAAAGAAAGTATAAATCAGAGCACTAATAAAAATCAAGAGAATATGAAGACAGAAATCAGAAAACTCCAAACTGAAATATCAGATCAGATAACAGGTCTGAAAAACTCAATAGACGAATTGAAGAACATAATGGATGAGTTTTCCAACAGGTTAACAGCAGCTGAGGATAGAATTAGTGCTTTAGAAGATGAGATGCATAACAACTTTACACAGCAGAAGAGATTAGAAAAAAACCTCAAATCAAATGATCAGACAATGGAAAATTTACTCAAAGAATATGAGAAGATGAAAATAGAAGTCTTTGATAAGCTCAACAGAAACAACTTCAGAATCATTGGAGTTCCAGAGACCCAAGAAGAAAATCTTCAGGAAGAATCAATGGTTAAGAACATCATCACAGAGAAACTACCAGAGCTAAAGAAAACATGTGACCAAATCCTGCATGCCCGAAGAGTACCAGCTAAAAAAGACCCCAGTAGAAACACCCCAAGACACATCCTAGTCACCATGATGAAACCCACCGATAGAGATAGAATACTGCAAGCAGCAAGATCGAAAAGGGAAATTACATTCCACGGAGCATCCTTGAAATTTACAGCAGACCTGTCACCAGAAACACTCAAGGCCAGAAGGCAGTGGTGGGACGTAGTGGCAAAACTCAATGAAATAAATGCTTCGCCAAGAATATTGCACCCAGCAAAACTAAGTTTCAGGTTTGACGGATGTATACACGGCTTCACAGATAAACAACAGCTCAAAATCTTTGCAGACTCAAAACCAGCCTTAAAAGAAAAACTGAAAGATCTACTCTAAAAACAAGACAGAACAAAAAACACACCAAACTTCTACACAAAGATGGCAATAAATCCCATGACAATTATTTCTCTCAATGTCAATGGACTAAATGCACCAGTTAAGAGGCACAGAGTGGCGAAATGGATCAAAAAACTGAAGCCAACCTTCTGCTGTCTACAAGAAACACACCTGAATAGTCAGAATAAACATAGACTCAAAATCAAAGGCTGGAGGAAAATCATTCAAGCAAACAACACCCTTAAAAAAGCGGGGGTGGCCATACTAATATCAGATGACACAAACTTTATACTCAGAAAAATTGTAAGGGACAAAGATGGATATTATGTACTAATCAAGGGATTTGTACAGCAAGAAGAAATCACTCTCCTAAACATATACGCACCGAATGAGGGTCCAGCAAAGTATTTAATACAATTGTTGACAAATCTGAAGAAGGATATCAATAATAACACAATAATTGTGGGAGACCTCAACACAGGCTTGTCAACACTTGATAGGTCAACCAAATGGAAACCCAACAAAAATATACTAGACCTGCAAAAAGAAATGGATGAAAGAGGCCTAGTAGATATATATAGGGCACTCTATCCTCAGAAACCTGGATACACATTCTTTTCCAATGTACATGGATCATTCTCCAGGATAGATCATGTGCTGGCACATAAAACATACCTCCATAAAATAAAAAAGATAGACATTTTGCAGGCTGCCTTTGCTGACCACAAGGCTCTGAAGTTAGATGTGAACTGCAAAGGGACACAGAAGAAAAAATTTAACACCTGGAAGTTAAACAGCCTCATACTCAATAACCAGTGGGTCCGAGATGAAATCAAGGAGGAAATCAAAAGGTTCCTGGAAACAAATGACAATAAAGACACAAACTATCAGAACTTATGGGACACAGCAAAAGCAGTACTGAGAGGAAAATTTATAGCTTTGCAAGCACACATCAGGAAGGAAGAAGGAGCTTACCTGAGTAGCTTAATGACACAGCTAATAGAACTAGAAAGTGCTCAACAAAAGGACCCAAAAATAGGGAGACAGAAGGAAATAACAAAGCTGAGAGCAGAAATCAACGAAGTGGAAACCCAAAAAACAATCCGAAAGATCAACGAAAGCAGAAGTTGGTTCTTTGAAAAAATAAACAAGATTGATAGACCATTGGCAAAACTCACAAAGCAAAAGAAAGAGAGAAACTTGATAACGCGTATTAGAAATGAGAAGGGGGAGATCACTACAGATACTGCAGAGATTCAAAGGGTATTCAGAGAATACTTTGAGAAACTCTATGCCACTAAATATGAGAACCTGGAAGAAATGGATAAATTTCTGAACTCATATAACCTTCCACGGTTGAATAAAGAAGAGGTAGCATATCTAAACACCCCCATCACTATTGAGGAAATTAAAACTGTAATCAAAAATTTACCCAAAAACAAAAGCCCAGGCCCTGATGGATTCACGAATGAATTCTTTCAAACCTTTCAAGAGGAACTACTACCAATTCTGGCCAGGCTCTTTTATGAAATCGAAAAAACAGGAATACTTCCAAATAGCTTTTATGAAGCCAACATCACCTTAATACCAAAACCTGATAGAGATGCTGCCAAAAAAGAAAATTACAGACCAATATCCCTGATGAACACAGATGCAAAGATCCTCAACAAAATCCTGGCGAACAGGATCCAGTGCCTCATCAAGAAGATCATTCACTTTGATCAAGTAGGTTTCATCCCAGGAATGCAAGGATGGTTTAACATCCGTAAATCTATTAATATAATACACAACATAAACAACAACAAAAATAAAAATCACATGGTCATATCAATAGATGCAGAAAAAGCATTTGATAAGGTTCAACACCCATTCTTGATTAAAACTCTCAGCAAGATAGGAATAAAAGGAACCTTTCTCAATATAGTCAAAGCCATCTACCAGAAGCCAGTGGCAAATATTATCCTCAATGGAGAAAAACTAAAATCCTTTCCTCTAAATTCTGGTACAAGACAAGGCTGTCCTCTCTCACCACTCCTATTCAACATAGCACTGGAAGTACTTGCTATAGCGATTAGGCAAGAAAAAGATATCAAGGGAATTCAGATAGGAAAGGAAGAAGTCAAGCTCTCACTGTTTGCAGATGACATGATACTCTACTTAGAAAACCCTAAAGACTCTACCAAAAAGCTTCTAGAAATAATAGATTTGTATAGCAAAGTGGCAGGATACAAAATTAACACACAAAAATCAATGGCCTTTTTATACACGAATAATGATAGGGAAGAAATGGACATTAAGAGAACAATCCCATTCACATTAGTTCCACACAAACTCAAATATCTTGGAGTCAACCTGACTAAAGATGTGAAGGATCTATACAAAGAAAACTACAAAACACTGCTCCAAGAAATAAGAGAGGACACGCGGAAATGGAAACACATACCATGCTCATGGATTGGCAGGATCAACATCATTAAAATGGCAATACTTCCAAAAGCATTGTACAGATTTAACGCGATTCCTCTAAAGATACCCATGACATTTTTCAAAGAAGTGGATCAAATACTTCTGAAATTCATCTGGAACAACAAACAACCTCGAATAGCTAAAGCACTCCTTGGGAAAAGGAATATGGGAGGCATTACTTTCCCCAATTTTAAGTTGTATTACAAAGCAACAGTTATAAAAACAGCATGGTATTGGAATAAAAACAGACCCTCAGATCAGTGGAATAGGCTTGAGTACTCAGAGAAGGTTCCTCAGACATATAACCACCTTGTTTTTGATAAAGGAGCAAAAAATCCTAAATGGAGCAGGGAAAGCCTATTCAACAAGTGGTGTTGGCACAACTGGTTAACCACTTGCAAAAAAGCGAACTCAGACCCCCAGCTAACACCATATACAAAGGTAAAATCCAAATGGATTAAAGACCTTGATATCAGAACTGAAACTATAAGGTATATAGAACAACATGTAGGTGAAACACTCCAGGACATTGAGACTAAAGGCATCTTTAAGGAGGAGACAGCACTTTCCAAGCAAGTGGAAGCAGAGATAAACAGATGGGACTATATTAAGCTGAAAAGCTTCTGCATCTCAAAGGAAATAGCGCCCAGAATACAAAGGCCACCCACTGAGTGGGAGAAATTATTCACCCAATACACATCAGATAAAGGGCTAATATCCAAAATTTACAAGGTACTGACAGAACTATACAAGAAAAAAACAACTAACCCCATCAAAAAATGGGGAGAAGAAATGAACAGACACTTTGAAAAAGAAGAAAGGCAAATGGCCAAAAGGCACATGAAAAGATGTTCAACATCACTAATCGTCAGGGAGATGCAAATCAAAACTACTATGAGGTACCACCTCACGCCACTGAGATTGGCACACATCACAAGAAAGGAAAACAAGCAGTGCTGGCGGGGATGTGGAGAGAAAGGAACTCTTTTTCACTGCTGGTGGGAATGCCGTCTAGTACAACCTTTATGGAAAGCGATATGGAGATTCCTTCACAAACTGGAAATTGAGCTTCCATACGATCCAGCTATACCACTCCTAGGAATATACCCAAGAAACACAAAAATACAATACAAAAAACCCTTCCTTACTCCTATATTCATTGCAGCGCTATTTACAATAGCCAGACTCTGGAAACAACCAAGATGCCCTTCAACAGATGAGTGGCTGAAGAAACTGTGGTACATATACACAATGGAATACTATGCAGCCATCAGGAGAGATGAAGTCATGAAATTTTCCAATACATGGATGTACATGGAATCTATTATGCTGAGTGAAGTAAGTCAGAGGGAGAGAGAAAGACGCAGAATGGTTTCACTCATCTATGGGCTTTAAGAAAAATGAAGGACATTTTTAACAATATCTCAGAGACAAGAGAGATGAGGGCTGGTAGGTGCAGCTCAGGACATGCAGCTCATCACATAGAGTGATGAGTGCAGTTGCAGAGATGACTACACTGAAAACTATCATAAAATGTGAATGAATGAGGGAAGTAGAAAGCCTGTCTCGAGTACAGGTGTAGGGGGGGTGGGGAGGAGGGAGATCTGGGAAATTGGTGGTGGGAATGTTACACCGGTGAAGGGGGGGTGCTCTTTACATGACTGTAATCATACAACTATAATCATGTTTGTAATCACGGTGTTTAAATAAAGATAAAAAATAAAAAATAAAAACCCACTAAAACAGAAGTGACAAAAATTAAGAGCATAGTAGGTGATATAAAATATAAACTCAACAAAAGCTCAGGATAATAGCAACTGAGCAAAAGGTCTAGGAATTCCAAGAGGAGAAAGAAACAGCTAGAAAAAAAACTGAAGGTGAAAAATAGTCTGAAAAGAAAGGAACAACATAGCAGAGAACTATGGAATGAGTTCAAAAGGAAAAATATAAGGATCATCAATACTTCTCAGCCGTAAGAAAAGATAAAGTCAGGCAATTTGCAGCTGCATGGAAAAATCTGGGGAGTATCATGCTGAGTGAAGTTATTCAGAGGGAGAGAGACTGACCCAGATGATCTCTTAATATGTAGGATATAAAGAAACATAAAGGTGGAATAATGGAAACCTAAAGACAATAGAAATAGAGAACAGAAACAAAGAACATGAGAACTGATATTTAGTAAAAAACAAACAAACAAAAACAAGCCCCTTCTTTGGGGAGGGTGAGAGGGAAACTGGGGACATTAGTGGTGGGTTATGTGCATTGGTGAAGGTTGTTGTACATTGTATAACTGTAACTCAATAATGAGCAACTTTATTTGTGGAAAAAGGACAACCGTATTATGAACAATCTTGTAACCAGGGTGTTTTAACAAAAAATTAAAAATAAAAATAATTTGGGCCCGGAGAGATAGCACAGCAGCGTTTGCCTTGCAAGCAGCCGATCCAGGACCAAAGGTGGTTGGTTCGAATCCCGGTGTCCCATATGGTCCCCCCGTGCCTGCCAGGAGCTATTTCTGAGCAGACAGCCAGGAGTAACCCCTGAGCACCGCCGGGTGTGGCCCAAAAACCAAAAAAAAAAAAAATTTTTTTTAAATAAGATAAAAGAAAAATGTAAAAGAAAATAGCCCCCTGAGGAGGCTGGAGGATAGGACTGGGGAGAATGGAGATGGAGTAGGTGAGAAATGCTATGATGGAGGAAAATGTTCAACCAGAGGAGGAAGTGGTGCTACTTAGGTGGTAAAGTGTTATGTCTGAAGCTCTACCAGCAACAGTACTGTAAACCACTGTGCAAAACTTTATATGTATATAAAAACTGTACCTCTTGTAAAAGCAGACTGATAGAAGACACATGGGGTGCGAGAGGGATTGTTAAGGGGATTGGTGTTGGGATTGGGATTGAAATATTGTATTCAGTCTGAAGCCTAATTATGAATAACTTTGAAATTTCATGGTAGCTATATAAAAATAAATTTTTTGAATAAAAATTAAAAAAAAAAAAAAAAAAAAAAAAAAAAAAGACTTCCCTTAACACTAAGAAGACTTAACAAAAACAATGACCTGCTTACAGGACAGAGCTTCCTGCATTGCCCCTTAATTGTGAGGTTTGTCTATAACATCACCTGGAAGCAATCCTCTACCACGGAATATCCTACCACTGCTCAGACATCGTTCTGCTGAAAAGAGACTTCCCTTAACAATGAGAAGACTTAACAACGACCTGCTTCCTGCATTGCCCTTTCATGGTGAGGTGAAACGAGAAGACACTCCACATCGTGACTTCAATTTAGGATATGCAGATTCCAGAATCTTTAATACAGAAACATGATACCAACAACAGAGACTGTGTGAAAAGTGTGTTGGCACTACAGACAATGTCTTGGATCGGACGATAACTTGCCTGAAGCCTAGAGTTGGTTTTATGCCAGGAAACTTCAGGGGTAGGATCTCTTTGTATTTAGGCCAAGGTTATTCCTTTCCATGCCTCTCATATTTTGGTGGGCCTATGCAAATAACAATTGCCACTCTAACACCGTTATTACTGTGCTCCTTTGACTCTAATCCTTAAAATGCACCCACTTAAAATTTGAGGTTAAATGCACCCACTTAAAATTTGAGGTTAACTTAAGCTAATATGCATGTACATGGAAATGTAAAAAATACTATGCCTCTAATGTTTAAGGAGTTACATAAGTTTTATGGCTTTATATTGCCTTGTGTGCTGTTAAGAAATATTATAATGTGCTACAATCTGGGGACTTGAGGGACAAAGTAATTGTACATGGATTCTGTTTTATTTATCTTAACGTTCTTTGGCTGAAAGTTCAAAGTTAAGATATCAGCAAGGGGACTTCTTCTGAGAATTATGTTATGGCTGATTGTCCTTCCACTGTAACTTTACCTTGTCCTCTTTCTTTGCATCTTTTTTTCTCATAATTCAAAATAAAAAAATTAATTAAAGGAAAAAAAAAAAAAAAAAAAAAAAGAAAATGGAAAAAAAAAAAAAAAAAAAAAAAAAAAAAAAAAAAAACTACTCACTTATGTGCATTTTCCTTTAGAAGACCTCAACTTAGCAGAATTCACTCAGGAAAAAACTTACAAAACTGAAAAATACATCTTATCATCAGTGTCTAACCATTTTGGTAAACTTCATTTTGGACACTGTACATCATACTGTAATATTGACTCAAGACAACACTGAATCAATTTTGATTACAAGAAAATCAAGAAAATTCCTACTGCATCGGTAAAATCCACAGCAGCATACATCCTGTTTTATACTTCTCAGAGATCTACTATAAATGCTTAATAATTATTTATTTTATTTGTTAGTTGTCATTAATGCTTTATGATTCATTTCACAGGTACTCCCGCTGAATAGGATTTATTATGATGAATCCCCATTGTAGTTGCTTGTATGATGTATTTATGTCTTATCACCACTATTGATCCAGGCTCACTCGAGAGAAAGCTTCCTCATCGTACTAAGGTATTATATAGCAATATATTGAGATATACTCATCTAACAACTTTCACTCTTTCACTCTAACGTCATTGTTTTATTTGCCTCAATTTAGGCTTCTAGATGGAGGTGAATTCATAATTTTGACATAACAGTACCTTTTAGGTGGACTCTCTTTACAGTGCTCATCATCTATGGTTACGATACAATTACTTGTCTCTACTTGTATTATTGGTTTCCTTGGTCGTATTGTGCATGAAATTCTCTTGCAGAGTTACTCGACTATGCCTTAAAAATATATCTTTTGTTGTTGCTGTGAACTTGAAGATTTTCATCTAAACTGTTTGCCGGCTATTGTATTTTAAAGCGCTTTTTGTTGATTCAGCTGAATTTTTTGCTTTTTTTTTTGTTTTCGCTCTATTTGGGATCCTCCCAGCTAACATTTTTTGGTAAGTATGAGTGAGTGATGGCCATGTTTGTGTGAAATATGTTTATGTATGTCTTGTGTGTTTGTATGTCTTACATGTTTTGTATATAGTTCTTTTTTCCTGACTTTATCTTCCCCAATTTATTCTTACTTATCCTTCCCTCTTTTTTCCGAGTCCCTAACAGTCTATTTTCAGGAATCCCTCCACATTTGCATATCATCGTGTGCAAATCATCACCCACTATGACAAGCCTCCTGATCTCTGACTGAGAAAGACATCGTAAACTGTTGCAGTGCTGTATCCTGCTTCTTATTACAACTGCTTTCCCTGACTCATCAAGTTTCTTTGGTGGGACTTTTGGGAGTTCTGGACTCCCTATCTTTTCATAGTAGTTTTTGAACTTGGGAGAAATTTCAGCTCTTGTAGTTTTATAATTGTAATCCTGTAAAGTTATATTTGAGTCTACACTTTTGTTGATTACTGTAATTAATGTTTTTACATTTTAGTTGTGAATTCTCAAAATTGATATGGTATTTCATTAAGGTTTTACTTTTGTTGCTTTGGATTAGGGGTTAGATACTGTCATATATAAGTTGCTAGATTGTAATCCTGGCTGGTATTTTGGCCTTTTGCATGGGTGCATCATTGGAAAAAATAGCAGGTGCAAAAGGAGGTTTTATCCATTTTGCATAGACCCTCAATTTTTTCATTTACACGGGGAAGTTCTCTGCCTTAAGCATTTTGTTTTGGTTTTGAACTTAAGCTCCCACCTAATAATCGGCCGTACATGGTTCTTCATTTTCGGACCTCTTATGAACTGCTGACTGGACTAGAACTCATCTTGGATTGAATTCAAGTACATATGGATCTTATTTACTTTGGCGCCCATTGTGCGGGTGTGTGTGTGTGCCTCTTCCTTCGAAATAGGGGCCTAATTCACTGCCTCCAAAGATGGGCTTTCTTCTGCTCAAACTGGACTGGAATGGAAAATGTGTGTCTTCTAACCTGCTACGCAGCCTTGTGAGCATCTCATCTAAGGATCTCTGTCTCCGAATTACTTTCGGGCTTTGTGATTGCCCCGGGAGCTCCCCATGGCCTATTAGGTCCTGAATATTGGAATTTCTTACTCGACTTCTGCTTTTCAAGGGAATACTTACTCGGAATTGATCATCTTGGATGCTGTAGATTTTATTCTACTCTGGAGCTTGTAGTTGATTCCTTTACATCTGTTTCTGGTTTTGAACACCCTGTGTTAGGCTAAAAATTTTTTTTCTATACTTTTTCCCGTGATGCACTTATGCAAAAAGCCACTCTTTTACAATTGCTTAGTTATTCTTTTTACAATTAAAAAATATATATATATTATTTATTTCTGTACATTATTATTGTTTATTGTTTCTTTACAAAAAAGGGGGAATTGTAGCATATGAAAAAGTTTCCATAAGATGATTCTTGGAATTGTATTTAAAAGTGTTTCCTTAGGATTGTTCTGTGACTTTTGCCCCACCTAACCCTTCCAGGTGGGGCGCTGTGGAGTTGGCAATAAATAGCTTGAGGGACAGGAGTGAGGGGCCTTCTGTGAAAAGCTGCTGGCTGCAGGAGGATTCTCTGGCTCTCCTTGCCCGATCTTTTAAACCCTATCGTTCTTGTCTGTGTGGATTATTACTTGCTGCGGATAAATATTACCAAGGTCTTCCCCCGAAAGGGGACAAGGGGATGGGAAGTAATTTCTCATTCTGGGGACTGTTCTTGGATTCACAAATACCCAGCCAAGATAACGGCGAAGATATCTTGCAGGGGAGGGCACCCCAATTAGCCCTAATGTGCCAAAGTGCTAAACCACTCACCAATTTATTGCTTTGAAAAGAGAGCTGGGGTGGGGTGGGTAGGAGGGAGATCTGGGAAATTGGTGGTGGGAATCTTGTACTGGTGAAGGGGGTGTTCTTTACATGACTGTAATCATACAACTACAATCATATTTGTAATCATGGTGTTTAAATAAAGATAATTTAACAATAAAAAAGAAAATAAACTGGGGCCGGAGAGATAGCATGGAGGTAAGGCATTTGCCTTTCATGCAGGAGGTCACTGGTTCGAATCCCGGCGCCCCATATGGTCCCCCGTGTCTGCCAGGAGCAATTTCTGAGCCTGGAGCCAGGAATAACCCCTGAGCACTGCCGGGCGTGACCCAAAAACCAAAAAAAAAAAAAAAAAAAGAAAATAAACTAATTTCTAGTTGTAGTTCCAAAAAAAGAAAAGAGAGCTGGAGGTCAGGATGGCTATTAATGGGGAGAGACATAGGATCAGACTTGGAGTCTTGCTCAGATGCTTATAATAATGCTCCAGGCAAGTAGTGAGGTCCCAGCCAGCCAGGCAGAGAGGGTGCAGCCTTGCCCAGGGTTGGCATACTAGTGATGCCATGGATCCCAAGGCTGGGGTTCTTCCCACAGTCCTGTGTGCTTTTCAAGCCATAGCACACTCAGGAGAGTACCATGACGCTCAGCCCTGGAGGCTTGGTTCAATGACAGTATTTCCCCTTTCTTGGGAAGCACTCCCATATCTTTGATGTGCATGGGAGCACTCCCACAACTATGCTGTGCCCATGGGACTCTATGTCCCCATTCTAACAGTTAGAAACAGAGCTTCACTAGAGAGGTGGGCTTGAGCCCACACTTGAATCTTCCTAATGGCTGTTGCCTCGGAGAAAGGAGCTGAGGACTCTTGCTGTTTTGTCTTGTATCACTCTAGACCTTAATGCTTCGGGAATCAGATCTCCTGCCCTTTCGGGAATCAGATCTGTGTACAGATAACCCACACTGATTTACAATCAAGTCTCTATCTCTCTTTGACTTGTGGTGGTGGTGGTTTGGTTTGGTGCCACACCCAGTGGAGGTGCTCAAGGATTACTCTTCACTCTGTGCTCAGGAATCACTCCTGGTGACCATGTGGGGTGCTGGAAATTAAACCCGGCTCAGCCACATACAAGGCAAGCAACTTGTCCACATTTTACATCAAAACTTCATAATTTTGCATAGCAAGAATTTTTCTTGATTTCTTATCTGTCCATCCATGCCCTTTTATATGAGTATTTAATAATAATAATAATAATAATTTTTTTATCACAGATTTAGGGACGTGTTTATGTGGTAAAGCACCTGCCTAGCCCATGTAATGTCCTGAGTTCAATCTCTGGCTCCACAAAATAAGAAAAGAACCATCTTTTAGATAAGTTTTCTTGGGTGTGCTTGTTGGCAAGGAAGACACCATGCCAAGAAACCAAACACACGTCATTTCATTTCCTCTTCATGGTGATCTCAGAAAGCAATGGTTACTACCCATGGCTGTCAAATGAGGAAACTAAGGAAATAAAAGGTAAGGTCGTACGATTAACAGTTGACAGTGTTGAGATTTAACATCTGACTTTATAAAAAAAAAATAAATATAGGGGTTACTCCTAGCCTTGCCCTTGAAAGCTAGTCCTGGTGATACCCAGGGCCTAGTGGTGATGGGAGAATACACAGTGACACTTGAACTCAGGACCCCTCAGAGGCTGGGCATGTGCTCTATCCCAAGTTCCCCTGATCTGACTTTGTTCTTACTCACAAAGCTTTGCGGATAGTGTCTGGGTGACAGCGACCCCTGATGTCAGACAGGGCTGAGAAAGCGCCACCCCAAGTCCACGCTGACGTCCATACCTTTATCTTTTGTCTCCCTGCAAACTGTTCACTTGCAAGAAACAAGGGCAGCCACACATTTTCCAGCCGCTTCAGTACATGCTTCTGGATCTCCAGGAGAACAGAGGCGTCCAGGTGCTCGTGCAGAATCTGGCCCCAGCCGCCATTTAACAACATGATCTGGGCAAAGGAGAGAGGAGATGGGAGCTGCCCAAGGCTAGTCCTCAGGAGGGAGCTGGACTCCTTCTCCTCCAAGCCAGAGGCTGGACACCCAACAGGTGGCGCTCTTCTCCCTCTCCAACTAAAACCCTGGCCACCCTCATGTTGTGGGATGGCCAGAGAAGTGTGAGTCCACAGTGCCAATCCCTGAACTGAGGGGTTAGTGTAGACCAATGGACTCAATCTTTCTCCATCATGGACTGGTGACTGGAGAGTCTAGGTTAAGCGACAGTGGGGTCTATATGACAATGATCACTATGGCTTGTTTTGTTGTTTTATTTTTTTCACCTTGTCTCCAGTATAGTCAACTGTTAAAATAAGGGGGTTAGTATACTCCTTCTCCAACTTCGCCTGTATGTCTAATATTCTTCGTTTTCTTCTTTTCAATGAATCATCAGGAATGATAAAATTATAAACTACTTACGATTGAATGTCAGGCATACAATGCTCTAACATCTATCCCTTCACTGGTGTCCACTAGCCTCTACCAATGTCCCCAATTTTCCCAGCCTGCCGCTGTGGTAGGCACTTTCCTCCTCCACCATTGTTCTAACAATGTGCCCTTTCCCAACTTATCGATCGCCTGCCCTCCAGAGGTAAGCTTCTTTACTGGAGACCAGTTCTCTGCTCTTTATTCCTATTTCTATTGCCTTGAGCATTTGATATTCTCCTGGGAGGTGTCTTTATAACCCACAGATGAAAGTTCATTCTAGGTCTGTACCTCTTCCTCTGACTAACTGGACTCAACATGATAGCAGCAAATTAAATTGATAATATTCTTTTAGTTCTGTTTAGCTGTGCTCAGGGCTTACTCTTGGGCACTATGCGCAGGCTCACTCCTGGCTAAAAGAGTAGCAGAAAACTGGCTCTGCCTCAGGGTCTAATAGTCTAAGTATCTGATTTAGTCATCTTGAGTTATGAGAGCATTCTCTTCCATGCATGAGGGTAACAGCTTTGACTCAGATTTTTTATATATGTATGGAACCATTGGCTTGGAGAGTGGAGACAGTGATATTGGAAGTAAACATCTATCTGCAGGAACAACTTGTAAGAAAGTTGAAGCAGCTGAAATAGAAAAGTCACTCTATCAGCAATACTCTGTGATTGCAAGGTTCAATTATTCTAAAAGAGATTTTTACAACCAAATCTCCCTTCTGCACAATTACTGGCTCCCACAATTTTAGAGTGCTTATCAGAAAAATTATCTCCTTAGCACTCTTTTGATTATTAAAAAGAATCTAATTCTGCTACTACTAATAGGAGGGAGAAAAGAAGGAGGAGGAGGAGAAAAAGGAGGAGGAAAAGGAAGGAGAAGCAGGAGGAGGAAGTGAAGGAAGAGAAGGGGAGATATAGGAATGGGAGGAGATAAGATCTACGAAAGCGTCATTGGTACTGATTGGTACTGAAAATAAGAGAAAAAAAAGAGATGAGATGACAAGACACTTGTGGAAGTGCAGGAAGCACAGCCATTTTCTCTGAGAGAAGTGGGTGACTTTTCCACTTAGACATGAAGGGCTCACACAGTAGCGTCAGATACCACAAAACCACACAATGAGGCACATGCCAGATAGAAAACCAACGTTTCCCCTCTGTTTATTTCTTAACTTGTTTATAGAGATACCCAGCCATGTTTGCTAATCCATCCCAGATCTCTGTTCTGGAGACCAACAGCAAATTTGGTGAAGGCCTTTTATCCTCTCCTTAATTCAAAGATCTCTCATTCACCTCCTGCCATTTCTTCCTTGTCTGTCACTTCTAGATCTCATTTCTTAATGTGATATATCCTCTGATTTTTTTCCCTTTAAGTTATTAGATTTAACATTGATCTGCAGTCAATATTTTTTTTATAAATATAGACCATTAGGAATGGCATTTTTTTTTTGTTTCTGGGCATATATGTGATATATCCTCTGATTTTTTCCCCTTTAAGTTATTAGATTTAACATTGATCTGCAGTCAATATTTTTTTATAAATATAGACCATTAGGAATGGCATTTTTTTTTGTTTCTGGGCATATTGGCAGTACTCAGGAGTTAATCCTGGTTCTGCACTCCTGGCAGGCTCAGGGGACCACCATATGGGATGCCAGGGATTGAACTGGGGTTGGTTGTTTGCAAAGCAAATGCTCTACCTGCTGTGTTATAGCTCTAGTCCCAGGAATAGATATTCTTTTAGCTAAGTATTGGTGATTAAAAAATCAGTGCCATACAGTTGATCTTTAGATACTAAACATAGTAGGTACTTATCATAGTCAACTTTAAATGAAAGAAATGATAATTCTTAACTCTTGTCATTGCAAAAGAATAAAAATTTAGCATATTCCATGCGCTCAGTATGTTATAGGAGTACTCAATCCTATTGCTGAATTTCAATTTGACATTTTTACTGTATTACCATTGGAAGCATTTAATCTCAGGATAAATGATTATTATAAATAAAAATGGATTGATTGATGGAAAAGATCATTTTACTTGTATCTAACAAAATGCCAAATGTGGGCTGGAGAGATAGTAAAGCAAGTAAGGTGCATGCCTTGTATGTAACTGGCCCTAAATTAATTCCAAGCATTGCATATGGATTCCTGAGCCCTGCCAGGGGAGATTACTGAGTGCAGAACCAGGTCCAGACCCCATTTGCTTCTTCTGTTTTTAGTTAATGGAGATAATTTCTGGGAACAATAAATAGGAATTTTCCAAGATTATTTAGTATATTCAAAGCATTATAAGTGAAGAGAGCCCTAGAAAAGAGGCAATAAAGGGGATACCTGGCCAGAGTGGCTGTTCTCCTGCTTTGGATAGGTGTAGTGGTAATCCCCTTCCCTTTCATACCCCCTATCCTGAACACCTGGGCACTGCCTGGCATCTCACGTGGGCGCTCACCTTTATGAATGGATGGTTCGGTGGATGAATGAAAGTCATTTTTAGGGTCCAGAATACCAGACCAGAGGGCAGAATGCTTGCTTTGCATGCTGCCTGCCCACCCTGTTTAATCCCCAGTACCCTATATGGTTCCCCGAGTCCTGCCAGTAGTGAAACCTGAGCACAGAGCCAGGAGTAAGTCCTGAGCACAGCTCTACAATTCTACAAATTGCTTTAAAAAGAAGTCTGGAGGTGTGTTGGATATTTTTTAGCCATACCCTGAAGAAGTTGGGGGATATTCCTGGTGAAGTGATTGGGAGAAACGACACAGGATTGAGGTTCAAACCTTGAGTTCTCACAAATGAAGTCTGGAGTCTTTATGCGCTTAAAATGACACTTTGTTCCCCCCCCCCCCCCACACACACACAAAGATGTAACATATGGGAGAATTTTAAGGAGGCACTCGGTTCAGAGAGTCTTATAAATACAAAAAAAAAAAAAAAAAGACACAATCCCAAATTATTGACCCCATAGGACAACATGCACAAAAGCAAAAGAGTCAACTTTCAGGTGGTTGGTGAAAAGAAAGAAATCATTGGATTTTCATACTTAAGTATAGAAAAGATAACAAATAACAGGTACCTGGTTCTGCTGATCCGGAGAAGCAGGACTATTGGGTCCAAAGAAATATTTTTTATTCAGGTATTTGTTTTTAATGAGTACAGATTTTGCCTCCCTTTGACTGCGATCTATGTATGGTATTCTTCGAAACTGCTCAATTTCCATCCAGCACCTAAGGTCCATGCTAAAATACAAACATAAGTGTAGACTTATTAGTTATTTCTCCCCAATACCAAACAAGAACTTATGTTTACTCTGTTTGTGTGTGCGCAAAGCTTTTAAAGACTTTTTTTAATTGCTTTGTTTCGGATGAGGTAGGGGGCATACCTGGCAGTACTCAGAGCTTATAACAAGCTCTGTGCTCAGGGATTATTCCTGGCAGGGCTCAGAGGACCTGAGAACCTCAGAGGACCTGAGTACATGGTGTTGGAGATTAAAACCAGGTCAGCTGCATGCAAGGCAAATGCCTTACCCACAGTACTATCCTTCCAGCCCCTAATAAAAATTCTTTATAAAAAAATTAATTTTGGGCCCGGAGAGATAGCACAGCGGCGTTTGCCTTGCAAGCAGCCGATCCAGGACCAAAGGTGGTTGGTTCGAATCCCGGTGTCCCATAGGGTCCCCCGTGCCTGCCAGGAGCTATTTCTGAGCAGACAGCCAGGAGTAACCCCTGAGGACTGCTGGGTGTGGCCCAAAAACTAAAAAATAATAATAATTATTATTTTTTAATAATTCAGGTTAACATGGCAACAATAGTGCTAATGTTTAGAATATTGACATACAAACTTACTGTGATAAATCCTGCTCCTTGTAATCAAACACATAATTTGAACAGAACTAGAAAGTGGTTGTTGGGCCAGAGATGTAACACAGAGGTTAAGTCACTTGCCTTGCATGTGGCTGATCCTGTTTCAAACCCCAGTGCCACATATAGTTCCTCTGAATCCCTTCAGGAGTGATCTCTCTTGGAGCACAGAGACTCACTGGTGTGGTTCAAAAACCAAGTAAATAAAAACATAAATAAATACGGGGGCTGAAGTGATAGTGCAATGGTAGGGCATTTGCCTTGCATGTTGCTGACCTGAGAGGGACCTGGGTTCAATCCCCAGCATCCAAAATGGTCCCCAGAGCCAGCCAGGAGTGATTTCTGAGCCCAGAGCCAGGAGTATGCCCTGAGTGCCACCAGGTGTGGTCCAAAAACTAACAACAACAACAACAACAACAACAACAACCTGATTTTAAAAAAAAAGGAAGTGGTTGTCTTGGCCAATTAGCATAAGTGATTGTCTTATGGAACTAAAGCCAACAATTTTTCTATTCTTGACCCTTCCAGAAAGGGTCAAACATAAAAGGATGAAGGAGGGCTGGAATCAGGGGAGACCACCACCAAGACTGGTGTGTAGGTGACCTGTCAACATGGGGAAATGCCCATTTGCTGCCAATCTAATTGGTAACACACTAAATTCAGAAAAAATCCTTAGAACAACAAAGGTAGATACCACAAGTAAAATTTGGTTCCCAGGTTCAACCAGCTTCTGCTGAGAAAAATTCTTAAAAAGAAATATCAGTACTTCAGTTATATGAAATAAATATATCACAAAGAATCAAGATTGTAAAAAATTATGAAACAGTATACAGAGTTCAAGCACTTAGGGAAATATATAAAAACTATCAGAAATGGCAATGAAAACATCTGCCTAGGAAATATTAAAGAAAAGTAGAAGAGGCATAAAAAATGAGAGACTGATGTGAAATAAGAAATATCATCAAAGCACTTAAAATAACTGGGGCCAGAGCGATAGTGCAGCAATAAGGCATTTGCCTTGCAAGCAGCTGACCCAGGACGGACCTCAGTTTAATCCCCAGCATCCCATATGGTTCCCCCAAGCCAGGAGCAATTTCTGAATGCATAATCAGGAGTAACCCCTGAGCATCACTGGGTATGGCCCCAAAAAGAAAAACCAAAATAAATAAATAACACTTGGGAGGTTCCTAGTATCAGTACTCACTTTCCAACTGTTTTCAAATATTATGGTCATTAACATTTATTGAACCTGGGTAAAATCTAGTAGAAGTAACTAGTATAAAGTTGAATCAGAATAAGAAACATTTTTTACTCATAAAAGGAAGTTTGGAAAAATGGAGAGATAAAAAATTTAATTGAATCACCATGAGATAGTTATACAGTTGTTTATAACTGTATATATATATATGTATATATATAGTCTACGTATATGTCTATGAATGATATGTATATACAACCGAAAGTGAGTCGCTCACTGTTCCAACACCCATCCTTTCACCAGTGCACCTTTCCAATCACCAGTCCCCAGTTTCTCCTCCTCAACACCCCCTTCCAGGCTGCCTGTATGAAAGACACTTTTTAAAAGGTTCTATTTCTCACCTTGAATAATGAGTCTCAAGAAACTGATGGAAATGTTCAAATTCCAGTTTGTTGTTAAGCAAATCATTAAAAGTAAAACCTTTAAATTCTTCAGGAACATTATTCCAATATTCTGTTTGCTTAGAAATACTAGGAAGTTGTAAAAACCCATGTCCAACATCCATTGCTGCTTCCTAGGAAAACAATACTTTTCATAAAAGTCTCAAATGTAGCACCGTATTTTCCAAATAGGAACAGAAGTTCTATAAAAGTCAACTCTTTTGCTTTGGAAAGATTCTGTATTAGGCAACATGGTTATAATAGTGTTTAGCACTGTACCTCACCATCACCAAAGCACCCCGTATCCTCCACCACTTCTAGTCCACCTAAGAATTCAAGAGTAGAACTAGATAAAGAATCCAGAGCCAAGGTCAGTCTTAGAATGAAGTCTGTTTCTTTGCATCCCACTCCCCTTTTTTCAAGAATAGTTACGAAATGCTATAATATATTTTTATATTTGTTAGTTCAGAAGTTCTGCTTTAGTAACAGACAAATACAAAGCATATGTAACATTATTCAGAGAACCAATACTAAGGTATATGTGTAATATTGCACGTAATGAAATTTTATATGACCTTCTTCTAGTCTTCTTTTGTGCAAATATAAAAGTAATCTAGGGCCCGGAGAGATAGCACAGCGGCATTTGCCTTGCAAGCAGCAGATCTAGGACCAAAGGTGGCTGGTTCAAATCCCGGTGTCCCATATGGTCCCCCGTGCCTGCCAGGAGCTATTTCTGAGCAGACAGCCAGGAGTAACCCCTGAGCACCACCGGGTGTGGCCCCAAAACAAAAAAAAACAAAAGAAAATATAAAAGTAATCTATTATAGATGAAGCAGAATAAAATGAATTCATTGGGATGACCAATGAATGCATTTTACTTGGCTCTTTTTGCAGCTGTTGTTTGTATGCTTTAGAGCCGCACTTGGTTAGCTCTGTGCTCACATATCACTCGTGGCAGGGAGCTGGGGGACCATATGTGCTTGCAAGCAAGGTAAGTACTTTACCCACTGTACTATTTTTCCAGTCCTCCTTTTTTCTTTTTTTTAATTATTTTTATTTTTAATTATGAGAACAAAGATGCAAAGAAAGAGGACAAGGAAAAGTTACAGTGGAAGGACAATCACCCATAACATAATTCTCAAAAGAAGTCCCCTTGCTGATATCTTAACTTTGAAGTTTCAGCCAAAGAACATTAAGATAAATTAAACAGAATCCATGTACAATTACTTTGTCCCTCAAGTCCCCAGATTGTAACACATTATATTTCTTAACAGCACACAAGGCAATCTAAAGCCATAAAACTTATGTAACTCCTTAAACATTAGAGGCATAGTATTTTTTACATTTCCATGTACATGCATATTAGCTTAAGTTAACCTCAAATTTTAAGTGGGTTTTTTTTAAGGATTAGAGTCAAAGGAGCACAGTAAAAATGGTGTTAAAGTGGCAATTGTTGTTTGCATAGGCCCACCAAAATATGAGGGGAATGGAAAGGAATAACCTTGGCCTAAATATAAAGGGACCCAACCCCTGAAGTTTCCTGGCATAAGACCAACTCTAGGCTCCAGGCAAGCTAGATCGTCCAATTCAAGACATTGTTTGTAGTGCCAACACACTTTTATCTTTCACACAGTCTCTGTTGTTGGTATCATGTTTCTGTGTTAAATATCCTGGAATCTGCATATCATACATTGAAGTCAGGATGTGGAGCGTCCTCTTGTTTCACCTCACCATTAAAGGGCAATGCAGAGAGCCCTGTCCTGTAAGCAGGTCATTGTTGTTAAGTCTTCTCAGTGTTAAGGGAAGTCTCTTTTGAGCAGGTCGATGTCTGAGCAGTGGTAGGGTCTTCCATGGTAGAGGATTGCTTCCAGGTGATGTTATAGACAAACCTGGATGTTTCCTGGATGGCTTCCCTGGTTCAGGGGTGAATGGAAAATGCCCTTTCTTCTGAGGCCTGTGCCAGGTCGTTATGTCAATGTTCAGGGTGTAAGGTCCTTTTGCACTACAAGATTTGTGTGTTCCAATCTCTTTTAGATAAGATCTTACTTGTATGTATAGTATTTTCCCATTTTAATGTGCCTATGCAAAAAAGGAGCAATGTCACGTGGCATTATTGGCGCATATGGGGGCCATAAGAACAAGTCCAACAATCCCCATGACATGGTTCAATCATAAGCATTAAACTGGGGGACTCTTTCAACAAAATTCCCTGTTGAACAGCTCATAAAGAGAAGATAAAAAGTGGTTAGAATCGTCACTGTATAAGAGAATATTTAGTAAGACTTATAGCTGTCAGACAAAAAAAAACACAAAATATTCGAAAGAAATACGTGTCCATTTTATGTCTTTTGAAACAGTTTGGGGTTGTCACACACAATGCACAGCTTTGGTCTGTGATTAGGATTGTGCAATACTGAAGTTAGAAAGAGTAATGTGGGTTAGTGATGTTTGGGGGGGTGAGAGAGTTAAGGAGTAAAAATGAGCTTTGTAGGGGTGTGGGAAAGGGAAGAATACAAAATGGACATTCTGGATACGCCAAACAAACATAAAGATAAGGGATACATGCAGTGCGCGCGGGGGCACTAGCCCCTGCACGGTTTTCCATATGTGGACTAGTCAGAAATTGCCAGTGACAAACTTAGCGCAACCGAGCAAATCTCAGCACACCCCAAGTTAAGACCCATCATATCTGGCCTCCTGGGCTGCCACCCCAGAAGGCCTAGAGGCCGGGGGCAGAAGAGGGGAAGGCTGGGAGCCTATCAAGGCTCCCAGTGCACCCAAGTTAGGGAGAAGGCCTTCCACATGGGGTCTCCCCAAACCCCATGCCAGCTAGAGCTAGCCTCCAGCTCAAGAGAGGATGGATAGAGAGCCGGAAGCAGGATCTGCCCACCCTACACCCTGTGCCCTTTCCACCCTAGAGCTGGGGGAAGGGCGGGGTAAGCTTGGGATCCTATCCAGGAGGGACCCCCATACCCACCTTGTCTTTCCGCTTGGGCTGCCACCCCAGAAGGCCTGGAGGCCGGGGGCAGAAGAGAGCAAGGCTGGGGGCCTATCAAGGCTCCCAGCGCACCCAAGTTAGGGAGAAGGCCTTCCACATGGGGTCTCCCCAAACCCCATGTGGCTAGAGCTAGCCTTCAACTCAAGAGAGGATAGATAGAGCCCCTTTTTTCTTTAATTTTTTTTTTTTTTTTTGCCATACCCAGTGATGCTCAGGAACTCCTGGCATGCTTGGTGGGAGAGAGCATGTGAGATATCAGAGATCAAAAGCCAGGTTGGCCGCATGTAAGGCAAGTACCCTTCCCACTGTACTATCACTTTAGCCCCTCTAGCCTCATTTTTTAAAACAATATATCATGAAATTAAAACATTCTTCTATCTGAATTTTTAAAAGTTATAGAGTAATATAATACTTTTCCAATGAGCTTACTTTGGTGGGGGGATGGGATACAAGTTAAGGGGGACATAGTTGAAGGGTGTATGATATTGGAACATTGTATACATGAAACTCTATAACTAACAGTACTAGAAATCATGGTTCATAAATTAAATTTCATGTAAATTAAAATAAGAGTTTGAAATAGATCATTCTTTTTTTGGTTTTTGTTTTTGGGTCACACCTGGCAGCGCTCAGGGTTACTCCTGGCCTACACTCAGAAATCGCTCCTGGCAGGCTCAGGGAATCATATGGGATGCAGAGATTCGAACCACCATCCTTCTGCATGCAAGGCAAACACCTTACCTCTATGCTATCTCTCTGGCCCTGAAATAGTTCATTCTTTAAATGTTTTCATCAGATACACTTAAAGAATGATAACTAGAGACACAGCACAGTGGTTAAGGTACTTGCCTTGCATGCAGCTGACCTGCATTTAGACCTTGACATTAAAAAAGGTCCCCTAAACCTCTCTAGGAGTGATCTCTGGCTCAGACCCATGAGTAATTCAAGAATACCACTGGGTGTGAACCGAAAACAAGATAAAACAAAACATTCACTGTCTTTGTAAGACTTTATTGGAGCACAATTCAAAATAATAAAAATTTCACCCAGGTAGGAAAAAAAAAAAAAAAAAAAGACTAACACAGCAGCCAGAATCTCTCCCACCCAAAGCTACCATGAGATAAAAATTGTGGGAAGCAAATCTAAATGGTTTCTTTTTCACAGATCCCTGCATACAAACCAATCTCTGTGAGTCTAAATAAATGTAAGGATTATGCCAGCTCGTTTGTTTCTTACATCGTTCTACAAGAGTCTGTCTTGAGCTTTACCATGGCACTAGATATGTACATAAACTATCATCTTTCTCTTTTAGGCTTTTGGGCCACACCTAGGGGTGCTGGGGTGCCATGCCTGGTAGTACTCCCAGGACCATAAGCAGTGTCAAATTCAAAGCAGGTTCAGAGCCGCAAACACATGTCAGGCAAGTGCCTTAACCTCTGAATTATCTCTTCAGCCACTATACAATTCTTTATATGTAGCTTAGACGCACTTTCTGACCTATCATAGTTTATGAAGTCAATTCAAATGCCGCAACTTGATCAATCAAAATGAAAGGCTACGGGCTGGAGTGATAGCATAGCATGTAGGACATTTGCCTAGCATGCAGCTAATCTGGATTCTATCCCTGGCATTCCATGTGGTCCCCTAAATCTATCAGGAATAATTTCTGAGTGCAGATGCAGAAGTAACCCCTTAGTGCTGCCAGGTGTGGCCAAAGACAAAACAAAACAAAACAAACAAACAAAAAAAACCCACAACCACAACAACAAAACACCAAAATAAAACAAACAAACAAACAAACAAACAAAATGACAGGCTAATACTAGCAATCCAACCAACCCTCCTACAGACTCCTCCAAATTCTTTCTGTATTTCTTTCATCTTTGTCTTCCCTTTTGCTGCTTCTTATTTGTATTCTTGTATCTGGGTAACAAGCAGGATTACTGGCAGATGGAAAGTGAACTGTAACATTTAGATCTTAAGCTGGGGAGGCTGCTAGCTCAGTCAGGTGTGTCTGCCACCCTCAGCCCTACCTGCTGGACTAATAAATGTGTCAATGATGTGTGACATGTGATCCCATTAGGTTTACTGGCTGCAGAACAATGGAGCTGCCTGTCCTCTACCATAGTTAGAAGATCTTTTCCATCTATGCTCCACTCCCCTGCCAGTATCACAGTAGTAATCTTTTCTCCAGGATGTATTTGTGATTTTTCCCCCCAAGGGGAGAGCTGTCTTACCTCGGTTTGCTTAAACACTGTCTCTTTCTGCAAGGCCTGCAGCTTTCGGAAGTATGCGGAGTCCAACTGTCGGGTCTCTTGAACCAGTTTTACCTAGTCAAAGAATGACCAAGCTTGTAACATGGACACGGCTGTGTTTTACGAAGGAAAGTGGAAGACGAACAACAATCACAACAGGAAGGGGCTGAAGAGACACACACTTGGCACTAAAGCATGTGAGCGGTAGAGGTTGGAAAGACAGAGTTGGAAGTATGAGAACAGAGTCTGACTTTAAATGCACATGGGAAAGAAGGGCACGAACAAAATCAAAAGTCACAGCCCCTTGCTGGAAACACCACGGACTTCACTGGCAACAGGACACACTGAGTCCCATGTCCAGCTGCTTCTCATTGGAGGAGGCCAAGAGTTGTGGCTCACTGGCCCACGAAAGCCAAGGGAGCTAGGCTCTGTAGCCTTGTGAGCAATCTCAGACATGAGCATCACACTGTCCCACAGTCAGCAGGACAAGGTGACATCCAAGTTCCAAAATGAGGGGAGAGATGGTCTCATACTCAAGAGCTTGGGGTCTCCGTGGTGACCCTTCCCGGGAAACAGGCCATGTGATCCAGCCAGCTGGAATTTCAGGCAAGGCCTAGGGCTGAAATCTTTTGCAAAAGTATTTCTAGAATTGAGTGCTTTTATTTTTCCTCTCTCTTCTCTCTCTCTCTCCTCTCTCTCTCTCCTTTCCATTCTCTCTCTCCTCTCTCTCTTTCCCTCTCTCTCTCTCTCTCTCTCTCTCTCTCTCTCTCTCTCTCTCTTTCTCCCTTCCTCCTCCTCCTCCTCTCAGTATGTGTGTGTGTATCTGTGGGTGTTTGGTTCACATCCAGCTGTGCCCAGGGCTTACTCCTGGCCCTATGTCCAGGGATATCTCTTAGTGGTGCTAAGGGGACCAGCCCTTAAAATAAAACCCCTTTCCTTCCTCCTTCCCTCCCTACCTCCTTCCCTCTCTGCCTCCTTTATACAACCAGGGGTGCTTAGAGCACAACCAGGAGTTCTTAGAGATTATTCCTGGATCTGTGCTCAGGGATCACTCCTGCAGGTGTCTGAGAACCATATGTAGTGCCAAAAATTGAACCTGGATCAACTGTGTATATGTGCCAAGTGTACAATCTCTCCAGCCCCTTATCTATTATTAAAACAAATAGATAAATTAATCCCTCGCCTTTGATAAGAATCATTGCTAATATCCAAACTCTCTGATAAAGGGATGTGACTAATAATTCAAGTTCATTTATGTCATCTCAATACCATTTCCCTGTATACCATATATGACATTTAAGATAATAATGTCTGGAAAAAAATTTCTAAAATTTCACATGATATATTAATTTTCCTTGAGTAATGTGCATATTTTTTGATAAGAGAAAGGCACATTACTATCTTTCTCTTTTTTATAAAATCAGCATGAGATACAGTTAACAATTTTTTGATAATTGAGTTTCGGTTGTACAATGTTCCAACACACATCCCTCGATGGGTTGCTCATTTTTCAGGACAAAGAGAGATGAGGAATGAAAGTATAATGAGTTCAGTCATTTACCTCAGTAAGCCAGGAATCAGAGCATTAATACAGCCTCGTATACAGATAACCTCAATTTGATCTCCAGTGCTACATGGTCCCCAAATCATTCCCAGGTGTGGTCCTGGCTATCCTTGAGTAGTACTGGGGTATCTTAAGTAATTCACAGCATTTCAAAGTAAGCAGTATCACCTCCAGACTTTAGCATTGAACCTTGAGCCCAGTTGGCTGAGAGTCACTAAGATGGGTCCCTGGCCTCCTGGGTACGACTTAGGAGATCTGTCCCCACAAAAAAATAAATTAGTAGACCAAAAGGCTCATTGTAATTAATTCTATAAGGTCAGTCTCCTTGGTATTTGTTTATCAATTTAATCACACATCTAACCTATGACAAAGGTATGGTACATAACTTGTGTCTCTTCTAAGAGGCTGCTGAGGGCACAGAGACAGCCAAGCTTTGCCTGTAATCATCTCAAACACTGCATTAGCTTAGCATAAAAAATTCAAAAATAGGGCCAAAACAACAACATAGTGAGTAGAACCTTACACACAGCCAATCCAGGCTCAATCCCCAGCATCCCATAGGGTCCCCCAAGCATGCCAGCAGAGATTTCTGAATGCAGAGTCAGGAGTAACGCCTGAGTACTGCCGGTGTGGACCAAAAAAGCAAAAAAAAAAAAAAAAAAAAAAAGTTCGTTTTTTTTTCAGACATGGCTGTAGTTTGTAACTCAAAAGTACCTATGTGAAGCAATGTCCTGAGGCAGGGAGATGGCTCTATGGGCTGGAGCACTGGCTTTGCATACAAGAGTCCTATTCCCAGCTCTATATGGTTTCCCTGAGCACAGAGCCAGGAGAAACCCCTAGGCATTGCTGATTATGACCTCCCAAACCAAGCCAAAACAAACAGAATAATGATAACGACATTTCCTTCTCCCACCCCCTTATCACTGAGAATAAGTGGGGAGGGGGGAAATACAAGCTTTGAGTCTTAAATGAACTTGCTTGGAATGAATGTTGAAAGGACGTCCCAAACAATCAACCTGCCCCGATACATATCTGGGGTTCTTTAATAAGGGATCTCCTCCCTAGTGCACACAGAAAGTTCTTGTTTCTCCCTTTCTGATATGGTCGCTCACTCAGATGGAAATTAAATGAGAGTTTCCCTTGATCCAAATTTAAAGCTGCTGCTGAGAAATAGAGATATGTGGGTAGTGCCAGTAATGGCCCGAATCACGGCACATTCTGGCTGGTCCCCATTAGGAGCCAGAACCTAGATTTCTCTCTGCTCGTATCAGTGCACAGAGAAGTAAAGCTCTGATGCTGAATTAAATATTGGTTAAAAGGCAACAGGGGGAAAAAGGAAGGAGAAAGAGGAGGAAGAAGTGGAGGATAAGGAGTGAACTATGATATAGTAGCATTATAAACCATAACGGTCCAATTTAAAAATTAGCTCATCATTAAGATGGAGAGCCTGTTTAAAGTACAGGCAGGGGTTAGGTGGGGAGGAGGGAGACTTGGGACATTGGTGGTGGGAATGTTGCACTGGTGATGGGTGGCGTTCTTTACATGACTGAAACCCAAACACAATCATGTATGTAATCAAGGTGTTTAAATAAAATTAAAAAAAAAAAAAAAGAAAAGGAAGAAGGAAGTTTGCCAGTGAGGTCCAATGTACCTGCTTGTAAGTGTCCATGTCTGCGTTGGTCATCATTGTCCAGGGCTCTAGGAGTAGGAGCAGGATATATTCCTCTGCTGTGTCGAAAAGGTCTTCAAAAGGTGGGTATATCTGCTTGTAAATTTCTCCTCTCTTTTCCTTTTGGAGCCCGATGTCAAAAGGTGCTGAAGGAGCCACATATGTTGCAAAAAGGTACTAGGGGGGACGGGGAAGAAAGGGGAGGCTGTTGGCATAAACCGTCATGGGTTACCAGTTTCCTCAGTAGTTTTCTTTGAAGGTCAGCACACAAGAGACTTTTCTCTCCAAAAGATGCAAGCAAGGACTAAAGACAAAGCATTATGCTTAACTTGACATTCCCTTCTCATTATATCCTCATCAATAACCAATCAGCCACTGATTTTCCACAAGAGTCTGTGATCTGGATGTGCCAACTTTTCTCAGATTACTACTATGCATTATTAGGATTGAACACAGACTGCCTGATTACTTTTGCCCTTAGGTTCCCATTTCTAGCACATTTATACAGCATACTCAATGGTGTTGAAATACCCTTTGGAAAGCACTCAGACTAGAAAGCTGGATCTCTATCTACAGGACCAACACATTATGGGCCCTACTCTAATTGTGCTACAGAATTCTTCAAACTGCATCAGATTAACCTCTTCTGCTGTAAAAATGTCTCCATCTGGTGTTCCAACATTGTAAGAGAGCTTCAAGAAGAAAATAAGAATGTCTGGAGAGAAATACGTGGAACTAATCTCAGCTTTCCAAACAGAGCTAGAGGGATGGCTATTCTATTTATTCTTGCTGATTTGTTTCTCAGTACCTTTGTAAAGCTGGGAAGCAATTTAACATTTCACTGTTTAAATATTAAATCCTGAATATGTGGTATTTGGTGTGCCAGCTCTAAGTGCAGTTTTACTCCAAATCCTTAGTAAACTGCATTTAATTTCAATTTAAATCTTTATACTTAAGACTTTGAACATATTAAAAATCCTGACAAACCAGGTGAGTGAGAGATGAATGGGTGGATAAGTGGATGGATTGATGGATGAATGAATGGATAAATAGGCAGGTAAAAAATGCATACCAATTCTCCAACCTTCCAGGATCTCGGTGCAGCCTGCTTGAGGGGGCATGGGGTGTGGGGCGTGGCAGTCTGTCCCCCCCCACTGGAAACAGTAAATATAGTTTGGTAAAAAAAATGCATACCAAATATAAATCATATGAAACATGCCAGAGGGCCCGGAGAGATAGCACAGCGGTGTTTGCCTTGCAAGCAGCCGATCCAGGACCAAAGGTGGTTGGTTCGAATTCCGGTGTCCCATAGGGTCCCCCGTGCCTGCCAGGAGCTATTTCTGAGCAGACAGCCAGGAGTAACCCCTGATCAACGCCAGGTGTGGCCCAAAAACCAAAAAAAAAAAAAAAAAAAAAAAAAAAGAAACATGCCAGAAATATCTTTCAAAGGTTTTAAAGGATCCACATGTAATGAAACAAGCATTTACCAAGTATCTACTACACTGTGATACTGGGTTGATGCTATGATTAAGGCCCTACTTGAAGGAGTTATTGAGGGTAACATGGAGATGTCTACCAAATGGTCATAATATTATAATAGAGCAGATTAAATCCTACAACTAAGGCAATCAATTCAACTAAGATTCTCAATGACTACTTTCAAGTTCACCCATATACCATTTAAATTGTTTATTGAGTGACACTGAACTCCAAAAACTTATTTATCTCTTGGAAGGAGAAGACAAAGATTGAGATGCTCATTTCCAGGAAGCTCATTCTTAAAGTCTTTAAAGAAAAGTCGAGTTAATTGGAAAAAGAAGTAAAGCTATTATAAAGGTGATTAGAGAAGATTTAAAGCAAAAGGGTTTGATAGAAGGGAATCTAGGATTCACATAATAGCAACAGTGGATCAAGAATAAAGGGAGGAAAAGAGAAAGCTCTAGGAAGGGGCCCAGACCCTAGAGATTGATGCTTTTCAATCTTTGGGAGCTAAGGACTTTTTTCTCACCTGAAGGAATGAATGGGGCTACTCTGAACCATGACATCACTGAATATCACAAATAAATGACACCCGGGGGTAGTTTTTATTTGTGACATTCAGGAGCACCAGAAATTGTTCAAAGAGCTTAAGAGTTGAAGCAGTTCAGAAGTTTTTTCAATGACAAGACAACCGATGTCATGTCACCTGATTTTTGCAATAGTCTAATAACTAGTCTTCTAGATTTGACTGGTCTTTGCATTCTTTCAAACCAAAGTATCCAAAAGGCCATTTATCACATCATTCCTCTCTACAGCTGCTCCAAGGAATTTCCTCTCAAGTGGAATCAAGGCCCATGTCCTTCTAACTACCATTAATGAGGTATCTGAAAGTTTCTCAGTGTATGGGAACAAGGATTATAGTCATATGATATTATTAAAAGAATGGAGGTTTTCAAAGTAGCCTGAAGGCAGGGATGGACCCACATTGTGACCCACTGACAGTAACTGCTGAGGTATCATGGTGAACCCAGTAAAAACACCCAATCAATAGAAAACAAAATGAAGATGCCATCAAAAATATAAATAAGAGACTCAAGATCACAGCAGGTCTGAATAGAGAACAGCAGAGAGCATACATATGTAGGTCATGTATAACAACAATGAACAAAGCCAGAATAGTAAAAAGACCCTGAAAAAGAGAAGCCAGATAAACAAGGAGTAAACCAAGACAGTATGCAGTGACATGAGCCAAAGGAAAAATCCAGTTTAAACACAAAAGGGTTGGAGAAATAAGAGAGGCTTTGGGTGTTGGCCTTGTATGTGGCTGCCGTGTATGTGGTTCAATTCCGAGAACTTCATGTGACCCCGGAGTGTAGACTCAGGAGTAAGTCTTGAGCACAAATGGTGGGGGGCCATAGTCAAAAATAAAAATTAAATTAAACAAAGACAAAGACAGTCAATCAGTAATTTTGTAACACATGTGCTGTGAATTCAAAGTCTGTTGTTGGGGGAGTTACATTTAGAATGTTTGGGGACCATGCAGTGCTGAGGACAGAACCTGGGTTTCCACATGCAAAGCATGTGCTGTGGCCCTCCGAACCAGCTCTCTTGGCCCAAAATGTGGTCATTTTGGATTTATTGTTGCTCATTTCTAGTCAGCTCCAGCTTTTCATTTCTCCACATTACCTACAAGCTCCAAACTGTCCCCTGGGGCTCCTTTACTTGCACAGAATTCATCTCCCACTGAGCCCAGAGGAAAAATGCTGCTATGAATATGCTCCATTTTCCACTCTAGAGCTTTCTTCAAATATTTCCTTTATTCCACTGATGTTTCCAAGAGATTCCTTTCCAAGGCTACACCATTAATGGGTGCTCTTGATTCCTTCCATCCATCCTCTCTGTCCCTCAATCTTGCTATACTTGATTTTCTTACTGGGTTTGAACCAACCTTCCCAGAGTTTAAATCTGCTTTCTTAGATGGCCAAGCTACCAACTAGTGTTCTTCTCTTTGGAAATTGTTTCCTCGACTGCCATGTCCACCAAGGTCATCCCACATCTCTCTCTTTTCTCCATAATCTTAACTTAATAATAATAATCTTAATAATAATAAAAACAGGGGCCAGAGTGGTGGTGCAAAGTGGTAAGACATCTGCCTTGTGTGCGCTGCTAGCCTACGAGGACCTCGGTTTAATCCCCCAAGCCAGGAGCAATTTCTGAGAGCATAGCCAGGAGTAACCCCTGAGCATCACCAGGAGTGAACCAAAAACCGAAAAAAAACCCAAACAAACAAAAACCAAAAACAAAACATATTAATAGTAATAACATAATCTTCACTAAATGTTCACTTGGTCTTCCACCATACTCTGGCCTCTATCAAACACTTGCTAAAATTCAGAACACACAATCACCAGCTCATAAGCTTCCTTCTGTCCTTCAGCTAATTTCACAATGTTGCTTTCCCTCCATTTTGTTTGTTTGTTTGTTTGTTTGTTTTTGGGCCACAACCGCAGTGCTCAGGGGTTATTCTGGCTAACTGCTCAGAAATTTCTCCTGGCAGCCATGGGGACCATATGGGATGCCGGGATTTAAACCACCTTTGGTCCTGGGTTAGCTGCTTGCAAGGCAAATACCCTACCACTGTGCTATCTCTTCAGCCCCGCTTATCCTCCTTTTGATCCTCTCTCCTACCATATCACTTTCTCCTTATCTCATTAAACTTGGCTTACTCATTTCAGTTTCATGTATGTGCCATGCATTTGCTAGTATACAATGTGCCCTAGAACCTCTCTCTCTACTCTGTTTTCAGCCTCTCTCCCCTTTTGCTAAGCTTTTCATTTTAGGATTCAACCTTCCCTGACTCCTAAAATCTGGCTGGGGTGTCCTTCTTTTGTGTGACCCTTGTATCTGTACTGGTTAGCTTCTCCCATTGGACCACAGGCCCTGTAAGGACAGAGATAAGATCTTCTTGCTTTAGTTCTGCAATCAGCCTACTTCTGAGAGCTAAGATCTAGCACAAAGCAAAATTTAGAGTGAATGCTTCCATCAAAGACTTGACCTACTTCCAAGGACTTATTAATTACAGATAAGCAAAAGACATCCAAATAGACAATAGACATAGATCAAGAACTGGTTTCCTCCTAGATTTGGGACCTATTTTCTTGTTGCCTCTTAACCGGAACTACAGAGCAAGTCTATGAACTGTTGAGTTTAGGGACTTGATAACACATCAATGATCTTTTTTTTTTTGTTTTGTTTTTTTGTTTTTTTGGGCCACACCTGTTTGACGCTCAGGGGTTACTCCTGGCTATGCACTCAGAAATTGCTCCTGGCTTAGGGGGACCATATGGGATGCTGGGGGATCGAACCACGGTCTGTCCTACGCTAGCACTTGCAAGGCAGACACCTTACCTCTAACGCCACCTTCCCAGCCCCACATCAATGATCTTTTCCAAGCCCCCACGTCTCTCCCTTCCCATTGTTTCAGGTTCTCATTGATAATGTATTATGGCTAAATCTCTTCCTGGCTTTCTTCCGTAAAGCACATTCTAGGAATTCAGGTACAAGAAGGAAAAAAGTTAAGAGGAGGAGAAGGAAATAAGCAGGGGCTGCTCCTTCCCAACAAGGACCATAGCTCAGCTGAGCAAGCAGGCAGGCAGCCCTATGCAGGCTGGAACTGCCTCTTCAGCCCTCCCCCCCCCCCCCCGACTCTCTGGAACCTTCAGGGCCCCTGTGAGCAAGTTTCCTGCACACCCCTCTGTCGCAAGGAGCCATAATTCAGGAGGCAGATGGTTCTACTCTGGGGTCAGCTCACTGTCCCAGCCTAATTCTTAATAGTTCCCTTTTTATTCCTGACAGAGTCTTGTTTTGGATGATAAATGATAAGGTCTTCCTGTACTCAAGGGCTGTGTCTGTGTAATCACAAAAATAAAACTCCCCTGAAAATACAGGACAAGGATCTGAAGGTCAATGAAAGAAAAGCTAGAGGCTTTTCTTGCAAAGATACACGAAGACACAGATTTGTCTAGTCCATAAGCAAATGAGTCGAAGAGCGATAAAGGAAAGCCAATTCAGGAATGAATTCTAGAGACTAGATATAGAAGCTACACAGCCTTCCCTGCGCAGAAAAAAGTCAGGACATGAGAGCCCTGGTGGAGATTTAAAAGCATCTACTCTGGATCACAGAAACAATCATACCAAGACAAAGGGGATAGAAGGGACAGGAGGAAGAGATCATAAGTAAAATAGGTGCAAGGATTAGGGCCCCTCTATAGTGTATACAAATAATCTGTATGTCTAAACTGTTAGGGCCAATACTAAGTCAAAGATCCAAACTCCAGCAACGAAACTTAAAAATATTAATTGTCAAGGAGTCAGGCTGTTGGTTGGGAGGGAACCTGGGGTTTATCAGTGAATGGATGGGCACATGGGGTCAACGTTGAGATTGGGGGTGGGAGGGGCTACATTGCCTGAAAACTCATTGCAAACAACCACAGTGCTTAAATTTAAAGTTTAAAGGAAAATGAAAAATAAAAGCTTTTTCTCTACCTAATTAGCACCAAAATTCAGGGTTTGATTTCCCTCCCTCCTGGTTTCTTTTGTGTTTATTTGTTTTGGTATTTTTACAGTCATTTTGCTCTAACTATAATTCTTGCCTACCTAAAAAGATGATACAGGTTCGATCCACAGTATCATATTGGATCCCCAGAGAAGAATGAGAGGTGACTCCTGAGCAAAAAGCCAGGAGGTGGCCCTAAGTTCTACCAATTGTGTCCAACCCACCTCAAAAATTGTTCAGTATCACTTAAACTTCCTTATTGGGTGAGGGAATACCTAGCAGTTGCACAGGGGTTTCTCATGGATTTGTGTTCAGAAATTATTTCTGGTGACACTCAGAGGACCATATGTGATACATGATGCCAAGGACTGAACCTGGCTCTCCCTGTGAAAAGTAGCACCCTCTCCACTATACTATTACTCCAGCCCCTTAAGCCATTTCTTTGTTAGAAACAAATACCAATAACCAATAGCCTTCATAATCTCACCTCCTAATATTTGTAAGTTTTGGGTAAAATCACACAACAGGAAAATTGAAAACCAGCTGCAAAGTCATCCTGCTATGGGGTTTCAAGCCCAAATGAGCTCTTCCTTTGAGATCCACACTCTTCTGGGCCCGCTCTCTTCTCTAGACTAACCAGGACCAAAGCAGTAGGTAGGGGAGAGGAGACAAAATTTAATGTGATGGCCCATTGAAAGCTGGGACCACTGTAATCATATAGTACATTCAATAGAACCATGCCATTAAAATGCTATTATCTTTCTGATGTTTCTACTAACTTATGACCCATCAGAAAAACTGATCACTGTCACAAATACAAATGTTTTAACCAAATATCTAAAACAAAGTCCTGCAACCCCCTCCAAAAAAAAAGGTTTAAGTGATACTGAACAATTTTTGAGGTGGGTTGGACATACTTGGTAGAACTCAGGCCCCCCTCCTGACGTTTTGCTCAGGAGTCGCCTCTCATTCTGCTCTAGGGATCCAATATGGTACTGTGGATTGAACGTGGATCATCCTTTTAGATAGGAAAGAATTATATTTAGAGCAAAATGATTGCAAAGAGACCAAAAGCTTAAACACTGGAGCTGGAGAAATAGTAGAGCAGGTAGAGTGGGTAGGGTGCTTGCCTGGCATGTAGTTGACCCAGTACCACATACTGTTCCCTGAGCCCTGACAGGATTGCCCCAAGCACAGAATCAGGAGTAAACCCTGAGCACCAGTGGGTGTGGAGGAAAGAGGGAGGAAAGAAATAAAAAGACAGAAACAGAGAGAGAAGGAAGGAAAAAGAAAAGAAAGAGAAAGGGAGAGGAAAAATAAATAAAGCATGAGAAAGAAAATAAAGAGATAGGGAGGGTGAAAGGGAAACTGAGGATATTGGTGGCAGGAAATGCACCTGGGTGAAGGTTGTTGTACATTGTAGGACGATAACTCAACCATGAACAACTTTATCTGTGAAAAAGCTGTATTATGAACCAATGGTGTTTAAGTTTAAACATTTTAAAAAAGAAAGAGAAAGAGGAAGTAAGGAAAGAAGGAAGGAATGCTCATTAAACCATCTTTAAAATCTTTATCAAGGTAATGAAAATCATACTCGAAGAAAACTAACTCTCGGTTGGAATACAAAGAACATACCCATGGAAAGCTAGTCATAGTCTAATTATGGTCTCGGAAAGGTTGACACACAGCTAACCATGACCTCTTGGGTCACTTGCTTTTTAAAAAAAAAAAAAAAAAAAAACACACCTTTTTTATTGGCCACCCAGTTCTTCCGTTGAAACCTCTGTGGAAACAACCACGTAGCAACTCGTGTTGGAGAAGAAAAGTTGCTCTTTTCATCCTGATTCCTACTAAAGCCCATGGCATTTGGGCTCTGGGCTGCAGCTGTGGCCGACACGAGTCCAAATTAAACATGGGCCTGGGATGCTTTAGCCACTGACAAGAGGGTTGGAGGGTTAGAGAAGGGCTCTGAGCATGTGAGGGGAGGGGAGGGAGAGAGAGTGAGAGAGAGAAGAGAGGAAAAAGAGCAGACAGAGGAGAGGGAGGGAGAGGAAAGAGAGATTGAGAGAGAGAGAAAGAGGAAAGAGAGAGAGGGGAGAGAGGAGAAGAGAAGAGAGAGAGTGTGGCTTGACAGTGCGCACAGCTCTGCCTGCAGACCCATAGCTCCTGCAGCCATTCTGAGCTTATGCAATCAGGAAGCAGGCTTGGGCCACATGCCCAGACCACTCAGCACCTGTGCCTCTGACTCACTTTCTTGGCAGCACAGTCAGATTTGGAGGATGTCAAAGAGGGCCGCTTGGGGAAAAGCAATGGCTTTCTTTTAAAACACTCGCAGTCTTGAAATTCTGGGAATTAATTTTTTCATTCAAGCTCTCAAGACTCCTATGATGTTGTTAAACAGGACTCTCAGGGGAGGGGAAGAAAAGGAGGGAAGAAAAAAGACATGTGAGTGATTGGAAGCTCTGCATTGAACAGAGATGCCACCAGGAGAACTGGAAATAAAATGGTTTGTTTGCTTGCTTGCTTGCTTGCCTTTTTGTTTGTTTGTTTGGCTTTTGGGCTATATCCCGGCATTATTCAGGGCTTACTCCTGGCTCTGCATTCAGAAATCACTCCTGGCAGTACTCGGGAGACCAAATCAGATGCTGAGGTCAGCCATGTGCAAGGCAAATCATATCCTGCCTACTGCACTATTGCTCTAGCTCCCAAAACGATGATTTTTGGGGTTAATTTTTGCTTTCTAAAGGACAGCAAAGGGATGAGAAATAATTTAAATATTGGTGCCAAATTGCTTGTTGGCATTATAGGACTGAAAAAAAAAGAAAAAAGAAAAAAAGAAACCCACCAAGCCGAAACATATTTTCATATTTGCCTCTTGAAGGCGACCTCAAAGGCTTTATTAATTAGACCCAATGGCCTGGAAACAGCAGCTGCCTTGCACCTCACAGGAAGTGACTCAAGTGATGGAAAAGGACTTTTGCCACTGCACATGTTCTGTTTTTTCCAGCCCAAAGATATTTTTCATGCAAACTTTCAGCAAGGCCATGTAATAGTCTTCAAAATCCTTTTGGAAGTCTATGTTATCAAACACAGTCTTGTGGATGGAAGTGCATCCCCGAGTCTTTGCAGATATATCAGACTGCACTAAAGACTCAGTTTTCTCCGTGTGAGCATGCGCACGAGCACACACACACACACACACACACACACACACAAACATACACATCATCTAACTTACTCTCACTTTCTAGAGTGTGCTTACTGCACTGAAAGGCCTATAGAAACATACCTGGGAAAGGAGAATTTGGAGGAAGATGATGGTTGACTGAATTCATTCTTGTTTTTGTTTGTTTTGGCTTTTGGGACCACACCCAGCAGCACTTATGGCTGTGCTCAGAAATTATTCCTGGCATGCTCGGGGGGGGGGGGGGGACTATCTGGGATACTGGGGATCAAACCCAGGTTGCCCTCATGCGAGGCAAACACCCTACCATCTGTGTTATGCTCTGGCCTTTATTCTTGGTTTTTAAACAGTGTCACAAGAAAAAGTAAAAATCAATTTTCCAGAACAGCTTATATTCTTTGGGTTTCTCATTGTACCCAGGATTGAATGACAGGACGGGAATAAAATTCCAACTGGCACTGCAGAGCACAGGCAGCATCTTGTGGTCATGCCAAAGGTGAGCAGTGCTTTTGGGAAGCATCCAGAAAAGGCTCTGAGGTGAACTGCAGCCTGATATCCGCTGCCTATGTCCCAATGAAAACAAGTCCCGGTTCTGTACAGCTTTAAAAAGCAAAGTCAAGAAGTAACCGAAATGTGGGGACACGGGTGTGGCTTTATCATGTAAACGTCTCAGCTGTTCTATTTATGGGAGGACTTCATATGATGGGGTTGATGAGTGTGTTTATGCATGTCTGCACATTGCGGGGTTGTCTGGGAGACATCCCATCGAGGTGCATGTTGCTCTGATGTCCCCACTGGGTTGGGCTAGAAGCAAGCAAGGGAGCTTCTTTTCCAGCTCTCATTGTAATAGTGGTCCCTTCTCTGTCCTAACTGCACTCTTCTGCTCTTTGTTATGAGAGTTGGGAATGATCACTCTGATGCTAAAAGGTGCTAAAAGGAGGGAAAGTGATAGGCATGATACCCCTTCAGTAGCAATATTGCAAACCACAGTGCCTAAAAGGAAAACAGAAAGGGAGGGGGAGAAGGACACAGAGAGAGGGAAACTGAGAGAGGAAGAGAGTGGGGGAGAGAGAAAAAGAAAAGGAAGGGGAAAGAAAGAATGGTAAGGAAACTGGGACATTAAGGTTGAGAAATATGCGCTTGTGAAGGATGTTGGGCATTGTGCGACTTCAACTCAATCATGAACAACTTTGCAATTATGGGAGATGAAAACCAACTGCATATGAACGGCCTTGTAACCACAGTGTTTACATAATTAATAAAAAAAAGAAAGAAAAGAAGCTTCAACTTCATATTCAAAGGACATTTTATTCTAACAGGGTGCTCTGTTCACTGTGGACAAGGTTGTGCCTTAACATGAATGTGGCAGGACCATAGAACTACTTCAGGGAAGACATCTAGAAGGGGCATATAAGCTGGTTCACAGGGAGTAGGGAGACTGAAAAACCCCACTTCCCACCCAATAGATTAAAGTACTATGAGAGAAGAGAAAAAACATTCTTGCTACCATCCTTGAGATCGAATGGTTCAGGCCCATTCTTGACCTGTATGCTGCTGCAGTGTGAGGCTGGAGACAGCAGAAAGCTAAACATCTGTGATGGCTCCTGCATGATTGTCCAGGGTGCCCATCGAGGGAGCCCAGGAGAACTACAGCTGTCTGCTACTGTTTCTGCCCATAGCATTGGGTTTCTGCCAGACAGGGTGGGAGCAGCAAAGACCCAGCTGGCCCCCCCAGAGGACAACAGACATTTACCACCAAGCTTATGGCGCAGGATTCAGACACTCTAAAGTCCAAGACTGAAGAAGCATCTCTGACTGCTGGAATATATGACACTTTCTCATTGGCACCTCTGACAAACGCAGTCACCCATGCCCCAGAGCTGGAGTTTGGAGCCAGAGGGCCATGGATAAGGTGCCTCTTTACTTCTCTGGTAGGTGCAAGTAAGGAGGGGCACAGAGGGATGAGAGGAAAACTGAAGGTGGAAGGGGGAGTCTCTGCCTGCACCATTTTGAGAGACGAAGAACACATTTTGTTTGTTTTGGTTTGTTTTTACTTCACACCCAGCCAGGGTTTACTCCTGGCAGTCCTCGAGGGACTGCCATGTATGGGAAGTCAATAAAGAACCCAGTCAGCTGCGTACAAGGCAAATGCCCTACATATAGTGCTATTATTCTGGCTCCAACAGAATACTTTCTTGGAGACATGAAGGAGTAGAGGGACTCAGTTACCAGTGATCTAGGGGTCTCAAAGCAGATGACAGCCAGTTCTCAACAGCTCACACAAGAGAATCCAATTATTTTCAGGAACTCAGTGAAGAGGTTATTAGGCCCAGTCTTTTTCTGTTTGTTTGGTTTGGTTTGGTTTTACCCAGTGATACTCCTGGCTATGCACTCAGAAATCGCTCCTGGCTCGGGGGACCATGAGATGCCAGGGATCAAATTGAGGTCCATCCCTGATCAGTCACGTGCTAGGCAAATGCCCTACCACTGTGCTATTGCTCCAGTTCCTAGGCCCAGGCTTTATATAAAATTCAAAAAACATTCATTTATTAGTCAAATTTTTGGTTTTGCTTTTGGGCCACACTTGGAAGTGCCCAGGATTTATTCCTGGCTCTATGCTCAAGGACCATTCCCAGTGATGCTCAGGGAACTATATATGGGTTGCTGCAGCTTAAACCCAGGTTAGCTTCATGCAATACAAATGCTGTTCCTGGGGCCAGAGAGATAGCACAGCGATAGGGCATTTAATGCCTTGCATGCGGCCGACCTGGGATGGACCTGGTTCAATTCCTGGCATCGCATATGGTTCCCCAAGCTTGCCAGGAGCAATTTCTGAGCACAGAGCCAGGAGTAACCCCTGAGCATCGCTGGGTATGGCCCCCAAACCAATCAATTAATAAACTGTTAAAAAAAAAGATCAAATGCTCTACCTGCTCTGCTATTACTCCAGCCCATAAGTAATTACATTTGACTAAAAGCAAAAACAATGTACTCCTTGAAGCTCATTGCTTTCCCATGACCATGCTATCTTCTTGCTGTGAGGTCCCATCTCTGTCCCAGCTGTTTGGTAGTGCTGCCACGTAACAGGGCTACTGGGAGTCGCTCCTCAGCACTGTGTCAGGGGCCTTGTGTTGACAGCTTGGACTCATTGGTGGGAGAGAAGCCGGGCAGTAGCAAATTTGCCCAGTGGGGCTCCATTCTCTGCCTAAGGGCTGGGGCTGACCCTCATCATCACATCTTCAAGGCAAAGACTCTTCTCCCTTCCTAGCTGCTTAGCAAGAGAAATAACAAGAAAAAAGAAAAATGACAAACTCTACGTTGAAGATTTATTAGCGGCAAAGCCACAGACCAGAATGAACCAAGTTTCACTTGAGATGGCTTGTTGGTTTAATTACATACTGCTTTTTAAAAATTCACATCTACTGAACTGAAATCCACTAAAAAGTATAGACACAGATGGGCTGAAGCAATAGTATAACGAGGAGGACTTTTGTCTTGCATGCAGCAGACCAGGTTCCATCCCCATAGTCCCATACAATTCCCAAATATTACCAGTAGTGATCCCTGAGTGCAGAGTCAGGAATAATCCCTGAGCATCACTGGTGTGGCCCCAAAACAAAAAAAAATGTATGGACATAGTATCATTCCTGGCACTACTTAGGAGTAGTTCAGTGCAAGGGTCCGGGAATGCAGTACTGCTCAGGTCCCTCAAAATTGGGGACCAGATTCACCCAGAGCTTCCAAGGTTGCACCTGGTGGTGCTGAAGTCAGGGATGAGGTTCCATGATTCAAAAGTAGGCACTGTAACTAAGTTCTCTACCTGGTCAGAGAGTTACTTTTTAATAGTTCAGTCACAATAACGCAGAGCTACCAGTAGAAGCAAGGATGCTGACTGGCCTTTGACAAGGTCTCCATTCAGAACATCTTTAGAAAAGAACAAAACTCGGGGCACAGGGCTAGGGCCTTTTCCTTGTATGGAAGCACTTGGGTTCAGTCTCCAGCATCCCATAAGGTCTACTGAGCCTGCCAGGAGCAATTTCTGAGTGCAGAGCCTGGAGTAACCAGAGCTGCACCAGGTGTGACCTAATAAACAAGCGAACAAACAAACAAAAGAGCAAAGTTCTTCCAACTCTAAATTTTCCTTGACGGTGATGAGCAGACAGGAAGAGGTAATGAGTGTCGTTGGCAAAAGAGTGTTCACTTGATCTCTGTTGTGACAAGAAGACATGAAAGCAGCATGAGAAGTCAGGACAACAGGAGCAGCATCTGCACCCCGCTGAATGTATAGTGACTCCATATACCGTTTGGTCTACCACAGCACGCAGAGCAGATACCCATGACATTGTCACACCCACAGAAAAACATACAGCCACGTCTGGCTACCAGAGCTGTGTGGCCTTCCCAATTGTGCTTCACAGTTCTCTGACTGGGATTGATGTGAAACAAGAAGATGAAGCAGGTTCTACAAATGTTCAAGTCCCCAGAGGAGTTTCTTAAAGGAGAATAAATGCCCTGAGCTAGAATACTTTTGGAATTCACCAAGTAGTTACAGCCCCGAACAGACCAGCCTATGTTCAAAATGACCATTCACAACTCCAGCAGGCAGAGTTCAGATGAGGCAGAAAAAGAAAATAATGAGCAAAGTGCCAGCAATCGCATGTTTTCATTTCTGCAAAAAGAGGAAAAAATTATGTTTAATGACCTCTCTCATGTCCTATGAAAGACTCAAGAACACAGCTGAGGAGCCTGTGCCAGAGGGAATAAATTACAACTGGGCTTTCCATAAGTGGGGTTTCAGGGGAAGGGCTTGGGGCTTCGCAATTAGGGCTCAAAGGGATGGGGTGGAGAGACTGAGACATTCTGGGGCCCGGGAGATTTCCCAGGGGGGCCCACATGGCACCAGAATGTTCTAAGACTCTCTAGCAATGACTCACCTGCCACTAAGGGAAAGACAATGCAAGCAAGACCTGCCAAAGAGGCCAGTAGGAGAAAAGACTAAAACAAACTTGAATCACTTTGGACAGAGTGAAAAATCAGAAGGGAAAACAGAGCATAATGAGTGAAGTCAAGCCCAAACCACAGGCTCAAGGGACAAAAAAAAAAAAAAAAAAAAGGCCTGGGCCCAGTTCAGGCCAGATGATTAAGTAGATGAGGGAACAAAATAAACAATCACACAAGAGGATCATTATTAATAGGCTTATGGTGACAATAAGTATTTTATTTTGTCCATTTTGTATTTCATTACAAAATAAAACAACAACAACAACAAATTCCTTAAGTCGATGAAAACAAAATGAGTCTTTAAACTAATGAAATTATTTAACCTTTAATAAAAATTTCTTGAAAATCCACAAGCAAGGGATAATTCAATAAGAAAATTGTGACTCTATTAGGAACAAGTTTGGCTTAAAAAAAAAAAAAAAGGACTGCCTCTAAAGGACGCTAATCTATATCCATGAAAACTAAGCATGAAATGGTTCATAGAATTTGAGCATGGCCACCCCAATGTTTGTGGGGACACTCCTAAATGAAAAATTCTGAAGTCAGAGAAGAGGATACACCAGCCCACCACCAACAAAACAAGAAAAAAAATACAAAAGATTCTGGAGGTCCTCACAAGACTCACAAACCATCAGTCCCTCTGGGAGTCAATCCCTCTGGTTCACCCCAAAATTCATGAATGGACTAAGCTAACCAGCACCCTCAAGTGGTCAAAGGCAGACTCCTCTGTGTGTCCTTTCTTGACATGGCATTGTTGCCCACAGTCTCTTCTTAAGTTAAGGAATGTTCTTTGGGGAAGGTAGGGCTGGTGGCATCAAATAACAGTCCTAGGATGCAGTGTAATATCCTCAAGGGAACCACAAGCCACCAGAATCAAGTGAGGACCAGCCACATGCCTGACATATGCCTTAACCCCTGCACTATCTCTCTGGCTCCTTCAATGGCATATTCTTTTGCTGCTGCCATTAGTGGGGACATACCCAGGGCTGTATCAGCTGGTACTCAGAAGTCACATGTCAATGAGAGGACCTAGGCCCTCTGAGAAGTAAGGCATGTGTTGTATTGCTGAGCTATCTTCCCAGCCCTGGAACATTCTTTCCTTGCCACTGTGGAAAGTCAGACTGTGCGTGTCTGTGAATGAAGCACCAGGCTCCAAAAGTAGGACCTGGAGAGATGCAGATCGCAAATGTTGATGCAGGAAATAATACAGACAGTGAAGGGGCTAAGAACAGGTTCAGGAATTCCAAGCATATGTCTTCCAATCCTAAAAAGAAAGTAAGTTAGTGGAGAAAGACTAGAGAATAAATGCCCTGTCTTCCTGAGATCTGGGCTTTTTATTAGCAAGAAAAAAAACTACCCCCTAGGGTGGAAAACAAATACAAAGTAGGGAGGGATCCAGTAATCAACACCAGATCATACTCTCTGGGGTGTAGAATGAATATTGAATACTATAGTGTCAGTTCTTAATGATAATGTCCTGATTTTAGAATGCAGGGAAGGGTCTGCTGCAACAATGCTGGGGGATCCACATTGCTCAGGAATCCCAGCCCAAAGTGTCTGAGACACCCTCAATCCAGTAACAAAAACACACCGACAACAAAGCCAAGGGGTCACAGTTGGCTTCAAGAAGGAGCCCAATTCCCAAGACTCAACATGCTGAAAATCCCACATGGCTCCAAAGAGCCTTGGGCACTGGAGAAAAGACTAAAACAAACTTGAATCACTATGGACAGACTGAAGAATCAGAAGGGAAAACAGAGCAAAATGAGTGAAGTCAAGCCCAAGCCAACAGGCTCACGGGACAAAAAAAAAAGAAGAAAAAGATGGCAGGTGCTGTTCACCAAGGTGCCCAGAAACAGTGCTCAGTGCTCATACTGCGGGCAGGGAGAGCAGAAAACAATAGCCATCAGAGAAGCAAGGTCAGCATAGGCACCTCATAGAATGCCACGGTGTACCCTGCTTATTTGTGGCCCTAAATGCCAAGGATGAGGAGCTAAGTCAGTGTTGCCCCAAATCAGTGGAACCTCTAACCCAGGAAGCCCTATGTCATTGGGGGTTAGATACAGTACTAGCTTCATTTAGGAGGTGCTTTGTTCATTGGTTTCCAGAAGGTAGAGTTCCAAGGGGCACTGAGTCTTTTGTTTCTCTGAAAAGGGGCAGTAGGTTGTTAAGTTTGGGAACCTCTAAACCAAATGAGGAAATAGATGAGAGAATGTGAAGAAAAACTAAACTGATCAGAGGAAAATTAAGGCGGCCCTGCTTTGGCTATAAAAATGCCTTTTCAAAGGATTCTGTGAGGTTAGGGGGTCACCTAAAAGTAGCTCGTCATTTAGTGCGAAACAGCAAAGCCATGAAAATGTCATGGGTGAGAAACTACATGGCCCCTTCTCTTCATTTTTCTGGGAGGTTCTGGAAAAGCACATTCTACCTTATATTGTTTTGTTCTGTTTTGTGGCCACATAGAGTGGAGCACAGGGGCTACTCTCTGCTCAGTTTGATGGTCGCTCCTGGTCCATGCTCAGCTCTGTCCTCTCAGTGCAGGCAGATCTCTCTTCTGAAAAACACATTCTTCAACTCAAGAATCAGGAATCTGCAGCACCCCATATGCCTGGTTCAGCACAGACCTCCCAGAATTGAAGTACTAGATGCCTTATCAACAGGCATGAGGGCAACAGAAACATTCCAGGCCAGGAAGAACATGTTTCTAATTGAAGGTCTCAGGGCTCTCTGATTGCTACTGGTTTCCCATTTCTACAAACATACTATGTAGTTGGAGCTATCGTATACACTGGGCAACTCTGAGGCCAGCAGAAACTTCTTTTGGGCCCAGCTAGTGGAACTCGAGTCACCTAACAGGATACAGAAATGGTTCCGGGCTGGAGAGATGGAGCAAGAGGGCAGAGAGAAAGCAGTGCGGATACCCCAGGCCCAATTCTCAGCGTCAGTGCCCCTGAATCCAGAGGGCTAGAATGCAGAGGGACTTGCATGCAGGATTTGGGGGGGGAAAGGGTGTAGAGAAATAGAGGCTGCAAGGCCAGTGACTTCCCACGCTGTCAGATTAGTAGATGTGCCAGGAGAGAAACTAACTGCCCAAGGCCAAGAACTCATCCAACTCTGATGAAAACCACTGAACAGCAGGGCCACTGGTCAAAGCACTAGACAGAAATAGATCAGCTTATTTTGATTTGAAGGCTTACACCCTAAAAGTGAGAGATGTATTTTGTGGGGGGCAGAAAGAAGAATAAAAGGGGCCGGAGCAGTAAGGCATCTGCCTTGCTAGTACTAGCCTAGGACAGACTGCGATTCGATCCCTCAGTGTCCCATATGATCCTCCCAAGCCAAGAGCGATTTCTGAGTGCATAGCCAGGAGTAACCCCTGAGCATCACCGGGTATGGCCCACCCAAAAAAGAAAGAAGAATAAAGGATGGTGAAAACTGATAGCTCAAAAACATGAGTGAAGTGGACTCAGAGGGATAGCATAGTGGTAGAGCATTTGCCTTGCATGTGGCCAGCCTGGGTTTGATACCCAGCATCTCATAGGGTCCCCCAAGCACCGCCAGGTATGATCCCTGAGCCAGAGCCAGAAGGAACCCCTGAGCACAGCTGGGTGTGCCCCCAATGAAGGAAATAAGGTTGTCCCCATACAAAGATTTGAAAAGAAGCTAATCTTGGTCACTTTAAGATATATAATCTTTTTTGGCGGGGAGGGAGCCACACTGGTGATGCTCAGGTGTTACTCCTGGCTATGTGCTCAGAAATTGCTCCTGGCTTGGGGGAACCACATGGGATGCCAGGAATAGAACCCAGGTCCACCCTGGGTCAGCTGCGTGCAAGGCAAATGCCCTACCGCTGTGCTATTGCTCCGGCCCTATAAAAAGGAAACTTAAATTATTTTTCAGTTTTTGGGTTTGGACCCATATCTAGCAGCACTCAAAAGTTGCTCCTCAAAAAAAAAAAGTTGCTCCTCATTCTGTGCCTGGGGTCACTCCCAGTGGTGTATGGGACACTGTGTGGTGCTGGAGATCAAGTCTGAATCTACAGTTCACCAAGCATGTAGTCAGCTCTCAACATACTTAATTTCCAGCCAAGATGCTATGGTCTGGCTTTATTTCAAGCATGTTTCAAATGTTTCAGTCTCCTGCTGAAAAGCGAGTGCTTCAAGCTAAGAGCCATGGGATATTCTCAGAACATTAAGTGGCATTGATTCTTTCATTGAACCAAAATTAACAAAAGTAACAGATACTCTAAAATATGGAAACTTGAGGGCCAAATGCGGTAGGCATTTGTCTTGCGACTGACCCAGGATGGACCTAGGTTTGATTCCCAGCATCCCATGTGGTCTCCTGAGCCAAGAGCAATTTCTGAGCACATAGCCAGGAGTAACCCCTGAGCGCTGAAGGGTCTGACCCTAAAACAAACAAGAAAGTAAAATATGAAAATTGGGGCCAAAGAGGTAGTAGAGGGCTGTGCTTGCTCACGGCCAACCCCGGTTTGATCCCCAGCACCATTGGCAGGGGTGACCACGAGTACAGATCCAGGATTAGATCATGAGCCCTGCTGGACATCCTCAAGCCAACTTCTTAATATCTATACATGGTTAGTGATATATGGTTAATGTCTTTATGAGGTCTTTCCACTGAAGATGTATTACAGAATTCAGAGTAAGTTGACATGTTGGTGGAACAGATGACTTGATTGTGGCTGCTCTTTCTCCAGGCTTTTTGCCCTTTAGGTTCCCACTTTCCATGCCTGTTATGTAGATAACTTTATTTTTGTTAGATTGCTTTGATTTGGGGGTACTCAGGCATGACTACTGGCTCTGTGTTCAGGAATCAATCTTGGTAGGCTCAGGGGACCATATGGGATCTACGTGTAAGGCAACAACCCTACTCACTGTGCTATTTCTTGTGCCATCTTTTTAAGTTTGTTTTTGGTTTTGGGTCACACCCAGCAGCGCTCAGGGATTACTCCTGCCTCTATGCTCAGAAATTGCTCCTGGCAGGCTCGGGGGACCATATGGGATGCTGGGATTCGAACCACTGTCCTTCTGCATACAAGGCAAATGCCCTACCTCCTTGCTCTCTCCCCAGCCCCGGGACCCTGTCTTAATAGTGCAGATTTCTCAAATGCAGAACTGCTCTATAGCAGGTGACACTTCTCACTGACACCATTATATGGAAGTCCTTTGGGGTAGAAAGGCCAAGAGCATAGAGGCCCAGGCAAGCCTGCAGAGGCACAAGTCTGAACTTCATTTGGTTCCCAGGTTTGGAATATGGCAAGACAAACACTTCTGAAATGTAAGAGATGATCTAAGGTTCCCTGGCCAGCTTCCTGGTATTGTTGCCTTATCACACATTGTTCAGATGTTTTGTGGAGACTCTCTTCTCCAGCACCCTGGCAGACGTGGTTCCCTGAAGCCCCTTCCCTTCTGAAGTATACTGGATAAGGCACAAGTATGATTCCAAATGCATGACAGGGCCAGCAAAGAAAAATCCCCCAGGGCTGGGAGGAGAGTGAGTTTAAAAATTCAGGAGTTGGGGGCTGGAGTGATAGAGCAGTGGTAAGGCCTTTGCCTTGCACTCAGCAGACCCAGGATGAGCCTGGGTTTGAATCCAGGTATCCCATATGATCCCCTGAGCCTGCCAGGAGCAATTTCTGAGCACAGAGCCAGGAGTAACCCCCTGAGTGTCATTGATGTGGCCCCAAAACAAACAAAAAATGAGAAGTTGATGGTGGGATTCTGGGGGTACCCCTTGGGCCTGAGTGTGAAGAAGGACATGTGCTGTGTAAAGACCGAGTTACAAAAATAGTATTAGAGAGCTATAGATAACACAGTTATAGACTGCATAACTGAAATACTAAAGGGCACAAAAGAAAAATTTTTAGCATGAAAATCTAGCATAAAATAATAAGACAGATTTTTTTAAATCAAGAAGATTCTAAAAACCTAAACAGAACATCTAACAATAAAATATAAACACAAGGAGAGATAGCACAGCGGCGTTTGCCTTGCAAGCAGCCGATCCAGGACCTAAGTGGTTGGTTCAAATCCTGGTGTCCCATATGGTCCCCCGTGCCTGCCAGGAGCTATTTCTGAGCAGACAGCCAGGAGTCACCCCTGAGCACTGCTGGGTGTGGCCCAAAAACCAAAAAAAAAAAAAAAAACCCACAATAAAAATATAAAAATAAAATACAGCTTCTAAAATGTTTAAACTCAACAGGGTGAGCTAATAAACAGACCAAAAATCTGCCAAAGAAATAAATGGTGAACTGGTAAACAGATCAGAGGCAATTGACCAATGTTGCTATATAACATATATCACAGAGCAAAAAAAAAAATTGGAAACATTTAAAAGAGAAGTAGAGGATAGAATTAAATAGGCTTATTTAAGGGCACCAATATTGAGCAGACAGGGAATCTAGAATGACAGACGCAGAACATTAACAGGATAGAATTATTTTGGGGAAAAGAAATTGGGCCATACCTGGCAGTGTTTGGAAGCTAGTCCTGTGCTATGGAGATGGGATTTGGGGATCCATCTGATGCTGGGGGTCACACGGGGACTTCTGCATAAAAAGTATGGACTCAACCCTTCGAGCCATTTCTCCCGCCTACCAAGATAAACTGAAAGGGGGCCAGAGAGATAGCATGGAGATAAGGCATTTGCCTTTCATGCACAAGGTCGGTGGTTCGAATCCCAGCATTCCATATGGTCCCCGAGCCTGCCAGGAGCGATTTCTGAGCATAGAGCCAGGAGTAACTCCTGAGCACTGCTGGGTATGACCCCCCCCCAAAAAAAAAACCAAAATAAATAAATAAATAAATAAACAAACAAACAAACTGAAATAATGGCTGACGGTTCTCCAGAACTAATAAAAGACATATTTCCTCAGATCTTAGAAGTTGGCTTAGAGCCACTAATATATTTGTAGCATCTCTTGTCCTACAGAACTAAGTCTTTTATTTTTATTAAACTATTTATTAATTAGTTGATTGGCTGTTGGCTACATCCAGCAGTGCTCAGGGATTACTCCTGGCTCTACACTCAGAAATCACCCCTGGCAGGCTGGGGAACTATATGGCAGCCGGGAATCGAACCGAGTCCCTCCTGGGTCTGCCGCATACAGGGCAAATGCCCCACTGCTGCACTATCTCTCCAGACCAGAACTAAGTCCTTTAAACTTGCTGACCGGATTTAACCTGCTACTCACTGGGTACTCAGAGTCTCACCTTCCTGTCTCTCAGCTCAAAGTTCTATGTGTTGTAGACTCAAGTTCTATATCTAGGAGGCCATTATAGGAGGCCATGAAAGTAACAGCGTGCAGCCATCTGTCCCAATTCCACAGGGAAGAAGCTTTCAAGCTGGGTAGAAAGTGGGGGACGAGTGGGAGGTGGGGCTCACTAGGGAAGGATCCTCTGCCTTTTCATTCCTACTTTATTCTTTTTTATATATAATTCTTCTATTTAATAACCATAAAATACACAGTTACAAAGTTGTTCATGATTGAACTTCAGTCATACAATGTCCAATATTGTCCCTTCACTAGTGCACTTTTCTGGCCACCAATGTCCTTTAGTTTACCCACTCCTCTGCCTGGCTCTATGGCAGACATTCTCTCTCTCTCTCTCTCTCTCTCTCTCTCTCTCTCTCTCTCTCTCTCTCTCTCTCTCTCTTTCTCTCTCTCTCTCTCTCCCTCTCTCTCTCATATCATGCTCTCTCTTTTCTAATTTTAGACATTGTGTTTTTTAATATTGCTAATGAAAGGGTATTATGCCTATCACTATCCCTGCTTTCAGCACCCAGTCTTGTCCAGGGTAATTTTTTCCAACCACCATTGTCATAGTGGTCCCTTTTCTACCCTAACTTCACTCCCCCACTCTTATAGGTGGCAAGCTTCCTATAATGGACCAGTCCTCCTGGCCATCATCTCTATTGTTTTGGGTATTTTTTTTTACTATAGTGTCTTTTAAAAAGCATAACCTTCAAATGAGTGCAATCAATGAAATATCATCTCACACCACACAGATTGACACTCATCGCAAAAGATAAGAACTAGTGCAGATAGAACTGGTGCAGATATGAGGAAAAGAAACTCACATTCACTGTTGGTGGGAATGTCGACTTTTTGAAAAACAATATTGGACATTCCTCAAAACCTAGAGTTTGGGCTGGAGGGATAGCACAGTAGGTAGGGCATTTGCCTTGTATGCTGCATGCTGTTTAATCCCTGGCATCCCACATGGTCCCCAAGCCTGTCAGGAGTGTTTCTGAGTGCAGAGCCAAAGTAACCCCTGAGCATTGCTGGGTGTGGCTTCAAAAGCAAAATTAATAAACAAAGGTTGCTATACAACCTAGAAATTGAGGTCCCTTATGACTCAGAGATACTGTTCTTGAGAATATATACTAGGAACCCAAAAAAACAATGCAGAAAAGCCCTCTGTCCTCCTATGTTCATTTCAGCACTGCACTATCCTACTTCTTTCTTACCTGCCCTCTTCAACCCCTCATTCTTACCTTCTCCAAAGTGACTCAGGGCTCTCATTTTCACTATTTTCTCATGCTTGTGTATAATTAGATACATATCTGTAAGTGCGACCAATAGTTAGGCCTCACATAGTTGTGTGTGTATGTGTGTGTGTGTGTGTGTGTGTTTATGTCAGGACATAAGCTGCGGAGCATGATAGATCCCAAGTTGTATGGTCATGGCATTTGTTAGAGAGATTTTTGAGGAGGAACTGAGCAACAAAAGCTAGTCACATCCACTTCTACTTTATCCTGCACAAGATTAATCACAGGATTAACTTGCAGGACCGTTGGTGGCAGCCCTCTACTCCAAATCTTAGCATGCTCCAGTCATGGGCAAAGATGCTTAGAAACACTCCCAGAAGCACTTGGGCCCATAAAGCCCTAGGGCCTCAGAGCTGGGGTTCCCACAAAGCATATGCTCTAACCCTTTGGGTCATTTCCTTGACTCTTGCCAGAATCAAAACTTTCATCTCTGGGGCCCAGAGAGATAGCATAGCGGTGTTTGCCTTGCAAGCAGCCGATCCAGGACCAAAGGTGGTTGGTTCAAATCCCAGTGTCCCATATGTTCCCCCGTGCCTACCAGGAGCTATTTCTGAGCAGACATCCTGGAGTAACCCTGAGCACCACTGGGTGTGGCCCAAAAAAGCAAAAAAAAAATTTTTTTTTCATCTCTGCAGTACACTTCCTTGTCCTTCTTGCCAAGGGCATTTCTTTTGGCTTCGATTGTCCTATTTGTTCTGGAAACCATGAGGTTAAGGGAAACCAAGACTACAGTTCCAATTCTTAGGCTATGATTTTAAGCCTTATGAAATCACTATCACTGATTCCCCCCCTGAAAACTCTCCTCCACCCAAAGAATATTCTACCCTGCTTCATATATTTCTGCAGCACTTGAGGAGCTCGGAAAGCATCAATATAAACAATGTGCTTCGTAGAGTAGAAAAAAAAAACCATGCAAGTCTCTCTAAAGTACCATATTTTTCACTCTATAAGAAGCACCTGACCATAAGACACACATAGTTTTTAGATGTTCTCCTCCCCCTGCACTCAGGCCTCAGCTCCAGGCGGCATTCACTCCATATGATGCATCTTTTGGGGGCGGGGGAGTTCGTCTTATGGTATGAAAAATATAGTAAGTTTTGTCTGTCCTCCAGCTTGGCAGAGGCATTAAATCTCTAAAAATCAAACTTACAGTAGCCTGAAGACATTGTCAGCTGACTCGATTCTGCTACTGGCATTGCCGGTCCAAAGATCTGTCCTGTAAATGTACCTACCCTTGAAGAAAGCCCTTCCTATATCTTATTTTTGTTTGTTTTGCTTTTGTTTCTAGGATCAGGAATGGAACCCAAGGCCTCACACATGCAAGAAACATTGCTGTCTCACTGAACCACATCCCTAGCCCCAGCATTCAAGCAGTTGTTGAAAAAATGAATAGGGTTTCCTTGTGTGAAGCAAATCCATAGGATTATGGTATTAGAGGTGATTCTTTTAAATATAGGTATAGCAGTCCTGGCAAGTAAAATCTTAAACAATTTAAGCCATCACTTCTACACTAACAGAAACCAAAGTAACCATAGATGCAAAAAGAAAACAGATTAAAAAAATCACATGGTTATTTCCCTTTTTTCCTTCCTGTTCACCTTCAAAATATTTGTTTCCACTATTACCTTCCCAATTTGCTTTGGCTTCAAAAGAAAACTCAGGGCTAGATAAAAACTTCTTACCTGAGATAGAAATCATCATAGTAAGGGTTTAACAGAAGGCAAACAGTAACAAAATCTTAAGACATGCTCTCCAGAGCTGAGCTGGCCCTGGCAGTGAAAGCAGGGGTCTGGGAGAGGCATAAGGAAGAGAAGAGAAATGGGGCGGGGGGTGGGGGGGTGGGTGGCAGCAAGGTGGTGCTAGAGGTGTCTGTCTGCCTTGCAAGCGCTAGCCAAGGAAGGACCTCGGTTCGATCCCCCGGCGTCCCATATGGTCCCCCAAGCCAGGGATGATTTCTTTTCTTTTCTTTTCTTTTCTTTTTTCTTTTTTTTTTTTTTTTTTTTTTTTTTTGGTTTTTGGGCCACACCCGGCGGTGCTCAGGGGTTACTCCTGGCTGTCTGCTCAGAAATAGCTCCTGGCAGGCACGGGGGACCATATGGAACACCGGGATTCGAACCAACCACCTTTGGTCCTGGATCGGCTGCTTGCAAGGCAAGCACTGCTGTGCTATTTCTCCGGGCCCCAGGGATGATTTCTGAGTGCTTAGCCAGGAGTAACCCCTGAGCATCAAATGGGTGTGGCCCCAAAAACCAAAAAAAAAAATGGGGTGGGGGGAACCCTTAGGACAGTGGTGAAGGGAAACAGAATACTCATGGGATGTGGTATTGGGAGTGCTGAGTTCATGAAACACCATCATTAACACTGTTGTAAAATTGTAAATTACGGTGACTAAGATTTAAGAAAAAATTTTTAAGCTTATTACAGGCCTCGATAACCCACAAACAGAAAATTCCATCTCAGAACAACCCAAACAGACTTCTGTTTCTCAGTCATTCATCGCCGATCAAATAGTATACGAATAAATAGACCTACTAAGTGCAATGAACTTCCACTTGTGCACGGAAATTACCACAGCAAAATGACCTTGTTGACTGAGCAGCTGAAGGTCTGAGTGGAGGATGCCATGTAATAGTGAGGCATCATTCATGCTGGGCAATACTTTAGCAGCCAGGATGAGAGGGGTGGGAATGAGAAGAGGAAGACAAGAGAAGGGTTTAATGAGCAGGGGTACCCTATGCATAGGACGCACTTCTGAACCCCAAAGTCGGTCATGCCAGAGGAGATGGGGAGGGGCAGCAGATACCCCACACACTCCCTGAGGTCTGGCATAAGGTTATCCAAGGGCAATGACAAGAGAACAGAGCTTTTCCAGGGTAGTTCTTGTGGCTGGGGTCCTTCCAGACTACAAGAGCCAGTGGTGTGCCAACAGATGCCAAGTTCCTGGCTGTTGGTTACACTTCAAGACCTCGGATAGAAGGGTCTAAAGACCTGGAAAGGCAAAAGCTGGATTCTATTCCCTTTTCTTATCCTTCCTCTCCCCCCCTCTACCATCTCCCCAAAGGCTACTGTCACCATTCCCTGAGAACCTTGTCCTTCCTTCTCTCTTCTTTCTACTTCTTTCCCTGATGGGCTCCAACATGGCTCTGAGAAAGCCTCTTTCGCCATCCCTGAGTGTCTGCCTGACACGGAGTACAGTCCTGCAGTTCTGCCTCCATTCTTTTCTCAAGGGGCCCTGACTATGGGGTTGCTCAACAGCTACTTTTTGCCAAAGTTCAGAAATTGATAGTGGTCTGTGCACCCAGCCTTCTGGGGTCCATGGAAGTCCTTCTCTTGGAGTTCTCTCTGAAATTACTCACATCCAAACAGAAAAGGCCTAAGAGAGACAGATAGAGAAAGAGACAGAGAGGTGGTATGTCTTTTGCTGGTAGAATAAGGGGAGGGGGAGAGAGAGATATGCTGGTGTCTTTTACTGGTTAAATAAGTGGAGAGAGAAAGAGAGATGGAATGTCTTTCTAGTTGAATAAGTGAGGAGAGAGATGGCACGGGGTATCTTTTGCTGGTAGAATAAGTTGACATAGATATGAGATGTCTTTTGGTTTAAAATAAATCATTAACAATAATAAAAAAATGAACCAACTCAGAAATAAAGTAAAAGAAGCCACAAATCAGATGATAAAACAAGACCACTGAAGTGGCCTGGACTGGAAGTGAGCTGATTGCTGCCTTCTTTCTGTACCCCTCACTTTCTCCAGTTTGGGTCTGGACATGGCTCTTCGTTTATCTCTGTCCTGGGAAGTTCTTGCAAAACCAACATGACTTACTACTTACTTGGGCTTGTTTGCATATTTTAAAAGGCTGAAGTGTTTCTTGGTAGAAGAGTTGATGGTAAGTCTGGAGATCAAACCAGAAATAGACACAGTTCATCCATAGCTGTGGGGGAGGAAAGCATACAAGTTAGCACCACCATGTCCAGAAATTTTGGCAAAAAACTCAGCAAAGCTCTCGTTTCAAACATGCCTGAAGTTTAGCACCTCATAAATCAGGCTCCAGGAAAGATAGTTCCACCTTCTATTATCAAAATGAGTAGCATACTAGATACAGATTAGTATTATCACTCATGTACTCAAGTTTTGCATGTATAGCCTCACATACTTGGTCATTAAAATATCACATATTCTAGTTAGTTAAAGATAGTCCATATTTCTGACCCTAGACCAAAATCTTAAGGTACTTTGAGATATCAGGACAAATGAGACTCAGCAGAACCTCACGCCTGGCCCTAGTCATTGAGCCTCTTAAATTCTTTCCATTAAGCACAATGAAGATAGCTTGTGAAGACAATTTAGAAAGGTAGAAATGGGTTGGGGGATGGCTGCAAGGCTTTGTATTTGTGAGTCCTAGGTTTTATCCCAAGCATGTTCCCCGACCCAAGCATTTCCAGAAGCATCTCTAGGGTACTTCTGAGCACTTCTGGGTGTGCTCCCAAAATTAAAAATGCTTCTTTTTTTAACTAAACTAAAAGCTGGAAATATATTTGCTACCATTTACTATCATCTGTACTTGTTAGAATAATTAAAGGACTATTACAAATCCATTCTCAATTTAAAATAGATGAAAGGGACAGGAACTGGTCTCATGGAACAGAGGACACTTTGATTTGCAAGGCCCTAGATTTTATCTCAGCAACATTTACCACTCATTCCCCAGCATGGCATGACCCGATAGCAATGAAAGTAAAATAGAATATATTACGCTGAAAATAAGTCATGTTTAGCAATCAACTATTGCTAAAAATATGAAAGTAAATTTCTTTCTATCAATAATTCATTTTCTCTGTCCTTTTATATTTTTTATGACAGAGAACACAAAGAATAAAATTTGAGATATATACATTTCTACAAACTATTTTGAATTACAATCTTTAAGAGAGGAGGTAGAAATGTTAACATCAAATACTGTTATTTTGGTACTGAACAATTTGGACTCCTGTTATTTGATAATGTAGTTACAGGGGCTGGAGTGATAGTACAGTAGTTAGGACATTTGCCTTGCACATTGCTGACCAGGGTTCAATCCCTGGCATCCCATAGGGTCCCCCAAGCCCACCAGGAGTAATTCCTGGACACAGAGCCAGGAGTAACCCCTGAGTACAACCAGGTATGACCTGAAAAAACAACCAAGCCAAAAATAATGCAGTTATGTTGTTGGAGAAATGTCATTTGAAAAAAATAGTTTCTTGCAAAAAAAAATATATATATATATATAGTTTCTACCTTGTTTCCAGTTTGTTCACAGAATTTAGTAAAGAAAAATCCAGCTCGAGTTTCTACATAAAGAGACTGCAGCAAACGCTCCATGTCAGATCCTCCCAGGGCACCATTAGCTGAGGATTTCACCTGGATGACAACACAGAAGGCCATTATGCACCCTCAAATACTCTTTTTTTTTTTTTTTAATGTCATTGCACAGCCCTGAGGTCTTCTGAGCCTGAAGCCTGTCATTTTCTAACCAGCCGATTTCATTTGGAAGCCTGACATGTAATCAAGACAGAATGTTTGCCTCTGACTGTCCGATAAGATGCTTTTCTGAAGCCAGGGTAGAGACAAGCAGCCTGATTCCAAAGGTGAAGCTGAAGGGACTCTCCAACTTCAGTGACTGACTAGCCTGAATTTCAGGAACAGTGATAGCATTCCTGGAAACTTCCAGATCTCTGTTGGTGGCCTTCCTCCTTTCTCTTGACTGTTATTTTAGCCTTGAAGAGCTGCTATCATAATGACAAGGGAGTTATCAAGAGGGCTGACTCTTTTCTGGTCTAACCAGGCTGCTCATTAATGGTCCCAAGGGGGTTTCCCTGTGGACAGGTCATGGCCCACAAAGTCTCAATGGCAGAGAAGAACTCATAAAAGTTTGCTAGCATAGGCTGCTCTGCCATTTGGGCTGGCAAGCCTCTTCTTGAAACACAGGACTGGCAAACTCTCCCAGCCCAAGAGAAACTCCAAACTATAAAAGGGGACCCCTTAATTTACATCAGCTTTGTGCTATTTGGGTTTCCCCTCTCCTACTTCTTTCTCATCCTCAGAAACATGGAGGAGTCAGAGAGACGACTTGCACATGTCTTGCACATGGCTGACCTGGTTTAAATTATGATTCTCTCCTATCCAGGAGAGTCATACCTGAGCAGAGGGTCAGGAATAGCCCCTGAGCACCTTTGGGTATTGCTCTCCAAACAAACAAACAAACAAAACAAAACAAAATATGGAGCATGAACAATTTAAGGTTTAATAGATGTAAGGATCTTGTTCTGCCTTATTGTATTGTCCCTCTGCCTCTCTCCTACCCTAACTAATTAATTTTTAATAGTGTTTAACTGTTGGTGTTTCCAAACAAACAAACAAACAAACAAACAAAAACCCAACAATATTTTAGCTAGCAGTGAATAAAATACACTGTTAGAAGTAGTATAGTTTGCTTAGACTATGATAAATAGCTCTACTAATTTATATCTAAGTGTTCAGACTGAATTGGGACAACAACGTTTTTACTAAATATAATCCTCAACTAAAGAAAAGGCATATATATGGTATATAATATGTATATGCATTATACACCATGGAGTACAACTGTTAGTTCCATATATTGAAGATGAAATTCTATAATTTTTGACAACACAAATAGACCTAGATCAAACTCCATGAAAGAAGTAGAAACACTGTATTATTTCATTCATCTATGGTGCATAGAAATATAAAGGAACAAGTCAACAAAAACAAATACTTAGTCGCAATCATGTATGTAATAAAGTTGGTTAAATAAAAAAAAAAGTCAGATTAAATTAATAGTTACTGAAGGTAACAGAGGTGAGGGTGGTGGTGGAGAATTTGGAGACTGGGTAGAAGAGTTATACTGCACAGTGAAGACTAGAACTGGACTTTGTGTGGTGAACTTTTATTTTCAGTTTTGGGGTCATACCCGGTAGTGCTTAGGAATCTCTCCTGGTGAGATCAGAGGATCAAACCTAGGTCAGCCACATGCAAGGCAAATGACCACCTCACTGTTGTATGACTACGGGCCCTCAAGTGGTGAACTTTATAGAGCACAAGCAATGCCGATTTATAATGATGCAGACTTAGCAGAAAGTTTTATAAAATTATCTTACCTGAAACTAGAAAAAAAGAAATAGGGTCAGGGATGTAGCTCAAAGGAGAGGGAAGAAGAGGGTGTCCCTTCCAGGAGGTCTGGAGCTCAATCCCCAACACCCCAAAGCAAACAAACAAAGAACAGAATAATCTTTTTTTTTGGTTTTTGGTTTTTGGGTCACACCCGACAGCACACAGGGGTTACTCCTGGCTCTATGCTCAGAAATCACTCCTGGCAGGTTCAGGGGACCATATGGAATGCCGGGATTCATGATTACTGCTTTCAGAATCAGCCATGGTCTTTATTGATACATAAATGAAGAGTCGAGTCACTTTATTAGATTTTATCAAATAAATTAAATAAAAATTTATTACATTTTAATAAAAATTTATTCTAGCAAACCGTTCAAGACAAACGCCTTACCTCCATGTTATCTCTTTAGGAAATATGTAGTTTCCACTTATAACTGGTGTGTTAAATGCATGCTATTAGAACTAATACTCTCTACCTTTTACTTTTCGTTTGTTTTGTTTTGGAATCACAGCCAGTGGCGCTTAGGGGTTACTCCTGGCTCTTCGCTCAGAAATCACTCCTGGCAGGCTCCGAGGACCATATGGGCTTCTGGGAATCAAACAGGGGTCCATCCAGGGTCAGCTGCATGCAAGGCAAATGCCCTATCTCTGTGCTATTGCTCTGGCCCCTATCTCTACCTTTTAAAATGTGTATACTCCCTAAATCTGATATCAGATATTTTTATCAAATATTACAAATGTAATAAAATATTAATACATGTATTTGATTTACTAAAATTTAATGATTTGCTAGAATAAATTTTTATTAAAACGTAATAAATTTTCATTTAATTTATTTAATAAAATCTAATAAAGTGACTCGACTCTTCATTTATGTATCAATAAAGACCATGGCTGATTCTGAAAGCAGTAATCACAACACGGCTCTATGCAAGGAAACTGGAGACATGTTTGAGACAAAATCCTTGAGAAAAGAAAAGAAAATGTCTTGTTTAGTCAAGAAAAATACAATGACAAATCAGTAAAAATTATCTCAAATTAACTCTTCAAGTTCACGTTCTCCTTTGAACACATACCTCACTGGCTGGTCTCTGTCTCTCCTTGCCTATTCTCACTCTGGGGAATACACAAATATTGTCTCTCATGTTCTCTCTCAAACACACAAGACTCTTTTTATTCCCTCACATCTGCCTAAATATGTTTCAATAACAACTTTCTTGCTTCACTAAAAAAAAAAAAAAGAATCTAAAATCAGAAGATAATAAGCAGCCAAATCATCTTGATCCATTTTCAAAATACTCAGTCTGGGCCCGGAGAGATAGCACAGCGGCGTTTGCCTTGCAAGCAGCCAATTCAGGACCAAAGGTGGTTGGTTTGAAACCCGGTGTCCCATATGGTCCCCCCGTGCTTGCCAGGAGCTATTTCTGAGCAGACAGCCAGGAGTAACCCCTGAGCAACACCGGGTGTGGCCCAAAAACCAAAAAAAAAAAAAAAAAAAAAAAATACTCACAGTCTCTTCAGTGTACGTAAACCTTCTTTCCAGCTCGGGCTTCAGACACTCAGAAATGTCTGTGAAGGATGTCAGTCGGAAGACCCTGTTGCACTCAGTCTTGTACCTGGAGCTGTATTGAAGGAGTGAGGGGTGAGAAGTCAAGAGAGGGATGGGGAGCGGCCCTGACTGCTGCCATCCTTGGGATACCACGTTCCCAAGACAGCAGACCCTACACCAAAGTCAATGTTGAAGAAGGTTTTCTCAGACTAAAAGGAAAATATCCCATTTCAAATATGTAAGTAAACATGTGGACAAATAAAATACAAAATGATAATAAAAAAAAAAAAGCCAGACTGTAGTAACTAATGAAGCTATTAGAGTCTTAAGAATTTTCAAGTGGGAGGATATGGAATTATACCAAATGGAACCAAATGAATCAGAGATCAGGCTCCTCATCCATTTTTGGGTTCTCTTCAGATTAGGGGCATGAGCTGTTTCAAATTGCTCAAAATCTGGCCTTCTGTTCTAGTTTAAGACTGTGAAGGAAAGTGAGAGCCTTCAATCACCACCACTGTTAATGAATACAAAATAAATGTACTTTCCTGGCACCAGACCAAATTAAAGGGTGGAGGTTGTTTAATCATGTCTGTTTAATGTATAAAGACTTGGAAAATCCAATTATTGCAGAAAAGGCAACTTCAGCGAGAGAAGTTGCCTATACTCACTCTCTGTCAGTCAGATCTTCCTTAGGAGGAGGTTGACTTGAAGGCTCACTCTTAAAGGCTTTTTGAGCTGCTGTTTTGGGGAGAAGAGTCTTCCTGGGAGATTTTGGAGGCTGTACTGCAGAGGACTGTTCTTTCTACAAAAGGAAAATGAAGATAATAAAGGAGAAAATGGACAAAACCTATACAAACACACAGCTCTGCACATTGTTGTTGTTGTTGTTCTTTAGAGGACTCCAGCCTTCCACAAGGTATGAGATTTTCTAAATTCCCATTTTCCCAATCAAAATATTCTGCTTTTCCAACTCCAACTTTCATGCAATCAGCAAGTTAAAATGCAGCAGCACTTGAGACTATAAGAAATAAACAGGCAGAGGCTTGTATCTATATGTTCCTTAGTCTCATCATTGCCAGGGGTGGGAGTGGAGACAAAGGTTTTCTAGGAGAAAAATGTTCTATGTCATTATTTGAACTAATGCTGACATAACAGCAGGCCTCTCCTTATTTTAAGTCTCTGAGGTGCGGGTTGACTTGGTGATGAGTCCCACAAGCCACTGGGAGATCAGATTCCTCAATGGAGCAGCACATGCGAAAGCCACAAAGGGCAAAGGAGTGAAGCCGAGGGCACAACGATGGGGAAGAAACCACAAGGACATTAGAGTGAGTGATGTTCCTTCAAAGTGTGGTGCTGGACCAACACAAAGTGAGGAAGGACCATGTGAGACACGAAACCATGTGAGGTCCCAGCTCCAACCCTACTGATCAGGTGGACCCAGGAATCTGCCTCCACATGCTCTGTGTTTGAGAAGCACCAGCCTAACAATAGAGAGCAATGCCTAACATTCAAATCACAACCGTCTTAGTTAGGGCTCAGCAGGAGAGCATTTGCCTTGCATGTGTGAGGTCTTGGGCTCAGTCCCCCTAAAAGAAAAGAATAATAATCGGACTGTCAGTTCTAGGTCTATCCCTTGGTTTTACAGAATAAGCCTGAGCCATCCCACTTCAATGATATGTGGATCTTTATAGGCAGAATACAGGTTCCTATTTGTTTCAGGGTGAAGAAAACCTCTTGGGTCCTCCCACCTTTAAATCATAGGACAGGGCAAACTTGAAATATTACATCACAATATCCTCGTTTCATATTTTTTAATAAAGATAGAATAGTTTATTGGAAAAAAGAAGGAATTCTTGCCTTTTTAAGTGACATAAAACAACTATGTATATATATTGGCAATGACTCTTAAAATTTAGCATTTAGGGGCTGGAGCGGTGGCAGGTGGCGCAGGACGTAAGGCATTTGCCTTGTGCATGCTAGCCTAGGACAGACCACGGTTTGATCCCCCAGCGTTCCATATGGTCCCCCAAGCCAGGGGCAACCGGATATGGCCCAAAAACCAACCAACCAAACAAACAAAATCAAACAACTTAACATTTAATTCCAATTCACCTTGAAAAGTGAAGATAATGTTCTTCACTGCTTCAGAGTATATCCTACCCATAGCTACAAAGTTCATGTAAGTGAACTTATCTTCTTTTTCAGACTTTCTCCTCTAATTTGTCCATACTATTTTCATCTTCCCTTGTGAAATAATAAGTACTACTTTTGTGGATGATCCCAGTTATGCTAAAGGTCTACTCCTACCTGTGAGCTCAGGGTTCACTCCTGGCAGGACCCTATATATTGTCCGGGATCTAACCCACGTAGGCCTTGTGCAAGGCAAATGCCTTACTTGCTGTACTATCACTCTGGCCCTGATCATTACAACTTCTAACTCCAGTGCCCAATGTCTGTAGTTCCAGGCACTGCTCCAGATGCTGGAGGCAACCCGCCCCCAGTGAAAAGTCTCTTAGTTAGGGGCAGAAGCTACAGGACAGTGAGCAGGTGAGTAATGTGGCCAGGACAGTCTAGCTACAGAAAAAACAGAGCTGTGAGCAGACAGCAATGGGGCCATTTCACTTCAGAGTCCCAGAGATCTTCTCTGATGAAGAGTCCCCAGTGAGTAGAGGACAAGAACATGTGGACACCTGCAGACAAAATAAGAGCTCCCAGTGGAGAGAAGAGTAAGGACCAGTGTCAAGGTTTTGGCTGGTGTGTTCTCAGACGAGGCAGCCGCACTGGAATGCAACACAAAAACACCAGAATCTAATGAGGCAAGCACAATAGTTCAAGGATTTGGGCTTTAATTGGTTGACTGCAGGCCAACCTATGGCCTCATACATACCAGGCAGCTGCTCCCCTGCAGAGCCACAATCCCCCAGACCAAGATTAATGTTCACTGAGGAAGAGACAGAAGACCACAAGGGAATTTTGAGCAGGTGAATGATATACCTCACTTTATTTTTCTAATTTCTTGAGGGTTTTGTTTGTTTGTTTGTTTTTAATTTTTTTGGTTGTTGTCGGTTTTTTTTTTGTTTGTATCCTTCCTTCTCTTTTGATCACATACTTTTATTTTATTTTATTTTGGGGGCCACACCCGGCAGTGCTCAGGAGTTACTCCTGGCTGTCTGCTCAGAAATAGCTCCTGGCAGGCACGGGAGACCATATGGGACACTGGGATTCGAACCAACCACCTTTGGTCCTGGGTCGGCTGCTTGCAAGGCAAACGCCACTGATCACATACTTTTAAAGCATCACTTTAGCTGCACGAGATTTTCTTATCCCAATTTCTGCAGTATGCACAGCTGTGCCAAATTAAATCAATCAAATAAAGTGAAGCTGAAAGAGGGATGAGTGCCCAAAAACCCCTCCAGAGCAATTCTGCTGGCAGTGAGGAGCTGTGAACTTCCTGAGGAGACTAGCACGCTGCCAACCCTACCTGCATCTCAGCAATCCGAGGAAAGCAAGATTTGGGCCGCAGTGGCAGCAGTGTGGCCATCTGTGGGAAGGGATCCACATCCTTCCTGGGTCTCTCCTGGCGGACATGCCAGAACTTGAGCTTGGCACTGGCAGACTTGGTGGATCGTGAGTGAGTGGCACAGAACCGAGGTGCCCTGGCCGAGAGAGAGCAAAGGGAAGATAAACCAGGAAACAGGTTATATACACTGAAAGCTTTCAATAGTTGGGGCTGAGAACTCACATGAGCCAGGCCAAGCCCTATTTCTAGTAACTTCCACTTCTTTCTGGGATTTCCAGTTTTGCCTTTGTGTTGTAATTGGTACCACACTTGGCAGTGCCTAGGGTTACTCCAGGCTCTAAGCTCAGGGATCACTCTAGGAGGTACCCTATGTACGTTGGAGAGCCAACCAGGGTTAACCATGTGCAAGGCTATGTTAGCAATGTTTTAATGAGTTGGACAGTGGGTCTTAAATGGGGGCTACAATAGTATAATATACTTTTCAGAATATCTTAAGTATTTGAGAACTTTGGGAAGAGAGAAGAAATAACATTTTCTGTGAGGAAGTCCAGCACCCGGAGGTAATGTGGAGGACTGGAAGGGAGAGGCAGGGGCAGGCATATCTCTTGATGGCTCCCTGCCTTTGGGACACCCCTTTCTACCACACCTCTTGCTCCTTCGCTGAGGCTGAACCACAGCCTTCCTGTGACCCTCTACCTGCTTCTTCTCCTATTCTTCTGGAGACTCTGCCCAGGGGCCCTGAACCCACTCTTGGCACAGCATTGGGCTTAGTGGGAGCCCCAAATGTTTACTGAGGTGATGCATTTCAACTAGTGACAGGTAACCCCTACACACACATGCATTCATACATATACTCACATACACTTATACACACATCCCCCAATCCGATGAGCTACCTAAAATGGAAAAATGAGACCCAAATGGAGCTCAGAAAGAGTTTCAGTTCCATTCAGTTCCGTCAGTGTTGAAATTCTCCCATTATAATGTTGGCAAATGGTTACTTTAAAAGGAGAACAAGATCACAATAATCTTGTTATTCAAAATTTACAAAAACTTTGACGTCCATAAGACAGAAAAGATGTAACAAACTAAGAAAAATAAAAGTTATTAACCTTAAGAGTGGAGATTACAAAAGTCCCCCACTGGTGCTCTGAGGACCAAACCCGGGACTCCTACATACAATGTCTGAGATGCTCGGTCCTCTGAGCAATGTTCCCAGGCCCGAAAAGCCACTCAGTGTGGTTTAGGGGACGGTCACCTCCAGTGTTGCACAGAGCTTACTGCTGGCTCTGTGCTCAGAGATCACTCCTGGAAGGGTTTGGGGGACATGGTACCCGAATGCCCAGGCTCTACAGAACCTGGGTCAGCCATGTATAAGGCAAGTGACCTGTCCGCTGTACTCTATTTGCAGATCAAGCCACTAACTCTGGTTCATGTCCTTTTCTTACCAATACAGAAGTAAGGGTTTGACCACCTCAGACTGGATATCAGTTAAATGCTCTTCATTCCACTGAGACCCATCCAGCAGTTTAAACTTGGTTAAGATCTCCATGGAAAGGTAGCAATCTCCACTACTCACCAGGTAGAATTTCTTCATCTTCTCGAGATGTCTGAAATGCAAGCAACACACATACAATATGGCAAACCATGGTGCCTAAAAGGAAAAGATAGATAGATAGATAGATAGATAGATAGATAGAGAGAGAGAGAGAGAGAGAGAGAATGCAGAAAAATGTGAAAATATACTTGCTGTGGAGGAAGGTATGGGAAGGCTAGGAGGAAAATGGGGAGTATGAGAGGAGAGATAGGTGTGGGAACATTGTATGACTGAAATTCAATCACAAACAACTTTGTCACTGTACATCTCACAGTGATTCAATAAAAAATTATTCATAAAAAATATGGTGGGAAGGGCCCGGAGAGATAGCACAGCGGCGTTTGCCTTGCAAGCAGCCGATCCAGGACCAAAGGTGGTTGGTTCGAATCCCGGTGTCCCATATGGTCCCCCGTACCTGCCAGGAGCTATTTCTGAGCAGACAGCCAGGAGGAACCCCTGAGCACCGCCGGGTGTGACCCAAAAACCAAAAAAAAAAAAAATATGGTGGGAAAATTGGTAGTGGAACAGTTGCCTCGGTATAGGGGGTGTACTTTTTTATGACTGAAACATGCTTGTAACCATGTGCTTAAATAAAGATATTAATAAACAAATAAACAAAAAAGAATAAATGGATGTAAGATGGATCTTGGCAAGCCTACCTAGGCTGCTTGCAGGTGCTAATAATACCAGTCTGGAAAGATAGTCCTGCTTAGTAGTACAAGCAGCCTTGTGAGAACTCTTGCTCTCTCTCAGTGCTTCTACAATCACGGAATTGAGGATCTGAAGCATGGAAAGAGCAGGTCACTAGGACCTGGTCACTGGGACCCGTGTAGCCTAGAAGAGCCTTCCTTAGAAAAGAGTTTTCTCCTAAAGAGTTAATGTGGTAAAAAGCCTGACCAGGAGAAAGGCCAGAGTCAGAGGACTTGAGCTTGTTTCATATGTTGGAAAGCCTGACCAGGAGAAAGGCCAGAGTCAGAGGACTTGAGCTTGTTTCATATGTTGGAAGGCCAGGGTTCCAGCCTTAGTACCATCGAAGAACTAAAATGACAAAAATATCCAAAGTGGCTCTGCTGTATGTTCAGGCAGTAGTGGAAGTTGTTAACTGAGCAGACAGCAGTGGCCATTGGTCTACATGTTGGCATGGGCCATCTTTCACCCTAGGCACGTTCTTGTGCCCTAGTGAGAGATTATAAGGATCATGATTGGGTTTTTGTCTAGAAATGTGTATCATGGGAGGAAGAAGTGAATAGAAGGAATGCCAGGACAGTGATGGAGGGTCTCGGGCCTGTTGGTGATGGGTAAAGTGCAGACATCAGAACCATAAACTTTGGGCTGGAGTGGTAGTACAGAGGGGATAGCATTTGCCTTGCATGCAGCTGACCCAGGTTCAATCCTTTGTATCACATATGATTCCTCAGGCCTGCCACAGATGATTTCTGAGTGCAGTATTAGGAGTAACCCCTGAGGGCCCGGAGAGATAGCACAGCGGCGTTTGCCTTGCAACCAGCCGATCCAGGACCAAAGGTGGTTGGTTCGAATCCCAGTGTCCCATATGGTCCCCTGTGCCTGCCAGGAGCTATTTCTGAGCAGACAGCCAGGAGTAACTCCTGAGCACCGCTGGGTGTGGCCCAAAAACCAAAAGCAAACAAACAAAAAAAGGAGTAACCCCTGAATATTGCCAGATGTGGCCCCCAAACAAATAAGAACACAACAATAAAAAAAATCATATACTGGGGCCTGAGTGATAGCATAGCATAGGTCGTTTGCCTTGCAAGCGGCCAACCCAGGATGGACCAGGGTTTGATTCCTGGCATCCCATATGGTCCCCTGAGCCTGCCAGGAGCAATTTCTGAATGCAGAGCCAGGAGTAACCTGGAGTGTTGCTGGATGTGCACCCCCCCCCAAAAAAAAAACAAAAAATAAATCATAACTATTAATACTACTAACACAAAAATGTGGCCAAAACTTCTTACCATTATAAAAATAAGATAGCATACTAGAGCAATAGTATAGTCGGTAGGGCATTTGCCATGCATGTGGCCAAACCAAATTTGATCCTCCAACATCCCATATGGTCCCCTGAGCACCACCAGAAATGACTCCTGAGTGCAGAGTAGGAGTAACCCCTAAGCACTGCTGGGTGTGTCCCAGTAAAACAAACAAAAAAGAAATGAGTGGTTCCTATGAAGGCAGCCTCAGAATCTATGTGAGGAAATTGAGGTGAAATAAATTTTATGATTATCCTTTCCTCTAAAAGCATAAATTATACCGTCATTACTTCAGGCTTTTCTGCCTGAAGACATGACTCAGACTAATATTTTAGGATAGGTTTCTATTTATTTATTTATTTATTTATTTTTAAATAATACCCAGCAGCTCAAGGCTTACTCTTGTCTCTACTGTCAGGGAACAACAGTCCTCTTGGGACTGAGTGGGTTATCTTTGGTGCCACAGGTTGAACCCAGGTTAGCCACTTGCAAGTTGGATGCCTTAGTTTCTCTCTGTGTACTGTTTATTTGGCCCAATCTAATTGTTTTTTTTTTAATTGCTGGGAAAACTTAAAACAGAAATACCTTTGATGTCTTCCAGAGTGCTTCAATGCCTTTAATCTCTCAATATCCATCCACAGACACCAGTATTTCTCGCCCAAGGTGCCTTTGATGAATTTTTTAAATCTCTCAAACTCTTTCCTGTTGCCAATGTCATAGGTCCGATGAGACATGCACCAGGCAGCCCTGCTTTCCGAGGCCAAGCTCTCACTTTTTGAACTTTCCTTCTCAGCTAACTCTGCTGGCATCTGCATGGGGATCTCGGCTCCTTCTTCTGGCAGAGGTTCCTGGTCCTGTTTATGTCGCGGCTTAATCTCTTCCACCACTACCTGAGAGACATTGGTGAAATCTACGTCATTGGGCCATGTTGGACAGGGCGACCCCAGGACCTGGTACATTGCTACTTTCAAAATATGTAAGATGTAAGATTTTAAAAACTCTTCACAATTTTTGAAATGCAAGGTCACGTGCTCCTCATCATCCCGCTGGGCTTCGAGGTAGATTCTTAGGAGCGCTTGAGATGCTGTGTCTTGTAGAGATGTAGACCCATATTCCTCTTCAAGATGAGAAAGCAAGTTTTCAGTCATAGGGAGGCCTTTCTCTGTCCAGGATTGAAGTCCGTAATCAAAGATGGAACTCTCTGCATCAAAAGGCACAAAGAACTATGAGATCAGAATAAGAATAGGAAAGGTGGAGCTGTAGTGATAGTACAAGTTTGTAGGGGCCTTGCTTTGCATGTGGCTGACCTGGGTTTTATCTGCAGCACTCCATATGGTCCCAAACCCACCAGGAGTGATCTCTGAGTGTAGAGCCAGGTACAAGCACTGAGCATCACCAGTACCGTCCAAATCACCCTCCCCAAAGAAATAGGAAGGGCTTATTATTCTTAATATTAAAATAAACAAGATCCAGCACGCCCAACAAGTTTATCACAGGTAGTGACTGGACAGATGGGGTTGTAAGGACATCAAAAGCTGCATCTGGTGCCTATGGAAAGAAGGAAACCTGCCAGTAGGTATTAGTCTTGTCTTCCAGGAGATGTGAGGGAATGGTAAGAGGAGAACGAACAGATTTGACATCCAAAATGAAGACTATTAACTTACAGTATTTCAGATGGACAGAAAATGGCAATATACCAGGGACAGAAAATCTACTGAAGAATCAAAATGTGTACATGACACTATACTCGGTACTTTAGTATTATATGTTGCATGATAGAGTGCAGTTAACTGCCAAAAGTCATGAGTTCATGGATGAACTGATCAGAACTGGAGTCAAAGCAGCAATTTTCAGAAATTCACTATTGTATTAGAAAATTCAATTACTGTCACACTTGCATGCTGTTATTAAATGGATAAAATGGCAGCAATTTTTCTAAACATGGACTTTTTAGCTCCTATTTTCCAATCCTCACTCCTTCCTCTTGACTTGATTTATTTTATTTTGGGCCACACCCAGTGGTGCTTAGGGTTTACTATGAACTCTACATTCAAGGATCACTCCTGGTTGTACTCAGGAATACCAGGGATAAAATAAAACCCAGGTCAGTCAAATGCAAAGCAAATACCCTACCCACTGTACGATCTCTCCAGTTCATATATAATTTCATACAATAAAACTATAGTTTTCTTGGGGGTACACACCCTTCTCTGTGCTTAGAAATTACTCATGGTGTTTCTCAGTTGACTATCTGGAATGTTGGTTATTGAAGCCAGTTGTCTTGTGCATGGCAAGTACCCTTTCTCCTGTGCTATCTCCCCAGCCCCTATGGTTTCCTTTGTAAGTCTTTAATCTTTTTTGATAAGCTTATTATCAGATATTTTATTCCCTGAAGCACAATTGTTAAATTTAAAATGTAGGAAGTGAAGTTGGAAGCTGGAGATTAAGGTGGAAAATAAATTTTTCTTCCTTTACTATAATAAAGTAACATTTGGGGTACAGCAGTGTTGGATTACTGGTTCTACCCCAATCAGTATTCATACTCCACTTTAGGGTGTGATCTGGTGATGGGATTACTAGATCTCTCCTTACTTGGTATTCCTTCTCCACACTAGGGTGTGGCTTACTTCTTGTTAATAAAAGCCTGGGTTTCGGGCCGGGCGGTGGCGCTGGAGGTAAGGTGCCTGCCTTACCTGCGCTAGCCTAGGAGACGGACCGCGGTTCGATCCCCCGGCGTCCCATATGGTCCCCCAAGCCAGGAGCGACTTCTGAGCGCATAGCCAGGAGTAACCCCTGAGCGTTACCGGGTGTGGCCCAAAAACCAAAAAAAAAAAAAAAAAAAAAAAAAAAAAAAAAAAAAAGCCTGGGTTTCAGGAAGGAAAGCACTCATTTCTTTGGTCTTCCTCCACTAAGATGCTTTCCTTCTTAGGAGCAGAAGTCTTGTGTGATGAGATTCCTGGTTCGAGTGTTGGAATTCCTGAACCTGTTCTTGCATCCTTTCATTGTGTGGATTATTTCCTGCATTGATGTTTGCTTCCAGACCTGCTTTTCTCCAGGTCCTAGTTTTGGAACCTGGGGCTCCGCTTATATAGCAGGTAAGAAGCTAGTCTTGCACCCAGCACACCTAGGTTTGATCCTCAGAATCCCATATGTCCTTCCAAGCACTGCCAGAAGTGATTCCTAAGATTAGAGCTAGGACTAACCACTGAGCATTACCAGTTGTGGCCCCAAAACCAAAAAAAAAAAAAAAAAAAAAAAAGAAAACAATACCCCCAGCCTCTCCCCCCCCAAATTAAAAAGAACATAAACAACAGGGCAAGAAAGATAGGACAGCAGGTAAGACATAGTCCACTTGGATTTGATCCTCAACAACTCATACGATTCCCCAAACACCTCCAGGAATGATCCCTGAGTGCAGAACCAGTAGTTTTGTGCCCCCAAAACAAACAAAAAAAAGAACATCAATAATAGGTCAGGAGAGATAATACAGCAGATATGGCACTTGCCTTTTATGCAATTGGCCACAGTTCAATACTCATTACCACAAATAATTCCCAGAGCCCCACTAAAAGTGATCCCTGAACACTGCTGGATATGGCCTCCACACAAACTAACAAAAAAATCAATGACAGACCAGAAAACTTAGAGATGTTCTGACATCATTTTTGTCCTTTCCCACTTACCAGTCACAGATGTGATGGTTGGTGCTGGCACTTCAATTTTGTTGTAGCAAATGGAAGCAGGTAAGAAGTTTGTCATAGTCTTCTGGCTTTGCTTAGCCAAGTCAAACCAACTTTTTGTTTGGGAATAGGAGGCCTAGGAAGAAAGGAACAGGAACATGCTGTTTTGACATGAGATTAACAGCCCTCTCCCACCCGCAACCTGGAAAAGCTGTCAGGGTATAACATTCAGCTAGTAGAGTACAGGACATGGAAGGGGAAAGTATGCGAGGAAAGTGCACATAAGCAAACCCATTAGAGAAAACCCATGAATAACCAGGAGGAAAGTTGAGATTACTTTCAATGTTAGATGACTGAAAGGCAAGGAAAAGGAAGACTCAGTAAATTCTTTTCCACCAAAGGCAAGTGATCCTGGGCTTCCTGACTGCCCACCAGTTCCCACTGACTGCTTCACCTCAGCTGACCTGGGCTATCATATCTCTGACTGCACATTCGTTGGTCTCTCCTGTTTAGGAGGAAACTCGGGCCCCGATTTTGTCTGGCATGGCTCATGGCTCATTCTTTCTAACAATCCTGATCTAGTATCACAAAGACTTGCTCGTGTAACCCCGGAAAGTTCTCCCAAGTCCAAGCCTTAGAATGTGTTTTAGATCTTGCTTTGGGCTGCATCATGACTTCCTCCAGACTCCACTGCCCCAGTGGGACCTGCAATGGAGCCTTTGTTCTCCGTAACCTTGAGCTAGTTCCCAAACTGGCTTGCAGTTCTGCATACCCTCATTTCTCTGGGGGAATGTTCCTCTGCCTGCTTTACTCAGTATTGTCTTCGTCTATTTCTGCAAGAAGGTCCCTCCTATCTGACAGAAGCAGAGAGGAGGGGTCAATCCAGCGTGCCCCTAATTTATCCACCTGGACTAGCTGGCTGGCCTTGGTTTTAAAGAACATTCACATGAGGGGCCAGGAATCCAGGTTGCACCTATTGTTTGTGCAGAATTTGCAAGTCAGGTTGCACAACCAGGCCCAAAGCAAGTAAGAAAAGTGAGAGGGACCATCGGAGCAGTCTCTGTCCCTCTGAGAAGGGTGGTATCCTGCATGGATACAAGCTCTGAGAGACTTTCATTTCCTTTTGGGGTATTTCCCCCCTTTTTTCCAAAGCCAGTCATCTGTACCAGGGATGTGGCTCACTAGGAGACTAAATGCTTTGTGTTTACAAAGATGGCCCTGGGTTTGATCTCGACTGCAAACCCCCTTTCAGCACCTTTCATCTGAGAGTAGCCTTGTAGCCCCCAAGAACCACCAGTTGTGCCCTCCCACCCCCCCAAAAATATATATAAAACAAATCATCTATTACTACACACATGTTCACTCAACACCCATTTACTGAGCTCTTTTTTTTACCCATTTACTCTCTCCCAAGCAGTATCTGGTTTTTGTTTTTGTTTTGTTTTTTAGTTTTTTTGGGTCACACCCAGCGGTGCTCAGGGGTTACTCCTGGCTGTCTGCTTAGAAATAGCTCCTGGCAGGCACGGGGGACCATATGGGACACCGGGATTCGAACCAACCACCTTTGGTCCTGGATCGGCTGCTTGCAAGGCAAACGCTGCTGTGCTATCTCTCCAGGCCCTGGTTTTTGTTTTTGTTTTTTGTTTCAGGACCACACCCAGTGATGCTCAGGGGTTACTCCTGGCTATGCTCTCAGAAACTGCTCCTGGCTGGAGGACCACATGGGATGCCAAGGGATCAAACCAAGGTCAGTCCTAGGTTAGTGTGTGCAAGGCAAATGCCTACTACTTGTGCCACTGCTCTGGCCCCTCTTTCAAGCAGTATCTTAACCAATGAGATCAGAAGAATGAACTTCCTAAGAACTGAGAGAGATCAATAGACAAGAGCATCCCTTGAAATTTTAATTACACACAAAAAGGGAGAAAGACAACCCTTTGGGACATGACTCAAAGGGTTGAAAAGCACATACTTTGCATGTGGAAGCCCCAGATATTATCTCTGATACTGCATAAGTATCACTGGGTATAGCCCATAAAATGAGAGATAGAGAAAAGGGAAGAGAAAGAAATGTGAAGAAAGTTGATCGGACATGAGAACAGTTAAATATTATTTTACTATATACTTAAGAGATGGGTCAATTGCTTCTACTTAGTTGGTATTACTGAAGATTCAAAAGAAAAATTTTCGTATAAAGATAATCTCTAACTATAGGCAAGGTTCAAATGACCTAAGGACCCAAAGAAATAGAATACTCAAAGTTCAAAAGTTGTGGGCCAGGGAGATAGTACATTGGGTAAAGTGCTTGCTTTGTATGTATCAGTCTGGATTCAATACTCAGCACCCCATATAATCCTCTGAATCCTGTCAGGAGCTATTCCTGAGCACTTCTGGGTGTTGTTCCCTTCACCCCCCCCCCAAAAAAAAACAACACTAAGTTCAAAAGTTATCTAAGAAGTAACACAGAATTAAAGTATTAAGTAATCCAATAGGAGGTTTACACACACACACACACAAAACCACCAGCAAAAATAAACTAGTTTGAATTTAATTCTCAATTCTCATATATTTGGCTAAATTTACATATAAGGAATCAGAATTATTTCCTAGGATAATTCTTTCATTCTTTCATTGATGTTTACTGACCTCTTCTATTAGTTTTATGTGCCAGAAATTCCTGACATTTCTGTGATTATATATATATATATATATATATATATATATATATATATATATATATATATATATATATATATATATATATATATATGAAGAAAACCTTTTTGGGGAGTGGGACTACCCCTACCTGGGAGTATTCAGGGGCTGCACATGAATCTGTGCTCAGGAGTGGCCCCTGGAAGTGCTCAGGGAACCCTGTGTGTTGCCAGAGGTCAAACTGGAATCTGCAGGATGCAAGGCAAATGCCTTAGGCCCTGTACTATCTCTTTGAACTAGAAAAATAAAGAATGAGAAAGAAAAACAGGGATGAAGATAAGGGAAAAAATAAATAAAACACGTCTTTGCTACATCTCTAAGCGTCTTCAGTATAAATAATAAGATTAACATACTTTAAACATTTTGGCCAACTATCACTGATAGAAATGCCAAAGTACAAAATTAAACAGAAGCTACACATGAATGTTCAAGTAAAATAGCATAAGTATATCCATTCTAAAAAATACGCCAAATGGCTTTCCTTTCTGCATGACATCTTTGGTCAATTGAAAGTGTCTGCCTAGAGTGTTGTGTTGAAAAAAATTTGGAACCAAGTCCACACTCAGCAGGGAAATGGCCACAATTGATTAGGTATGTCTGTCATGAGAGGAGACTGGAAGAATAGCAACACATGGGCTGCATATTTGCCATTCCTGGTTTTTGAACTGTGGATGGTAAGCATGTTCCCAACACAGATAGTTGAGGATCAGAGGCCAAGATCAAACAAAAGATTTCTGTATCTTCAGAAAAGCGTTGATTCTAATTGGATCTCTACAAATGCACTCACCCAACCCAACATTTCTCCACTCATGGAAGACAACATTCTGATAACAGATCATCAATCAATAATGCATTCCATGACTAAAGAACCATCTTCCCCAAGTCCTAACAATATCCAGCAATACTCAGGGACTACTCCCAGCTCAATGCTCAGGCACGGGCCATTTCTTGTAGTATTCAGGGGACAATAGATGGGATCAAGTCCAGAACTCCTGCATGGAAAGCAAGCACACTAACCTGTTAAGTTCTCAGTGACTCCCTAAGGAAAACTCTAGACAATGGGAAAGAACAACAATCTGTCATAGTTTTGTACATATTACAGGACCCAAATAATACTTTTCCATGAGCAATAAAATCATAAACACTTTTTTAATCCCTAGGTGCTCACTTCCTTCATTCTTGATTTTGCTCCTTCAAACAATGACAGTAATACTTTTACTGCAATTCAGAAGATAGTATAGAGAGAGAAATGCATAAATCTCTAAGAATATTTTCTGTCTGTGCTTTAAAAGCATTTGAAATAACTTCCCGTTCATATGGGAAAAACAAGCAAACCTAACACCCTTTTTCTTTTATTTTTTTATTTTTCTTTCTTTCTTTTTATTTTTTTTGTTTTGTTTTGTTTTTGGGTCACACTTGGCAGTACTCAGGGTTTACTCCTGGCTCTACACTCAGAAATTGCTCCTGGCAGGCTTGGGGGACCATATGAGATGCTGGGATTTGAACCACCATCCTTCTGCATGCAAGGCAAAAGTCCTACCTCTATTCTATCTCTCCATCCCCACAAACCTAACACCTTTCGAAAATAAATTTTATTAAAGTGTCCCATCCCAAATAAATATTCATCTTTTTACCTCGCCCAAAGAAACGTAGAACTTTTTCATAATTATCGTATCATCACTTTCAGTGGCAGGAGGTGGTTGACTGGGTGGTTTATTCTGCAGCCATGGAGAAAAGTCTGTACCTATTGTCACATTCATGCCTGTTCGACTCCATCTTGCTTGGGAGATCAATTTGGCTAGCCTGCATTAAAAAAATGTTTGAAGTAAATTTTATATAGGGTAAACTTTCACAAACATGTTTAATATTTGCAAAAAGGTAGCAAAGAAACTCTGTCAATAAGTTCACTCAATGTCAATGGCAAAAATACACTAATTAAGAGATACAGAGCAAATGAAAAAACTGAGCCCAACTTTCTACTGCCTACAATAGACACTTTTGAACAATCAGGGAAAATACAGGCTTGAAGTTAGTTAAAGGCTATGAAACAATATTCCAAAGAAACAATTACCTTAAAAGGCTTGGGTGTCCATACATCTATCAGACAACATAGACTTCTATCTTTAAAAAAGAAGTTGTAGGAGATGGATGGCAATTTCTTATTACACAATAATGGAGATATCTTATTATACATTAGGAAGAACTCACACTCTTTAGCATTTATGCATTCAATGAGTAACCATTAAAAATAAAACTACTACTAATAAGTCTAGAGGAAGATATTGACAGTAGTTAGCAATGTCAGCCCTGCTTTATCACCTCTAGACAGATTAACTAGATTAAAATTCAACAAGAAAACATTGATTTTGAAGGATTAATTGGAAGAGACAAGCTTAGGGATTTCACAAACCCAAAACTCAATTCCACATTATTCTTCAGTGCAACATGGGACATTCTATACAAAGACCACATGTTGGGCCACAAAACTTATACTTCCATAAAACCAAGAGCATGGGAATTACATAAACTAACTTCTCAGAACATGATGTGTTGAAAATATATATTAATCACAAACAGAAAGGAGAAAAAATACTCAAACATTTGGAAATTAAAGAACTAACTACGGAGTAAATAGTGGGTCAGAGAAAAATCTTAAGATTCCTGTAAATGAGAATGAAGATATGAGCTACCAAAACATATGAAACACAGTAAAAGTGTTGTTTAGAGAAAATTTCATAGCTATGCAAGCATTCCTAAGAAAGCAAATAAAGCTCATATAAATAATCTAACTGAATAGCTTGAACAACTAAAAAAATATCAACAAAATTAATCTAAAGCAAGAAAAAAGAAATTAATTTAAAAAAAAGAGAGAAATTAAGTAAATGGAAATTTTAAAAAGCCAAAATAGCAAAACCAAGAACTGGTTCTTTGGAAAAATAAACAAGATCAACAAACCACTAGCAGGAATCATAAAGAAATAAAAAGAGAAACCTCTAGTAAGTAAAATCAGAATTGAAAGGATTACAACAGACACCTACAGAAATTCAAAGGATTATTAGGGGTTACTTTGACAATATTTATGCCACAGACAGGAGAATCTAGAAGAAATGGATAGATTTCTAGACTCCAATAACCTCCCATGTTTGGAAAAAAAAAGCAGGACACCTAAGAACAACAATTACTATCAAGAAAATAAAAATGGTAATCAAAAGTCCCATGAAAGCAAAAGCCTAGACCCAATTGAGTTTATTCATGGGTTCTTCCAGATCTTTAAAGATGAGCTACTGCCAATCCTTTTCAGACTCCTTCAGAAATTTGAAAATAAAGGAATTCTCATAGTTTCTATGAGACAAACACTACCCTGACACCAAAAGCAGACCGAAGCTTCACCCAAAAAAGGGGAAAAAAATTAAATCTATACTCCTGATGGGCATAGATGCAAAGATCCTCAACAAAATATAAATCAACCGAATCCAACAATGTATAAAAATGGTCATACACCAAGATCAAGTAGGATCCATCCTAGAATTGCATTTTTGGTTTCATATATGCAATCAATAAACATAGCACCATATTAATACAAGAAAAAGTAAAATAATAAATGCAGAAAAAGTATATAACAAGATCAGCACTGTCATAATTTTAAAAATCTCAATAAAATGGAAATTAAAGTAACTTTTCTTAACATAATTAAAGTCATTTAAGTCCACAACTAGCCCTCACCAAACATCACACTTAGTGAAGAAAAGCTGAAAGCCTTCCATCTAAGATCAGGCACAAGACAAGGTTGCCCACTTTCACCACTTCTATTCAATATAATATTCGAAGTCATTGCCATAGCATTTAGGCAAGGAAAGGGTATTAAAAGTATCCAGAGAGGAAAAGAAGTAAAATTCTCACTATTTGTGGATGACATGATACTATATTTAGAAAGCCCTAAAGACTCCACACAAAAAAAAGCTCGTAGAAACAACAGACTTGCATAGCTAAAGTGGCAGAAATCCGTTTGCAGAAATCCGCGGTTTTTCTACATACAAATATGAAATAAGGGGCCGGAGAGATAGCATGGAGGTAAGGCGTTTGCCTCTCATGCAGGAGGTCATCGGTTCGAATCCCGGCGTCCCATATATGGTCCTCCCGTGCCTGCCAGGAGCAATTTCTGAGCCTGGAGCCAGGAATAACCCCTGAGCACTGCCGGGTGTGACCCAAAAACCACACAAAAAAAAAAAAAAAAAAACAAATATGAAATAAGAGACATGTTTAAAACAATGCTATTAACATTTGTGCCCCAGAAAAATCAAGCACCTAGATAGAAATCAGCTTAACAAAAGATACAAAATACTTATACAGAGGAAACTAGAAAACACTATTAAAAGGGGAAAAAAGAGGACTAAATAAAATAAAATAAAATTAGAGAAATAAAAGAGGGAATGGAAATGCATCCCCTATTTATGCTAATGCCACTTTAATTCATGGAACAATTAACTGTCAAATTGACAGTATTCCCAGAGCATTGTAAGATTCAATGTCATTCCTATGAGAAGACCCACTGATAGAGTGATTTAATAGTACCTGTACTCAAAGTAGCAGTCGCTTTCCAGAAATGCTGGAAGTCTTTCTTTCTTGACCCATGTAATCCCTTCCTCTCGGCTGAGACACTGTGAAAGATGGGATGAAAAAAGAAAAAAGGTGTCAATAAAAAGTCACCTCCTGATTCAACAAGGTCTGAATATACCAGCAGAGAGATCCCGGGATGTATGCTTTTTCATCCTTGAGGGGAAAAATGGTCCTTAGAGCTAATGGACATTCGTAAATTGGTATATTTCTTTTTTTTTAATTTTTTATTTTTAATTATGAGAACAAAGATGCAAAGAAAGAGGACAAGGTAAAGTTACAGTGGAAGGACAATCACCCATAACATAATTCTCAGAAGTCCCCTTGCTGATATCTTAACTTTGAAATTTCAGCCAAAGAACATTAAGATAAATAAGACAGAATCTATGTACAATTACTTTGTCCCTCAAGTAAATTGGTATATTTCAATGAGCATGTCCATTTCATTGAAACTATTACATTTATGAACATGATATTGAAATTTTCCCCTATTTTTCTCTGCATGGCTGTTGGTTCTATATGATGACCTCCACTTTGCTTGTGATCTTGATTTCTTTTTTTGTTTTTGTTTGGAGAGCACATCCAGCAGTATTCAGGGCTTCCTCCTGATAGGCTTGCGGAACCATAAAGCTGTACTAGAGATCAGAGTCAGTTCAGCTTCATGCAAGGCAAATGTCCTACCCACTCTACATCACCCAGCCCCTGTGATCTTGCTCTTTTCTATCATTCATTCGGATAAGTTTAGCTGAAAGTTTGCCAATTTGTTTTCTTTTAAGAAAATCTATTTTCATTTATTTGTAATTTTCTATTTATTTATTTATTTTGGGTTGATTTCTTTTTTTCAGAGAATATCAATATTTTTTTATCAAATTTGTATAAATAATTTGTAAAATATAAGAGTTATCTAAAAGGAAATTATTTAATATACTGAAACATAATGATTATCACCATATCATTTCAAATTTTATATTTTCATAGCTCACTAAAATATTTTTATTTTTTGTTTTATTTTAATATAGTGAATATTTCATGTTTTTCTAGTTTCTATTTTTCAAAGCAGAAAATTGAATCTTTTATTCAAGACCTTTAATCTATACTCATCTAAGCACATAATATCATAAGTTTATCTCCAAGAATTATTGATTCTTTATCTCCAAGGAATAAATATTTATTTATTCTTTATTATTTCAGGCATATCATCTGAATTTTATATTGAGCCTTACTTTACCCAATTTAACAAAATCTCTAATTTTTCTTGAAACTCACTCTTGTACCTATGTACTACTTAGAAGTGGGTCACTTAAATAGTATCTCAGATATTTTCCAGGTATCCTTGTATTACTGTTTTTACAGTTTAATTTTTCTATGAGCAAAGAACATTTTTTCAGTTTTTGAATCTTTCAGATTCATTATAACTTGTTTTATGGCCTAGGAATAGTGTGTTTTAGTAAATGTTCTGAGTGTGCTTGTAAAAGAAAGTTGTTTGAAGTATTGTATAAACATCAATTTGAATGACTTTTGTCTCCAACTCTAATACCCTTGTTGAGATTATGTCTTTTTTTTCCTATATATTGTTGGGTTTTAATTCACCATTTTTACTGGAGTTTTCTTTCTCTTCTTTCAGTGCTAACAGCTTTTGTTTAGTAAATTCTGAAACTCTGCTGAGCATATATTATTATGCTTTCTTGGTGCATCAATCTTTATGTTATGTAATATCCTCTTTAAACATAGCAAGATCAGAGCAAGAGAGATACCACAGAGGAAGGGTGTTTGCCTTGCAAGCAGCTGAACCAGGAAGGATGGTGGTTCAAATCCCGGCATCCCATATGGTCCCCCGATCCTGCCAGGAGCGACACCTGAGTGCTGCCAGGTGTGACCCAACTCCCAAATAAAATAAAATAAAATAAAATAAAATAAAATAAAATAAAATAAAAATAAACATAGCAAGATTCCTCATTTTGATATATCTTGTCTGAAATTAATATAGTTATCAGAAGTTCTCAAGAAAAGATTAATGGTATATCTTTCCCTTTTATTTATTTGTGCAAGTGGTTTCTTGATGACAGAAAATATTTGAGACTTTCTTTTTTAGCCAAACAAACTCTGATTTTTAATTGAGATATATAACCCACTTAGATGTAATTATTTACATATGTGGTTAATGTGCTACTAATAATTATGTTGTTTATTTTTGACCATATTCTAATAATTCACTCCTGCATATTAATCAATCCCAGCTTCACTACAGTTGCTTTTGGAAGATATAAAAACTATACCCTCTTGCTTTCCATATTTTTAATTTCCATTTTATTTTTTCCCTGTCTTTTGGGCTTGAGTGCTGTTGTTGTTTTTTTCCTATAATATTATTGCCCTAGTATTTGTAATGGATTACATCACTTGTCTCAGCATCAAAAATGCTATAACAATCACCACTTTTAATTTTATTAATTATGAACAATATCTATAATCATTATATGTTCTTTTAATGGAAGTGAGAAAGAATGATATACTTTGGGGAGGTTTGAGGCCACTGCTAGAAATGCTAAGGGGATTAGTCATGGCTCTGAACTCAGGAGTCACTCCTGTCTGTGCTCAGGAAACCATATGTGATGCTAGAATATAATCAGGGTGCCCTGTGTGCAAGGCAAGTGCCCTACCCACTGTACTCTCACTTCTGTCCCAGAATTGTACTTTTAATTCAATAAAAGAATTAAAGAGGGACCAGATAGCATGGCAGTAGGACATTTGCCTTGCATGCGGCCAACCAGGGACCGACCTGGGTTTAATTCTCAGCATCCCATTTGGTCTCCCGAACCTTCCAGGAGTGATTTCTGAGTGCAGAGCCTGAGCGCCATCAAATGTGGCCCCCCAAAAAACCCAAATAATAATAATAATAATAATAATAATAATAATAATAATAAGGGGCCGGGAAGGTGGCGCTAGATGTAAGGTGTCTGCCTTGCAAGCGTTAGCGTAGGACAGACCGCGGTTCGATCCCCGGTGTCCCATATGGTCCCCCAAGCCAGGGGCGATTTCTGAGCGCATAGCCAGGAGTAACCCCTGAGCGTCAAACGGGTGTGGCCCCAAAACCAAAAATAATAATAATAATAATAATAATAATAATAATAACAAATCAACCTAAATCCTTAAAAAATTGAAGAACTTTTAAACTTGAGATTTCCTAAGTGTTGAGGGTTCTTTTTAGCCTACTTAATAGAAAACTAGACATTTTATTACTATTTAATCTGTTCCAGATATCTATCCCAAGAAGTAGGTGATGATTTGTTCTTCTTCAGAGCTAGTACATTAAAGAGCCAACATTTGAGTTTGGGTGGTTTTCCTGTTACCTTATGCTAAGGACATAAAACACAGAAGCTGAGAGTTGATTAAAGACTAGAAAAGTCAGAGTCACAACACTTACTTAGAGGGTCAGAAATCTTGATTCCCAAGTTGCTGGAAGGGCTAGAACTCAGATGAAAATAATTCATGGCGCAACCCCAATTTCTAGAATGCATCTAAGAGTAGAGATGATGCACATATTTTATTAACCACTTGGAACCTTGAAGGCCTAACTACGCATTGGTGAATTTTCCTATTCATGATAAAAAGCAGCCGGATTGCCTGGTGAAAACAGCCACTTGGAAATGACCATGATGGGTATCCCCTGGGAAAGTAAATATTGTTGTTACTCTTGTCAGTTTCACCTGCATTCAATCTTGGAAGACACACTCAGAACACTGACTGTCTCACCATGATACTGTAGTTGACATTTACAGTCTCGTCCTCATGGGGGCCACTCTTTTGAAGGGGTTTCACATCAGACTTTCCTCTTCTTATAACATCGTAGACAGGATTTCGAGGCTGCTGTGTTTTCAGGATTCTTTTCAGTTGCTTTTCCAGGAGTTGTGGAGCATTGTTAATAACTTCAAAAATGCTATAATCTGCATTAAATCGAATTGCCTCTGGAAAAGTCTGCAAAATAGAAATGTGTGGAACAATTCACTTCGCTTTGTTTGGGGGCCACACTCATCAGTGCTCAGGGTTTATTTCCTGGTTCTGTGTTCTGGGATCACTCATGGTGGGGTTTGGAGACCCTATAGATGCTGGGGATTGAACCCGGGTCGATCACATGTAAGGCAAGTGCTCTACTCACTGTAATATTTCTCTGGTCCCTTTAACTTTAGGTTTTTTTGTTGATGTTGTTGGTGGTGGTGGTGGTTTTTATTTTTATTTTTTTGAGGCTATACCTGGCCATGCTCAGGGATTACTCCTGGTTCTGCACTCAGGAATCACTCTTGGAAGCTCAAGAGATCATATGGGGTACTGGGGATTGAACCCTGGTCAGCTGCATGCAAGACAAGCAGCCTATCTGCTGTATTATCACCCTAGTCACCTAACTTTTTCTAAACTAGAAACTGTTACCAATAGCATATATTACATAAAAGCATGCACATATGTACACACACACACACACACACACACATTCTGAATATTTTTTCTTTTATTGGGTTTTGGGCCACACCCAGTGGTGCTCTGGTGTTATTCCTAGCTCTGTGCTCAGGGATCACTCCTGACAGAATTGGAAGACCAGATGTATTATTGCTATGGCCCCAAGAACCAGTGATTATTCTCACTCTCATTCCTAATCCCTCCTTAGAACAATTAATTTGTAACTTACCCTGATATTAGAGTTCTAGATAACATAACTAATCCATGTGTTTAATTAAAAAATTAGTGAGTGAGCTAATTGTAATGTGAAAGATAAAATGTATATTCTTTATGTATATATAGAAAAGATATATTGAATTTGGATTGTTTTTTTTTGGGGGGGGGTTAAGGAACACCCAACTATGCTCAGGAAGGCTATATAGAATGCCGAGGCTTGAACTCAGGTTGTTTGAGTGCAAGGCAAATGCCCCCTACCCATTGTGTTATCACTCTGGCCCCTGAATTTTATGTTCTCTTCCCTTGAGCAGCTTGGAATTCCAAGGCAAAGTAACCCACTGAATCCTTTCTTATGCAGTAAGTGGTAGCAGAAATTCCCTTTAAATAAGTCTCTAGGATTCTTTGGGACTGAAAAAGGACATACACCTATTTCACTGAAGCAATGTAGTCCACTTTGGCTGGCTGTATTAGTAGGAAAGAATGAGAAAAGGGAAGAACTAACACTCAGGCTCTCTTTCATCCCTAGGAGCCATAAAGCTGGCTCCCTTTGCCCCAAAAGGAGAAAATCAAGTGAATGTGTTCCTCATTTAGAAGCATTTCAACACCATTCTTCTTAATGTATCCAAAAAAAAAGTGAAAGACAATAACATTTCTGAGCTTTTCTCAGTAATTGCTAGGGGCTGCCAACTTTTATTTAAAGGCAGTCAGTTAATTTGCCCCAGCCAGAAACATGGGGTTTGGATACCCACTTGCCAATAGGCTTTGTGACTGGGAGAATAGCAGCACCTGGAACACCAGCTTCTTCACAAAGAAGCAGTTAGCTCAGCTCTCCTTTCCCCTCAGACACCCCAAATTCGGAATAGAGCTGTTTGAAAATACTGATTGATTTTAGGGCATGATACCTCCAATGGATTAATGTATATCTCTTGAGTCATTTGACAGCTGACAGACTCTTCCCCAAGGACCAGAAACCAGGTTCTTTACTTCTCTCAAAATTTACCAGGATTGCAAGATAAACCAGAGTTGAAAGTCAGTAAGGGGCAGAATAAAGATACACTGGGGTTAGAAATAATAAGGTACATATGTGTGTGCAATGTCAATGTCAGATAACAGTAGAGCTCTTGGGACAAGAGACATGGTACAGTTGGGAGGGAGCTTGCCTTTGGGAGGGAGCTTGCCTTGCACACAGCAAACCTAGGCTCAATCCCTGGTACCCCATCTGGTCCCTCAAGCAACCCCAAGAGTGACACCACTGTACTATCTCTCCAGTCCCCACCCCACCCCCGTGATTTAATAAATAGGAATGTCACTGCATAGTCCCAGCAGCTTTGGAAGATGACGTGTAACTCTAAAACTGTGCAGCAGGGAATGGTGTGTAAGGCCCTTCGATTTACAAATTCATGTCAATGAGGACCCACAATAGCTGTATTTCAACCTTAGATTCAAACCACCACTTGATCTGAATGTACCATACCCTGTCTGAGTCACCCTATCACTGAGCAGCCCCACCAACTGCTGGTCCTTGGGGTGGTGAAGAAGAGCATGACACTCAGGAGGGGGGATAAGGGGCCTCAGAAACTGAGGGTAGGTATCTCCCAAAGGCAAGCATCTGGGAGGGATTCCTCAAGTCCTGAGTGTCCCAGTGGCAGTGAACAAGACTGACCTGCACTTTTCTTCCCTGTTCAGTTCTCCTACTCTCCTCCCACCTGGAGTCCCAGAGCAGCCAGTCCTAGAGACAACTGGCACATGGAACTCATTGAATGGCTGGGAAGCTGGGCCTGGCAGTGTAGCCCAGGCCCTGCCTCTGGCTCACAGGATTCAACCATGATGGAGCATATGATGGGAAACACAGGATGCAGATCTGAAGGTCTTCAGGGAGCAGTGGGGGGGGGGGGGTGCCAGGCTCGGAGAGCAGCAGGCTGAGGGTGTGAGGGGAGCCCAGCTGGGTCAGTGTGGCTGTTCTGTTCTCCAAATGGGATGACTGTCCCTGCCACTCAGGGCCCAGGGCAGACAGCCAGCAACCTCTTTCCATTTTTTCTTTTTAAAAATTACTTTATTTGGACCCTGAGAGATAGCATAGTGGCGTTTGTCTTGCAAGCAGCCGATCCAGGACCTAAGGTGGTTGGTTCGAATCCCGGTGTCCCATAGGGTCCCCCGTGCCTGCCAGGAGTTATTTTTGAGCAGACAGCCAGGAGTAACTCCTGAGCACCGCCGGGTGTGGCCCAAAAACCAAAAAAAAAATTATTTAATTGTTTACATTGTTTACAAGGCTGTTGTGTTTACAAGGTTGTTCATAATATAGGGTCCCCCAACACAATAACAAAGCAGTTCATGATTGAGTTTCAGTCATATAGTGAACAACAACCTTCACCAGTGCATATTTCCTGCCACCAAAGTGCCCAGTTTCCCACAGCTGACAAGGGGAGATGATTTCAAGCAAGACCTACATCAGACCTAGCACAGGGGATTCTGGTTCATGGTATCAGCAACTGCTCATCGTTGTTGTCATGAACACAGGATTCTGTCAGTTGGAGTCAGGCCCAACTCCCAAACGTCTGTCGAGACCCCTAAAAATTGTCATCTAGGGGTTAATAGCACAGAGGGCAAGACATTTGCCTTGCACATGAGACTGGCTTGAGTTTAATCCCTGGCATCCCATATCATCCTTTGAGCCTAAGGAGTGATTTCTGAGTGCAGAGCCAGGAGTAACACCTGAGCACCACTGGATGTGGCCCCAAATCAAAACATAAACTGCCACACAGATGCCCTCATATGACACAATCTCATTTGTGATGAAGGTTCCGCTGCTCATGAAAATGAAGTGAGGACTGAGTCAGGGAGCTGAGATCCCTTGTGAGAAAGGGAAAGATGAAAGATGCAAGCCAGAGAGATAGTGCAGGGAGGGGCTCAGATGCTTCCTTTCATACCACCAACCCCAGAAATGGCTCCTAAAGCACCTCTGAGTGTGGCCCAAACACTCCAAACTCAACAGACAAAGAGCTGAAGAATATAAACAAATGAAGGAGCTGTTGATTACCAAAAGAATAACACCAGAAAGAAGAAAACCATATTTGTACTTCCAAGAGGCAGGGGGGAGGTTCAAAGAGCTGGAGTTTGGGGTGCAGAGGGTCCAGTTGAGAGCACCAGGCCAGAGTTACCTGGAGGTCCCCGAGCACTGCCCCCCAAAATTACGCAGATTAAAACATACAAAAAAGACCTCTCCCCTTTGTGAACACAGCTGGATGATATGTTAAACTCTTTACAGTTTATAAATTTGAGGATGTCTCTCTGTTGGAGTTGACTTGGGCAAGAGGGCTACAGGCAGAGCTTGGCGGCAGAGCACATGCTCTGCATATGTGACACACTGGTTCCAGCCCTGGCACCGCATGAAAATAAATTAAAGCCTGTGCAGTTATTGCAAGCTGAGAGACAAAAAACAAGGTTAGAAGTCAGACTGGCTTCCCAAACCTGTGTTCTCCCTTGCACATGAATCTCACTTGCTTATCTCTCTTCCACTTTGCTTCTACCACCCTGGAGAGGCCCGTTTCTCTCTTGAGTATGCATACATGGACTTCTTCCCTACCCTTTTGATCTCAGCTAAATAAAAAAGGAGAGGGAGGAAGGAAGAAAGGAAGGGAGGGAGGAAGAAAGGAAGGAAGGGAGGAAGGAAGGAAGGAAGGAAGGAAGGAAGGAAGGAAGGAAGGAAGGAAGGAAGGAAGGAAGGGAGGGAGGGAGGGAGGGAGGGAAGGAGGGAGGGGGAGGGAAGGAGGAAAGAAGGGAGAGAGGAAGAGAGGAAGGAAGGAAGAAGGAAAGAAGGGAGAGAGGGAGAGAGGAAGGAAGGAAGGAGGGAAGGAAGGAAGGAAGGGAGGGAGGAAGGAAGGGAGGGAGGGAGGGAAGGAGGGAGGGAGGGAGGTGGAGGCAAGAAGGAAGGAAGGAAGGAAGAAAGAAAGAAAGAAAGAAAGAAAGAAAGAAAGAAAGAAAGAAAGAAAGAAAGAAAGAAAGAAAGAAAGAAAGAAAGAAAGAAAGAAAGAAAGAAAGAAAGAAAGAAAGAAGAAAGAAAGAAAGAAAGAAAGAAAGAAAGGAAAGAAAGGAAAGAAAGAAAGAAAGAAAGAAAGAAAGAAAGAAAGAAAGAAAGAAAGAAAGAAAGAAAGAAAGAAAGAAAGAAAGAAAGAAAGAAAGAAAGAAAGAAAGAAAGAAAGGAAGGAAGGAAGGAAGGAAGGAAGGAAGGAAGGAAGGAAAGAAAGAAAGAAAGAAAGGAAGAAGGAAGGAAGGAAGGAAGAAAGAAAGAAAGAAAGAAAGAAAGAAAGAAAGAAAGAAAGAAAGAAAGAAAGAAAGAAAGAAAGAAAGAAAGAAAGGAAGGAAGGAAGGAAGGAAGGAAGGAAGGAAGGAAGAAAGAAAGAAAGAAAGAAAGAAAGAAAGAAAAAGAAAGAAAGAAAGAAAGAAAGAAAGAAAGAAAGAAAGAAAGAAAGAAAGAAAGAAAGAAAGAAAGAAAGAAAGAAAGAAAGAAAGAAAGAAAGAAAGAAAGAAAGAAAGAAAGAAAGAAAGAAAAAGAAAGAAAGAAAGAAAGAAAGAAAGAAAGAAAGAAAGAAAGAAAGAAAGAAAGAAAGAAAGAAAGAAAGAAAGAAAGAAAGAAAGAAAGAAAGAAAGAAAGAAAGAAAGAAAGAAAGAAAGAAAGAAAGAGAGAGAAAGAAAAGGAGGGGGGGGGAAGCTGTGAGCTTGAGACTTCTGATTCCAAGAGTATGGAAGTGGTGGAAAATGGAGTCAACACTTCTCCCAATTGTTGATTATGGCCCAACAGAACTTTTAAATTATCCAGGCACCATGCAGTGTCCAGAGAGGAGAGGAGAGGAAGGAGAACAGAATATGGCTTCTTTTTCTGCAGGTCACAGTCCACACTCTTTCTTCCTTCCTTATGAGGACAAGGCAACAAAGATTGACGGATACTCCAGATAAATCCAGCGGTCACAACCACAGTGCGGGTTGCCTGCAAAGCACCCAGGGTTAAACCTGGATCGCTGCATATAGCTTATTCCTGTACTTTAGGACACGGGGCTTGAGGAAACACTTCAGGAGTGGACAGGAAACATGGCGAATAGAAAGAAGTGTCAGCATGGGGCTGAATGATGCACAGTGAGGATGGTGTGTTTGCCTTGCACATGGCCAACCAGGTTCAATCTACAGCTTCCCTCCCCACCTTGCACAAGAAGTATAAGCAAAGCACTTAGCTCTCTCGAACCTTTTCTCCAGTCCCTGGCCTTCTCCTTTAGACCATCCATTACTCCAGTACTGCTCCCAAGGTCCCTACTTAGGGTCACCCAACTCCCCTGCATCTTATCTCTACTCTCATTCAGTGCATGTACTGATTTCTTCTTACATGACAAGAGACTTCCTACTGCACTTGGAGCCCATCAGAGCACCCTTCCCAGAGCCCCCAGCAGGGCTCTAGCCTCAGGAATGTGGAGGGGTGCTGGAGGGCGGACACCCACACAATGAGAAGCAAGAGATGTAAATTCACTGAGGCTGCAGAGAATGGGCTCTCTATCACTAGCATGGAAGAAGAAAGCCGAATCGAAAGGGACCCAAAAAATCCTCGAACATCCCCACAGAATACATCAGTATTCTGCCTCCAAAGAGAGTTGACTCCTGTAAGGACTATTCCAGCATTTGGGGAGGGGGGGGTGGTTATGGATGTTTCAGTGGATGACCAGATGAGATGTGGGGGTGGGGTGGTTGTTTAAAGCTCAGGGTTTACAAAACCAGCATGAGGTGCTGCAGGTGGGAGGCAGAAAGATAGAGTGCAATGAGGGAAAGGCAGTTTTCCTCCCTGTCTTCAGAATGTTTGGGGTCAGGGTAGGGAGCTATATGGACTGGCCTCTCTCTGAGCTCCATTCATTTTTAAGTCCCAGGGTCTATTAGTTGCAGCTGACCTCTGTAGCAAATGGGGAACCATGAAAGGGTGTTGAGCTGGGGAAGGACAGAATCCAGGTGACCCACCCCCAAAGCTCATGTCTTCGACTTCTGGCCACCACTTTGGGGTCTTCAGATACAGAATCACATGGTGGTGCCATCTATGTCCCGGCATGAAAGAGCCTGTCCTGCTCTGCGATTGTTACCTCAAGTACTGCTGTCTACTTAAAGAGAATAAATGGCAACATAAGACAGAAGTGGGGAGTAAGCAGAGAGAGAGAGATGAATGATGCAAGGAATTTAACCACCAGACTTATGAGAAATCTCTCAGCTTCTAACTGAAGGAGACTGAATTTCCAACTCCATCCTCTTCAAGAAAAGTGGACATAGAAATAGGGCTTTTGCCTTACATGTGGCCAATCTGGGAGGGACCAGTTTAATTCCTGGCTCCCATAAGGCCCCCGATTTCTGAGTGCAAAGCTAGGAGTGACCCCTGAGCGCCACTGGGTGTGGCCCAACCACCAATCAATTAATCAATAAAGTTTAAAAAAATAAAGAAAAATGGAACCTCACACTCAATGCCCAACTTTATGTTCTCCTTTCCAGGGTGTCTCCTGTTCCAAGTGTTCTGCAAGAAATCTTCCTGAAGGTGATGAAAGCTAACTTTGTAGGACCAGTCATCCATGTGCGAAAAATATTTTCACAGAAAAAGCAAGTGCATGAAAATATTCTTACCACAATAAATTGCTGGTTCCACATTTCTTTGAAAAGAGGAGGGAAAGGAACAACAACAAAAAAAGAAAACACACCCCCAAACCTGTGAATAATTAGTGGCGTGCTAAAACCGCCAGCCCAGCACCACTGAAACACACCAGCTGCCAAATTATTTAGCTGAACAGTATTTAAATTAAAAACTAATGACTAGGTTAATTTAATACATGTTCATCTCTGCTCCAACTCTGTCTCTACTAATTGAGCGCCAAAGCTGTGCTTTAAACATGCATCCTGGACCCTGAATGAAAACCAGCTGACCGCAACAAGGCACTTACTCATAACAACTTTCTTTTATCTAAATTTTATTGTCATTTTAGATGTTTAACCATGAGCTATTTACTGAACATATTCGCTAACTGGATGGTGGGAACGCTGGGCCATGTGAAATCCACAGAAAGCATCCAGAGTCAATAAAATGTGTTGCATTGTGTCATGTAAGTGTTGTTCTTCCATCTGAGTCATGAGGCCCCCTCAAGCCCCTCAAAGGCCCACTAACACCTCCAAAAATTAGTCTCTGGGGCCACTGAGATAGGACAGGGTGAAGGTGCTTGCTCTGCACCTGGCTGACCCTGGTTTAAATCCCAGAACTTCATATCATTTTCCAGGAATCAAACAGGAGTGACCTTGAGCACAGAGTCAAGAGTAACTCCTGAGTACCACCAGTAGGTGTGAGCCTCAAACAAAACAAATCAGTGTGCCCAGGTAAACTCAAGCAGAGATAAGATAACCCTAAAGCACCCTTCCCCTTTATCCACTCATTTCCCAAATCCAGGCTTTTTTTCTATCTCTCATGTGTCCCCACTTTTCTTCTCTCCCTCTATTTCTCTCTTTCCCCTTCCCCACAAATCCTGTTAACATATAACTCCTTCATAAAGCTATAAGAAATTATAATTGTTTACAGATTAAAAGGGGGGGAAGTATAGAGAATCAGTTCATAAAGAAAAAAAAAGGAGGATAAAAAGGGGGTTGCTGTAAAATTCCAAAGGCACATAGCTAAGCTCTGTCTGGCAAACATATGCCATACCTAGCCTGCACGAGGGTAGACAACAGGCCACCCCTTCAGCTTCTGCAAACCATAAATGTCACAAACATTCCAAGCCACCCACCAAGGACCAACCTAAATCTGTATGTGGGCTCATCAGTTCAACCCCCCAACAGTCACTGAGCATAAAACACACCAAACAAGACCAAAAGGAGGTGGGGAGAAATGTTTTCACACTATAGTACAAAAGAAAATTTAATAAGCAAACACTTGTTCATAAAGAGTTGACAGGAACAAACTCTCTCATACACGCGCACACACACACACACACACACACACACACACACACACACACACACACACATGCACAAAACCTCCCAGACACCAAATGAAAACAATATCTGAATGTGAGCCTGGCACAAGAACAAAGGGAGCAAAGTTATGAAAGCACGGTTTTGGAATGGGCCATAATCATTTGTAATAGCAGCAACTGTCCTGGATTCCCCTCATCAGAAAAGAATAGAGAGGCCGCCGCCAGCCCTCCATGTCTGCAGCATTCAGTGAGGCCCCCCTGGGTGGGAGGGCAAAATGAAAAAAAAATGGAGGAATGAAGAGGTCTGAATCCTAAGCCCATTGCAGACATAGTCCAGTTAGGTGACCAAGGCCATGATGTCACTATAGACGTGGACAAAGCCCAGGAGTGGAGGGTCTAAGGATCTTTCATGATCAGGCAGGTTCTGTATCTTTCTATGCTCTCGGGATCAGATTGTTGAGGGGCATAAGGGGCTCAGACATGACAAAGAGAGGAGATTGGTATGAACATTTATCTGTAGGATGAATAGACATCAAAAGAGAATCCCCCTCAGTGTACTTTCTGAAAGGCACAAGACATTCTCCTGGCCCAAGGAAACCTGCCACATGGTTCCTGAACCAAATAAGAAAGAAGGGATCAGGGGCCTGAGAGATAGTAGGGATATCCCTACTTGCCTTGCCTGATGCCAATCTGGGTTCAATCCCCAGCATCCTATATGGTTTACCAACCACTGCCTGGAGATATCTCTGAATGCAGGCATGTCCCCAAAACAAAATGGACCAATAAAACAAAACAACAGAAAAGGAGTGGGTCCAAACAGCTCCCACAAAATACTTCATGAAGGATTCTTTCCTGTCTGTACATGAATTCCTCTCATCACAGTACTTCAAATCTACTCTTTCTTAGTGAGAAAAAAAAATCCATTTCCTCCTAAACATTGCCTGGTACTACCTTCAGTTTCACAGCATCTCTTCCTCTTCTCTATCAGATCTTCCAACACTTGGAGTCGTCATTCCAAGTCAGATTCAACCCCTGCGCTGCATGACCCTTCCTCCTCTGATATAATTTATAATGTTCAAGGGCTAAGTAAGTTTCTCTGGATCTACTTGGCAGAACAACTCATTTTGGGGGGAATGGTGGGGACACAACTAGCAGTGTGCAGAGGGGCTATTCCTGGCTTTCTCTGATCTCTGAAAATGCTCTGGATATTATATGTCATACTAGAGTGTCAAACTAAAGTCATGGCTGCCTCTGACACATGAAAAACAAGTGCCCTACCTCCTGTACTATCTCTCTGATTCAGGAGGGCAACTCTGTGGTCTGATAAGTCAACCTGATACCCCCTAAAAACATTTATTGATGTTTTTTTACTCAATTATCTACTGATTTTACATTTTCCTATATTCCACATTCTTTTGTATTTTGTTTGTTTGTTTGTTTTTGTTTTTGGGCCACACCCAGCGTTGCTCAGGGGTTACTCCTGGCTGTCTGCTCAGAAATAGCTCCTGGCAGGCACGGGGGACCATATGGGACACCGAGATTCAAACCAACCACCTTTGGTCCTGGATCGGCTGCTTGCAAGGCAAACGCCACTGTACTATCTCTCCAGGCCCTCTTCTGTATTCTTAATTCTCTTCTATGACATCACCTTAAAATACATCGACTTGGAGCCAGGGGGATAGTATAGCAGGCAAGGTACTTACCTTGCACATGGTCAACTTCAGTTCCATCACTGGCTCCTCATACGATTACCTGAGTACCACTAGGAGCGATCCCTGATCACAGAGTGAGGAATAAGTCCTGAACACAGCCTGGTGTAGTCCAAATCCCTGGCCCACAATACATAAGCTTGGTTTTAGCCATTTTTTTTTGGACCACCCTAAACAAAAGAGCTCATTCTACTGTCCAAATGACCAGTGCAAGTCTTTTCTTACTAGGTTTATACACTGTGGAATAAAAGGGTAAACTGGAAGCCATATAGACCATGATGGACGATGTCACTTCCCAGCTTAGTGGCCTTAAATTGGAAAACACTGGCTCACTTTCAAGATTCTGGCCAAATCTCTGACAAAACACTGTCTTTAACATCAAGTCCAAGAGCAGTTTGTGTGGTGCTGAAGATAAACTATCCAACAACCAGACAACAGGGTGACAGTCCTCACACTTTACAATAGAAGACACCATGGTCAAGTGAGGGAAAGGGAAAAGGAAGGAATCTTAATCTTACACCAGAGTCTTGCAAGAGCATTGCATGGTCTTCCCAGGAGAAAAATGGTAGAATGAAGTCATGTGGGGGAGGTTATGTGTGACTAAGTTTTAGCGTAAACATGCTGTGGTGGAACTCACTTCTATTGCTTTCCTGTTGGTAAGCATGGCAGGGCACAGGGAAATTACACACCATGTTGGTGAAAACAGGCTAGATTGGGGGTGGGAAGAGAAGCAGAAGGCAAGGTAATGGGGGAGGGGTGCAAAAATTGTCCAGCTAGAGAAAAGGCTAGAAAGGTGAGGTAGAGGCCCAACAGTAAAGGATCTGGAACTCCACACTTAGGAATGTGATCTCCAGGCTCTGGGCTATTAAGGGTCAGCCCCGACTAGCTATGGTGAGTGAGCTTGTTCAAATGTTGGAAAACTAATTTCATAGCTAATGATAAGTAAGGGTTTTTAAGGAAGTGGCCTATGTGGAGTGAATGTGGGGTTGATTGTTTTTGGTGAGGGCTAACAGGGAAGGTAAAAGCTTTTGGAGTAAAAGTGACTGAAATCAGGGGCAAGATGACTGAAACTAGGGACAAGGTGACATGCAGCTCTTCAGGCTCAGAGACCAGGAGATTTGGGGGAGTTTGTCTGTCTGGGAAATGTGAAGAAGTCTGGTGGGGCTGGCAAAGAATTATTAAGAGGAAGAGGAGGAGGGAACTAAAGATTACCAGATGCCTGGCAAGAGCCAGACTCTATAAGATCCTGAATGCTGTTTGGATTGAAAAGAGAAGCCAGTAGGCAGGATTTGGAGCAGGAAGTAACATGACATAACTTTTTATTACTCTTGCCATCAGCATGATTATTACTTCATGAAATCATAGAGCTAAATTTATGTTTTCTTAAAATACCATTTTTTATGATTAACCAAAAGATAGATTTGTCTGGCATTATTACTCTTAGTAAACCCCCAGCATGGCTTCTCACTCTCAGATGTGTGAGTAACCAAGCCTTGGCTAATTTATTTGAGAAATTGCCAGAGTTTCTTGTGATGTGACAACCCAACGTTCCTCAGCTACCTGATCCCCAGACTCTGGACACACATTTCTCCTTTTCTCTTCTGGTGGCATCAAATCTGAGTAACTGAAAGGGGCTGATGGTGTGTGTGTATCAAGACAGAAAGATATGGAGTGATGGGAAGAGGGGACGCTGGTCCAGTGGGTCAAAGGATGCAGGAAGGAGTCATAGCCCAGGGATAAAGTGTGGCAGGATGAAGACAGGACCACACAGAGCAGTTCCAGAAAACCAACCTCTGTCATTCCGCTGAACCTGAGGGAAAACAAGCAGGCTGCAGTTATTCTGGCTGGGGGTAGGAATGTGGCAGTTTTCCTACATTTTGGAGTTCATTTTCTGTACTCTTATTCTCTATCTTCTATAATGACTTTTGAAATGAAAAAAGAAATAAAGAAAGAAAGAAAGAAAGAAAGAAAGAAAGAAAGAAAGAAAGAAAGAAAGAAAGAAAGAAAGAAAGAAAGAAAGAAAGAAAGAGAGAAAGAAAAAGAAAGAAAGAAAGAAAGAAGGAAGGAAAGAAGGAAGGAAGGAAGGAAGGAAGGAAAGAAGGAAGGAAGGAAGGAAGGAAGGAAAGAAGGAAGGAAGGAAAAAAGGAAGGAAAGAAAAATAGGGAGGGAGGAAGGAAAAGAAAAGAAAAGAAAAGAAAAAAGAAAAGAAAAGAAATGGAAGGAAAAGAAGAGGACAAGAGAGAAGACAAGAATATTAGGCAGGGATACTTGTTTTCTTGAAGCAAGATGAAGTCTCAAAGGGATTCATTCCCTCAAGTTATTTGGCCTACTGCCCCCTTTTTGAAAAAGAAAAATAATTCACTCCGTGCCTCCTAAATTTCCAAGAGGAAAAGAAATTATTTTCCTTCTTTAAGGGAACAAACAGAAAGAAATCCCCCCCAACTGCACCCCAGTGGGTACTGCCCACTTTGGCAAGCACTAATCTACAGGATCACCCACAGTGAGCAACAAATAAGATAAAAATCTTGGAACATCGAAATCAAACCCAATACAGCTATTTTCCATGAAAACTTTACCCAAAATGTACTTTTTTCTTAGGAGGGGGAAAGACTGGAGAATGCAGAGGCTTCAAGAAACAATCTGGGTTTTTGAGTAGAGTACAAAAGGCCAAGCATCTCTAAAGAGTAAGACCAGCAAGGCCCCCTACAGAATCCTACCAAGCCACCTATTTGGGGAAGGATCTTGTGCCTTCCCCATTCTCATACGCATCCCAGACATGAGATGCGCCAATCAGGGCAAGAGCAACAGATTCCTTTGGAAAACAGAAAATATCAGGAAACAAGCACATGTGCGTATATACCAATACAGTAGAGATACAAGGATCTCCAACACATTTTCCTCAAAAGACATGTTTTACGTTTGCACTGGAAAAGATTCCACATTTATGATCTACTTCCTTAACACCTATTCCACATATTCTCCTTCTAAGACTTTTCATGAGGAAAAGTTTCCTGTTTTCATAACAGCCATGGAAACCTTTCGCTATCAAATTTTCCTTTATCTGACATCTCTGGTTAACTCTGTCTCCATACAGGACAAATGCTTTTTGCTCCCCACACCCACCCTGATCCTTCACTGCTACTCATAATCACAAAAATTGAAAATCTATTCTTTGACACACACATACATCTTCTACCTTCTTGCTGTGAAAGTTTAGTTGCTTTACGCACAAGCTACTTTCATATCTGTCCAAGTGGATGACAATAATGGCCCAGAGGCATAAAATTTAGCTCTAAATCTTTTTTTCATTTCCCATCCTTATCATGTTTTTTTTTTTCAAAGCCTGACATGGTGCCAGATACAACTGGATCCAATTGGATACAAAGCATCAAAAGAATGTGTTTGATGGTTAGAAAAATCAGTTTTCTTCAAGTAGGGTCTTAACCATGATTCAAGTACAAATTGTTAATACATGTACACAGATTTTTTTTTATCTAAAGAGTTCTAATGATTATATTCAATTCACCCTGATGAGTTTATCGCACAAGATAATTCAGTGATTACAATATGTTGCTTTGGAAATATATTCAAGAAAACAGAATATACTCACAGGCAGACTTAAGAATTCATTAAAGTAATCCACAAGGAAACCATCTGTTGCCAAAGAATCTTCCTGTAAAAGAAAATTTAAAAATACAACGTTTATGCTTAGACTAAACTATGTGTTATTAGAGGCCAATAATATTCTCTCGTTCTGACACTAATAGATTATGAGGTCGATTTTCACATCATTTTCAGTTGGTCAACTGGGAATACTCACTATAAACAGAGCTCATGGCTACAACCTCTGGCCAGGAAAAAAAAAAAAAGACAATGGAGTAAAACTAACTCTTAGGAGACTGAGCTTCTGTGCTCAGCCATAAAATAGCACATGAAAAATCCTAACAGAGACATCACAGGACCCAACCCATGCTCTGCAGGGTAACTTTTCCATGTATGTCCTCATAAAAGAAGAAAATCCAAGCCAAAAGGGTCAGAACCTGTGTCCAGGGGTAAAATGAAACCCAGAATGTAAGTTTCTTTAAACGGCCCAATGGGGAAAAAATGATAAGTGGAGAAATATTGCTCTACTGGGGACACCACCCTGCACCCCACCAGCTTGCAAGTTTGGGGATCTGCATCCTGATCACCTTCTTCATAAAGAAATTTGACTGAGCCTGCATTGTAGACAGAGAAGCTGGATACGCTTACTCCCTTGACAAACTCATCCACCATAAGAGTCACTTTTTAAATTGGCAAACTAGGAGATCATGGCCAAGAAACAATTCTCTCTTCCAAATGAAACACCTTTTATTAGTAATTGTTTCCATTGTGTCAAAGGCATATACCATGGCATGCGCTGGTATATATGGTCCATGCATTTATTTTGTTATCCATAATTATGTTTCAATTTTACAAATCTAATGTGAAAGTTGACAATATGACACAATGCTATTATTTCCATATGGCTGAATATTTTCTTCCCCTACTGGCCAATTTTTTAGAAAAAAAATTGCGCTAAGAGTATTGAAGTATAAGGAAGATATAAAATTATATTAACACATAGTTTGGAAAATCAATTTTCAGGGTAATTTCTTGAAATCACTGTAATATTGTCATACAGTTATTAGCAATCAGCCATAACACTTTAATTCAGAAACTTGTTTAAAAATCTGAACTATTTGAAAATCATGAGTAAAGCATTTAGTGCTTCTAAGTCCTGAATTGATGAAAACAGCCAATGTAAATGGAGGGTTTCATAAGTGTACTCAAGTTCATTTAATTATCTAATTAAGCAGAGCACATTTGGTGATAGTCTGTGAAGAGACTCTCATTAATCACACACACACACACACACACACACACACACATTGCCTTTTAAAATTAACTTTCTGTTTTTCAGTTTAGGGTGTTTTTCCCCCTACTTTGTAGTCATAGCCAGTCATGCTCAGGGCTCACTCTTGGTAGGGCTCAGGGAACCATATGGGGTATGGGGCTGTGAACTCATGCTGGCTATATGCAAGACAAGTGACCTACCAACTATACTATCATTCCAGTCCCAAAAGTGAGGTTTTGGTTTGTTTTTGTTTATGGTTTTTGGTTTTTGGGTCACACTGGCAGCGCTCAGGTGTTACTTCTGGCTCTACACTCAGAAATTGCTCCTGGCAGGCTCGGGGGACCATATGGGATGCCGGGATTCAAACCACTGTCCTTCTGCATGCAAGGCAAACACCCTACCTCCATGCTATCTCTCCAGCCCCCGAGGTTTTGTTTTTCAAGAGCTCACACACAGCTGTGCTCAAAGACCCATTACTGGTAGCACCCAAGAGACCATATTTGGTGCCAGGGATCAAGTTGGCCATAGGCAAGGCCTTACCCACTGCGCTATCTCTCGGCCATCTGCTTTGCTCTTCTTCAATTCTATCTCAATTTCTACCATGTGGAGTTTTGTGGAATCTGAGGGCAGGAAGATGGGTCTGCAACAGAAGACAGGCTGCAATATCACTTTAGAGGCAAAACACATTTCCTGATCACTGAGGAGTTGACAAAGCTTTTAATTAAACATTCTCTAAGAAAAGTTTAAATACATGGGGCACTTGAGAAATAGTACAGTGGGTACGGCAATTGCCAGAGATAGCAGCCCAAAAGAAGTTTAAAGGCCTTGTTCTTCTCTTCATTACTTAGTTAAGTCTTCATAACCTAGTCCCACACTTAAATGAGTAAGAAGTCAGGGTGTGGCTTAGTGGTAGAGCACACACCTCACCTGTGAGAGGCTCTGGCTTCAATCCTAGGCACCCCACACACTCCCCCAAAAAGAGTTGTTCTATTTGGATTGTACAGCTTCCAAAGAACCAAAAATACTGCTGATGGCTAATAGTATACAATCCTGGGTAAAAATGAATCATAATCAATTCCTCCATGACATCATTTCAGGAGTCTGACTGCAAGTTCTCTAAGCCAAACTCTGCCAAGAGATGGCAGGAAAGAGAGAAGTATTTTTTTTTTCAGAACTGCACATACTCTGGAAACCAACTTTTTTATGTAGCACAAGTGTGCCCTCTGTGAAATAAGCTCAGCTTTTCCATTTGCAGTCCCAAAATCTCCAAGTTTTTTTAAGTTAAGCAAAATAACACACATGTACCTGCTAATTGTGTTTTATATATATATATGTATATATATATGTGTGTATATATATGTATATATATGTGTGTATATATATGTATATATATGTTCGGCCCAATTTATTTACATATAGGCCCAATATTCATATGTAGACATATGTAGACAAAGTTATTTTGTTGCAACCTCATCATCAGATCAACCACTAACTCTTCACAGTTATGTTTTTGTTTTTTGGACCACACCAGGTGGTACTCAGAGTTACTCCTGGCTCTGTGCTCAGTAATCACTCCTGGCAGATTTGGGGTACCATATGCCCATATCAATTTGGCCACATACAAGGCAAACACCCTTCCTGCCATACTATTGTTCTGGACCCACTTCACAAGTCTTTAAGAAGCAAGTCAAGACAACCTTCAAAATAAGGAAAATAAGGGGCCAAAGTGGAAGCACAGTGATAGGGCATTTGCCTTGCAAGTGGCTGACCCAGGACGAATGCAGGTTCGATCTCCCAACATCTTATATGGCCCCCCAAGCCAGGATTGATTTCTGAGTGCAGAGCCAGGAGTATCCCCTGAGTGCCACCAGGTGTGACCCCCACAAATAAATAAGAAGAATAAGATAAATACAGACACAAGCCAAAGAAGAAAAGATGTGCCCTAAGAAAGTTACACCATGAACTTTGACAATCCTAAAGGTATTATCTGATCATAAGAAGAAAAGCATCAAAAGTGGGAAGAGAAAAAGCATTTGAATTCCATTCTATATCTATACTTCAGTCTCTTGATTTAGAAACACAACACAACAACAACAACACACACACACACAAACACACATGAAAGAGAATTGCATAGAGTGATGTATGGATCGAGCAAGACAGGAAAGCAAAACATAGTAAAAGTTGTCAGTTAGGTAATGGCAGAAGTAGAAAAATAATCCAAGTTTCCAACTTCCCCTCAAACCATTCAGACATGAAACCAAAGCCATTCATTGAATTTCTCCTGCAGAGTCCTCAAGTGGTGCACTGGAGGTCAACAGTCAGAGCAGAGGGTAAAGTCTCTTTCCAAAATAATTCATATTAGAATGAAACTCTCGTCACTTTTTCCCTGAAGCTCACTGAGTTCTTTGTTTCTCCTCCTTAAGCAAGTCCATCACTGGTCTTACACATCTCACCAGCTTGGGGAGGTGGGGTGCAATGGCAGACAATGAGGTACAGTTAGTATTCAACAGATCCAGTGGAAAAACCATCTGTAGACCTCTTCAAACCCCCAAATAGGCTCAGAGAGGGAGAGATGGAAAATTTCAACATGCTCAAGATAGTGAACCCAGGTTTTGGGGTAACCCTGTCCTGCGGGAGGCTCCTTAGATGAAACTTGCTCCCATGGAAATGCTGATTCCTGAGCCACTGTTCCCAAGATACTGCCCATGAATGACACTGAGATCAGGCTTCTGATGTTGAGTTCACTGAGCTGCTGAGTGTAGCATGGTGCCAAGAAGCTGCTGTGGGACCTTCTGTCTGAGGTTTCCAAGATGATAGTAGAAAGAACACTCCTTAAACATATATGCACCCAATGAGGGACCAGCAAAGGTAATTAATACAATTGTTGACAAATCTAAAAAAGAATATTAATAGAAACACAATAATTGTGGGAGACCTCAATACTGCCCTGTCACCCCTTGATAGGTCAACCAGACTGAAAGTCAACAAAACTATACTAGCTCTGAAAAGACAAATGGAAGAAAGTGGACTAGTAGACATATATAGGACATTTCATCCCCAGAAACCTGGTACACATTCTTCTCCAATGTGCATGGGTCATTCTCCAGGATGGACCACATGCTGACCCATAAAACATATCTCCATAAAAGCAAAAGGATAGAAATCCTGCAGACTACCTTGGCTGATCACAAGGCACTGAAATTAGATGTGAACTACAAAGGAATACAGAAGAAAGACTTTAACACCTGGAGATTAAACAACTTACTACTGAACAACCTTTGGGTCATAGATTAAATCAAAAAGGAAATCAAAACATTCTTGGAAACAAGTGACAATAAAAACACAAACTATCAGAATTTAGGGACACAGCAAAAGCGGTACTGAGAGGAAAATTTATAGCTTTGAAAGCACACATTAGGAAAGAAGAAGGGCCTACATGAATAGCTTACTGACACAGCTTATAAAATTAGAAAATGATCAACAAAAGGAACCAAAAATAGGTAGTCAGAAGGAAATAACAAAGCTTAGAGCAGAAATCAATAAAGTGGAAATCCAAAAAAAAAAAAAATCAAAAAGACCAACAAAAGCAAAAGTTGGTTCTTTGAAAAAACAAACAAGGTTGATGTACTGGCAAAACTCACAAAAATAGCGAGAGAAACTTGATAAACTGGATTAAAAATTAAAAGGGGGGCCAGAGAGATAGCACAGTGGTAAGGCATTTGCCTTAGGTGCAGAAGGATGGTGGTTCAAATCCCGGCATCCCATATGGTCCCCGAGCCTGCCAGGAACGATTTCTGAGCATGGAGCCAGAGGTAACCCATGAGCACTACTGGGTGTGATCCAAAAACAAAAAAAAAAAAAAAAAGAAAAGGGTGAAATCATTACAGATATTGCAGATATTTAAACAGTAATCAGAGACTACTTTGAGAAACTCTGCCATGAACCATGAGAACCTAGAAGAAATGGATAAATTCTTAGACTCATAACCTTCCATGGTTGAATAAGGATGAGGTAGCATATCTAAACAGCCCCATCATATTAAGAAAATTAAAATGGTGATCAAAAATCTTCCCCCAAACAAAAGCCCAGGCCTAGATGGGTTCACTAATTAATTCTTTCAAACCTATCAAGAGAAAATTCTACTAATACTTTTCAGGCTCTTTCATAAAACTGAAGAAATAGGAACACTTCCAAATAGTTTCTATGAAGTCAACAGCACCTTGATACCAAAACCAGACAGTGATGCTGCATAAAAAGAAAATTGCAGAGCAATATCCCTGATGAACACAGATGCAAAGATCCTCAACAAAATCCTGGCAAATAGAATTCAATGCATCATCAAGAAAGTCATTCACCATGACCAAGTAGGTTTCATTCCAGGAATGCAAGGATGGTTTAACATCCATAAATCAATCAACATAGGGATTATGGTCTCCCAAGCCTGCCAGGAGCGATTTCTGAGCATAGAGCCAGGAGTAACCCCTGAGCGCCACTGGGTGGGACCCCAAAACCAAAAATAAATAAATAATCCCATTCACATTATTGCCCACAAATTAAAATATCTTGGGGTCAGCTTAACAAAAGAGGTGAAGGACCTATACAAAGAAAACGACAAAAGCCTGCTTCAAGAAATAAGAGAGAACACAAAGAAATGAAGACACATACCCTGCTCATGGACTGGCAAGATTAACAAAATGGCAATACTCCCCAAAGCATTATACAGATTTAATGCAATCCCTATAAAGATATCCATGACATTCTTCAAAGAAGTGGATCAAACACTCCTAAAATTAATTTGGAACAATAAACACCTATGAATAGCTAAAGCAATCCTTGGGGAAAGGAATATAGAAGACATTACTTTCCCCAATGTTAAATTGTATTACAAAGCAATAGTTATCAAAAAAGCATGTTATTAGAATAAAGACAGACCCTCATATCAGTGGAATAGGTTTGAGTTTTCAGATAATTTTCCCAGACATACAATCATTTAATTTTTGATAAAGAGGCAAGAAATCCAAAATGGAGCAAAGAAAGCCTCTTCAACAAGTGGTGTTGGCACAACTGGTTAGCCACTTGCAAAAAAGAGAACTCAGACCCCCATCTAACACCATGCACAAAGATCAAATCCAAATGGATTAAAGACCTTGATTATCAAACCTGAAACCATAAGGTATATAGAACAACACCTGGTTTAAACACTATATGACATAGAGACTACTGGCATCTTCTAGGAGGAAACAGCACTCTACAAACAAGTGGAAGCAGAGATAAACAGATGGGACTATATTAAGCTGAGAAGCTTCTGCAACTCAAAGGAAATGGTGCCTAAGATACAAAAGCAACCCACAGAATGAGAGAAACTATTCACCCAATAACCACCAGACAAGGGGATAATACTGAAAATATACAAGGTACAGACAGAGAGATAGCACAGGGGCGTTTGCCTTGCAAGCAGCCGATCCAGGACCAAAGGTGGTTGGTTCGAATCCCGGTGTCCCATATGGTCCCCGTGCCTGCCAGGAGCTATTTCTGAGCAGACAGCCAGGAGTAACCCCTGAGCACCGCTGGGTGTGGCCCCAAAACAAACAAACAAACAAACAAACAAGGTACAGACAGAACTTAATAGGATAAAAAACATCTAAACCCATCAAAAATGGGGAGAAGAAATGAACAGACACTTACTCAAAAAAAAAATACAAATGGCCAAAAGACATATGAAAAAATGCTCCACTTCACTAATCATCAGGGAAATGCAAATCAAAACTACAATTACTATCTCACACCACAGAGACTGGCACACATCATAAAGAACAAGAACAATCAGTGTTGGCAGGGATGTGGAAAGGAACTCTCATTCACTGCTGGTGGGAATGTCATATAGCCAGCCTTTATGGAAAATAATATGGAGATTCCTCAAAAATCTGGAAATTGAGCTCCCATATGATCCAGCTATACCACTCCTAGAGATATACTCTAGGAACACAAAAATACAATTCGAAAATCCCTTTCTCACACCTATATTCATTGCAGCACTATTTACAATAGCCAGATTCTGGAAACAACCAAGATGCCCTTCAATAGATGAATGGCTAAAGAAACTATGGTACATATACACAATGGAATATTATGCAGCCATCAGGAGAGATGAAGTCATGAAATTTTTCTATACATGATGTACATGGAATCTATTATGTTGAGTGAAATAAGTCAGAGGGAGAGAGATAGACAAAGAATAGTCTCACTCATCTATGAGTTTTAAGAAAAATTTAAGACATTATTGTAATGAGGCCCAGAGACAATAGAGTTAAGGGCTGGAAGGCAGAAAGGACTAGCTCACAATTTAAAGCTCACTACAAAGAGTGGTGAATGCTATTAGGGAAATAACTAACAAATAGCATAACAATGTTAAAGAATAAGAGAGGTAGAATGCCTGTCGAGAATACAGGCAGGGGTGGAGTAGGAGGGGCATTGGTGGTGGGAATGTTGCATTGGTGAAGGGGGTGTTCTGTTTATGACCAAAACCCAACTACAAACATGCTTGTAATCATGGTGCTTAAATAAAGATTAAAAAAAAAAAAAGAAATTGTACCTGGCAGGCTCAGGGGACCATATGGGATGCCGGGGATCAAACCCTGGTCCATCCGAGGTCAGCAGCATGCAAGGCAAATGCCCTACCTCTCTAACCCTCATTTATGTTAAATCTTGCCATTTTATTTTATTTTATTTTCGAGCCACACCCGTTTGATGCTCAGGGGTTACTCCTGGCTAAGCGCTCAGAAATTGCCCCTGGCTTGGGGGGACCATATGGGATGCTGGGGGATTGAACCGAGGTCCTTCCTTGGCTAGCACTTGCAAGGCAGACACCTTACCTCTAGCGCCACCTCGCCGGCCCCAAATCTTGCCATTTTAAATGGTTGGAAAACCATCTAGATGTAAAAGCCATCTAAAATTTAACACCTATTCTGAGCTATGTTTCCTTAATAATAAAACAATTCAAGGATTGTATATTTTAATTTTAATTGTATTGAAACCATTGTGATTTACAAAGTCCAAGAATTGTATTTTTTATTATTTAAAAGATTTTAAGAAGTTGGAGTGAGAGTTGAGATTGCCTTGCATGTAGCAGACCCGAGTTCGATTCCTGGAACACCCCCCCCCCAATCTGATCCTGGATCTCACCAGGAGTGATTCCTGAGTGCAGGATCACTGAATGTGGCTCAAAAATTAAAAATACATTTTTTGAAGAACATCTCCCATCAACTCTCAGGATGGGCTGGTACACTGCTAGGGTCTGGCCCACCAATATGTTGCTCAGACCCCGTGGTGCTGTGGGTCCCCAGGCCTAACCCTGATGTTCCCATTGGCCACGGTGCTTGGGAGAACACACAGTTACAGGGGGTCAAAATTAGTGCCCACCACATGCCAAGCATGCTCGCCAGCCCTTGGAGAACATCTCAGCTCTAAAACACTTTTGTTAAATATTTAGTGTTGTTCCTTCAAGCATAAAACCTCAATTTTGAATACATCCCAGCAGGTAACTAAGACAAAAAATCCACTTACAATAGCATGGAAAGAAAGAAAGAAATTAAGCAAGCAAAGACTTGTGCTTAGAAACCATAGAATGTTACTCAAAGAAACTAGAGAAGACAAATAAATGGAAAGGCAGACATACCATGTTCAATGCTGGAGGACAATATTGTTAAGAAGGTAAATACCAACACAAAGCTCTCTATAGATATAACACAAATTCTTCAAATCTGTGACTTTTTCTTCCCAAAAAAAGTCCATCCTAAATTTTTTATGGAATTTCAAGTAACCTTGAATAATGAAGCAATTCTGAACATGAACCAAACTGGGGGGGGGGGGGACTCAGATATCCAAATTCTAAAACTTACTATAATGGAACAATTATTATGAACCAGAGAGATAGTACAGAGGGTAAGGCACCTACCTTGCATGTAGCCAACCTGAGTTCAACCTCTAGTACCCCATATGGTTCCCTGAGCACCACCAGGTATGATCCAAAAACAAAAACAAAACCCAAACAAACAAGCCAACAAAAACAACAACAAAAAAAACACAATAACAACACAGAGGTAGAGAGGTAGCACAGTAGTAGGGTGTTTGCCTTGCAAGCAAATAACTCAGGATGAACCCATGTTCAATCCTGGCGTTCCAGATTGTCCTCCAAGCCTGCCATGAGTGATTTCTGAGCGCAGAGCCAAGAGTAATCCCTGAGTACAGCCAGGTATGGCCCCAAAACAAAAACAAACAAACAAAAACCAAAGCACAGTAATTAATACAATGTGGTATTGGCATATGTATGGACCTCTGGAAAAGACTAAAATTCAGAGAAAAAAAAACCTGTCATATTTGATTAAATAACTTTAAATAAGTGTTCCAACACCAGTCAATGGAAAATGAATTCTCTTCAATAAATGATGCAAGTGAAAACGACAGTATATATGCAAGAGAATGAAACTTGGTCCTAATATAAGAAGCTAACTCAAAAGGGAATCAAGACTCATACTTCAAAGCAAAACTATAAAATTCTATTAACAAAGAAAATACTAGGGACTAGAGAGATAGGACAGGATATAAAGCACTTGCCTTCTGCTTTATAACTAGCCCCAGTTCAAAGCCCTGGCAACATATATGTTCCCTAAATACTGCCAGGTGTCACTCCTGAGCACAGAAATAACAATATCCCCTGAGCACTCTGTGTATGGCCCAATAACCTCCAAATATTTATATATACATATACTATAAGATATAAAAGACAACATAAGGATAAATCTTTGTGATGTTGAATCTGGCAATTCTGAGATATGACACCAAAAGAGGACTTCCCAAGCTTTTAAAAACTGTTTTGCAGCAAAAGACTCTATTAAGAAATAAACAGACAGAGCTGGAGTGATAGTATAGTGGATAAGATGCTAACCTTTCATGCAGCCATCATGGGTTCAAGTCCCAGCGTTCCTGAGCACCAAGAAGAGTGATTCCTGAGTGCAGAGCCAGGAGTAACCACTGAGCATTGCTGGGTGTGACTTCCCACCAAAAAATATAAAGTAAATAAACAACCCTCCAAAATGTGCAGCAAGTCACAGCAAGTCTGTACCCAATTGGATTCCAACCCAGATTCTATCCACAGCATAAGTCTCCCCACTCTCACCCCACTAGGAGTGACCCCTTAGCACAGAGCCAGGAGTAAGCTGTGAGTACTGATGAGTGTGGTCCCTAAGAAAAAAACTAAATCAGTTAAATAAAATGATGAACATGGTACGGTTAGGGTCAGAGGCATAGTCCAGGGGGTTAAGACACTTGTCTTGCAGGAAGCAAGATTCTGACACTGCATAGGGTTCCTCAATAGTACTGCTCTGAGGAAAGAGTCAGGAATAAGCCCTGCACACCATGAGAAAGCTCCTCCAAATAAAAAAATGGTCAATTTAATTTTATGTATATACTAGCATCATAAAAACATAATAGAATCATGCTACAAGCACAATGAATCCCAAAAGCTTTGCTCTGAACAAGCCAATGCTGCTTTCTGCTTCTGTTTAAGCAGTTCAAGTTATAACTCGTATTACTAATCTACAGTACAAAGTAGGACAGAAGTTGTCTCTGGGAAGGGGGAACAAGAGTTAACTGGTTTGAAGATGTTTGAAGGGTTTTTCTTGGCTATAAAGTTGTTCTTCATGTGGATATAGCCATATATTCTATTGCTAGTTACCTAAATTCATTCCAAGGACTTCATTTCACTGTGCATAAATTCTTCATCAACAAAAGAATTAGAAACTAATACTGAGCATTGGTTTGTGATATCCATGCTAAAAAATGTAGGGGTGACGGGTACCAGACTGATGCTGGCAACTTAAAACATGAAAAGAAATGAAAATAAATCAATGGATGGATGGGTGGAGTGATAAACAAACAAGAAAAAGCAAGGGTAACATGGGACCAGAGAAACAGTATAGTGGGTAGGCCACTTGACTTGTATGTGGCCAACTCAGGTTTGATTTTCAACATCCCATAAAGTTATCCAAGCCCCAATGGGAGTGATCCCTGAGCCCAAAGCAAGGAGTAAGCCTTGAGCATTACCAGGTGTGACCCCAAAACAAAATTAAAAAAACAAGTAAAATTAATAGTACATTAATAATCTGTAAAATCTTTCTCTTGTTGTTTTTGGGGGTGCCACATCTGGCAGTGCTCAAGGTTTACTCATGGCTCTGTGTTCAGAAATCACTCCAGGCAGGCTCAGTGGACCATATGGGATGCTGGAGATCAAATTTAGGCCAGCCACGTGCAAGGGAGGCATTTTCCCCACTGTGATATTGCTCTGGCCCTACCTAATCTGTAAAATCTTGATGGTCAATCTAGACATGTTCATTACATTAATCTTCTTTCCTATAGGTTTAAATTTTTTCTAATGAGATATTGGGGATGATTTGTGCAGGGCTAGAGAGATAGTACAGTAAGTCGCTTGCCTTGCACGAACCTCTCCTGGGTTCAATCCACGTTACCTCACGTGGTATCCTGAGCCTTTCCAGGAGTGATTCCTAAAAGTAGAGCCAGGAGTAAGCCCTGAGCACCACTGGGTGTGGCCCCAACTCAAAAATATAAAAAAGGAAAAACTATCAAGTTGCTCGGTACCCATGGACAGTCTTCTTAGGACCCAGCAGAGTAGATAACAGATGCCAAAACTCCACTCAAAGGCCTCTGTCCACTGCCCTGGGATCCTCTCTCCTACGGCCTCCAGACCTCATTCTCTTGCCCATAACCAACCACCGTCATCCTTCCTACCCCTCTAGCCACTCCACCGATGGATCCACCTTCCTAACCATACCTAAGCTAATCAGCCTTCCACTTGTGACCCCTTTTCTACCCGAGTGAGTGAATGTGATTGGCTCCAGTCTTATCTCCTGTGACCATACCACATGCCATAGTCACATTGATTCATCCACATGGGATTAGTCCCCATGCACCTGCCTGTGCTCTTTCTCCTCCACTTGTTAGAGCAGTACTGAGTCCAATTCCTCTACTGCAAAACTGTGACATTAATCCACAGGCCTCCCACACTGGCTCGCACCTCAGAAGAAACCTTCCCCCTTCCACCTGGACTCCAGAGGCATGCCTGGGTGCTGGCCCAGGCCGCCAGAAAGGTGAGTTCCAGGGAGGACTCTAGAGGGGACCCTAGGACTACCCCCAGCCCCCACCCAGCACATGGGAGTAAGAGATTAGGGAGGGGGCGGGCGGATTTCTAGCTTCCGGTTTTACACCTAATCCTTTTTTGTTCTGGAGGCTAGCTCTGGCCAACCGGCATGGGGTGTGTGGAGACCCCAGGCCAAAGGCCCTCTCCCTAGCTTGGGGGTTCTGGGAGGCCAGGGAGGCTCCCAGCCATCTCCCCCTTCCTCCCAGACTCCAGGGGCATGCTTGGGTGCTGGCCCAGACCACCAGAAATGTGGGTGCTGGGGAGAACTCTATGGTTGGTCTGGGGCAATCACCAGCAACTTTCTTTCTCACTGATCTCCATTCTCAAAACTATTAATCAATAGGGTTTTCTATGATTAATATATGTTTTGCAGATGCAGAATGTCCATATTATATTCTGCCCTTGCCTATTGCCATACAAGCTCATGTGTAGTCCTTCACTCCCTCACCCCCAACCACCATTACCCGACATTTAACCCTTTTTACCTTCAGTTCTTGGCTCCTCAAGAAGCAGATAATTATCCCCATACAAAACCAGCTGCCATACTGTACCCTAAGTGATATGATAGACTCTCAGCCTAAGAAGATCCCAATATTCTGTTGCTATTGATCTACTCTCAGAGGCCTCCTTACCACCTCCTTCCTTCATTGTGAGCCTTTGCTAAGAGACTTGGTTTCTGAGAAGTCACGGTTCAAGGATTTTTCCTGCTATGGGTCCATCGCCAGCCGGTTATCAGACTGCACAAGCCAAACCACAGACTGAAGTGATTTAACACACCCCCAACTATTTCAGAGACATAAAAGGGACATTTAGATAGATAGATAGATAGATAGATAGATAGATAGATAGATAGATAGATAGATAGATAGATAGATAGATAGATACACACACATATATCTTTTGAATATCTTTTTTTTGGGGGGGGTTTTGGGCCACATCCGGCAGTACTCAGGGGTTACTCCTGGCTGTCTGCTCAGAAATAGCTCCTGGCAGGCACGGAGGACCATATGGGACACCAGGATTCGAACCAACCACCTTTGGTCCTGGATCAGCTGCTTGCAAGGCAAACGCCACTGTGCTATCTCTCCAGGCCTGTCTTTTGAATATCTTGTATGTATTCCCTTAACAGCTATAACCCTTACTGAATATTCTCTTATACAGGGACGATTTTTCCCACTGTTTTGTCTGTTCTTCTATTTATGATCTGTTCAATAAGGATTTCTGGTAAAAGAGTCCCAAGATTTAGAGCTTATGTTAGAACCAAGTTACGGGGATTGTTGGACTTATTCAAGTGGTCCCCATATGCACCAATAACGCAGTGAGGCATTGTTCTGCTTTTGGATAGGTACATTAAAATGGGAAAATACTATACATACAGACAAGTTCTTATCTAATAGAGATAGGAATGCACAAATCTTGTAAAGCAGTGGGGCCTAACACCTGAACATTGCCATAATGATCTGGCTAAGGCCTCAGAAGAACAGGCATTGTCCATTCACCCATAGTTGTCTATAACATTATCTGGGAGCAATCTTCTACCACAGAAGATTCTACCAATGCCCTGGCATTGACCTATTCCATAGAGAGGTTCCTTAACACCTAGAAGACATAACAACAACAACCTGCCTTCAGGGCATGACTATCTGAATTGCCCTCTAATTGTGAGGTGAAACTAGTGAACAAGACTGCCTAATTACATGGAAACTTTCTGACCTGCAATGTTTATTTTGTCAGATGTAGCCTAGAGCCCAAGTTGGCCTGGATGGACCACTAGGTAGCATTCTCATGAGGTGCTGCTGAGCAGGAAAGACTGACCTTTCCTCTTCCCCCATCTCCTTTCTTCCCCCAAGTGTGTGGAATGGGATGTCAGAAGGATTTCCAACAGGCAGTTTGGAAACTGGAGACGGATCCCAAAGCTCTTCAGGAAAGTGTGAGGTTATTTGCTTCTTTAGGGAGTTTATATCTCTGGTTGGCATCAAATTCTGTGAGGCCTCCTGCCCTGCAGAGTTGCTATTAGAACTTAAGCTCTGTAAGTGGTTTCACAAGTACACAGGTTGCTGACCACCTACTTGCATTTCTGGCTGAGTTTACACATGGCCAGGGACACTGGTGGTCTGTCACTCACTACTCCACCAAATGGTATGAGCCTTGAGGTTGAAGAAATGCTCTTTCAAGAGAATAGCAGAGAACAAACAGCTTAGATTTAAGGACAAATATGGGGTTTGAGCCCAGTGTGCCTTGAATGGGAATGTTTTGTCCTAATCATGATAATGGGTACTAGAGAGCTAAGAAGTTACACTAGTTAAGTATAGACAGGCCGATGGTAGTTATAGGTATAAACCTATATTTTTTGCTTTTATTTGCTGATTTTGGGTGGGGGCACACCTGGTGGTGCTCAGGTGTTACTCCTGTTTTTGCACTCAGGGGTCATTCCTGATGGCACTGGGGTGGGGTACCAGATGGGATGCCAGGGATTGAACTCACCAGGGACTGCAGTGTGCAAGACAAATGCCCTGTAGTGCTATATCTTTCCAGCCCTCATTTCACTTTGAAATCAGAATATCAGACTCTTATATCCACAGTACGAGGACAAATGAAGAGATGGCAGCCCAGTGAGTGTCATTAGAGCTGTGACCAGGGCCTTCATTGGTCCTTGAGGCACTTCTCCTTCATGCTGTGTTCGTTGAACCTGGGGTCTGATGGATCTGGCCCTTCAGCACTGACACTTCCAATCTACCCTTGGTCTTAGCAGCCAGTGCTTTAACTAACTGCTTTGCAGTACCAGGTTTCATCTGTTTCCTTAGAGTCTTTTATTAGGCAAGCTGGTTTCATGTCCTCTAAGCAATCCTTTAGGCAAATCAAATCAACCAAAGCATCACACACATTACAGGAATGTCAAAGCTTCTTTCTTTTTTTCTTTCTTTTTTTTTTAAAGACCTAGCAGAAGGTTTAATAAGTTTTTCTTTTTTTTGTTTTTAAGGAGAAGATTTAAAGAAGTACAGCAAAAACATTGTTAGAGTGTGCATAGGCACAGCAAAATATGGGGGACATGGAAAGGGAAAGCCTTGGTCTAAATAGAAGGAGACCTTACCCCCTGAAGTTTTCTGGCATAAGACCATTTCTAGACTCCAGGCATACTAGCTTGTCCAATCCAAGTCATTGTCTGCAGTGGTAATAAACCTTTTTTTTCCCCCACATATCGCTGTTGGACACATGGTCTTTATATATATATATATATTTTGCATGTTGCATTAGAACGAGGAGGATTGGGGCTGTAGAGATAGCATGGAGGTAGGGCATTTGCCTTGCATGCAGAAGGACAGTGGTTTGAATCCTGGCATCCATATGGTCCCCCAAGCCTGCCAGGAGTTATTTCTGAGCATAGAGCCAGGAATAACCCCTGAGTGCTGCCGGGTGTGACCCAAAAAGCAAAAAACAAAACAAATCTAAAAGAATGAGGAGGATTGCCTCATGCTTGGGAAACATTCTGTGTTTATTAAAATTTCATTCAACCTGTACAAATACCAGAATATAAAATTGAACAGACTGGAGATAAGCTACGAATGAGTGTTCTTTTGAACAAGTCAAATATGAGTCAATATTGGGCTGGACAATAGCACAGTGGGTAGAGCACTTGCCTTGCATGGGACTGACCTGGGTTTGATTCCCAACTTCCCATATGGTCCCCCAGCCCTGCCAGAAGTGATTTCTGAGTGCAGAGCTAGGAGTAACTCCTGAGCCCCAGCAAGTGTGGCCAAAAAATAAACCAAAATAAACCAAAAAATAAAGTATATATGCATATACTTATGAGATGGGGAAAAGTAACTAGGTGATATAAATAAATAAGTTATATTTCTTTTTAAAATGGTATTTGTTTTAGGGTGGGGGAGACTGTACAGTGGGTAGAGCAATTGACTTGCACATGGTCAGTCTAGTTTTGATTCCCTGAGTACTTCCAGAAGTTATTCCTGAAGTTGGAGGCAGGAGTAACCCCTAAGCACAGCTGGGAGTGGCCCAAACACCAAAATGTCTTTTAAATGTTTTAATTAAAAACAAATAAGTATTGAGGTTAACTTAAACTAGTTTGTATGTACATGGAACTAGAGAAATGTACTTTGCTCTCAATGTGTAAGGAGCTACATAAGTATAATGTCTTTAGATTATATTGTGTGCTGCTAAGAAATAGTATGTACTACAACTGGGGATTTGAGGGACAAGGAATTGTATTGTACATGGGTTCAGTTTTGTTTTTATTAATGCTCTTTGGCTGAAAGTTCAAGGCTGGGATATCGATGGGACTACCGAGAATTCTGTTTATGGGTGATTGGGCTTTCACTGTAACTTTACCCTGTCCTCTTCTTTACATCTTTGTTGTCATAATTAAAATAAAAAAAAATTAAAAAAAAAAATAAGTAAAATGGTATCTGTTTTACCAGAAAATTTTTTTCTTGCTTTTGGACCATTCCTGGCATTGCTCAGTAGTTACTTCTGTCTCTAGGAATCACTCCAGAATCACTCCTGGCTGTGCTCAGAGGACTATATGAGATATCTATGATCTAACCCAAGTTGGCTACATGCAATGGCATGCCCTCTACCTGCTGTACTGTTGCTTCAGCCGCTTTACTAGAAAATATTTATTGAAATAGGTACTACAAAGACTATTTTCAAATCAGGGCATACTTACCCACTTAGTTTTGAGGTATAAGGGGAAAAAATTATTATTTTGTATTTAAGAGTCAAACAACTGGGGCCGGTGAGGTGGCGCTAGAGGTAAGGTGTCTGCCTTGCAAGCGCTAGCCAAGGAAGGACCGCGGTTCGATCCCCATGCGTCGCATATGGTCCCCCCAAGCCAGGGGCAATTTCTGAGTGCTTAGCCAGGAGTAACCCCTAAGCATCAAACGGGTGTGGCCCAACAAAACAAAACAAAACAAAACAAAAAAGAGTCAAACAACTATTTACCTTTTTATACTAATTTATATTCTATTTTAAAATATAAAAAAATTTAAAAAAATTTAGAAGTCAGTCACATTACATTTTTCTGTGTGTACTTAACACTTAATCAAATCCCAATGTATCATAAAGCAGTCTAAGCTCTACTATTCATGCTGGGATAGATTTATGTTTCCATCTTTATGAAATATGAAAACAAGAGAGCTGGGACCAAATGAAGTAATGAAAAGCATTTACTTCATCAGTTGATTTACAAGACTGTGTTCAAACATTGCTTGCACCATAAAACATACATTCCCAAAGGAAGTAATGAGAGGATATTGAATATATTAAATTTGGGGTAGAAATTGTCGCCAAGAAAATTATCAAGGATCTATCAGGTAATAAAGATACAAAAGTAAAGATACAAATAATAAAGATGAAATATAGATAATAAAGATAAAAGATGAAATATATTGAATAAAGATACAAAAGTAGGAAAATGATGAGAGAGATGCTCAAGAAATATCCAATGATGCTTTGCAAAAAAAATTTTCAAATAAATAATGCTATTACACTAACCAACTGAACTATCTAACAGCACATTCTGGGCATTGTGTGACATTTCCACTCTCAATAATACCAGAATGCTCTGAGATAGAAAACCAAACTGACTGGGGCTCACAAGGTTGTTTAAAAAAATTGCCAAACTTGAGGATGTGAGGAGAAAGGGGCTCCCATTCACCATTGGTGGGAATGCTGATTGGTTCGACCTTATTGGAAAACAATATGGATATTCCTCAAAAACTTAGAAATTGATCTTCCATATGATCATATGACCACTCCTGGGAATATATCCTAGGTACCCAAAAACACAATGCAGAAAGGCCCAGGTCTAAACTCTTATGTTTATTGCAGCACTATTCACAATAGCCAGAATCTGGAAGCAACCCAGATGCAAAACAACACATGAGTGGTTAAAGAAACTGTGGTATGGGGCCAGAGAGATAGCATGGAGGTAAGGTGTTTGCCTTTCATGCAGGAGGTCATAGGTTCGAATCCCGGCGCCCCATATGGTCCCCTGTGCCTGCCAGGAGCAATTTCTGAGCCTGGAGCCAGAAATAACCCCTGAGCACTGCCGGGTGTGACCCAAAAACCCCCCCCAAAAAAAAAAAAAAAAAGAAACTGTGGTACATATATATAATAGAATACTATGCAGCTCTCAGGAAAAATGAAGTCATGAAATTTTCCTATACATGGATGTACATGTAAACTATTATGTTAAGTGAAATAAGTCAGAGGGAGAGATATAGACAGAGAATAGTCTCATTCATCGTGGATTTAAGAAAAATAAAAGACAGTATGTTAATAATACCCAGAGACAATAGAGATGAGGGCTGGAAGTACTGGCTCACAATATGAAGCTTACCACAGAGTGGTGAGTGCAGTTAGAGAAATAACTACACTAACAACTATCATGACAATGGTAGTGAGTGAGAAAAATAGAATGTCTGTCTCGAAGACTGGCAGGGAGTGGGGGAGGAAGGAGATGGGGACATTGGTGAAAGGAATGTTGCAATGGTGAATGAAGCGAGGGTGTACTTTTTTTTTTTTTTTTTTTTTTTTTTTGGTTTTTAGGTCACACCCGGCAGCACTCAAGGGTTCCTCCTGGTTCTATGCTCATAAATTGCTCCTGGCAGGCTTGGGGGACCATATAGGATGCCGGGATTTGAACCACCATCTTTCTGCATCTAAGGCAAATGTCCTATTGCTGTGCTATCTCTCCGGCCCCGATGGTGTACTTTCTATGACTGAAACCCAACTACAAACATGTTTGAAACCATAGTGCTTAAATAAAGATATTAAAAATAAATAATAAAAATAATATTTGCACTTTGAAAAAAATAAACTATGGTACCTCGACAACAATGGAATGCTATACAGAAGTCTTGAAATTTTCTCATACATGGATGAATATGGAGAATATTCTGAGTGAAATGAGTTAGAGGGAGAGGGATAGACATAGAATAATGTACTCATTTGTGGTATATATGAAAAATTAAAGCTAGTCTGCTAATAATATTCAAACACAACAGAGATGAGGACCAGGAGGACCAGTCCATGAAAGAAAGCTTGCGACAAAGAATAGGAAGTACAGTTAGGGCAGAGAAGGAACCACTTTGACCAGGAGAGTTGGAAATTATCACTCTGGACAGGAATTGGGTGCTGAAGGGAAATAATATATCCATTTAGTAACGATATTGCAAACCGCAATGTCTAAATGAAAATAAAAAGGAAAAGAGAGAACAGAAAAATGTCTGCCACGAGACAGGAAGGGGAGAGGGAAGGGCTGGAGGCGGGGAGAGAAACTGGGGATGTTGGTGGCAGGAAATGTGCTCTGGTGAAAGGTGTTGTATATTGTATCACTGAAGCTCAAAAACACAACTTTATACCTGTGTAAAAAAAAAATACAAATGGCAAAACTGAGGGCTGGGGAGACAACACAGGAGGGAGGGCACTTGCCTTGCACGTGGCTGGCCTGAGTTTAATCCTGGCACATGCAATCCCATGTGGTCCCTGGAGCATTATCAGGAATGATTCCTGAGCACAGAGCTAGGAATAAATCCTGAGTAGCATCAGGTGTGACCTCCTCTCAAAAAGAAAACTAGAATATCTAAAAATGGCAAAACTACATATAGAAAATTAATTAAACAGAAGGCATAGGGATTTATTCTGAATCATTCCTTCTTGGTTTGAGGGCTGAAACCCCACATCCAGGCTAAATTCCTCAGCACTGGTGCACAGCAGTGGGGAACTTTTGAGGACACAGATTGAGCAAATACAATATGGAAAGTTCCTACGATGGCAGGAGCATTTTCTACCTGTCTACGTCTTCCCTGCCAATGATGGGATAGCCAAATAATATTGTTCAACTACATAAGTTCAGGCTTCTCAAATACAATCTCCCCACCATGGTGGGGGGCACCCACACCTCTACCTGTGACCTCTGCCATGTGCACCTTTCACCTCTGGACCCAAGATGATTGCTTTAGCACCAGAATCACAGCTGCATTCCAGGCAGTAGGAAAGAAGGAAAAGGGCACGTTTTTCCTTTCGACTTCTCAACTGTGAGAGTGAGAAGGACCCAGGCTCTAATGACAGCTCCAGTCATTCCTTACTGTGTGGTTCTGTGATCTCTGAATCTCTGTAAATACTGGCTTATATTCATCACCCAGGAGGAGCATGCAAAGCTTCTCCGTACATTCAACTGGCCTGAAGGTGGTTGTGGGACACTAGGAAAGGTGGTTTACTCTCAAGAACATGGTGTATGTTACACAGCAGAGAATGGAGTGGAAGTGGGGGAACCAGAGATCTCTCTCTCTCTCTCTCTCTCTCTCTCTCACACACACACACACACACACACACACACACACACACACACACACACACACACTTAGTCTAAGAATACTGGATGTGTGGGTAGGGGGGAGGTCCCTTTACCCCCTTGCAAAACAATAGCCAATGCTACAAGTAAGACCTACAAATGGTTTCATAAGGCATCTTGGCAAGCTGATGACCTGGGAGAGTCTCTCTCACATCCAGTCTCCGACTGAAAGGTAACAACATGCCCAATTTCAGGCTGCTACAGTCTCCCAGAGCTGAGCTAGGCATGGAAGCACATGGACATGTGGAAGAGCAGGATATGGAAAAAGGAGAGCGAAAGAGACCAAACTTGACAGGGGATGCCAGAAGACCACCACTGAGGGGTGTGTGAGCAATTTAGGTCCCCAAAAGCCCCCGTTGGTATTGTTATCAGGAGGTGAAGATTAAAAAAAAAATAAGTTAAGAGTTTGGCCCATTTTCTTGCTTTTTAACTTTTTTTTATAAATAATATCTTTATTAAAGCAACATGGTTACAAACATGTTTGCAGTTGGATTCCACTCATAAAAAGAATACCCACCTTCCCATCACCAATACCCCATCTCCCTCCTTCCCCCACCCCCTGCCTGTCTTCAAGACAGGCATTTTATTTCTCTCACTCACTACCATTGTTGTGATCGTTGTCAGTGTAGTTATTTCTCTAACTGCACTCACCACTCTGTGGTAAGCTTCATGTTGTGGGCCCGTCCTTCCAGTCCTCATCTCTATTGTCTCTGGGTATTATTACCATGCTGTCGTTTATTTTTCTTAAATCCCACAATGAATGAGACTATTCTCTGTCTATCTCTCTCCCTCTGACTTATTTCACTCAGCATAATAGATTCCATGTACATCCATGTATAGGAAAATTTCATGACTTCATCTCTTCTGACAGCTGCATAATATTCCATTGTATACATGTACCACAGTTTCTTTAGCCATTCATTTGTTGAAGATGCATCTGGTATGTTTCCAGATTCTGGGTATTGTAAATAGCACTGCAATGAATATAGATGCACAGAAGGCATTTTTGTGTTGTGTTGCTGTGTTCCTAGCTAGGGTATCTTTGTTTGTTTGGGGAGCCACACCCAGTGACGTTCAGGGGTTACTCCTGGCTCTGAACTCAGAAATTACTCCTGGTGGGCTCACGGGACCATATGGAATGCCAAGGATCAAACCCGAGTGGGTCCTAGGTCAGTCCCGTGTTGGTCCCAGGTCAGCAGCGTGCAAGGCAAATGCTCTCTCACTGTGCTATCACTCTGGCCCCTCTTTCTTTTCTTCTTTTTCTTATTCCATCCTTCCTATGCAGGACACTCTTTCAGTAATAGATTGCATAGCTTGGTGCCTGTGTGGCGATAGTACAGATGGTACTGAGGAGCGGCATTTGCTTTACACATGGCCCATTGGGTCCAATCCCTGGCATCCCATATAGTCTCTGAGCCAAGCAGGATTAAATTTTGAGTGCAAAGCCAGGAGTAACCCCTAAGCACTTCCAGGTGTGCCCCCCCCCCCAATAAAACAAAAACAAAGCCTGATACCTGAAAGGAAAAAAATGGGGTAAGGAGAGAAAGAGAAGAAAAGTATCTGTCATAGAGTCAGAGTTTCAGGAAGCTCTACTAGCCTTAACTATGCCCTACAGCCACAGAACATGGGATTCCTGGATCAGGCAGTCCATATGCAGCCATTCGACACCTCCAAAGTTTCCAATACCGACACATCAGTAGGAATGCACCAAATTAGATGTCAAAGTAGCATACACACCACCTAAACCTAACAAGCAAAACCAATAACAGGATGATCAATGAGCAACAAAAAGCTTAGTAAACCTTCAGACAATGACTTCATGACCCTACTCTGAGATAGAAAATTTTTCACAGGTTTTCTTTTGCTGTGGTATTCCCCTCCCCCTGATAAATTCCATTACCACTTATAAACCAAAGTAAGTTATTTTGTGCCTGATAAGGGGGCTTGCTTAGGGGTAGGTGGATATCTGGGACAACAGGGAAGGAAATTAATTTTACACTGATGGTGAGATGGATGTTGAATGTGAAATGGTTAAAACCAATATATAATGAGCACCTATGCAAACCACTGTTTAAATAAAGTCATAAAAATTTTTAAAAAGAGAGAACTGAGTGGACCCAAGAACATAGAGATAATAAATATATCAGGGAGTTTGATGGAAGGTAGAGGAGAAATAAGCTAGTAACAGTGGTCATGGCATTTTATCACTTTTCTGGTGGTGGATGTGGGACGACATCAATGATATCCTAAAGCATAAATGTTCACACTATTGAGAATCATATTTTAAAAAATAGTGATTCCTGAGTAAAACAAAGAGTGCTGAGCTCTGTGAGCACTGATTCAGAGCACACAGGCTCAGCCAGCTCTGAGAAGCCTCTTATAGCAGACGTATCACTATCTGGTCCCCCCAGGCCACATGGACACAGGGATGGGGGAGTCTCAGGAGCAGCTATAGGGAAATGCCTGCTTAGGAGTTTTAGCCCTTTCTTCTCTCCCAGCCTTTGGCACTGTCACCTTCTTCCTGACCTTTGGAGTCAAGGAACCTTCCTGGTCAAGGACTAGAAGAAACCTTGAAAGCCTTTCAATGTGTGTTGGGTCAATAAAGCCAAAAGCAAAGAATGTTCTCAGCCAATAAGAGCATGAAGAGCTAAAGAAAGAAAGTGATTAAGACCAAGAAGAGGGGGCTGGAGAGATAACATGGAGGTAAGGCCTTTGCCTTTAATCCAGAAGGACGATGGTTCGAATCCTGGCATCCCATATGGTCCCCCGTGCCTGCCAGGGGCCATCTCTGAGCATAGAGCCAGGAGTGATCCCTGAGCACTGCTGGGTGTGACCCCCCCCCAAAAAAGGCCAAGAAGAGGTGAGAGTGATGAGAACTAAACTCAGACTCCAGATGAAGTTATGGCGTATATCAGAGATGCCTGATGCTGGGCAAATCTTGGGCACAGAGCAGTATAAGAGGAACCGGCCCGGTGCATGGCAGACAGGGAGGGAGGGAGGGGGAGTAAAAGAATAAGGAGAAGAAAAGAGGAGGAGGAGGAGAAAGAGGGGGAGGAGGGAAAAGAGGAGGACTGAGTGGAAAAGGAGGAGGAAAAGAAGGAAAGAAGAATATGAAGGAGGAAGTGGTAGAGTGGAAGTGAAAGGAAGGTGGAGGAGGAAGAAAAGGAATAAAAAATTCTGAAAGTGAAGGAGGTAGAAGAGCAGTACCATAGAATGAAGGAAGAAGAGACGTAGAAGGAGAAAAGGAGGAGGAAGAAGAGGTCATAGTAGTAGGAATAGCAGTAGGAGTAGCAGCAGTAGTAGTAGTTAGTAGTAGTGTCGTGGTGGTAGTAAAGTAGTAATAGTAGTAGTATTTTTCTAGCATTTCGGGACTCAAGCGTCGGGGAAGGCGGGCAAGTGGGCAGAGAGCCCAAGCAGCCCCTCTGCACTATTCTCGGGGTTCCCCTATCAGTGGTCCTCAAACTATGACCCGCAGGCCACATATTGTATTTGTATCCGTTTTGTTTCTTCATTGCAAAATAAGATATATGCGGTGTGCATAAGAATTCGTTCCTAAGTTTTGTTTTCACTAGAGTCAGACCCTCCAATGGTCTGAGGGACAGTGAACTGGCCCCCCTGTTTAAAAAGTTTGAGGACCCCTGCAAGATACTCACGAATTCTTCTTCTGTGATGTTGGGAGGCTCTGAAACGAGATTGGAAACCAGTCACAGGTGCCATCACAAGAGTCTCATTTCATGGGGGCTGGGAGTGGTCATGGGCTGGGCAGGGTGCGGGCCTGGGCACAGGGATTGAGTTTGAAGCTGCAAATGGGGGCGCCGCCGGGGCGGGGTGGGGTGAGGGGTCCAGGCCCCCGCGTGGCCCCTCATGCACCGTGACCCTGGTGGGCCGGGGCCCCGCACGTACCCGCCGTGAGCCGCTTCTCGGTCATCGCGGTCCCGGGGCCCCTCCGGCCCGCAGTGGCCGCCCGAGCGCGCAGCCGCCGCCGCGTTGCCTTGGAGCCGGACAATGGGGCGCGCTGGGCTCCCCCGCTGGGCCCTTCCCCGCGCCGCGAGGACACTGGGGGGCCCGCGAGCCCCTCTGCGCGTTTGCAGGGGTCCCTGGGCGGAGGACAGGCCTCCTAGGAACCCGCACTTCTCCCGTGCGCTTCGGGGATCTGCCTGCCCCGCACCTGCCCCCCTTTTCTCTGCACAATGGCAAAACGGGTGGGGATCTCTCCCTGCGAGGTCCGGAGTTGGTTTGGGGGGGGGGTGTTAGGGAACGGTGGGGATGGGAGCGTCCAAAGACCACCCCCCAAAAAAAAGGCAATTCTAGCTTGGGGTTCAGGCTCAGTGAGCATGAGGTCAAAAGGCCCCAAATGGCATTTTCATCTTTCCATGGCTAGCTTGGTGTAAGGCCTCTCCACTACCTTTCTCCTTCAGACCTGTCCACCTAGGGTAAAAAACACGGTGTGTGGGTGGTCTTACCACCCATGGACATTTTTATTTTACAGGCCACACCACTGTTGCTCTCAGAATTGACTCCTGGTTCTGTGTTCAGGAAGCGTTCCTGGTAGGGCTCAGGGTACCATAGGTGGTGGTGTAGATGAGACCACAGGCACTTCACTCTCCTTCCCATCTCTCCACCCTTAGATGGTCTCTCTTCAGTAGAACAAAGAAAGAAAATTCAGTGCTAAACACAGCCTGGGCCCAGCACAGAAGATCAAATCAAGTCACAGACACGTGGAAGACACAGAGGGGAAGGGAAGGGGTCCAGGACAGGAGTGGAGGGAGAGAGGCTTGGAATATAACACCTCAGAGAGTTTGGAGGAACTTCTGCCTTCCAGCAGAGTAGAAACATTGGCTCCCACCTGGGATGGCAGTCAGGTCTGTGTATATTGGGGGGGGGGGGGACGGACTTCACATCCAGCAGGGCAGTCAGGTCTGTGTATATTTGGGGGGGGGGGCTTCACATCCAGCAGTTCTTGGTTGGTTGTCACAGGATTCCAGATTAAACCTGGATCTCCCACATGCAAAGCAAGTCCACAGCCCATGGACTTTCTCGTTGGCCCTTTTTTTACTGTGTGTGTGTGGGAGGGGGGGGTGGAGGAAGTGTGTGTGGGGGTGCCTGGAATCAAAGCAACATCTCCTGAATGCAAGGTAGGCACTTTACCAAGCCCCAGCCCCTCCACAGAAAGGAGAGTCAAGGGCATTGACGGAATTGTGAGAACAAAACAGTGAAGCCAGTAAAGAGTAACTCCATAGGTTGGTGGGGTCAAGCATTTCCTTCATCAGTGGAGGAGAGCTGTGTCATGAGCAGACCACAGCATGCAGGGGACAGGAAGACACTTGTTAGCCAAACCAGCACATATCCCACCTTTGCCTTTGGTTCCTGAGTCTGGAATTGAGGCGATGTGTATGTCAGCCTATATGCAGCTTCTCAGACCTGGTTCACTCCATCCGGCCTCCAGGCAAGCCCTTCCGGGCCTGGCCTTGGCTAAGGCAGTATCCCTCGTTCTCAGTATTCAACCGGGTACCATCTCCCAAGCCTGCTTTCTGGCCGTGCCTCCTGCCTTTGCATCCTTGGTCCAAACTCCTCCTGAAACCCTGCTCATATAAAGTCCATCTGCTCCCCTCATTCCAACCCAACCGAAAGCTTCTAGAAGCCGAGACCTTAGCTGGCCTCCCTGCAGCACCCACCACTCACTCCACACTTGTGGAAGTGTCTTTCATCGCCCTGTGCCCTGCTCGCAGGCGAGATGGGTTAATCCTCCATATTAGAAGCTGCCATAATTTAGGAAATGGATTGAGGAGGTGAGATCATAGCTCTGAGACAAACAGCTTGAAAGTGTTGAAGTTCTAAATTCATCCAGACCCGTCCAATCCCGACCCTTGGAGCTTTGGCAGTCACGATAGACAATTCTCTAAAAATAATCTCATGTGATTTTAAAATAACACAAAACAGTCGATTGAACCCCAAGGGTAGGTTATAAGCTATTCTCATGTTTTGAGGATTTGGGGGGAACGGTTTTATTGACGATGTAATCCAGACAGAAATTAACCTATTGGATGTGTGTAACTCCCTGAGTTTTTGTCTGTTCAGAGTTGTGCAACCATCATAATTAATTTTAGAACATTGTCATCACATCAAAGAAACCCCAGACCCTTTAACTATCATATCCTCCTCCTCACTCTTCTCCCTCCACCGTTCTAAGCAACTTTCTGTCTCTATGTTGGCTGTTCTGGAGATTTCCTATGAGTGGAAATCATTATGCAGTGGTAGACTTTTGCAACTGCTTCTTTTCTCTTTGTAAAATGTTTTACAGGGGTCAGAGAGATACTCCAATGGGCTGAGAACAGACTTTGCTTGCAAGAAACCTGGATTCGATCCCTGGCCCCACCTGGTCTCCCTGAGCACTGCCAGAAGTCCTCAGCACTGAGGTAGGAAGAACCTCCAAGCATCCCAAAATTTGACCTCCAAAAAACACTTTGAAGATTAATTTGTTTTTGACATACGTCAGTATACTTTATTCCTTTCCTTGCTGATTAATCTTCCACTTGTAATATTAATTGTAAAATAATGTGATACAGATAGAAAACATCTTGTCTATATTTTGAGAAGCTTTTGGTTGGTATCTGTAGGTGTACCTACCTGAGACCCACCATTTCTGGGAGGGGTCTTGGGAACCAAATATTATGTGTGACCTTACCTGTAAGACCCCGCCCATTCCTGGGAGGGGTCTTGGAATAGGTAGATAAACCCTTGAGCAGGGTCTGCCCTGCTGGGCTCTCGGGCTTTTGGGTCTTGGCCTCTTTTGGTCTTTGACCAGGATGGAGGTCAAAGGAAGATGGCTGAAAGGAGTTAAGACGCAGGGCTAGCCTAGAATGGCTGAATGCTTAATTGGTTATGATGTAGGCCACACACATGTGGTGGATAGGGTATGAATAAAGCTGATGCTTCCTGATGCCTGTCTCTGGATGAGTTTGATTTCGCCGTTCACCTAACCTGGGACCCGCCGGCTTGATGGGGGTTGTGGAGCCACGTGGCCTGGATGACAAAGAGAAAGATCCCTCCATCCATTGCCATCCACCACCATCCAGGTCCATTATTAATTATTTGATTCTACAGGTATCTTCTTTTTTTTAATATTTTTAATATTGCCGTGAGCATTTGTGAATGTTCTAAGCATATTTGCTTTCGTCTTGGTCATACACCTTGGAGTAGACTTATTTGCCAAAACCTGTTTGTCTGTGTAAGGCCTTGTCAGACGATTTTCCAAGTTTGCTGCACTATTTTATATCTCCACCATCAGAGGAGCATTTCATCTTCCTGCGTCTTTACCAACCATTTATCCTCTAACTTTCTGATCATGGCCATTCTACTTCGATTGAAATGTAAGTGCTGAGGGTTCAGTTTGCATTTTTCCCATGACCAGATTTCACTGAGACATGTTCTGTTCTAGTTCTGTGTCCAAATAATCTAGATGTTTTTGTTTTTGTTTTTGTTTTCTTCAAATATGGCCTCTCCACAGCTAGTGTGTGTCTTGTTAAAAGCTAGGGCAATTCAAAACCAGCAGTTTATGAGAACTCGGTGAATGACGTTTAGAAAACTTGGCTCTGAACATATTCTGAACAATTCAATCGGATGTGTTTAGGGTGACCTTTCTTGAATATGAGACTCTGTAGTGCACCCTGCAGTTCAACTGGGGGTTGGTCCTCAATTGTATCTCAGTCTCCCTACACAAGAGCTAAACCTACAGTACCACCAGAAGCCAATTCACCATAGAACAGGACAAGTGCTGTCATGTCAAGTTGCTCTGGATAACTGATCAGATTTCCTGTGAGCATCAAACCAAATGTCTCCCAGGCCAATCTGCATTCTGAGGATGAATTTATAGCAGAGCTCAGGCTCAGGCTGAGAAGCACTGGCACTTTTATGTTGGGCAGGTTGGTTCGCATGGGTAGACATATTCTGTCAAGAGCAAAGTCTCCATTATGGTGACCATATATAATTACAGCAAACGGCTAGTCAATCCTGGCTCAGTTGTGTGGGGGGTCCTGGTCAACTTGGTGCCAGGTCTGACTGTGAAGAAGAGCAGCCTCATAGGCCCAAGTTTACCCTCCAGCTGCATTTGCAGGCTGAGCATTACTGTGCTTTTCTGGCTCTGCAAGCCCTGGACTCCACCTGCCTTGCTTTGGAGCCAGCTCAGTGGTAGGCAACACCGGAAATCCCCAGATCTGACTCTGTCCTCTTTCTCTTTCTGCTCAGGAGCCAACTGCTTTGGGGGAATCATCCCATGATTCTTCTCATCCTGAGCGAAATATGCTCACCTCCATTACAAAGACAGCTCACTGATTACAGCCAGCACCTCTCCTGGGCCCCCTGCATATCCCCAGCCCAAGGAAGGTATCCCCAGACTCCTCTTTATTGTGGCTCCTTCTCACCTCCTCTTCCCTCTATTCCTTTCCCCTCCTACTCCCCTCCTTTCCTCTACCTTCCCCTCTTTCCTCTCCTCCCTTCATCTTTCCTCCTCCTTCTCTCCCCTTCCTCCCCTCCCTTCCCCTGCCCTCATTGCCCTACTCCTTCTCCCTTCCTGCTCCTCTCCTCCTATTCACTCCTCTTCTTTCCCCCTCTCTGCCCTCTCTCCTCCCCTTCATCTTTTCTCCCCTTCCTTCTCCTTTCTCCTCTTTCCCTCCCCTCCCTCCACTCTCCCAATCTGTCTTTTCCTCTCCATTCTCTCCTCCCCTCTTTTCCTTTATTTTTTTTCTCCCCTGCCTTCCCCTTCCTCCTCTACCTCCTGAGCCTCTATAACCCACTGATAGAAAGTGTCTACCTGGCCCAGACAAAGTCCCCCTGGCCTGTGCTCATTCTCATATCTTCCCAGCGCTAAGCTGTAGTTGTCAAACCAGGAATGACTCTCCGAGCTGGCCATGATTCTGCCTGCAGATCCTGGAGTGGGTGATATCTTGCGGGGGAGGGGGAACCAAGTACAGGCGAGCACTGAGCCTAGCTCCCCCCCCCCCCCGGGTCTCTCCTTTCTGTGTAATCATACATCTCAGCTATCTTGAATACTAGGACACACATCCGTATCACATTTAACTGGAAAACGTAATTTTTTTCCTATTTCCTAACTTAACAGTTCATAATTTTTTGAAGGAGGAACATAATTAGTTTAATACATTCATTAGGCAATTTCTTAGCATTCCCAAGATAACTACCATCTGGGCCTGCTGGTTTAGATTTATTCTAATTGTCAATATATTCCATTACTTTGTTTTTTTGCACGAACTGATGAGATAATTCTGTCTTTAACCTTTTCCTAGTTAAACTTTGAAAAAGTTAATATTGGGGCCAGAGAGATAGCACAACGGCGTTTGTCTTGCAAGCAGTCAACCCAGGACCTAACGTGGTTGGTTCGAATCCCAGCATCCCATATGGTCCCTGTGCCTCCCAGGAGCTATTTCTGAGCGGATAGCCAGGAGTAACCCCTGAGCACCACCGGATGTGGCCCAAAACAAACAAACAAACAAACAAAAGTTAATATTGGGGCTAGAGCATTAGCACAGTGGTAGGGCATTTGCCTTAAACGTGGCATACCCTGTACAGACCTGAGTTCGATTCCCAGCATCCCATATGGTCCACCGAGCTGCCAGGAGTGATTTCTGGCCAGATTCAGTAGTAACCCCTGAGCACTGCCAGGTGTGGCCCAAAAGCCAAAATTTAAAAAAAAAAAAAAAAAAGTTAATACTGGTTCTAAATTTTGTTGTGGTTGTTTTTGAGTCACACCTGACAATGCTCTGGGGTTACACATGACTCTGTGCTTAGGAATTATTTCTGGCAGTGCTTGAGTGGGACCAATAGGATGCTCAAGATTGAACCCAGGTTGGCCACATGCGAGGCGAGAGCACTACCCACTGTACTATCTCTTCAGCCTAAGATTCTAATTCTTTTCGTTTTGGGGCCACACCTGGTAATGGTCAGGGATTACTCCTGGCTCTCAGTTCCAGAATCACTCCTGCAGTGCTCTGGGGACCATATGGGATACTGGGGATGAACCTGGGCCAGCCACATATAAGGCAAGCTTGTATTATCTCTCTGACCCCTGGAGATTCTAATTTTTACAAGCAGAGAATACCATAATTACCACCCCTCCTTTTCTTCCCACTCCCATTTAAAGCAAATATGGGGGCCAGAAAAAAATATTGAGGGGCTAAGGAACTTCCTTGCATGTATGTAGCCAAGCCTCATTGGATCTTTGGCACCATAAAAGGTCCCCACGTCCCTGCCTCATGGTGATCCTGAGCAAGTTCTGAGCAGAGCTGGGTAGTACTGCCCTGCACCTCCAAAGAGAAAAATTGAGTCAGATATTTTTGGATATGCTAGTCTTGTCTGTGGCCCCAACACTTAAAACAAAATCCAGCATGAGGGACCAGAGCCACAGTACAGCAGTTGTACTTGGCCAACCTGCATCCGATACCCAGCTTCCAATATGGTCACCTGAGCACCTTCAGAAGTGTTCTCTGAGTGCAGAGCCAGGAATAAAAACCCTGAGCACCTCTAAGTGTGGCTCAAAAATAGACAAAAAAGAAATCATTTGGCATGATATTCTTTTTTTTTTTTTTTTTTTTTTTTTTTTTTTTGGTTTTTTGGGCCACACCCAGTAACGCTCAGGGGTTACTCCTGGCTATGTGCTCAGAAGTTGCTCCTGGCTTGGGGGACCATATGGGACACCGGGGGATCGAACCACGGTCAGTCCAAGGTTAGCGCAGGCAAGGCAGGCACCTTACCTTTAGCGCCACCGCCCGGCCCATGGCATGATATTCTAAAAGCTCAAAAAGAAGTATATTACATGAATCATTTAATATGGTAATAAAGAACCTATTAAAAGTTGTCAAGTAGAGCTTTGAAATGGCCAAAATCTGGAACATTAACTCTGCCAAGTCCGAGCAGAAGAGAACCAAAACTCTCCCTGGGGATTCACAGAATGTAGTCCCCTTGGAAAAGTTTGATTTCTTGGGAAAGTTCAGGTGTAAGCTTTCTTAGGCCGTCCAGAAATCATGCTACCTTCTACTTACTACCCAGAAGAGCTCAGAGAATAACCACCAAATCAGCTGCTTGTGAATGCTTAGGACAGCTTTGTTCTTTGGAGGGTGGCAGAGAGGAGGAATTTGGGACACAGTTGACAATGTTTGATAGACCCATATTCTTTGTTGGGGATCGACTGGGTCAGCTACATGCAATATCTCTTACCCCAAAGTAACTTTATTCTTTGTTGCCAACATTTGGGAGCAATTCAGATGCCCTTCAGAGGGTGAAGGGATAAATAAATCGCTGAATCCAGACAGTTATTCACTGCTGTGAAGAAATGGGGCCAGCATGATAGCACAGTGGGGGTGAGGAGAGAGGTGGGCGTTTACCTTGTATGTGGCTGACCAGAGTTCAATCTCTAGCATCCCATGCGGTCCCCTTAGCACTGCTAGGAGTAATTCCTGAGCACAGAGCTAGGAGTAAGCCCTGAACACCTCCAGTGGCCCCAAAACAAAACAAAAAAGAAATGAACTATGGTGAGCCAGGATAAGGTTCAAGAAGTAGAGCACGTCACTTGCAAATACAAGGCTCTATCTTCAATCCCAAGTACTGCCCAAGAACATTTTTTTTCTTTTGGTTTTGGGGCCACATTTGGTAGCGCTCAGGTATTATTCCTGGCTCTATGCTCACAAAGTATTCCTGGAAGGCTCGAGGAACCATATAAGATGTCAGAGATCGAATCCAGGTTGGTTGTGAGGCAAACACTACCCACTGTGCTATCACTCTGGCCCCAAGCCCATAATTATTTTTGTTTTTGTTTTTGTTTTTGTTTTTTTGTTTGGGGGCCACACCTGGCAGCGATGAGGGATCACTCCCTGGAATAGGCTCCAGGAACCATATGGAATGCTGGAGATCGAACCCAGGTCAGCCTTATGCATGGCAAATGCCCTACTGCTCTGGTCCCACCATGATCATTTTTAAAAGACTCAACTAGGATAAGAAGAAGTGACTTATGAGTGATAAAAAGACCTTGATAAGGAGAAGAGATAGTAAAGCAGGTAGGTTTGATCCGCAGTATCCCATGATTCTCCTCAGCCCTCCAGGAGTAAGCCCTGAGTACTACCTTATGTGGCCCCCAAAGCAAACCAAAACAGCAAACCACTCACAGCACCCTACAAAAATATTTAAAAAAGTAAAAAGAATTGATATTTTGGGAAATTTCTATCCTATTAAAATTAGTCATTAGGTTTTTGGGCCACACCCAGCAGCGCTCAGAGATTACTCCTGGCTGTCTGCTCAGAAATAGCTCCTGGCAGGCCCGGGGGACCATATGGGACACCGGGATTCGAACCAACCACCTTAGGTCCTGGATCGGCTGCTTGCAAGGCAACACCGCTGTGCTATCTCTCCGGCCCCAAAATTAGTCATTAGGGGCCAGAGCAATAGCACAGTGGTAGGGTATTTCCCTTGTACAGAGCCAACCCTGAACAACCCCGGTTCATTTCTGGTATCCCCTGAGCCTGTCAGGAGCGATTTCTGAGGGCAGAGCCAGGAGTAACCCCTGAGCGTTGCAGGGTATGGCCCAAAATTCAAAAAATAAATAAAATAAAATAAAATGAACCATGAATTCAACAATTCAATTAAGATTTGATTTGTTTTGGTGCCTGAGATCGAACCGAGGGCCTCAGACTTACAAAGCAAGTACTTTACCACTGAGCCCACTACTCATCTTCAATTGAGATTTTTGATTTTTTTTTGGGGGGGGGGACCACACCCGGCAGTGCTCAGGGTTACTCCTGGCTGTCTGCTCAGAAATAGCTCCTGGCAGGCACGGGGGACCCTATGGGACACCGGGATTCGAACCAACCACCTTTGGTCCTGGATCGGCTGCTTGCAAGGCAATCGCCGCTATGCTATCTCTCCGGGCCCTTCAATTGAGATTTTTGCTGATGACAGACACTCTCAGATTTGTACTCCATTGAGAGTACCCAGATTATCATCCTTAAACTGATTATTGGTAATACCTCAGAGATCCCAGGTGGAAAGAAAAGGACATTGATCACGGGCTGGTGCTGGAAAACTCTGTTCCTGAAACAACTCTAATATAATCAACTTCATAAAATCATATAATAAAACAAAATAAATCTCAATAAAAGTAACAATTTTATTTAATTTAAAAACAAATAAAATATAGATTATTCATCTTTTTTTCAGGTAATATTCTAATAAACTTCAGGTCATTGATATTTACCAAAAGGAATGAACATTCAGGAAATAAAAAGTACACTTAGTTACTAACATTTTTAAAATTTATTAAAGAAAGAAAATGCATCAGAGTTGACAGAGTCGATCATAATATATTTGTTTCCAGATAAAGTGAAAAACAAAACCATAAATGGAAAGAAAAAATAAAATGGAAATGAAAAGAAAAAAGAAAGAGAAAACGTTCTATAGCAAGCCCATCAATGAAGTCATTAAATACAATGGCAGAAGGTTTAGTAAGCTCGTTAGAGGTTCAGTCTACTAAATTGGGGTGTTCTTTTAGGGATGGCAACATCAAATAAAGGAAATTGTCCAGAAATTCAAAGTTACGATACTATGAATTTTGTTTAGTTTTGTTTTGTTTTTGGGTCACACCCGGCAGCGCCCAGAGGTTACGCCTGGCTCTACGCTCAGAAATCACTCCTGGCAGGCACGGGGGACCATATGGGACTCCAGATTGGAAGCACCATCCATCCTGGATCCGATACATGCAAATGCTATCTTTCTGGCCCCAGGAAGCACTTTTTTTTTGGTTTTTGGTTTTTGGGTCACACCCAGCAGCGCTCAGGAGTCACTCCTGGCTCTATGCTCAGAAATTGCTCATGGCAGGCTCGGGGGACCATATGGGATGCCAGGATTCGAACCACAGATCTTCTGCACGCAAGGCAAACGCTTTACCTCCATGTTATCTCTCCGGCCCCCAGGGAGCACTTTTAATGGTACTCAAGGGACATAATATAAGTTAGGTTAAGGTGCTTGCCTTGCCTCCAACTGACCTGTATGGTCACTCACGAGGAAGGACTGACCCTCCTAAAGCAACACCAGATTTGGCCCCAACAACAAAAAAGTCTCATCTTGCTTTTCAATAGCCTCCACCTTTAAGATAAGGATGATTAGGGCCGGAGAGATAGCATGGAGGTAAGGCCTTTGCCTTTCATGCAGAAGAGCGGTGGTTCGAATCCCGGCATCCCACATGGTCCCCGAGCCTGCCAGGAACAACTTCTGAGCACAGAGCCTGGAGTAACTCCTGAGTGCCGCCAGGTGTGACCCCAAAACCCAAAAAAATAAATAAATATATTTTTAAAAAAAAAAGGAAAGGAAAAACAAAGTCAGTCAGAAGCATGGAAGTATGTCAGAGTGCCCCGAGGTCCCCTTCCTGCAGATTACTGACATTGGACCAACTGCTAGCGACACTGCAGAAATATTTCTAATAAACCAGACCCATTGTTGCTTTTCACTGATCTTTTGCTTGGCTAAGGTGTTATTATTTGTTTGTTTATTTTGGGGACACACTCAGCAGTGCTCCAGACTTACTCTTGGCTTTGCACTCAGGCTCACTCTGAGGCAGGCTCAAGGGACCCTAGAGCATGCTGGGATAGAACCTGAGGCAGCTGCATGCAAGGCTAAGTGCCCTCTACCTACTATACTATTGCTCCAATCCTATATTCCTTTATATTTTTATGTCTTGTTTCTTTCCTTTTTTCCTATTGGTTTTGGGAACACACTCACCATGCTCAGAGCTAACTCCTGACTCTGCATTCAGAGATAACTCCTGACAGTATTCAGGGGACCATGTGGGGTGCCAGGGATCAAACACAGGTTGGCCACCTGCAAGACAAAAATGCCTTATCTATTGTGCTATCCCTCTAGCACCCATCTTTTGTTTTATTTTAATTTTTTGTTTTTGGGCCACGCTCAATAATGCTCAGGACTTACTCCTGGGTCTGCACTCAGGGATTACTCTAGCAGTTTTCAGAGACCCATACAGAGTGCTGGAGATTGAACCTGAGACAGGCACATGCAAGGCGAATGCCCTACTGGCTGTATTATTGCTCTGGCCCCACCCATATTTTAATTTTATTATTTAATCATGCACACCGTTGTCACCGGGTAGAGAAACCATCCAACCATTCCACTAATATTTGCTACATCACCCATTCTGTACTTCAGAAGGCAGAGAAGTGAGTGAAACTAATCTAACCCAAAGGAATCTGCTAATGGTAAAGACCAGAGAGGGCACCCGGGAGGGATAAACAGTACATTGAAAGAAGGTAAAAAAAAAAAAAAAAAAAAAAAATCCATCTTGTTGGAGATGAGAAAATGATCCAGGGAGAAATAAATAAAAGATTAGCAGATTTGGTGGATTTAGCCAAGGGGTGGGTGGGGGGAGTTGAGGAAATAGAAGTCTAATCTGACTGGTGGGAGCCAAGTATTCAGGCTAGAATATCGGTAGAGATAGCTAGAAAGGACTCTAAGGAGATCCTAAAAGGGACTACATCTTAAATAGGGAGCAATATAATTGAAGCCACATTTTAGTACAAATTAGCTGGCGACAGACATCGATGCAAGATTCAGATGAAAGGAAAACGTCAGCAGCAGAGAGACCTGCAAGGAGGCATTTCATTTACTGGGGCTTGGAAAAGAACTAACCTGGCAGCACCTTGGGGAGAAATGCTGGTAGGGAGCCCCATGGTCGGCACCCACCTCCAGCTTGCTACTGGCTCTTTCCACTCCACAAGGTCTGCCATGGGGCAGCCAGGTGGGCGAGCCCATGAAGGAGTAAACACAGATGGCTAAGGCTGGGTGGCCACCGGGGGTGGGGGGTCCCTTGTGCAAAGCCATCCCGGAAAGCAGAACCCCTGCAGACCAGCTCAAATATTTTAATTACCCACTCTGCATAATAGCCACCACCGCAGTTTATTCTATAGACATTCTAGAAATGAAGTCAGGGAACATTTCCCTCCTAGCTGGCAATGTCACAGCACATCACCATCAAATATATAAAAAGCTCAATGTCGGGTCAGGAGGCTGCTGGAGAGGGGGGTGCAGGGACGCCCAAATCTCTATGCATGAGTCTTTGGTGCCCCCTGATGGACGGTTTAGTGGCTGCGAGAGCTGCCAGCCGCAAGTATGTGTGTGTGTGTCTGTGTGTATGTGTCTGTGTGTGTGTCTGTGTGTGTCTGTGTGTGTCTGTCTGTCTGTGTGTGTGTCTGTGTGTGTCTGTGTGTCTGTACACAGCTCACTAAAAAGCACTTGTGTGTGTGTCTGTCTGTCTGTCTGTCTGTCTGTCTGTCTGTCTGTACACAGCTCACTAAAAAGCACTTGCCTGCTCCCCTTCCCCTTCACGTGAAGACTGGAAAGCAGCAGGAGATGCTGCTGCTTTCTGGGGGCCAGAGATTCCCGGGGCTACCCCAATTCTGCTCTGGGACCTCCCAGGCTGCACCCTACAGTGCTTTGGGGGAACCATGGCAATCGAACTCACTACTGCACTATATCCCTACACTTCTCATTCATTTTCAGAGTGGGATATAAAAAAGTTTTTGTTTTGTCTGGGTCCACACTCAGGCACTCAGGGCTTAATCCTGGCTCTGTGCTCAGGAATCACTCCTGGTCGGCTCTGAGGACCATATGGGATGTCAGGATCAAACCCCAGTTCAAATCATTCATGTAAGGCAAATGTCCTACCCACTATGCTATTGCTTTGGCCCTGAAATAAAAAAGTTTTGAATATTGCCAGCTCATGGGCCAAAGCGGTGGCGCTAGAGGTAAGGCATCTGCCTTGCAAGCACTAGCCTAGGATCACGTTTAGATCCCCTGGTGTCCCATATGTTCCCCCCAAGCCAGGAGTGATTCTGAGCACATAGTCAGGAGTAACCCCAGAGTGTCAAATGGGTGTGGCAAAACAAACAAGCAAGCAAACAAAAATGCCAGCTTAGGCGCAGATTTTGAAAAGGCATAAGTTTTTGTCAGGAATTTGTTCTGGAGGCCGAAGAGATAACACAGCAGCAAGACATTTGCTTTGCACACAGCTGAACCAGAACGGACAGTGTGGTTCAAATCCTGGCATCCCATATGGTCCCCCGTGCCTGCTAGGCGCAATTACTGAGTACAGAACCAGGAGTAAGCCCTGAGCGCCGCAGGTGTGACCCAAAAACCAAAAAGAAGAAAGGAAAAAAAAAAGGGAATTTGTTCTGTAGTTCACTTGTCATTATGGTAGCAAAGAAAATGGCATAGTGTTGTACTCAGCTAAGCATCAAAATTGTTTCCTCAACCACACTTTCTGCCTTTCAGTTGCTAAGAAAGCCTAAGATGATGTTAAGGCTCCAAATCTAGACTGAACATAGATATCTCCTACTTGCGCCCAGAGAAAATTGTCATGTGAAAGAAGTAGGAAGGGCTAGTACCATTGATACTCTGCCCCTCCCCCACCTTCAGCTATTTTCTAACTTTAGTTTCCTCTTTAATTAACTGGCACTTTTTTTTTTTTTTTTTTTTTTTTTTTTGTGGTTTTCGGGTCACACCCAGCAGTGCTCAGGGGTTTTTCCTGGCTCCTTGCTCAGAAATTGCCCCTGGCAGGCATGGGGGACCATATGGGACACTGGGATTCGAACCGATGACCTTCTGCATGAAAGGTAAATGCCTTACCTCCATGCTATCTCTCCAATCCCAACTGGCACTTATTTCTAACAAAGACAAAATAGAAAGAGGAAATCCTTGTCCTTCTGGAATTGAAAAGTCAAACAGAACAACTCCTGAGACCTGAGCTGTAGCAAATAATACAAAATAAACAGAGAGGACTGGAGCAATAGCACAGAGGTAAGGCATTTGCCTGGCACCTGGTCAACACAGGACGGACCCAGGTTTGAATCCCAGCATCCCATATGGTACTCAGAGCCTGCCAGGAGCGACTTCTGAGCACAGAGCCAGGAGTAACTCCTGAGCACTGCCAGGTGTGACACAAAAACAAAAACAAAACAAAACAAAAAAGCAGGGAGAGGCTAGAGTGGATAGCACAGCAGGGAGAGCATTTTCCTTGCATGTGGCAAACCAGGGTTCGGATACCTGGCATCCCATATGGTCCCCTGAGTCTGCCAGGAGTGATTTCTGAGCTGAGAGCAAGGAATAACCCTGAGTGCCTCCAGGTGGGGCCCAAAAATTGAAGAAAAAAAAAAAGTATCTAAGGATCTCTCCAGCCTCAACAAATTAAAATTTAAGGAAACTTTTTCTAAATATTTCTACCTCACATTTTGAAATTTTAAGAGCTACGTTTAGGGGCAGAAAAATAATACAGCAGGCATTATTTGCTAACACTTGCTAACACAGCCAAACTGGGTTGATCCCTAGCACCACATTTTGTCCCCCAGACCCCTGTCAGGAGTGATCCCTGAATACTGAATCATAAATAAGCCCTGAGCACCAACCGAGTATGGCCCCAAAACCAAAACCAAAAGAAAACACAAAAAGAGCTACATTTAAAATGTGAATTTTTATGAGCCTGGAGATGATACAGTGGATAGGACATTTGCACGCAGCTGACCCAGCTGTGATCACCAGTATCCCTGAACACTGCCGGGAGTGACTCCTGAGTGCAGAACCAGGAGTAACATCTGAGCACTGCTGAGTGTGACCCTAAAACAAAACAAGAGTTCTGATCCAAATAAAAAAAAAAAAACTTGGGGCTGGAGAGGTGACGCTAGAGGTAAGGTGTCTGCCTTGCAAGCGCTAGCCAAGGAAGGACCGTGGTTCGATCCCCCAGTGTCCCATATGGTCCACCCAAGCCAGGGGAATTTTCTGAGCGCTTAGCCAGGAGTAACCCGAGCGTCAAATGGGTGTGGCCAAAAAAAAAAAGAAGAAGAAAAGAGTTCTGAACATTTTAAAACAACTTTTTTTTTTTTTTTTTAATTTTGAGCCATACCCGGTGATGCTCAGGGGTTATTCCTGGCTATGCGCTCAGAAATCGTTCCTGGCTTGGAGGACCATATGGGATGCAGGGGATCGAACCAAAGTCTGTCCTGGGTAAGCCGTGCAAGGCAAAAGGGCCATCGCTCCAGCTCTTTAAAACTACTTTTATAAAATGTGAGTGGGAAGGGTTTATTAATTGGCTATCATATCTAATGTGAATAGTCACATTCATCTCACCTTTGACAGCTTCCTAATTTGGGGGGTTTAGGAGGGGTCACATCCAGCGGCGCTCAGGGGTTACTCCTGGCTCTGCACTCAGAAATCACTAATGGCAGGCTCGAGGACCATATGGGATGCCAGGATTCATCCTGGGTGGGTTGCATGCAAGGCAAACGCCCTATCACTATGCTATCGCTCTGGCCCCCAGCTTCCTAATTATTAAGGGTTTGTTTGTGGGAGACACACTCAGCAATCCTCAGGGTTAAGTTCTAACTGTGCACTCAGGAATCACTCTTGGCAACGCTCAGGGGACCATATAGGATGCTGGGGATCGAACTTGGGTCAGGCACATTCAAGGCAATTATCCTACCTGCTTGCAGTACTCTCTCCAGTTCCCAGGTCACAACATTAAATTTTATTTCACCTTAAATTTGTCTGAATGAGGTACAAAATTAAGAGAAAGATTGAAATTATATAATGCATTCAAGAAATACAGCTTCTAGAAAGGTTTGATTTCTTTCAAAATTTTTAATAAATAAATAAATAAAGGTTTTATTTATTTCTAAAAAGCTTTTATTTCATTTCCAATATTTATTTTCCAAATCAGTAAGAACATCTGTCTTGAGTCCAAATGTTTAAATATTATTTGGAAAACTAAAAAAAAAATAAAATTGAACCATTTCAGCGCATGGTGCTGAAGGGCACAAATTTGAGCATGTACTGGGAAACAGTTAAATATATATCTATATAAAAGGCTGAAAATACTTTATTTAAAAACCAACTCATTAAAATAGTCAAAGTGACCTTGTCAAATAAATACTTCTCAAAACTTCGCATTCTAAGGAACACAGACAATGGCATGGATTCTAATATATACAAGAGAAACGAATCACTAATCTATCATTAGCAGGGGAACTTGTAGGGTTTCCGAAATACTCATAATTGTAAGGCAAGCAAACAAAACGTGTCGGGGTCGAGGTGGTCCTGGTCCCATCAAGTCTTTTTTTTTTTTAGAGACGCTTTAAATTCTGTTTACTCCGCGTACTTCCTGGCAGGGCATCTTTCCTATGTCTTGACTTGGCCACTGTCCTACATTCTTCAGCCCCATGATAATGGCACAAGCACAACACACAAAAGTCAAAGCCACAGGCAGCGCGGCTGCACCATCCCCTTTTCTGGTGTGGCTGGTACTTAGCTGGGGACTGACACTTCGGGCAGGGTTTTAAGGCTTCGTCACTAAAAAGGGTTTGGGCCACCTGTGATGAAAGCAGACAACACTGAAAGGGTCCGGGGTCCAAGCGGGAGTGTATTTATTTTTTGTCCGCCGAAACGCACACTTCTCAGACAGAACCCTCGGACACTCACCTTCACATACTCCTCCTGCTTGCGACTGAAGTGTGGGGCGCCACAGCTTGTTCCTGGAGTCCACGATGCTTCTCCCCACGGAGACACAATTGGAACTTGGTATTTCTGAGAAGCTGGCGTCCTGGCCTGAGCTTGCACCAATCTTAAAGCAGATCGATTTAAAAGATGAAGCCGAGTACCAGCATCTTGCACATGTAAGACAGCCATTCCCTGTGTGAAATGAAACTTTCAATCAACATATATTTGTAGAATACCTAAAGATGTTAACAGCCTAATCTTTGTCCTCGTAAAACCTAAAGTATGTTTTGTTTCTTTCTCCCATATTTCCCCTGCCTACCTCCTCTCTCCCTACACCTTCCTCCCCCTTTCCCTCCATCCATCCGTCCTCTCTGCTTCTCCTCTCTTTCTCCCTCTCTCCCCTCAAGAGACAAAGAAGTCAATCAAGGGATATGCTCACCAATGCCAGAATTTCACCAAACCTAGCCCTCACCCTCGCATTAGCAGCGAGTAGAATGCTGCAAGTAGGCATCACCCCTCCGTCCAGGGACCTTGAGAAAGTCAAAGCAGAAGGTAGTGCCTACCCTTCCTCCTCCCCTTCCACTGCTCATTCTCACTGGGGTCCCAAACAGAAAACTAAGATCTTCTGTCCTGTATGCAACTGATGGGACTTCCTGGGTTCCCCACACTACAGTGTTCAGCTTGAAGAAACACATCTATATACGCTCTGCAAATGTCAGGAAGCCACCCTGTAACTACTGTGTATTTGTTCTGATTGAAAATGCATTTAGGTGGGAATGTTGCACTGGTGGAGGGGTAGCTATTTTTTTTATAACTAAAACCCAACTACAAATATATTTGTAATCATGGTTTAGAAATTTTAATTAAAAAAAGAGAGACGGGGCCGGAGAGATAGCACAGCGGTGTTTGCCTTGCAAGCAGCTGATCCAGGACCTAAGGTGGTTGGTTCGAATCCCGGCATCCCATATAGTCCCCGTGCCTGCTAGGAGCTATTTCTGAGCAGATAGCCAAGAATAACCCCTGAGCACCGCTGGGTGTGGCCCAAAAACCATGAGAAAGAAAAGAAGGAAGGAAAGAAAGAAAGAAAGAAAGAAAGAAAGAAAGAAAGAAGAAAGAAAGAAAGAAAGAAAGAAAGAAAGAAAAGAAAGAAGAAAAGAAAGAAAGAAAAGAAAGAAAGAAAGAAAGAAGAAAGAAAGAAGAAAGAAGAAAAGAAAGAAAGAAAGAAAGAAAGAAAGAAAGAAAGAAAGAAAGAAAGAAAGAAAGAAAGAAAAGAAATGGAAGGAAGTGAGAGAGAGAGAGAGAGAGAGAGAGAGAGAGAGAGAGAGAGAGAGAGAGAGAGAGAGAATACATTTAGGATAGTTTGGGGAGAAAGCAGCCAATCTGCCAATCTGTTTTGGACCAGAAGGGTAAAGGGCACCAAAAAGGATGCTGCTTCTAAGAAAAGGAAGCAACAAGATACTTGGTTTGTTTAGACTTACACAGAGATTTTCAGTTTGGATGGATATTAGATGAGTCAGGGATCTGTACAGAGAAATACTAAGCAAAGAAAGAAAAAAGAAAAAAAAAACAAGGAAAAAAGGAAGAAAAGTAGACAATCAATCATAACTCTGAGGGGGGGGGGGGTTACACCAGAAAAGATGTTATCATAGTGTGTGACACATTACAACTCTCAAAAGGTCACAGCAATCCAAATGCAATTTTAGCATTATCAATGCCAGCACCTAATTCAGGATCACTTCCAAATGATTCTTACCTATATCAGACTCGAGAAAGAAAAAGGAACACAGAGAGAGCTGGGTAGATAAGACATAGTTACCTAGTCCCGCTTCTGAAAACCAAAATACAATTGCAATCAAGCCATGCTATTTAGAAGGGAGAATAACAGGGCCCGAAGAGATAGCACAGTGGGCGTTTGCCTTGCAAGCAGCCGATCCAGGACCAAAGGTGGTTGGTTCGAATCCCGGTGTCCCATATGGTCCCCCATGCCTGCCAGGAGCTATTTCTGAGCAGACAGCCAGGAGTAACCCCTGAGCATCGCCAGGTGTGGCCCAAAAACCGAAAAAAAAAAAAAAAAAAAAAGAAGAAGGGAGAATAATAGAAGAATTTAAAGAGTTCAAAATGCTTGTCTTCATGGGGCCAGAATGGAAACTAAGAAGGGATGGACCAGCCAGAGACGTAGTTCAGGGATTCAAGTACTTTCTTTGGTTTCTACTGACCCTATTCGACCCCTGGCACCACAGAATGATTCACTCAGCTGAATGCTACCAGAAGTAACCTCTGTGCACAGAGGAAAGAAGCACCCAAAACAAACAAAAAAGGAGAAAAGGACTTGGCAGGAAATAACATGTTCTCTTATAAACCTCTTAAATCCAACTTGACTTTTGAAATCATGTACTTATGTTAGCTATGAAAAAAAAAGAAACTTAAATCAAAATTAAAAAGGGGGGGCAAAGAGATAGCATAGAGGTAGGGTATTTGCCTTGCATGCAGAAGGACGGTGGTTTGAATCCCGGCATCCCATATAGTCCCTTGAGCCTGCCAGGAGAGGTTTCTGAGCGTAGAGCCAGGATTAACCCGAGTGCTGCCGGATGTGACCCCCCCCCAAAAAAAAACACCCAAAAAACAAACAAAAAAAGTGGGCTGGAGCTCAGTGGGGAGGGCTTTTGCCTTGCACATGGCCGACCCGGGTTTGATCCCTGGCATCCGATATGGTTCCCTGGGCCTGCCAGTAATGATTTCTGAGCACAGAATATAAATGCTGCCAACAGTGCCCCCCCCCAAAAGAATAAAAATACAAAATAAATCAAGTTAATACTGTTTCCTACAGCAAGTATGAGGAACTAGACCTTGGTGTGCCTGAGAAAGATCTGAAAGCAGAACATCCAATAAAATAAGCACCCTCAAGTGGTCACTCAAAGAATCTTGAAGAATTAAGAAGCTCCAGGACTTTGCTGCTGGCAAAGTCTCAGTGCTTATCTCCACGTCACTCATCTCTAGGCTCAGAGCTTCCCAGCCCTGTCTCCACCAGGTTTATCCCAACTCATTATTCTGGGCTCACCTGAGACAATCATTTTCTGACAAGCCACCTCTGAGTAGCAACTACTCATTCCTTTTCAAGTTCTAACAGCACCAACTAACACTGGGCTCCCCTGGACACATCTGGATGGCAAACATTAGTTTTCCTGGATTGATTCCCTCTCCACCCCCAAGATGAGTCCCTAGAGAGCAAACACCAGGTCAGAAACATCTGCAGTAGGAACTGAGCCACCTTTATGCCCCAGACCTAGACTCAAACTCTGGATAGAGAAAGCTCTAAAAAACTACTCTCTGGAGGTGCTCAAAAAATGGTAACTTCGGGGCCAGAGCGGTGGCGCAAGCAGTAAGGCATCTGCTTGCAGAGCGCTAGCCTAGGACAGACCGCAACTCGATCCCCCGACATTCCATATGGTCCCCCAAGCCAGGAGCGATTTCTGAGAACATAGCCAGGAGTAACTCCCCCCCCACACCCCCCAGTGTTACCAGGTGTGGCCCAAAAACAAAGTAAATAAAAATGATAACCTCAGTCACCCTTCAACAAAAGCTCTAAAATTCTTGGGGTTTCTTTACTCCACGTGTTAATGGAGTCTTGGAAAAGTAGAAATGCTGAGTAAACATTGCTACTTATCTGTGTGTATATATATTTAATAGATGCTAAAGATGACAGGAAACTCACATAAGTTAGCCCAGTGACAAGGTAATTAGGTAGCAATGCTACCTAATCTGTCAAGACAAATTGGGCAAATCAGCTACATTTACCTCAGAATCCATTTTCAGTTGTGCCATGTAACTTTTCCTCCTCTGGTTTGCTTTTTTATCTTGAATAATAATGTCTTGCCAATTTCTGCTCACTTTCCAAACACTGTAGCAAAAAAGGATCAGTCCTTGTATATAAATACACACACACACATAGCCCAAAAGATTGAATGTGACTTGTTTTAAGCAACTTGCACAGTAAACTTAATCTTAAAAACTTCCATGAAAATAAGGGCTGGAGCCATATAGCAAGCACAACAGGTAGGGTGCCTTGCACACAGCCAAACCAGGTTCAATCCTTGGCATCCCATATAGTCCCCAAGCCTTCCAGGAGTGATTCTTGAGCGCAAAGCCAGAAAATAACCCACCAGGTATGCCCCCGCCCAAAAAAAAAAAAAAAAAAAACCCAAAATACTTTTCATAAAAATATGACTTGAGAGCTAAGAGAAAGTACAGAAGTAAAAACACATATGTACACAACCAATCCTTATTCCATCTTCAGAGCCAGCCCTGATCTCCTGAGCACCACCTTGTGGAGCTCTGAAGCCCCTCACCCCCGTCCCTGGGGGTGGCTAGGGGAATTCCTGGCTGTGCAGCAGCCTCAGGTTCTGGCACCAAACTGCCATTTGATTGGCCAAGGATCACTGGGAGGGCCTCCCAGATCCTCTGAGCAACCAGGAAGGCCTCTATACAATATATATGTGACTTGAGGACTAGGTTAGAGAGAGATGTAAGGGGACCAAAACGCAGGCCATTCATGCCACAGTCCTGACTCTGAACTCCATGTGACCCTGGTGATTCTTTATTGGCCATTTAGGATGACAGCCCAAGCATTTCTTGAGAGACCAAACTATTTCTACGCTTCTGCCATGAAGACTGGTGAGATGACTCAAAGGGCTGGAGGCTTGCCGCTAACTCTGCGTGGTCACAGGGGGAAACTCTGGAGGGACCTTGCATGCAGAATTGGCCATAAAGAGCCCCAGCAGCACCAAATCCTCAGCCTTGGCTAGGTCACTGATTATCTCTGTGTGGTTTCCTACCCACTGAGCAATGCTTGATTATCCAGCCAGCCACCAAATTTGTAAAACAAATTTTTTAAATTATTTTCAGGGGTCAGGGGGAGAGCAGAGCAAGGAAGGCATTTGACTTACACATAGCTAAGCCAGGTTCTATCCTCCACATCCCTTATGGTTTCCTGACCCCTGCCAGAAATGATCCCTAAGCATAGAACCAGAGTCAGCCCTGAGCACAGCTGAGTGTGGCCCAAAACAAAAGTGACACTAAGATTAAAATTTTAGAACATATGCAGTAAATAATTAACTATAATTTTTGTTACTTTTTAAAAAAAAAAAAAAAAGTTCACCCAGTGGATTCGGAGAGGGAAGGGATTGCTCCTAACAGTGCTTGGGGGACCAGGGATCTAGACCCAGGACTTCCACATGCAAAGCCTGTGCTCCAGCAAAAGGATTTCTGCTGCTTCTTCTTTTTTTAAACGATGTCCTATGGAGAGGAACTAAGGCAGAATTCGGGCTCACACATCCCTCCCCTGGAACAATTGCCCAAACCTGATTTTCTAAAAAAGCACCTTTCCTATAACTTTAGTCCAGTAAACATGAAAATACTCAACCCTTCACTGGAAGTATAAAACATCAAGGAAATATTATGGGTAGCTATAAAGTTCCTAATCTTATAACCTGAAGTTTATGAGAATGAAGCAGTTAAGAACAAATTATAGGGCCCGGAGAGATAGCACAGCAGTGTTTGCCTTGCAAGCAGCCGATCCAGAACCAAAGGTGGTTGGTTCGAATCCCGGTGTCCCATATGGTCCCCCGTGCCTGCCAGGAGCTATTTCTGAGCAGACAGCCAGGAGTAGCCCCTGAGCACCACCGGGTGTGGCCCAAAAACCAAAAAAAAAAGAAATTATATCCATGAATTACTTTCTTATCAACAAGCAACTGTTATTAAAGAAAAGACTTAGGGTTAAAGATATATCCCAATGGGCTGAACACATTCTTAGAATGCAGGAGATCCAGGTTTGAACACTGAAACCAAATGGATCTCCAATATGGGCAAGGGAGGGAAGGAAGAAGGAAGGAAGGAAGGAAGGAAGGAAGGAAGGAAGGAAGGAAGGAAGGAAGGAAGGAAGGAAGGAAGGAAGGAAGGAAGGAAGGAAGGAAGGAAGGAAGGAAGGAAGGAAGGAAGGGAGGGAGGGAGGGAGGGAGGGAGGGAGGAGGAAGGAAGGAAGGAAGGAAGGAAGGAAGGAAGGAAGGAAGGAAGGAAGGAAGGAAGGAAGAAGGAAGAAAGGAAGGAAGGAAGGAAGGAAGGAAGGAAGGAAGGAAGGAAGGAAGGAAGGAAGGGAGGGAGGGAGGGAGGGAGGGAGGAGGAAGGAAGGAAGGAAGGAAGGAAGGAAGGAAGAAGGAAGAAAGGAAGGAAGGAAGGAAGGAGGAAGGAAGGAAGGAAGGAAGGAGGAAGGAAGGAAGGAGGAAGGAAGGAGGAAGGAAGGAGGAAGGAAGGAAGGAGGAAGGAAGGAGGAAGGAAGGAAGGAAGGAAGGGAGGGAGGAAGGAAGGAGGAAGGAAGGAAGGAAGGAGGAAGGAAGGAAGGAGGAAGGAAGGAAGGAAGGAAGGAGGAAGGAAGGAAGGGAGGGAGGGAGGGAGGGAGGGATTGAGGGAGGGAAAAAAGGAAGGAAGGAGGAAGGAAGGAAGGAAGGAAGGAGGAAGGAAGGAAGGACGGAAGGAAGGAAGGAAGGAAGGAAGGAAGGAAGGAAGGAAGGAAGGAAAAGGAAGGAAGGGAGGAAGGAAGGAAGGAAGGAAGGAAAAGGAAGGAAGGGAGGAAGGAAGGAAGGAGGGGAGGGAGGGATTGAGGGAGGGAAGAAGGAAGAAGGGAGGGAGGGAAAAAAGGAAGGAAGGAAGGAAGGAGGAAGGAAGGAAGGAAGGAAGGAAGAAAGGAGGAAGGAAGGAAGGAAGGAAGGAAGGAGGAAGGAAGGAAGGAAGGAAGGAAGGAAGGAAGGAAGGAAGGAAGGAAGGAAGGAAGGAAGGAAAAGGAAGGAAGGGAGGGAGGGATTGAGGGAGGGAAGGAGGGAAGAAGGAAGAAGGGAGGGAGGGAAAAAGGAAGGAAGGAAGGGAGGGAGGGAGGGAGAGGAGGGAGGAAGGAAGGAAGGAAGGAAGGAAGGAAGGAAGGAAGGAAGGAAGGAAGGAAGGAAGGAAGGAAGGAAGGAAGGAAGGAATTTTTTAAGCACATATTTGCACTCACGCAGCATAAGGATGAGCTAATCTGCTTAAGACCTATTCGGCTATATCAGATAGGTCCTGATCTTCTTTAATCTGAAAGGCTGAGAGTCACTGTGGCAAACAGTGAGTCTGAGAACAGATTATGGACCTTTCTCTTCATGTCTCCCTCTCCCCAGGTTAGCAGGTCATTCAACCTCCTGGAGCTCAGTTTCCTGGTCTGCAAAATGCATAATGAAATGTGAGAAGGTAGAACATTCCTGCCCTTAGTTAGCACTGAAGAGCATAACAAAACAAACAAAAAAACCCCACAGAAACATCTGCTAGACAGCAAGGATTGTCTGACAGATTCTTGACATAATCCTAGAAATTATTTACTTGGCCGTGCTCACCTCTCCCGCAATCATGACCATGCAGAAATCCCACCATCCAGGTCTCCTCTCTTCCTGGTCACAGCATTCTCGTGAGCATTCTCTTCTGACAGTCCTATAACATCTCCACCTCCCCCACAAATTACCAGACTCAATATAGTCCCATTTTAGTCTGTAACCCTGGCCCCTGCTTCCAATACTCCAAAATGCCTGATTTATTTAGTGCAGCAAGTAAGAAGCTCACCTTGCACAAGGTTTACCCAGGTTCAATCCCTGGCATCCCATATACTCAAGAACCCACTAGGTGTAATGCTTGAGTGCAGAATTAGTACTGTCAGGTGTGGACCCAAACCAAAAGATCTGACTTCACTTTCTCTTTCTTTGCACAGCAAAAATCATACTGAAATTTCTGTCAACATGAATTTTTCTGCTTCTAAGGACTCAAAATTCCCACTAGCAATAGACATCAAAAAACATAAATTTTCGGGGCCGGAGCGATAGAACAGCGGGTAGGGCGCTTGCCTTGCACGCGCTCGACCTGAGTTCGGTCACCGGCATCCCACATGGCCCCCTGTGCATGCCAGGAAGGCGTCCTAAGCAAAGCTAGGAATAGCCCCTGAGCATAGCCGGGTGTAGTTAAAAAAAAAAAGGAAAAAAAAACAAACATAAATTTTCTTGTTTCTGGAAAGGACAAATCGTAAATTTTAAAGATTTGTTAAAATTGTCTTTGGATTCTTTTTTTTTTTTTTTTTTTTTTTTTTTTTTGGTTTTTGGGCCACACCCAGTGACGCTCAGGGGTTACTCCTAGCTATGCGCTCAGAAGTCGCTCCTGGCTTGGGGGACCATATGGGACGCCGGGGGATCGAACCGCGGTCCGTCTCCTAGGCTAGCGCAAGTAAGGCAGGCACCTTACCTCCAGCGCCACCGCCCGGCCCCGTCTTTGGATTTTATTTTTTTTTTTTTTTTTTTTTTTTTTTTGGTTTTTGGGCCACACCCGGTAACGCTCAGGGGTTACTCCTGGCTATGTGCTCAGAAGTTGCTCCTGGCTCGGGGGACCATATGGGACACCGGGGGATCGAACCGCGGTCCGTCCAAGGCTAGCGCAGGCAAGGCAGGCACCTTACCTTTAGCGCCACCGCCTGGATTCTTAATTGAAATGAAATCATTTAATGATATCCTTGTGTTGCCATTTCTTTTTTTCTTTTTTTCTTTTTTTTTTTTTTTTTTATAAATTTTAATTGTTTTTACTTTCCAGTAAGTATTTGCTAAAGTCTTGCCTGAAATTATAATCTTTAGGATTAATGAGAAATGGATTTTACTCTTGAGTTTAGAGCTTTGTAAGAAATAATTTTTTCGGGCCTGGAGAGATAGCACAGTGGCGTTTGCCTTGCAATCAGCCAATCCATGAACCAAAGGTGGTTGGTTTGAATCCCGGTGTCCCATATGGTCCCCTGTGCCTGCCAGGAGCTATTTCTGAGCAGACAGCCAGGAGTAACCCCTGAGCACTGCCGGGTGTGGCCCAAAAACAAAAAAAAAAAAAATTTTTTTTTTCTCCTTTATTATACAGCTATTCAAAGGTAATAAATCTTAAGATTTCAAGTCTGAGAAACCTATGACAATAGTTTTAAAAAGTTCATGCGTCAAAGTACAATTTAAAAACAAATAAACACATGTTCTATAACCCAAAAATATCTAAAACAAATACTATTTCTTCCCTACAACACAGCCTTTAGAGAACAGTGGTTCTCACCTAAGAAGCACCTGGTGACAATGTAACTAGGATGAGCAGGTGCTACTAGTAGCCAATGGGTAGAACCAGGGATCTGTTAAATATCCTACTATCTATGCAGGGGTCTCAAACTCAATTTACGTGGGGGCCGCAGGAGGCAAAGTCGGGGTGATCCTTGAGTGCAAAGTCAGTAGTAAGACTTGAACATTGGGGGGTATGACCCAAACAGCTAAAACAAAACAAAAAAAGATTCCTCTAGGGCAGGGCCACAAAATGTTGTACAGAGGGCAGTTTGCGGCCCCTGATCTACAGGATGAACCTCACAACAAAGCATCTGGTCTGAATACTGAATATCAACAGTGCCCAGCTTAAGATACCATGTTTCAGAGTTAACTTTTCTTTTTCGTGTGTGTGTGTGTGTGTGTGTGTGTGTGTGTGTGTGTGTCCGTCCGTCCATACCGGGAGATGCTCAAGGGTTACTCCTGGCTCTGCACTCAGAAATCCCTCCTGGCAGGCTCAGAGATCCATATGGGATGCCAGGAATCAAACACAGGTCCGTCCTGGGTTGGCCGAATGCAAGGCAAATGCCCTCTCTGCTATCTCTCTGGCCCCGTGTTGCCATTTCTTAAAGGATCATGGTGCTTAACATTATTTCTTTTTTTTTTTTTTTTTTTTTTTTTTTTTTTTTTTTTTTTTTTTTTGGTTTTTTTTGGGTCACACCTGGCAGTGCTCAGGGGTTATTCCTGGCTCCAGGCTCAGAAATTGCTCCTGGCAGGCACAGGGGACCATATGGGGCGCCGGGATTCGAACCGATGACCTCCTGCATGAAAGGCAAACGCCTTACCTCCATGCTATCTCTCCGGCCCGCTTAACATTATTTCTGATTGAGAGTCATAAAAGCAATAAAATTTTCCAGCTGATCAGAGGTTATGAACTACCAAGCATATCATTAAATAACTTGGAAAGTTACTGTCTGTCTTGAAAAAAAATTCTTTTTTTTTGCTTCATCCCACTGACCTGTTTGGAAAAATTTAAGTTCAAATTTTAGAAACTCTTTTCCTAATGACAAGGACATGAACATTTTTGTTTTGTTTTGTTTTTCTAGTTTTGGGGGCACACTGGCAATGCTCAGGGGTTATTCCTAGTTTTGCAATCAAGAATCACTTGTGACGGTGTAGGGGTGTCTATGGGACGCTGGAGATTGAACCAGCATTGGCTGCATACAAGGCAAACACCCTCCCTACTGTGCTATTGCTCTGGCCCCAACAGTGACATGACCTTCACCCACGTGGGAGCTCAGGGATCATTCATGGAGGTGCTCAGGGGGACCAGAGGCAGTGCTTAACTCATGGAAAACGTTTCCAATGGGAACAAATGGCCGTTTTATTTGTTTTGCTTAAGTCTTACCTGCACAGGCTTTCTGCCATCAAGCAATCTAAAATCATAGCAAGGACGTGCTTCAAGTTCCTCTGCTTTAATTCCGTTAGGATGTCCAGTTGTTTTAGCCCCATCTTCTTGCCTATCAACCCTGCCAGCACACACTGCAGCACGGCGATCCGGCCCCCATCCCTTTCTTCCAAGAATTCCTGCTGGAATCGTTTCCTTTTGTTGGTCAGGAAGAGCTCGTGCACCAGTTGCAAGGCCGGGGTGCTTGAGAGATCCGCCAGGGCACTGCGTGCCTCAGCTCTGCCCTGACGCTGTGTCTCGGGGCTGTCGGGGGTCACTTCTGAGGAGACTTTCTGGGCCGGCCTCTCCTCTTCTGTCTCAGACTGCGAGCCTTGCTCCCGGAGTGTGGACAGTCTTCTCAGCCTCACGAGCTGCCGGGACCCTTTCACAGTGTCCCCCACTCTCAATGGCCCCTTTGGTTTCTCCAGCAGTTCTTGGAAAGAACTTTCCTGATCCTGATCCGAGAGGCTTTCTTCAGCTCGGTCCCAGGACAGTGAGTCAAAGCCGCTGTCTTTGGGGGTAGAAATGCTGCCCCTGGTTTGTGTGGAAAGTGAGAACCTCTGTCTGGCATTAAAGTTCATGCTGGCTCCGAGATTACTTATTGGAGTCATAAACACATCCTCGTCTGACCCATCAGCAGTTCTACAGAGGGAGGCGCCCAGGGGCCCAGCGTGCATCTTGTCATCGTTGACACATAGGCTGCTGTCACTAAATTCATGGCGGAAAGAGTCTTGAGAACTGTTTCCAGGAATCGGAGACAGACAGTCCACCTCAAAGAGGCCACAACTACTCTCTTTGGACTCGTCCACTGTGGAAGTCTTCTGCTGAGCAAAAATCAGCCTTAGTTTCTCAGCTTCTGCCTCTGGCTTGCGAGTGCTAAAAACTAAAGGACTCAAATATTGTTTCCTTGCTGCACTGCTGGAAGCATTTGCCTCCAAACTTAGAAGGTGGCTGATTTGATTTTCCAGAGAACCATTTTGTGACTCCGTAACCTCCTGTAGCCGGGCATAGGGGATGTGCAACTTTCTCCGAGGCAAAAACTTCTTCCCACCCACTTTGGGGGTTTCACAGAGTTCTAGGGCGTCATCCTTTGCCTTTTGGTGCGAGAGAAATCTCTTTTTGTGCGTGAGAGATCTCAGAGGGGATGGGAAGCCCAGCAGAGGAGTCGTGGGGTGTTCATCGTCTGATGTTGGCTTTCCTTCTTTCTTTCCCCAAACATCTTTATCAGCGTTTTCGAAACTGTAAGATTTTAATAGCTCACTGTACCCGCTGTCTTGCGAGGACATTGAACCAAAGTCTCTAAAGCTGGACTCCTTGAAACTGAGGGCAATGTCTGCCTCCTCGCGTTCTCCCATGCAAGCCTCGCCCGAAAGCTTCTCAGACATCTTTAAAACCTGTGTCTACAGAGGAAAAAACAAAGGTGGTTCTTCCTCTGAAATGTGCAATTGGACAGCTTTTATATCCAGAACACAGAGAATAGACTCTGAGGCATTTGCCCTGCACATGGCCACCTGGTGTGAGCCCAGCATTACATATAGGGCCCCAGTACTGCCAGAAGTGATCCCTGAGCACTATTTTTGTACATTTGAACTACCTCCCATCCTGGAATCAACTGTGTGCAAGGCAAATGACCTAAAGGGCTGAAGCAGTAATACATGCTTGTCTTGCATGTAGCTGACCCAGGTTTAATCCTCAGCATTCCATATAGTCAGCTGAGTCACTCGGGAGTAATTCCTGAGTGCAGATCCAGGAGCAAGCTCTGAGCAATTCTGGGGCATTGCATTACCCAGTTAACCAAACAAAAGGAAAGCCCAAAACATTATCATATAGTTTTTTATTTAATTTAGGGGGCACACCTGGCTGTGCTCAGGAATCACTCCTAGTAGGACTTGGGAAGCCATACGTAGAACCAGGGACTGGACCTGACCATAAGACAAAGTCCAGTTGTAAGTTTGAATTCACAGACAACTATTGATGGGAAATGTGCCCTTTGTCTTGAAAATGCAAAGATTCCAAATCAACCACTTAAAGAACTACTGTAATAATGAACTTACGTAAGGAATAAAACTATGAAATATTTTACTTTGTCCTTTTCAATACATCATATTGTTTCTTTTCAGAAACTCAAATTAAATCTTAACTCAAAGCAATGAAAATTATAATCAGTTTTCTTTTTTCTGGATTACTCAAAGGGCACTAAGAAAATAGGCATTTCTTTTTTTTTTTTCCCCCACACCCAGAAGTGCTCAGGTGTTACTCCTGGCTCTGCACTCAGAAATTACTCCTGGCAGTGCTTGGGGGTCATTATATGCGATTTTGGCTTCAAATCTGGGTTCTGTCAGCAAGGCAAATGCCCTACCTGCTGTGCTATTGCTTCAACTCTAAAACAGTCATTCTTTTAAAGTTTTCTCTGTACCAAATAAATCATTTCCCTTTATTAAGATTAGGTCCAAGGAGTAACAGCAGCAGCAGCAGCAGTAGCAGAAAAAGAAGAAAAAAAGAAAAAAAGAACGAAGAACAGAGGAGGAGGAGGAGAAACATTTTTCACTATGGCATTTGGTAGGATTAAAATTGGGGGGGGGCACAGAGGCCTAGTACAGCAGAAATGATGCTATTTCTAGCACCCCGTAGGACTCCTTGGACCCTGCCAGGAGTGATCCCCGAAGGAAGAGCTGGAAGTGAGCCCTGCTGGTGTGGCCCCAAAGCCAAAAAGGGTTTTTCCCTTCAAACCAAAAGATGGGCTTCTTCACCATTAGGAGTCCCAGGAAGGTAGAATTCAGAAGACTTGAGGGACCAACGCAGGAATCAAGTGGGGGTGTGCAGAAACCACTTAGGCTCTCTGCCAGTCACATGCCACTTGTTATGGCAGCAAGACAACTCGCATCACATGTGTCTGATCGCATGTGAAAAGCCCACAGCGAACAACAACGATGAAGAGCACCCTACATGTCATCTACAACCGACATGGGTCGCCTGTGTCCACCCACCGCGCCCTTCCCTCCAGGGGCGACCCCCAAACCAACAAGGCACTTGGGGGCTGAGGGAGGGCGCACGCCCAGCGCACAGGCCCGGGGCCAACCTCCAGTCGCCCCGGGTGGGAGCCAGGGCCGCGTGCGACCGTCGGGGAGGCAGGCGCGGGCCTTACCGGCGCCTCGTCAGGGCCGCAGGGCGCCGTTACCGGGCGCGGGGGCCGCTGAGCCGGGGTCGGTGGCGGGTGGCGGGTGGCGGGGCCGCCGTGGCCCTGATGGCGCCTCAGGCGTGCGGGGCCGCAGTGACGCTCTCCCGCCCGCCCCCAGGGAGCGCCCCGGGGCTATGGCAACCCCACGCCGGAGCCAGCCGCCGCCACCGCGCGCCCCGGTGCGGTTTGAACTGCCCGCGAGAGGACCGGACCGCCCGGCCACGCCCACGCCCCGCCCCCTTTCGGCAGGCCCCGCCCTCGAAAGGCCGCTCCTTCCGCTTGGCCACGCCCTTCCCGACAGGCCCCGCCCCGTCTCACCATGCCCCGCCGCGCCCCCGACGGAACGTCCCGCCCACTCCGTCGGCCCGGCCCCCCGGCTGGACGCCCCGCCCACTCCACAAGCCCGGACACGCCTTCAAACGGTCGCCCCGCCCCGCTCGAGCTGGGTCTTTCCCCAGTGTTGTTCCTAGAAATGGTTTTTGGAGGGCCCGGAGAGAGAGCACAGCGGCGTTTGCCTTGCAAGCAGCCGATGCAGGACCAAAGGTGGTTGGTTCGAATCCCGGTGTCCCATAGGGTCCCCCGTGCATGTCAGGAGCTATTTCTGAGCAGACAGCGGTAGGGTCTTTGCCTTACATGTACGACTTGTTCCTATTCCGCACCCCATATGATCTCTAATCCCAGGAGTGATCCCCTTGAGTGCCGAGACACAAGTTAAGCCCTGAGCACAGGTGGGTATGATCCAAAAACAAACAAACAAAAGGAGAAAAAAGAAAAGGGGAGAAAAGAGTAATTATAAACATCCAGTTTTAAACATCAAAAATGCCTATTAGAGCATCTATAAAGCTAGGGTACCTACCTAAGATATACTAGCTATTATCCTTCTGTTTATGGATCCTTTTACAGGTCTCTTTTTCTGTGTGTGTGTGTGTGTGTGTGTGTGTGTGTGTGTGTGTGTGTGTGTTATTTCTCTGTCTAGTCCCTACATGAGACATCTTATTAGACTGAGCTGGAACCTGACCAATCCTACTAGACTTCAAAGCCTGCTTCTTATTGGCAAACTCAGGAAAAAGTATCACCTAAAATAACCTAGAGAGAGGACTCTAGGGATCCCTTGCTCCTCATCTGCGCATGCCATCTTTAAAGATCTGGAAACACCAGGGAAAGGATTCGTGTAGCAGCGCTGCCAAAAAGAACTGCTAAGAGATCTCTTTAATGAACTGGAATGACAGACAGCACTTGCCTTTTACATGGCAACTCCGGTGATTTCACTGACACTGCATGATCCCTAAAGCACCTCCTAGATCTAGACCTAGAGTAACTCTGAAGCCCAGAGCCAAATGTGGTCCAAAATCTCAACCACCACCACCACCTGGGGCAAGACACAGACAATAGACACACAGACACAGACAATGCACAGACAACCTGGGGGCGAAATGCTACAGAGATTACATGTCCAGATTTAGGATAGCAGCATGTTATTTTCTTGCTGTTTACCCACTAGTCTTTGAACTCTTTGCTTCCCTCTCTGGATTGCATGTTATCCCAACATTGATCCCATCACGTGGCCCAGATCCCCACTCCACCACACACAAGTCCAATCACATTGACAGTCAGCTACACAGCTATGCATAAATAGTTATGAAAAAAGGAAACCAGATTTTCAGGGATGAAATAACAAACTTGTATCTCCAAAAACATTCATTAAAAGTTTTTAATGACTGAAACCCAATTCAAACATGGTGCTTAAATAAAGATTTTATATATTAAAAAAAATGCCTCTTCAGAAGTAGGTGGGGAGGATAGGTGGAAGAAAAGAGGGCATCAGGGAAAGTGAGAAGAAAACTGGGGGCATTGGGGGTGGGAAATGCATACCGTTAAATGGGTTTGTACATTGTATGACTGTAACTCAATTATGAACAACTTTATCTGTGGAAAAAATACTAGAGTATGAACAACTTGTGACTATAGTATTTAAATAAAAATTTCAAAAAGAAATAAAAAGAAAAAGTTTATTTTTGTTAATTTTTTGAACCTCATCTGCCAGTGACTAGGACTGACTCCAGGCTCTAGGCTCATGGATATTCCTGGTAGGGTTCAGGGGATTAAGTAGGGTGCCAGGGATTGAATTCAGGTTGGCCACATGCAAGGCAAGTGCTCTGGTCCTTCTCTGAGAGTTTTATAAGGCGCTAATATTCAGGATAACAGAACTACCTTAAAAGGAAAGGATGACGTACTGATGCCCAACCCAGAGTAAGTGCTCAAGAGAGATGATCTGTTATCATTGATCATTATATCCACTAAACAAGATCCATAGTGATCTCAAAACTTTGGAGTCACCTCCTTTCATAACTAGGCTTTATCTCATACTTCTTATAGGGAAGCTTCTTTAGACTCAGCTTTTGGATAACTACTCTTGTAATGAGAGGAGAGGCTCTCTGTAACAAAGCTAATGGTCAGAATATTTGTGCCTGATATAACCTGATTTGCCTTGCATGCAGAAGGACAGTGGTTCGAATCCTGGCATCCCAAAGGTTCCCCGGAGTCTTCCAGGAGCGATTTCTGAGCGTAAAGCCAAGAGCTGGGTGTGACCCAAAAACAAAAAACAAAACAAACAAAACCAAAACAAATTGGCAGTTAAGAAGATCAAGCTAAATTTTCCTGTTAAAGTGGACAACTGGAGGGCCCGAGCAGTGCCACAAGCGTTAAGGCATCTGCCTTGCTGTTGCTAGCCTAGGATAGACCGCGGTTCAATTCCCTGGTGCCCCATATGGTCCTCCAATCCAGGAGCTATTTCTGAGCACAGAGCCAGGAATAATCCCTGAGCATCACCGGGTGTGGTCCCAAAACCTAAATAAATAAATAGATAAATAAATAAATAAAATTAACTGGACAACTGGAAGGGCCAATGCGGTGGTGCAGCAGTAGGGCGTTTGCCTTGCAAGTGGCTGACCTAGGTCAGACCCCTGAGCGTCACCAGGGGTGGCCCAAAACCCACAACAACAACAACAAAAAGTGGATAACTGGATTTCCTTCTGAAAGAACAAAGTAAGGTTCAAGTTTGGGGGAAAAGGGGTCAGAGAGAGAGCACAGCGGTAGGGTGCTGAACTTGGGTTGGATTCCCGGCATCCCATATGGTCCCCAGAGCCTGCCAGGAGACCATTAAAAAAACACACACACACACACTTTTTTTTCTTTTTTTTAATCACACCCGGTGGCGATCAAGGGTTATCCTGGCTCTGCGCTCAGAAATTGCTCCTGGTAGGCTGGGGGTACCATATGGGATACCAGGATTTGAACCACCATATGTCCTGGATCTGCTGCATGCAAGGTAAACGCCCTACAGCTGTGTTATCTCTCTGGCCCCATCCAGGATTGACTTCTGAGTGCAGAGCCAGGAGTAATCCCTGAACGATGCCAGGTGTGGCTCGAACAACAACAACAACAAAGTTTTGGGGAAATTTTTTGTTCTGCTTCATTATAATGGCATTTCATAATAGTGTTCTAAGTGTAAATTAATTTCTTCTCTGATATAGAATACTACAAAGAAAACAAGTTTAAGTGCTGTGAACCCAACAGCATTTATGTTTTTCTTTTTTTTTTACTTTTTCCCAACAGCATGTATCTTACTGCAATTTAATACCATAAATATTTCATATACCATCTGAATACAACATATATATATATCATATATATATGTGCTGAAATAATACAGTGAATAGGACATTGCCTTGAACGTGGCCAGCCTGGGTTTTCATCCCTGGCATCCAACGTGGTCCACCTGAGTACCATCAGGAGTGAACTCTAAGCACAGAGCCAGCCATAAGCACTTAAGCACTGTCAGGTGTGCCCCCTCCAATAAAATAAAAATAAAACCAAATATATACAGATATTTAGTTTCTGGTCTTGACCCTGTCCTGCTTCAGCAAGAACCACGCAGTGCTTGGGTTCCTACCAGAACTCCTTGCGTGCACAGCAAGTGCTCCAGCCTTTTTTTTTTTTTTGAGCTATCTCCTGGTCCGTAGCTGCAATTTTGATGTTTGAGGGGGAAAAGAAAAAACCTCCCCTGGGTGGATTTCTCTTCTCGAGGAAAATACACAGGGCCATAGAGCAATGAATGGCTGATCATTGGCACCTAAATCCCTTAGTTTTAAGAGGCAATAATGGTGTGGCTGCCCCCACACCAGCTTTGCAAGGGTGGGCGAGAGGGACTAAGACAAAAGGTGGAACAGTGAAAATTGAAACTCTGAAATGGCTAAGGGGCCACTGCCCCCATGTTCCAGCATGGGGCTCCATATATACATATATGTCTGTATGTATATATGATTATATATTTGTGTATGTCTGTAATTATTTTTCCCTCTTGTTCCCTGTGAACCCCAGAGGTGGAGCCCGTTGTCTGCACCTCGGAGTAAGGGCTGGGCTCACCGAGCATTCTAAGGGCCTGTCATAGCGCTTTCCCTTGCCACCCTCTGTGCTCTGGGGCACTGCTCCTTCCTAGCGGCCTCAGGAGTCCGAAAGACAAGCCTGACCCCGGGGACCCGGCTCCCAATGCTTGGGAGAGGGGCCGGAGCGGTGGCGCAGGCGGGAAGGCGTCTGCCTTGCACGCACTAGCCTAGGTAACCTAGGATGGACCGCGGTTCGATCCCCCGGCGTCCCTGAGGTCCCCAAGCCAGGGGCGATTGCTGAGTGCAGAGCCAGGAGGAACCCCTGAGCGTCCACACCGGGTGTGGCCTCCCCAAAACAAGCAAACAAAATGCTGGGGATCATCTACAACATCTACAACAGCCCCGGCGTCGGCCCCGTTTCCCTGGAAACCGCCGGGCGGGCTCGTGACGTCATCTTCCGGAGCCGAAAGTTGACCGCGAGCGACCCAACGGGCGCGTGACGTCATCTCCCGGCGCCGGAAGTTGACCGCGAGCGACCTAGCCTGGAGCCAGCGTCTGGAAGGTGGAGCGTGGAGGAGTTCCTCTCTGCTGCAAAGACCTGAGTTGCAACTTGGGGTTTGGAGGTAAGCGAGGGGGGACAAGACTAGCACGATTCCTTGGGGCCGGAGAGAGAGCATGGCAGTGGTGCGTTTGCCTTGCATGCAGAAGGACGGTGGTTCGAATCCCATCTTGCATCCATAGGGTCCTCCTCTTGAGCCTGCCAGGAGGAACCCCTGAGAAAAATGGAACCGGGTTGGGTTTGTGAGGTGCGCGCCCTTTTGTCACATGAAATACCGATGTCTGATTTCAGGGACTAAGAATGGACACCCAGAAAGATGTTCAGCCTCCAAAGCAGCAACCGATGATCTACATCTGTGGAGGTAAGAAGAGCATTTTCAGAGAGAGAAGATTGTCCTTTTTCAGGTTGTATGTTTCATAATTTTTTTTTCTTTAAAGTTCTGAAACCAAACACTTTTCACAACTATCAAAGATCCTTGTGTTTAAGGCTTTACTGTCTCACCTGAAATTGCATTGTCCATGATTCTTTTTTTTACTTTCCTCCTTAGTTTATTTGGTAATAGTAACATAACCTTGGTATCGAGTATATTTTAGCTATATTTCAAACGGTATCGAGTATATTTTAGCTATATTTCAAACAATTTGCTTGCCCGTAATACTTTCCGTTTAAATATTGAATATATTTTTTTTTCTAGAGTGTCACACAGAAAATGAAATAAAGTCCAGGGATCCAATCAGATGCAGAGAATGTGGATACAGAATTATGTACAAGAAAAGGACTAAACGATGTATCCTTTCAACTAAGCTTTCTAAACAGGAGAAAGGGGAATTGAAAATCTAAACAGGAGTGTGGGGATTAATAGAGACAGGTTTCTGGTAAAAATTGTCAGCTTTGGATTACTTAGGAAAAAATATGATTGGCATTTTCATGATTCACTAAGTATGCCAGCATGTAAGCTCTGAATCCAATAGCTGATTTAGTTCATGTGTGTCTTATTTATTTAGGTTTTTGGGCCACACCCTAAGTTTCTCAGGGATTACTTCTGGCTCTGAAACCTCTTCTGGCAGGCTCGGGGGACCACATAGAGGGGATCAAACCCGGGTCTGTCCCAACTGGGCCGTGTGCAAGGCAAATAGATGCCCTATTGCAGTGCTGTCACTCCTGCCTGGAGTCTTTTTTATTTTTAAAGGATTCTGTTTTGTGTAGTTTTACCATACATGGCTGCTCCAGACTGAGCTTTTTGTGGACTCTCTGGAAACATGCATTTAGCCCTGGTCTCCTGCTGAGCTACATCCTGATCTAGCAAGTTGTCATCTTTCACTTAAAAAATAATAATTTGGGGGCCAGAGAGATAGCACAGTGGCAGGTTGTTTGCCTTGCACGCTGCTGACCCAGGAGAGACTTGGGTTTGATTCCTGGCATCCCATATGGTCCCCCACGGCTGTTAGAAATGTTTTCTGAGCACAGAGCCAGGAGTAACCCCCGAGCAATGCCAGGTGTGGCCCAAAAAACAAAAACAAAACAAAACAAAACTGGTATATTGTTTTTTATATCATAGTAAATGAATTAGTAGAAATTGATAAAAAAAATATAGCCTATTTCCAGTTGATGGCAAATAATAATTACTTTGTGTATTTTAAATAGCTTGTTGCAGAGTTAAGGTGGCTTGGAAATATTAGCTCATTCATTATTTTAAAATTAATTTTTCCTTAACATAGTTTTTCACAGTGGTGGTTTTTGATGCTCGATGAAACATGGGATTCAGAGGATTATCTTCATTTACATTTGAATTTGCTATTTTTATCACAGTGTTATATAGTTTGTAGTTAATATACTTACTGTTATGAACAGAATTATGATTTTGTTTATTTCCCTTATAAAACATGTAATCTTTATAAATATATTAGTCCTTTGAATAAAGGAGTTATTTTTGTTGGATTTTATGGTTGATGGCATTTTTGGTCTGTAATCCAACATGTTGCTAATTAAAAGGTGCTTCACCAGCCACACTTGTAATCACAATTTGGATTCCTTGGGGGCTCTGAAGATCTCAGGAGACTTTGAAACCACTCAATTAATACCAATTTTGTGAATTTGAGCATCACTTTTAATAAAGTCTGCCAATATTCTTACTCTTATTATGTAAACATACCCAAGGTTGTGCTCTCTGTCATTTGACTAGACATGCTTTTATGATACTTGATGTTTTAAAACTTGGGCAGAAAGAAGCCTTAATGGCTTATTTCTGTTTTTGTTTTTTTGGGGCCACACCCGTTTGATGCTCAGGGGTTACTCCTGGCTAAGCACTCAGAAATTGCCCCTGTCTTGGGGGGACCATATGGGATGCCGGCGTATCGAACGGTCCTTCTCCTTGGCTAGCATTTGCAAGGCAGACACCTTACCTCTAGTGCCACCTTGCCCGCCCCGCTTATTTCTCTAAGGTAGAACGAAACCCAACTACAAATATGTTTATAACCATGGTGCTTAAATATATTACTAATAGGGCCCAGAGAGATAGCACAGCAGTGTTTGCCTTGCAAGCAACCGATCCAGGACCAAAGGTGGTTGGTTCGAATCCCGGTGTCCCATATGGTCCCCCGTGCCTGTCAGGAGCTATTTCTGAGCAGACAGCCAGGAGTAACCCTTGAGCACTGCCAGGTGTGGCCCAAAAACCAAAATATATATATATATATATATATATATATATATATATATATATTACTAATAAATTAAAAAAAAAGGGGTGGTGGAGGAGAGATTACCTTGTATGTGGCCAACGCAGGATGAACCATGGTTCGATTCCCAGCATCTCATATGCTTCCCTGAGTCTGCCAGGTGTAATTTCTGAGCGCAGAGCCAGGAGTAACCCCTGAGTGCTGCTGGGTGTGATGCAAAAATCAGCCCCCCCAAATATATATACTATATTAAAAAGAAAACCCTAAGTTACTGGAGAAAGCAGCATATCTAAGCATATGCCCTCGGATATAGTTATAAACAAAGGAAGAGATTCTGCTTTTGGATATAAGAGGATTGGCTTACACTGAATTACTAAATAAACACAACACTTCACACCAATTTCTAAGGTTATAAAATGGATAGTTACATCTGCATCTGCTTCCCTTTCTTTTTTCTTTTAAAAATATGGAAAGCTTCACGAATTTGAGAGTCATCCTTACGCAGGGGCCATGCTAATCTCTGTTTTGTTTTGTTTTTTGGGCCATACCCGGCGTTGCTCAGGGGTTACTCCTGGCCGTCTGCTCAGAAATAGCTCCTGGCAGGCACGGGGGACCATATGGGACACCGGGATTTGAACCAACCACCTTTGGTCCTGGATTGGCTGCTTGCAAGGCAAACGCCGCTGTGCTATCTCTCTGGGCCCGCCATGCTAATCTCTGTATCATTCCAATTTTAGTGTATGTGCTGCCGAAGCGAGCACTGCTTCCCATTTTTTGAAAATTATATATAGCCTAACAATGGCTGTGTTAACATTTAACAAATAATCTCCCATTTTTACACAAGAAGCTTGAGGGGTTTGAATCTTTGTCCACAGACATGCAAATTTAACAGTCCTGCACTGGCACTGTACATCCAGATATAATTTGCATTGGACTTTTTGCAACTGTATGTGCCTAATAGTCTAAAATTTCAAAGAGGAAAAGATATATTTCGTGAACCGTTTTGTGCCAAAGACTAGGTACTTTATGTGATCTCATCTGAAAGTCATCAAAGGAAAAGACACAAGCCTCGCACATTCTCTCTAGTTTTTATTCCTCTAAATAGCATCATCTAGTCGGGGCTCTATATCAGAGTACACAGCACCAGGACTAAATTCCTAACCAGCACTCAGAAACTTTTGAATGATTAAGGATAAAACACTCTATCATTTACCTTTTGTGCATAAAAGGAAGAGGTTAAATTAATCCAGGTTTGCCATCCGTAGTTACGCGGTGGGTAGGTATTACCTGGCCTGTAGCCCAACACCCTCAAGCACTGAGCACCTTGCAAGGAGAGGAGGTGGAACCCTCCCTGGCTTTCACCGAGTCCCAGAAAGGCTTGGGGGCGGTGCCGGAAGAGCGCCTCGCGTCCAATCAGCGAGCTGGCGGGTGCGAGGGGAGCCAATCAGCGGCAGGCTGCTTAAGTAAGCCCCGCCCACCCAACCACGCCCCCTCGGGCCAGGTTGCTCGGGGGCTGGAATTGCGCTGCGCTGGATCGGTCCTGGCAGGTGAGTGATCGGGGATGCCGGGCTGGGGTCGGGCTGGCAGGTGGGGCTGGAGGCGCCAAGGCAGGCCGGAGTCCGGGGCGAGGAATTTGCTGCCCGGCTTGGGGGGCGCGGGCAACCGGGACCTTCTCCCCGCTCCGACTAGCGAGCCTTGCAGGGGCCAGGGGCCGCTGTCACAGTCCCGGAGACCCCAGCGGGGGATCGCGGAGCCTCGGAGCGGGATCGGGGTCCCCGGGTGGGCCCTGGCCATGGCCGGGGTGCTGAGGACCCGGCTGCCCCGCGCCCCCGGCCGTACATAGAAACCGTTGCTAGGCCGGAGGACGCTCTTGCTCCAATCCGGCTGCAGAGGGCGCCGGGCGGGCCTGTGCGGGAAGGTGCGCCCTAGTCGGGGGATCGATCGGGGCGGTGCGGGTGGGTCCAGCAAGGGGGGGACACTTGTGCTCCCCCTGGGGCCCGAAATTTCCCCTTGATCAAAGAGAAAAGTGTTGCACTGGGGGCTAAGTTCTTTTCCAACTGAAGTGGCCACGTGTAGGTAGTGGTGGTGAGAAAGTGCATCTCGCCAAGCAGCAAGCAAACTTGCAAACTTGCTGACTTCCAAAGAAGAGCCTCAGAAATGTCTATATGGTTTATAAAAACATAATTAAAAAAAAAGGAAAAAATAAATGGGGTCGAGAGGTAGTACAGCGGGGTGTTTGTCTTCTATCTGGCTGACCTGCATTCCATCTCTAGTAACTCCTCCCAATGAAGGAGGGAGGAAGGCAGGGAAGGAGGAAGAAAGGAGAAAAGAAGAAAGATAATAAAGATGAGGGCTAGAAGGTTCCACCCATGATATGAAGCTTGCCACAAACAGTGGTAAGTGCAGTTAGAGAAATAACCTCACTAACAACTATCATGAAATTGTTAATGAGTGAGTGAAGTAGAATGCCTGTCTTGAATTCAGGCAGGGGGTGAGGAGGAGGGAGATGGGGGGCATTGTTGGTGAGAATGAAGCATTGGTCAAGAGGGGGAGTCTTCTTTTTATGACTGAAACCAATTACAATCATGTTTGTAATCACGGTTCTTAAATAAAGATATTTTTAAAAAAATAAAATAAAGAGGGCCGAAGTTATAGCAGGCAGGGTGTTTGCCATGCTCTCGGCCAACCTGGGTTCAGTCCCTGACATCATATGAATTTTTTGGCTGAGGATGTTTGTTTATTTGCTTGTTTAGTTTTTGGACCACACTCATGATGCTCAAGGATTATGCTTGATTCTACATTCAGGAATCATTCCTGGTTATGCCCTGGGGGCCCCAGGTAATCAAAACCAGGTGGGCTCTGTGGCAAGTCCTCTATCTGCTGTACTGTACTGCCCCAAACCTTAGGATGAGATTAATTGAATGAGGATATTTTCACTGCAAACATACAATAAAAATTCCAATCCTAAAGTCTCTGTGGTTGCCAGATACTTTCTTTCTTTCTTTTTTTTTTTTTTTTTTTTTGGTTTTTGGGTCACACCAGGCAGTGCTCAGGGGTTATTCCTGGCTCCAGGCTCAGAAATTGCTCCTGGTAGGCACGGGGGACCATATGGGACGCCGGAATTCGAACCGATGACCTCCTGCATGAAAGGCAAACGCTTTACCTCCATGCTATCTCTCCGGCCCCAAAATTATTATTATTTTTTTTTTTTTTTGGTTTTTGGGCCACACCCTGTGACGCTCAGGGGTTACTCCTGGCTATGCGCTCAGAAGTTGCTCCTGGCTTCTTGGGGGACCATATGGGAGCCGGGGGATCGAACCGCAGTCCGTCCTAGGCTAGCGCAGGCAAGGCAGGCACCTTACCTCCAGCGCCACTGCCCGGCCCCTCTTTCTTTTTTTTTTTTTTTTTTTGGATTTTGGATCACACCCGGCAGCGCTCAGGGGTTACTCCTGGCTCTATGCTCAGAAATCGCTCCTGGCAGGCTCAGGAGACCATATGGGATGCCGGGATTCAAACCACCATCCTTCTGCATGAAAGGCAAACACCTTACCTCCATGCTATCTCTCCAGTCCCTGCCAGATACTTTCAATTCAAGGTAATTTATTTTTATCTCATCAGATACTTAATGATGGCTAATAGTTCATCAGAGAGATTCAGTTCTGGCCATTTGAAAATTTTCATCTAGCAGGGCTAGGCACATAGTAAAGGTGTTGAGGTGATTGCCTTGCCGCCAACTGACAAATATGTTCCTCTGAGCTCCAAGGAATGAGTGACCTAACACAAGATTTGGCCCCAAAGAAAAAAAGTTCTTACCTTGTTTTTCTATAACCTTCACTTTTAAGGTAAGGATGGTGGGGGCTGGAGCGATAGCACAGCGGTAGGGCATTTGCCTTGAATGCGGCAGACCTGTACGGACCTGGGTTTGATCCCCAGCATCCCATATGGTCCCCTGAGTCAGGAGCAATTTCTGAGCACAGAACCAGGAGTAACCCCTGACCGCCGCTGGGTGTGGCCCAAAACAAACAAACAAACAAACAAAATCTCTGTGGAACATTTGGATTTCAAGTATATAGAAAAATGTGCATTTGGAAAAAAAAATGTCTGTGTAGAGCTAGCTCGGCTGTGTGCAAGGTAAGTCGCTCCAGCCCCTTCGGCTTCTTTTCCAAAAGTCTTTCTTCCATCTCCTTTGCTCTGTTGTTGCTGTGATAGCCAATGCCTGGGAACTGTGTGAGCATTTGACTCTGGGGCTCCCAGAAGCTCACTGAGCTTCATACATGCGCTTTGAGGGAGGAGATACACAAAGTTATGTAAGAAACACACAAGTTATGGCTGTGGAATCACTTCCTGGCCATGACACAACTAGGGTTGAGGGGAAGTGTACCACCTTTTTGTGCAGATAGGTGGGCACACACCTGGCTGTGTGTGTGTGCAGCTGGAATGCTCTTAAGAAGCTGTGACCATGAGAAGTGGAGCTGCCAAGCCCTGAACAGGAGGGCCAGGTTCCTGCCCCACGGAACCAGGACAGTTGTGGCTATGGACTTGCCTGGCAGAATTCCAAGTCAAAGAGCTATTTGACCACCAGCCTGTCAGGATGATTTTAGCAGAAAGCCAGGAAGAACTCTGCCCAAGGCAGCATTTCCCTTAGGAAACTGTATTCACCTTTTCTCTCCATCTCTAATTGCATGGATGCATAGTGAGCATCAAGATGAAACCTTCTGAGGAATCAGTCCTAAAATAATTTCCACCTTACATTGTTTCTCCCATATATTTACCTTCCCTGAACACCCACGCCCCTTTCCTTTGGTCTTATCACCCTTTTTTTTTTTTAGAATGACAGTTAATGTCTCAGGCTTAACAATATCTTTGCTTTTTCACTTTTCTATGAAGCCCTTTTGTGCATAAAAAACAAACTGTTTTCTCTTCATAAACTATTAGGAAGAGATAGTACAGCAGACAAGGCACTTGCTTTGTATGCCATTGATCCCCTGCACCCCAGATGGTCCCCCAAGCATCTTAAGGAATGATTTTTGAAAGCAGACATGTGTTAACCCTGAGCACAGCTGGATGTGGCCCACAAAACAAAACAATAATAACTTGTTGCATCTTTTTTTCCAGTTTAATTTACAGGACCCAGGAACAGAACATAAAAGGGTAGAGGTAAACTTGGTTTGTTTTTTTTATCCCCTAAAGAGCCAGAAATATTTTGATATTGTTATTTCAATTTTGCCTAATCATTGAATGTCATTGTTGTTCTTGGAGAGTTTAAAGTTTCTCTTTGGAAATATGTAATCCACTTCCTTTTCTATGGAAATAAGAAAATATATTAGGAGTGTCTAGATGGTTACCAAATATTATCCAAATTGAATCTTAGAATATATTTATTAAGGGCCAGAGCAATAGCACAGTAGGTAGGGTATTTGCCTTACACATAGCCAACCTAGGTTCTATCTCCAGCATCCCATATGGTCTCCTGAGCTTGCAAGGAGTAATTTTTCTTGGTTTTTGGGTCACACCCGGCAGTGCTTAGGGATTTCTGCGCTCAGAAATCGCTCCTTGCAAGCTCAAGGGACTATATGGGATGCCAGGATTCCATTCGTCCTGGGTCTGCTGTGTACGAGGCAAATACCCTGCCGCTATGCTATCTCTCTGGCCCCCGCAAAGAGTAATTTCTTTCTTTTTTTTTTTTTTTTGGTGTTTTGGTTTTTTGGGCCACACCCGTTTAATGCTCAGGTGTTACTCCTGGCTAAGCGCTCAGAAATTGCCCCTGGCTTGGGGGGGACCATATGGTCGGGGGATCCAACCATGGTCCTTCTTTGGCTAGCCCTTGCAAGGCAGACACCTTACCTCTAGCACCACCTCACCAGCCCCGCAAAGAGTAATTTCTTTTTTTTTTTTTTTTTTTTTTGGTTTTTGGGTCACACCCAGCGGTGCTCAGGGGTTACTCCTGGCTGTCTGCTCAGAAATAGCTCCTGGCAGGCACGGGGGACCATATGGGACACCATGATCCGAACCAACCACCTTAGGTCCTGGATCGGCTGTTTGCAAGGCAAACGCCGCTGTGCTATCTCTCCGGGCCCCAAAGAGTAATTTCTGAGCGCAGTCAGGAGTAACCTCCGTGCACTGCCACCTGTGACCTAAAAAAAAAAAAGTGTGTGTGTGTGTGTGTGTATAATAAAATCCTCAACTGTCTGTCTTACATTGTTTTAGCTATGACCACTGAAGCTGAAGCTTGTCCGTCACTGTGGGGTTTTGGAACAACAAAAACTTTTAAAATCCCTGTGGAACATTTGGATTTCAAGTATATAGAAAAATGTTCAGATGTTAAACATTTGGAAAAAATTTTCTGTGTACTCCGGTAAGCCCTGAAAATCATTTATGTTCAAGTCTGCCAAGTGGAATAAAACTGGGGGTGTGGCCAAGCTAAAACCACTTTAGTGATAGTAAAACAGTTTCAAATGTTGACGATCTTTATTGTAATCATCCTGTTTAGAGTCTAAAACAGTGGTTTGCTCCTGGGGTTCTTCCTGAAGCCAAGGTCTGTTTGCTCACCCTGGAAACCAGTAGTGGAGAACAAAGGGAGAAGAGGGGGAAAGGGGAGAGCTAAATAGGTTTAATCATATGCTAAGAACTTAGAAGATGGTGGGCATGTGTCTCCCAAAAGTCATCTTGCTTCCAGGACGGCACTTGGGATTTTTATGGGAAAGGAGGGGAAGTGAACAGAGCAGGTAAAAGTAGCAGAGGGAGGGAGGGATGAAGGGAAGGAGAGAAGAGGGGAGAGAGGGTGGGCAGAGGGTGGTGATGGATTTCCATAAGAAGTGAGCCAAAAAGAGCACACACAGATCTCCACTGAGCAAGGAAGAAACTGAGCTCCCTGGGTGGATGGATTTAGTTTTCTATTGTACCCTCTGTCTTGGGGGTTTGTTTTTGAGCCACACCCAATGCTCTGGGTTTACTCCTGTCTCTGTGCCCAGGGATCAGCTCAGGTGGTGTAAGACATACAAGGCAGGGCCTGGCACAATAGTACAGCAGAGGAGTGCACTTGCCTTGCATGCTGCCAATACACTTTACATGGTCCTCCGAGACCCACTAGGAGTAATCCCTGAGTGCAGAGCCAGAAGTAATCCCTGAGCATCAATAGGTGTGTCCCCCAAAATAAATCTTGCACAAGGCAAGATCCTTCCCCTGCACTGTCTTTCCATCCCCCATCTCCTCTGCCATTTTCTTCTATCCATGTGATAAGAAAATGAGCAGAAACATGTTATTGGGATGAAAGTGCGACATCTCACATTCTGCCTCATGTTGAGTTTCCATTTATATCTTTCCCCCTCAAGAGCCAAGTGTTTTTGGCCTGAGAGGGAGTATGGGATTAAGGAGCAGACCTTATTTGATTCTATTTGATTCTCTGGCCCCAAACATGGTCCCCAAACATTGCTGACTTGAAGGGGCACTCAGACCTCCTAAATAAAGTTTTTCCTCCCCTCCAAATAAACAAGTAAATTAAAGAGAAACAAGGCCATAGGGGCTGGAGTGATGGTGCAGTAGCAGGGCATTTGCCTTACATGCAGCTGACCCAGGACAGACTGAAGTTCGATCCTCCGGCGTCCCATATGGTCCCCCAAGCCAGGAGTGACTTCTGAGCGCATAGCCAGGAATGACCTCTGAGCATCACTGGGTGTGGCCCAAAAATAAAAAAAAAAAAAGAAAAAGAAAAGAAAGGAAAGAAAAAGGTAAAAGGAAACAAGAACATAGAGATAATCCAAGTATTTAAGACACTTGTCTTACAGATTCAAAGCCATAGCACATGTGAGCCCCAAAACACCATCAGGAATGACCCCTGAACTCAGAGCCAGGACTAGCATCTAAGTACTACCTGGTATGATCTTCAACAGAACAATTAAAATTTTTTTGATTTTGCAACTATATGATCCATTTTAATTTTTTTTTGTTTGTTTTTTGTTTTTGGGCCACACCCAGCGGTGCTCAGGGGTTACTCCTGGCTGTCTGCTCAGAAATAGCTCCTGGCAGGCTCGGGGGACCCTATGGGACACCGGGATTCAAACCAACCACATTTGGTCCTGGATCGGCTGCTTGCAAGGCAAACACTGATGTGCTATCTCTCTGGGCCCTGGTTTTTTTATTTTTCCATCATTTTGCTTTTTGGGGCCAAATCGATGATGCTCAGAATTTACACTTGCTCTGTCTGTATTCAGGGATCATTACTGTCAGGGTTTGGAGGACCATATGGGATGATAGGGATTAAACTCAGGTTGGCCACATGCAAGGCAAGTGCACTCCCTGCTGTCCTATCTCTCTAGCCCCCTTATTAATATTGTGCAATGCTTACTGTTCTACTGCATCAGGGTCAGCCCCCCAGTGTGCCAGTGTCTCTCCACCACTGTCCCTAGGTCCCTTCTGCTATCCCCATTTGCAGCCTCGGCTCTCAGTCCTGTGACACTATCTCAAGGTTTGGGCATTAACTATTCTCTTACTTTGATTCTTTATGTCTGAGCAGGATCATCTTGTGTTTGTCCTGCTTCTTCTGACTCATTTCACTGGCCATGGCCCCACTGACTCTAGCCACACTGCAGCAAACTGTAGGATTTCATTGTCCCTTTCATGCATGAGTAGACCACACATAAGAGGCACACATAAGACACTTTTCTTCATCTTCTCATCCATCACTGGGCACCTTGGTTCTTTCCAGATCTTGGCTATTATAAAATATTACTGCAGTGAACATAGGGTACACGTATTTTTCAGGATCCATTCATAACTTGTATATTTTTTATTTTTTGGAGTTTGAGCCATCAAAATTTAACAGTGCTCATGGCATTCTCCTGGATATGAGCTCAGGGGTTGATCCTGGTGGGCTCAGAGGACGATATGGGACGTTGGGGATTAAGCTCAGCTTGGTGGCTTGCAAAGCAAGCCCACTATCTGCTGTACTATTGTTCCAGCCCTCCATTTATAATTTAGAAGACCTTCTATACAAAATGAACCGTATATGTATTAAAAGGGAGGGAAAGTATTATTCATTGTAACTTTTTTCCTTTTTTTGGACCATGCCAGCAGTAGTTAGAGCTTACTCCTGGCTCTGTGTTCAGGAGCTACTTCTGACCATATGGGACCAAATATGGACAATATGGGGATCACCGGGGATCATATGGGACACTACAGATTAAACCTGGGTCAGCTGCGTACAAAGCAGGTAATCTGCACTATCATTTCAATCCCATTATTGTAACTTTTAAAATGTGTTATGTAGGCGGCCAGAGAGATAGCATGGAGGTAGGGCATTTCCCTTGCAGTGATTTCTGAGCGTAGAGCCAGGAGTAACCCTTGAACACTGCCAGGTGTGACCCCCCCCCAAAAAAAAAACCCAAAAATTAAAAAATTAAAAAAAATGTTATGTGGGGCCGTAGTGGTGGCACAGCAGGTGCTTGCCTTGCACGTGGCTGACCCAGGATGGACATGGGTTCAATCCCCAGCATCCCATATGGTCCTCTGAGCCAGGAACAATTTCTGAGCACAGAGCCAGGAGTAACCCCTAAGTGCTGCTGGGTGTGGCCCAAAGACCAATAAAATAAAATAAAATGTGTTATGTGAGCCAGAGAGATAGCAAAATGGGCCAAGAGCATGCTTTGCATGAAGGAGGTTTAGGTTCGATCTCTGGAACTGCAAGACCCCTGAGCACTTTGCTGGAGCAACCCCCAGGCACAAAATCAACACTAATGACTTTGCACCTGTTTTTCACTCCTTGACTCAAAAGCAATAAAAGCAGGGCCCAGAGCAATAGCATAATGAATGAGACATTTGCCTTGCACATGGCTGGCCTAGTTTTGATCCCATGCACCCCATATGGTCCCTTGAGCACCACCAGGCATGATCAAACAACAACTAAATAAAAATAAATGAAGTAGGAGAAAATGTGAATTGGTGTTCCAGTGGGCTCTCTCTTTTCCCCTTCCTTTGTATCTACTGCACTCCCTGGGGGGACAGATGGAAATGGGGATGACGGGGTTGAGGGGGAGAGTGGGAGGCAGAAAGAGTCCCTGAGATCTTTCTGAAACTCTTGCACTTTAAACCAAGCACACAGCCACTGGTCTAGATGATCCACCATAAAGTGAGATTCTGATTTTTTTTTTAAAGGTCTGGTGACGAAGGGTATTACCCCGAACTTACAGAATTTTGTGAAAAGCGCCTGACAAAATTGGCCCCTCAGAGTCGAGCCCTGCGGAAAGAAAAGCCAGCAGCGACTGCATCCAGCTTTGCAGCAGAAGAATGGGAAAAAATCCACGGGGATCTAAAGGTCCAGAACCACCCTTGGTTGGGAACATTGTGCTTCCTTCTAGGGGACATTGCAGCCTCCTTGTGAGGTGCCAATCAGTGGGGTTTGGTGATGTGTCATCTGGAGCCCCAGGTTTCTTTCTGTTGTAGAGACTTTGTAGTGGTAATCCTTAGGTAGTAACAATAGCTTGGAAACAGCCAAGATTGGGGGTGGCAGGGAGAAAGAGAGAGAGAGTGGGGAGAGGAGAGAAGAGGAAAAGAGAAGAGGGGAGGAGAGGGGAGAGGAGGAAGAGGAGAGAAGGGAGAGGAGGAAGAGGGGAGGGGAGAGCAGGGAGAGGGAGAGAGAGGAGAGGAGAGGAGAGGGGAGAGCAGGGAGAGGGAAAGAGGAGAGGAGGGGAGAAGAGGAGAGGGGAGGGGAGGGGAGGGGAGGGGAGGGAAAAGGATGGAGAAGAGGGGAAGTCAGGCATGCAGCAGCTCCAGTTTCAGACATGCCAGCACCACCAGGGGTCACTCCTGAGCACAGATCCTCTGATTAGTGCTGGAGGGCTATTTGCTTGTGCTCAGTGCTTCCAACTCAGATTACAAGGGCAGTTGGTCTTGATCTTAGTCTAGTGGGTAAGATGCTTGCTTTGCATTCACTGACCCTGGTTCAGACCTGGAATCTCATGTAAGCTTCCGGGCACTGATGAGTGATCCCAGAGCCAAGAATAAACCCTGAGCACTGCTAGAGGTACCCAGAAAATTAAAATTGCTTGATTAAAAGATCTAAAATTTTAGGGCCAGAGAGATAGCACAGCAGTAGGGCATTTGCCTTGCAGGTGGCCAACCCTGAAGAGACCTGGTTCGATTCCTGACATCCCATATAGTCCCCCAGCCTGCCAGGGGCGATTTCTGAGTGCAAAGCCAGGAGTAACCTCTGAGCGCTGCTGGGTGTTGCCCCTGCCCAAAAACCACTCACTCAACCAATAAAGTTAAAAAAAAAATATCTGAAATTATGGAATTGTATTTGGGTCTGCACTTTTCAGGGGATCACTCCTGTCTCTGCACTCAGGCGGTGCACAGGGACCATATGGGATGCCGAGGACCAAACCTGGGTCAGCCACATGCAAGGCAAGTAGCCTATTCCCAGTACAATCACTCTAGTGTTAAGTGTGTAGAACGAGTGAGAAGGGCATTGCCTTGTATGTGACTGGCCAGGGTTCTATCCCTGCCAAGCCCCACCTAGTACTGCTAGGATCATTCTGAACAGTCAGGAGTAAGCCCATACACTTCTCAAATTCCTTTGTTCACCTCCATTCTTTCCAGAGCTGGGTATCAGAAATTAAAGAAGAGGAAGATAGAATTCAGTGCAAAGACTCAGAGCGCCTCCCAGCAGCCAGGAGGGATCCTCCAGTGCGTGGCTCTAACCACCAGCTCCATGATGAGAAGGGGAAGGTGGGTCATTTGGGGGGCAAGGTATAAATGGGGGGGGAGTGCAAGATTGTTATTGTTTATTAAAAGCATTCAATCAGGGGACCAAAGTGGAAAGTCCCCCGCTCTCACCAGGAGCTTAGCTGAGTTTTTCTTGAATCACAAAAGAAATTTGGGGACCAGAGGTAAGGTGCTTGGTTTGCATGCCCTCGACCCTGGTTCAATCCCCAGCAACACATATGGTGCCCTCCTCCAGGTTAACCAACTATTGCTATTATCTTCCCTGACTACTTAGGTCCTCCACCCAAAAAAAAACCTCTGTGGGCACCTGGCAGTTGCCTTGCTTCATGCCCTCTGTTACTTTCAGTGGCCTGGGTCCTGGGTAGGCTCACTTTACGCCTCTAAGTGGATATATGTATGTTTTGTTTTGTTTAATTTTTTTTTACTTTTTACAAAATTTTCTAAATTTAGAAGCTGGAGTGGTAAAGTGTGGGTAAGGTGTTTGACCTGCACAGCCAACCAGGATTTGCAATCCCTAGTATCCCATATGGTTGCTGGAGTACCTCTAGGAGTGATTCCTGAGTGCAGAGCCAGGAATAAGCCTTGAGCATCTCCCAAGTGTGGCTCCAAAACAAAAACAAGAAATGTCTAAATTTATGATTTCACAGTTTGTACAAATAGGCCCAGTCATACCAGATCTAAATAACATAGTCCATGCCACTTGTAGAGTGTATGCACAGATATCCTAAACTAACATTTTGTTTGGTTGGTTGGTTTTGGGTCACACCTGGTGGTGCCCAGGCTCAGGGTTTACTCCTGGCTATGCACTCAGAAATTACTCCTGGCTGAGGCCTGAGAGATAGCATGAAGATAGGGTATTTGCCTTGCATGCAGAAGGATGGTGGTTCGAATCCCAGCATCCCATATATGGTTCCCCGAGCCTGCCAGGAGCGATTTCTAAGTGAAGAGCCAGGAGTAACCAAAACCAAAAAAAAAAAAAAGAAAAGAAAAGAAAAGAAAAAAAGGAATTACTTCTGGCAGGTTTGGGGGGACCATTTGGGATGCCGTGGATTGAACCCAGGTTGGCCATGTGCAAGGCAAACACCCTCCCCACTATCACATTGACTCTGTAAAGCAAGCCAACATTTGGATAGTGAAGTTAAATGAATGGAGCCCTCAACATGCTGGGATTTGCTTGGTCAGGGCTGAGAAGGTGGCCCAGGCTGGCCTGAGTTGTCCAAGATGCCTGTGACCATGTGTCCCCCCACCAGGAAAGAACACAGAGCAGGAGCTCAAGAAACACGCAGTGAACCCCTTACCCACCAATGATTTCTGGCTGTCATCAGTTTGGCTGGCACTTCAGTCTTCTTTGATGTAGAGTTAGTACAAGTTGAGTGTCAATCGTTATAAGCTAATCCAGTCTAATGTGACATTGCCTTTTTATTGCCCCAGTGTCTAGCTTGGTTTTTCTTTTCTTTTCTTCTTTTTTTAGCTTGGTTTTTCTAACTAACAATGGAGGAAGGGAGCAGGGCTATACCCAGTGGTGCTCAGGGATTATACCTGGCTCAGGAATGACTCCAGTGGTGTTGCATGAAAAGCCAGCACCTTAGCACATTTCTATTCTCTCTCTGATTCTCCATTGTCTAGGTGTGTGTGTGTGTGTGTGTGTGTGTGTGTGTGTGGTTTTGAGACCACACTTAACAGTGCTCAGGGGTTACTCCTGGATGTACACTTAGGAATCACTCATCACTCCTGGTGGTGCTCAGGTGCCTGGATAGAACTGAGGTTAGTCACGTGCAAGGCAAGAAAGAGATTTAACTGCTGAGTTATCCCTCTGGCTTGCCAATGTCTAGTTTTTAAAGAAGCAATGCCAGCTTAGTAATAGTTTTTTTTAAGTATAAATCATTCAAAATCATGTCTCACATATGTGAGTTCTAAAATGCTATGTATGGGGGTTTGGGGGAAAATGTTATGTATGTACTCTAAGTCTTATAGGTTGTTTTTAGAATTAGCTATAAAATTTATTTTTGTTGTGCCAAGTGATAGCACAGCAGTGGGGCGTTTGCCTTGCGCACAGCCAACCCAGGTCAGACTTGAGTTCAATTCCTGACATCCCATATGGTCCCCTAAGCCTGCCAGAAATTATTTCTGAGGGCAGAGCCAGAAGTAACCCCTGAGTACCACTGATGTGGCCCCCCAAAAATTTTAATTATTTTTAAACTTAATTTATTGATTGATTGTTGGGCCACACCCAGCAGTTCTCAGGGGTTACTCCTGGCTCTGCACTCAGAAATTGCCCCTAGCCGGCTGGGGGACCACATGGAATGCCAGGAATCAAACCGGGTTCCTCCTATGTTGGTTGCATGCAAGGCAAATGCCCTACTGCTGTGCTATCTATCTGGCCCAACAATTTTTGTTTTTGGAGGAGGCTATACCTTGCTGTGCTTAGGGCTAACTCTTTTTGTTTGTTTGTTTGTTTGTTTGTTTTTTGATTTTTGGGCCACACCCGGTAATGCTCAGGGGTTACTCCTGGCTATATGCTCAGAAGTTGCTCCTGGCTTGGGGGATTATATGGGACACCGGGGGATCGAACCGCGGTCCGTCCAAGGCTAGCGCAGGCAAGGCAGGCACCTTACCTTTAGCGCCACCGCCCGGCCCCAGGGCTAACTCTTGACTGTGCTCAGGGAAGTGCTTAGGGGACCCTATGTAGTACCAGGGATTGAACCTGGGCTGACTTCATGCAAAAATCTTAACTCCAGGGGCCAGAGCGGTGGTGTGAGCTGTGAGATGTCTGCCTCGCCCACGCCAGCCTAGGATGGACCAAACCCCCCCTCAAAAAAGAATCTTAACTCCTGTCTGATCTCTTTTGCCCTTAAATGTTAAATTCCTTTCAAACTTGCTGTAAATATCATGTTAATTATAATATTATGATTTCAAGGATACTATTTTTGTTATCCATTAAATTTGTTTTTTTTATTTGTGATGTTTGTGACATTTATAGCATTCTTTTTTTTTTTTTTTTTTTTTTTTTTTTTTAATTTTTTTTTATTTAAACAACTTGATTACATACATGATTGTGTTTGGGTTTCAGTCATAAAAGGAACACCACCCATCACCAGTGCAACATTCCCATCACCCAAGTCCCAAGTCACCCTCCTCCCCACCCAACCCCCGCCTGTACCCTAAACAGGCTCTACATTTCCCTCATACATTCTCAATATTAGGACAGTTCAAAATGTAGTTATTTCTCTAACTAAACTCATCACTCTTTGTGGTGAGCTTCCTGAGGTGAGCTGGAACTTCCAGCTCTTTTCTCTTTTGTGTCTGAAAATTATTATTACAAGGGTGTCTTTCATTTTTCTTAAAACCCATAGATGAGTGAGACCATTCTGCGTTTTTCTCTCTCTCTCTGACTTATTTCACTCAGCATAATAGATTCCATGTACATCCATGTATAGGAAAATTTCATGACTTCATCTCTCCTGACAGCTGCATAATATTCCATTGTGTATATGTACCACAGTTTCTTTAGCCATTCATCTGTTGAAGGGCATCTTGGTTGTTTCCAGAGTCTTGCTATGGTAAATAGAGCTGCAATGAATATAGGTGTAAGGAAGGGGTTTTTGTATTGTATTTTTGTGTTCCTAGGGATTTATAGCATTCTTAACCAATATTGTTTCCTATGAGTGGTGCTACTATATTGTCTTCATCACCATCATCCATTAAGTTTTACTACCCAATATTTCACATTCAAGTATAAACTCTATACTTCACCTTTTCTAACTTAATCATGTCCCCCAATACTTGCACCTGTGCTGAAACTTATTAACCATATGAAATATGATTCTGTTACAGGGAAAATATTCTTCTAACAGTAAACCAGCTAAAAAGAAAATTCCAAGGGATTACGCAGAATGGGATAAGTATGTTCTTCTTTTCCTCCCTTCCTCCCTTGCTTTCTTCTTTTCTTCCTCCCTCCCTCCTTCTTTCCTCCCTTCTTCCTTCCCTTCCTTCCTCCTTCCCTCCCTTCCTCTCTCCCTCCATCCCTCCCTCCTTTCCTCTCTTCCTCCCTCCCTCTTTCCCTCCATCCCTCTTTCCTTCCCTCCCTCCCTTCCTCTCTTCCTCCCTCCCTTCTTCCCTCCATCCCTTCTTCCCTCCATCCCTCCTTTCCTCCCTCCCTTCTTCCCTTCTTCCCTCCCTCCCTCCTTCCCTCCATCCCTCCTTTCCTCCCTCCCTCCCTTCCTCCCCCCTTCCTCCCTCCCTCCTTCCTTTCTTCTTCCTCCCTCCTTTCCTCCTTCTCTTCCTTCCTTCCTCCCTCCCTCTACTCCTTCCCTTCCTTCCTTCTTCCCTCCCTCCCTCCCTCCTTTTCTTCTTCCCTTCCTTCCTCCCTCCCCCTCCCTCCTTTCCTTCTTCTCTTCCTTCTTTCCTTCCTTCCTTTTTCCCTCCCTCCTCCTCCCTTCTTCCTTCCTTCCTTCCCTCCCTCCTTCCCTCCCTCCCTCCCTCCCTCCTTCCTTCCTTCCTTCCTTCCTTCCTTCCTTCCTTCCTTCCTTCCTTCCTTCCTTCCTTCCTTCCTTCCTTCCTTCCTTCCTTCCTTCCTTCCTGCCTTCCTTCCTTCCTCCCTGCCTTCCTGCCTGCCTGCCTTCCTTCCTGCCTGCCTTCTTGCCTTCCTTCCCTCCTTCCTTCCAAGGGGTCACTTCTGGCTCTGTACTCAGTAATTACTAAGTAAGGGGGTACTGTAAGATGGTACTAAGGGGTCACTCCTGGCTCTGTACTCAGTAATTACTCCAGCCAGTTCACTGGGCACCCTATGGGATGCCTGAGGGGACTGAATTTTGGTCAGCCCCAGTGCCTGCCTTTTGTACTATCTCTTCAGCCCCTTTCCCTTTCTCTACCTCCCTCCCTGCCCCTCCCCTCTCCTTCCCTCTGTCCTTCCCCCTCCTCTACCTTCCCCTGCCCCATTCCTTCTCCTAGTCCCATCCCCTCCCTCCAGCAGTGCCCATGGGCCTGGGGTCACCAGGCAGAGCTCAGTGTACCCAGCAGTGGTGCTGAGGCAGATGACACATTGACCTGGGCAGTGCTCCTCCCCAGAGCTCTCTACCTGGCCTACTTTTTAGTTCCTATCTAAGTACATTGTTAGTTTTGGTTTGGAGGCCCAACATTGCTCAGAGGCTACTCACAACTCTGCTCTCTTGGGGCTGGAGATAGCATGGAGGTAGGGTGTTTGCCTTGCAAGCAGGATGGTAGTTCAAATCCCGGCATCCCATATGGTCCCCTGGAGCCTGCCAGGAACGATTTCTGAGTGTAGAGCCAGGAGTAACCCCTGAGCACTGCCAGGTGTGACCCAAAAACCAAAAAAAAAAAAAAAAGTGCTTTTAGGGGCCAAAGCGATGGCATGGCGGCACATGGCCAACCCTGGACAGACCCTGGTTTGATTCCCAGCATCTTGTATGGTACCCCAAGCCAGGAGCTATTTCTGAGCTCAGAGCCTGGAGTAACCTCTGAGCACCACTGGGTATGACCCAAAAGCAAACAAATGAACAATATATACATATATATATATATGTATGTATATATATACACACATAATAATTTATGAATGTTAGTTTCTTGCTTATAACATACTTAAAAATTATTCTCCTTTAATTTAAGATTTGACGTGGAAAAAGAATGTTCAAAGCTTGATGAAGATTACAAAGAGAAAACTGTGGTAAACAACAAGTTGCATTTGTCTAAAATCAAGACAAGCATAGACATAACAGGTGATTGGGGGTAAAATAAGAATGACTTAGTCTTGGGTCCAGAGTGATAGTACAGGAGGAAGAGCACTTGTGTTGCATGCAGCTGATCCTGGCTTGACCCCTACCATCCTATATGGTCCCCTGAGTCCACCAGGAGAGATCCCTGAATGCAGAGCCAGGATAAGCCCTGAACATATTGTTTGTGGTAATAAAATAAAGCCAGGGCCCGGAGAGATAGCACAGTGGCGTTTGCCTTGCAAGCAGCCGATCCAGGACCAAAGGTGGTTGGTTCGAATCCCGGTGTCCCATATGGTCCCCCGAGCCTGCCAGGAGCTATTTCTGAGCAGACAGCCAGGAGTAACCCCTGAGCACTGCCGGGTGTGGCCCAAAAACCAAAAAAAAAAAAAAAAAAGAAAGAAATAAAATAAAATAAAGCCAAAATTTAATAATAAAAATCTGCCAGTCTTGGAAAAAGGCCTGCTAACCTCCATCTGTCCCTGGCACTTCCCCTGAGGACTGCCAGGGGTTTGTTCTGAGCACTGCCAGGTGTGGTCAAAACACACCTCCCACAGACAGAAAATCAAATGTGAATGACTGCTGAAGAGTGTGCCCTTGTGTTCATAACTGTATATACTGTCGTTTTAATTATTAAATATAAAGTCTAGGGTCCATGTGTCTGAGGTGAGGCCTTTCTCTTCAAAGCACAGCCCAGCCTGGCTTGGCACCTCTAGCCCCTTTAGCAGACAGGTCTGAAGATTGCAGGGTAATGGGAAGCGAGATTAATTCACAATCATTTAAAGTTTTATTTGAGACAGCTCAGTTTATTCTATGGCCCTGTCCGCCAGATGCTTTTCCTCACATGGCTTCAATGCTTAGCGTATTCCAAGCAGCTTCTTCTCTGCTGCTCTCCTCTGGCTTTCTGCCTCTTTCTCTCAGGAGCTCTCTATCTCTCTCCCTTTGAGCTGCTCTCCATGCTCCTTTTTTTGCTGCCTCTCTTTTCTCTCCATCTCCCTTTCTTTTTTCTTTCTTTTCTTTTTTCCTTCCTTCCCTTCCTTCCTTCCTTCCTTCCTTCCTTCCTTCCTTCCTTCCTTCCTTCCTTCCTTCCTTCCTTCCTTCCTTCCTTCCTTCCTTCCTTCCTTCCTTCCTTCCTTCCTTCCTTCCTTCCTTCCTTCCTTCCTTCCTCCTTCCCTTCCCTTCCCTTCCCTTCCCTTCTCTCCCTCCCTCCCTCCCTCCCTCCCTCCCTCCCTCCCTCCCTCCCTCCCTCCCTCCCTCCCTCCCTCCCTCCCTCCCTCCCTTCCTTCCTTCCTTCCTTCCTTCCTTCCTTCCTTCCTTCCTTCCTTCCTTCCTTCCTTCCTTCCTTCCTTCCTTCCTTTCTTTCTTTCTTTCTTTCTTTTCTTTCTTTTTGGTTTTTGGATCATACCCGGCAGTGCTCAGGGGTTACTCCTGGCTCTACGCTCAGAAATCGCTCCTGGCAGGCTTGGGGGACCATAGGGGATGCTGGGATTTGAACCATCGTCCTTCCACATGCAAGGTAAACACACTACCTCCTATGCTCTCTCTCTGGCTCCCCCATCTCCCTTTCTTATCCCCTCACTCCCCCCAGGCAGACTCCTCTACCTGCCTGTTTCAGGTGTGGGAAGTTCTGATCATTCAGGTGGATAAACAAAAAGTTGGTTTGTTTGGATTTTTTTGTTTTTTGTTTTTGAGTCACAACCGGGTGACGCTCTGGGGTTACTCCTGGCTCTGTGTTCAGAAATCGCCCCTGGGGGCCTGGAGAGATAGCACAGCGGCGTTTGCCTTGCAAGCAGCCGATCCAAGACCAAAGGTGGTTGGTTCGAATCCTGGTGTCCCATATGGTCCCCCGTGCCTGCCAGGAGCTATTTCTGAGCAGACAGCCAGGAGTAACCCCTGAGCAATGCCGGGTGTGGCCCAAAAAACCAAAAAAAAAAAAAAAGAAAGAAATCGCACCTGGCTTGGAGGACCATATCGGACACCGGGGACCTAGCTCCATCCTAGGTTAGCACATGCAAAGCAAATGCCCTATCGACCATGCCACCGCTTCTGCCCTGGGATAAACAAGAAGTTGGGGGAGGAGATACCTTTCCATTTTTCCTTTTGATGCCCCTATGCAAATTTCTGTTATTCGTTTAGTTTTTCCCTTGTCTTTTCAGGACCTATTACTTATTTTCCATTTTGTTTTAATTTTTTTAAAGAATTAAGAAGTGGGCAATGTGATGCAAATAGAGCCTTTGAATTAGCCCTCATTTTTATCTTGTTTTCCATGGGTCTTGTTTCCCCATTGCCTTTTCATCTGGCTTTTTCCCCTCCCCTTGGTATGGGGCGTTGTTTTTGATCTCATAAATGCTAGTCAGGAGACCTTAACTGTGTGCTGCCATCTTGGCTCGTGGTTCCACATGGTGGAGCTACTGGCTTGTGGGTAAACAACTTGCAGTGTGGGTTTTCTTGCCTGCTAAAACCTCCATATCTGTGTGGATTACTTATTGTGGGGAATTACTACCGGACCTGCTTCTATCATGCCCGGATGGGGGTATGGGATTCCCCTTTCCATATTGGGGACTGTGGAACATTCAACCTGACTTAAAACAGTGTACTTCTGTAAATATATGTATTTTTGGGGCTGAGTCATAGTATAGCTGGTAGGCCACTTGTCTTGCACACAGCTGACCCAAGTTCTATTCCTGGTATCCATATGATCCCCTGAGCCTTACCAGGAAGTGACCCCTGAATGTAGAGGCTGAAGTAATCCCTGAGGGCCAGAGTGATAGCACAGTGGGTAGGGCAGTTGCCTTGCACACGGCCAACCTGGGTCTGATCTCGAGCATCCCACATGGTCCCCGAGCCTGCCAGGAATGATTCCTGAGCGCAGAGTCAGAAGGAACCCCTGAGCACGGCCGGGTGTGTGCGGCATCCCCCCCAAAAAAGGTAATCCGTGAGCATTGGATGGCCCTCAAACAAAACAAAACAAATAATGCACACATAAATATTTTTTATAAAACATTTTTTTCAGTTCTCTTAATTTCTTGTTTTGCTCTTTTACTTTTTTTTGCCTTTCCCAGAAATACTAGGTATGTGGTTCTGAGATCAAGCCTGCTCTTCTTTCATGCAAAACATGTGCACTAGCCCCATGAGAAATCTCCTCACCCTTTAAAAATCTTGTTTTGCTTTGTTTGGGGGCCACATTCAGTGATGTTCAGGAGTTACTCCATGTGCTGCACTTAGGAATTACTTCTGGTGGAACTTGGGGGAATATATGGGGTGCCTGAGATTGAACCTGGGTCAACTACATGCAAGGTAAACATCCTCCCCACTGTGCTATCACTCTGGGCCCTGCTAGTATTTTTTTCTTTTAGTTTTGGGGCTTGACTCAATGGTGCTCAACACAGGGGACCCTATGGGATATTGGGGGATTGAATCCAGGTCAGCTGCATGCAATGCAAGCACTCTTACTATCTGTCTGGCCCCAAGACCTTTTTGTCACTTAATACCAGTTCATATCTATTTCTAGGTCTGACCGAGAAGGAGAGGGTCTTTCTTGCTACCCATGAAAGGGAAAAGGGCAATGAAGCCTTCAACTCTGGAGACTATGAAGAAGCCATTATGTATTACACAAGGCAAGTGGATCTTGGCTGTGTTTTAACCTTTCATTTCAGAGTTGATTGCATTTTTGGTTTGATTTCTGACAGAAAATTAATCTATGACAGAATCCCTTCAGATATTGGACTGGTGATTTATCTGTTTATTTTAATTTTAATTTTAATCTATTTATGTTAATTTTAATCTGTTTATTCACATAAGGCAGGCATCTTCAGTCCTATAATATCTGTCCATCCCCCAAGACAGTATAGCTTGAAAACAATAAAATTAAGCCTCAAAAGGTCAATGGCCTAAAATATTTTGGAAAAAAATGTTGTATATGCTTCTCAAAAAAATTTTTTTAATATGAAAAAACCATTGTGTTTGCCTTTTTTTGGTATGTGGGCCACAACCAGCAGTGCTCAGAAGCTACTCCTGGTCAAGTGCTCAGGGGTCACACCAGCAGTGATTGAGGAAACCATTGGCTGTACTGGGGGATGAAACCAAGGCCTTCTTCATGCGGATCATGTGCTCCAACCCACAGAGCTTTCTCCAGCCCCCTGTTTTTTGTTATATTTTTGTCTGGTTTCTGTTGTATTTTGTTTTGTTTTAGGCTCACACTGGTGGATGTGCAGGGGTTACTCCTGGCTCTGCACTCAGGAATAACTACTGATAGACTCAGAGGACTATAGGGGCTACTAGGGATTGAACCCAGGTTGGCTGTGTGCAAAGAAGCACCCTACCCACTATACTATCTTTCTGGCCCTGGCTGTTTTGAGACACTTTTTTATTTGTGTTTTTGTTTTGGGATCACACTCAGCAGTGCTTAGGTCATTCCTGGCCTTGCACTCAGGAATTAATCCTGGCTGACTCTGAATATCATATGGGATGCCAAGAATGGGTTTGAATCTCGGTCTGCCACATGCAAGTCAAACAACTTCCTTGCTGTCCTATCATTCCAGCCTCAGCCCTGTTTTACATTTGTTTGTTTCTTTTTGTTTTGGGGCCACACGTGGCAGTGCTCAGGGGTTACTCCTGGCTCTGCACTTAGGGATCATTCCTGCAGCCTGGAGGGACCAGGCTGGTTCAGTTATAGTTCTGTTCTGCTCAATGGGTCTTTGCTGTATGAACGGGGGGGTGGGGTGGGGGAGAGAAGGGGTGAGCTGTTTTGTCCATAGCACCAGTTCCAATCTTTTTGCCATGTTGTCTTTTTTTCCTTTGCCCTCATTTCTGTGGTACCAATAAGCGTCTCTGTTACAGGAGCCTGTCGGCACTGCCCAGTGTAGCAGCCTACAACAACCGCGCTCAAGCCGCGATCAGACTGGAAAACTGGAACAGTGCTTTTCTGGATTGTGAAAAGGTCTTAGAATTAGAACCCGGAAACATAAAGGGTAAATAGAACATCTTCTGGATGCTTTAAAATGGAAAGCAGAAATGGCTTCAGTGATGGTACAGTGTGTAGTGCACTTCTATTGCATTTGATTGATGAGGGTTTAATCCCTGACATTCCATTTGGTCCTCCACAGCCCCCACCAGGATTGATCTCTGAGAGCAGAGTCAGGAGTAAGCCCTGAGCACCAGGAAGTGTGGCCCAATTCTCTTCCCCCTAAAAAAAAAAAAAAAAAACAAACAAAAACCAACAATAGATAAAATTGAGGGACCAGAGAGATAGTACAGTAAGTAGTTAAGATGCTTGTCTTGCACATGGCCTACCTGGGTGCAGTGTCTGACACCCTATATGATCCCCCTAAGCCCCGTGGGAATGATCCCTGACCACCACCAGATGTGATCATCAAAGCAAACTAAAACAAAAAGGTGCTGGACCAATGTGAAGGATCAAAGGACAGAATACAGGTTTTGGGTGCTTGAGGCCAGGGTTCAACTCTCGGCAACCACGTGGTCCTCTGCGCACCATCAAGAGTGACCTCTGAACAGCGCATTCCAAGAACCACTGGGTGCAGCCTCAAATGAACTAATCAATAATAAAATGAAAATACACGTTGCACAGTTAGCATAGTCCTCAACCCAATAAATAGGCAATAAAATAAAACTCCTTCAACTACATACAGATTTCTCAGGGTGAATCATTACCTTCATAAAACTGCTTTAAAGTACAATTTTAACTCAGAACATTTTACCACAGACACTCAGAAAGAGAAAGAGAGACAAAGAGACAGAGAGAGACATACACACCACCCACCCACCCACACACATAAACACCTGATCTTTTAGTTGCACTCAGGTAACTAATCCCTAAAGAAGGAATATATATATATATATATATATATATATATATATATATATATATATATATATATATATATATATATAAAAGGCAAGCTGGGGGTACTTCTTTATATATAGATATATTTAAGAAATGCATGTCTCCTACATGCATGAGAAAGCTCTCTGGCTCCAAATTTTGTTTTAAGCTATTGAGTAGAGGAGACCGGAAAGGGAAAGGTGCTTGCCTTGCATGTACCCTACTCAGGTTTGATCCCCTGAACCACATGTGATTCCTTCAGCCTTATCAAGAGTGTTTCCTGAGTACAGTGCCAGCAATAATCCCTGACCACCACTAGCCTCAAAAATAGTTATTGAGGATAACTTGCAACTTTATTTATTGGTTCATTTACTTATTTTGCCAATACCTGGCACTGTCCAGAGGCTGCTTTCAGCTCTGTGCACAGGAGTTGTTCCTGTAGTGGCTCTGGGGACCATAAGCAGAGCATCCCTCTTTCAATCAAAGTCTACCCTCTGCTGGTTTGTTAGATCTCCTGTTTTTGTGATTTTATTTTACTCTCTTGTTATTTGTTTGCGGCTGCAATGATCAAAGCCAGGGCTGCATGCACCACTGGCAGGTTCCCCACCGCCGAGTCGCCCTCCCCATCTTTTACTTGATTCTTTTCAACCTAGTGGCCTAATAAGAAAAAACGCTGCGATATCATAAACCAGAATGGCACTAAGGAGATTCATTTTTAGTATTTGGTCATTAACAAGTGCTATGTTGAAACCAGAAAAGAAAATCTGATGCAAACAAGCCAAAGACTCTATTTTGACCTTAATTGGCTTCATGGTTACAGCCTCTCCAGTTCTTTGGGGGAAAATATATATATATATATATATATATATATATATATATATATATTGGTTTTTGGGCCACACCCGGCAGCACTCAGTGTTTACTCCTGGCTATCTGCTCAGAAATAGCTCCTGGCAGGCACGGGGACCATATGAGACACCGGGATTCGAACCAACCACCTTAGGTCCTGGATCTTCTGCTTGCAAGGCAAACACCACTGTGCTATCTCTCCAGCCCCGGGGGAAAATATCTCCCAAGCAATCATCTTAGAAAGATTTCCAGAATGCCCCATGTGCTGAGCCACGGTGTTGGTCAGATAATAGGTTCAAATGGAAGAAAGGATACCCTGCCTTTTCCTAAGGCAATGGCATGATTGTCAGGCAACAGCTATAAGTGTGAGGTGATGACACATAAGGGAAGCTAGCCTGGCTGCTTAATGCAAAGCTGCCTGTGGTCAGTGCATGAGAGTGGGGTGGAGGTGGAGGCATGTGGGACTTCCAGCTTCAGGGAAGCTGCTCAGCTGCCCGGGGGCCAGGCTCTCTGTTATAGTCTCTGTCTCTCTGTCTATCTCTCTCTGTCTCTCTGTCTGTCTCTCTCCCTCCTCACCTCCAACCCCTTCCTTCTTACATCCAGAAAAATGGTCAAAGCTGCACTCTGCCCAATCCCCTGACACCCTAAACTGTTCAGTGCCACTTGTATTCCTCTCTGGGAAAAATAAGTATTACCCCGGAGGTCAGAAAAGATAATTATTATTGTGGTAACAATTTCAGCTCTTCTCCGTCGGGCCACAACATACAAGCATCAGAACAAGCTTCTGGAAGCCAAAGAAGATTTGTGCCAAGTGCTGGCTGCTGAGCCTCATGACGAATTAGCCAAAGTAAGCAGAGAAGGCATTTCATGCCGGATTCTGTAGTTGATGCTGTGTGTGTGTGTGTGTGTGTGTGTGTGTGTGTGTGTGTGTGTGTGTGTGTGTGTGGTGTATATCTCTCTCACTCTGTCTCTTTGTCTCTCTCTTTCTGGTTGTCTATTTCTTAGTGTCTGTGGTAAAGTGTTCTTCTTGTAGGGCCAGAGTGACAGGACAGACACAGGCCCTTTGTATACAGCTGACTGTTCAATCCCTAGCACAATAACTGTGGCCTCACAAGCTAGAGCTCAGCAGAGAGGGCATTTGCTTTGTACATGCAACCTGGGTTCCATCCCTTATTGTCCCTGAGCCTGCCAGGAGTGATTTCTGAGTGCAGAGCCAGTATCAAGCTCTGAGTGCTGCCGGGTGTGGCCCAAACCCCTCCCCCCAAAAAATCTCTCTCTCTCTCTCTCTCTCTCTCTCTCTCTCTCTCTCTCTCTCTCTCTCTCTCTCTCTCTCCCTCCCTCCCTCTCTCTCCTCTCTTTCCTCTCTCTCTCTTCTCTCTCTCTTCTCTCTCTCTCTCTCTCTCTCTCTCTCTCTCTCTCTCTCTCTCTCTCTCTCTCTCTCTCTCTCTCTCCTTTTTTGTTTTTGGGCCACACTCAGCTGCACTCAGGATTTACTCCTGGCTCTTCGCTCAGAAATCGCTACTGGCAGGCCTCAGGGGACCGTATAGAATCCTGGGAATCGAACCGGGTTCCATCCAGGGTTGGCCACGTGCAAGGCAAATGCCCTTCTGCTGAACTATTGCTCCACACCCCCCAATCTTTTTAATTGGTAGAGCGGATAAGTCTTGCCTTGAATGCAGCCGATCTGAGTTTCTATCCCCAGCATCCATATGGTTGCCACCAATACTGTTAAAAATGATTCTTTAGGGGCTGGAGCGATAGCAAAAGCAGTAGGACATTTGCCTTGCAAGTGGCTGACTCAGGATGGACTGAGCCAGGAGCGATTTCTGAGTGGAGAGCCAGGAGTAACCCCTGAGCATGTGACCCAAAAACAAAAACAAAACAAAAAAAAGAAGTGTAGCATAGCTGAGCATGTTTTTGAGATGGGGATCCCATCTTTCTTTCTTGATCATATGTCCAAGTACCCCCAAACGCTTATTTTGGGGGGAAGGCCCAAAAGATAAAATTTACATTTTTAGAATGAACGTATTTCCCACCACAAAGAGTGCAATAGAGAAATAACTACACCGAGAACTATCATAACAATGTCAATGAGTGAGGGATGTAGAAAGCTTGTCTCAAATACAGGTGGAGGTGGTCGAGGAGGGGCATTGGTGGTGGGAGTGTTGCACTGGTGAAGTGAGGGTGTTCTTTTTATGACTGGAACCCAACTACAATCATATGTAATCATGATGTTTAAATAAAGATAATATTTATTTTAAAGAAATGAGCATTTTTATATCTGTATATCATAAAATATTCCCTATGAGATATTTTGTATACTTGCTAAACTAAAATTTTTTGTTGTTGATTTTTTTTGTTTTTAGGCCACACCCGGCAGTGCTCAGGGGTTATTCCTGGCTGTCTGCTCAGAAATAGCTCCTGGCAGGCACGGGGGACCATATGGGACACCAGGATTCGAACCAACCACCTTTGTTCCTGGATCGGCTGTTTGCAAGGCAAATGCCACTGTGCTATCTCTCCGGGCCCCGCTAAAATTTTATAACTAGATAAAACAGTAAAGTTTAAAAACTTTTAAAAATCTTTTTTTTTATAATAATTTTTTTAAATTTTTAATTAAACACCTTGATTACATACATGATTGTGTTTGAGTTTCAGTCATGTAAAGAACACCACCCATCACCAGTACAACATTCCCATCACCAATGTCCCAAGTCTCCCTCCTCCCCACCGGACCCCCACCTGGACTCTAAACAGGCTCTCCATTTCCCTCATACATTCTCATTATTAGGATAGTTCAAAATGTAGTTATTTCTCTAACTAAACTCATCACTCTTTGTGGTGAGCTTCCTGAGGTGAGCTGGAACTTCCAGGTCTTTTCTCTTTTGTGTCTGAAAATTATTATTGCAAGAATGTCTTTCATTTTTCTTAAAACCCATAGATGAGCGAGACCATTCTGTGTTTTTTATAACTAGATAAAACAGTAAAGTTTAAAAACTTTTAAAAATCTTAAAAAAAAAAAATCTTGGTGCTTCTTCTGAGGAACTGAGCACCGGAAGGGAGCCCTGTCCTACCCTTCTCTGTCTTTCCTGAACTCTGGAAGCTCTCCTCAGAGCCCTGGGAAGCGAACCCCAAAGAAACTACATTCGGAAGCTACCCAGCGACCCAGTGAGTGAGTGAGAAATGGCTGCATGTGGGGGTTTCCAGGCAGAGTGCTGATTGCTCTACCTGCAGAGTCTCCACCGGGCTGTGCTTCTTCTGAGGAAACTGAGCACCGGAAGGGAGCCCTTTCCTACTCTTCTCTGTCTTTCCTGAACTCTGGAAGCTCTCCTCAGAGCCCTGGGAAGCTAACTCCAAAGAAACTACATTCGGGAGCTACCCAGCGAGCCAGTGAGTGAGTGAGAAATGGCTGCAGGTGGGGGTTTCCAGGCAGAGTGCTGATTGCTCTACCTGCAGAGTCTCCACCGGGCTGTGCTTCTTCTGAGGAACTGAGCACCAGAAGGGAGCCCTGTCCTACCCTTCTCTGTCTTTCCTGAACTCTGGAAGCTCTCCTCAGAGCCCTGGGAAGCGAACCCCAAAGAAACTACATTTGGAAGCTACCCAGCGAACCAGAAACTGAGCACCTGAAGGGAGCCCTGTCCTACTCTTCTCTGTCTTTCCTGAACTCTGGAAGCTCTCCTCAGAGCCCTGGGAAGCTAACTCCAAAGAAACTACATTCGGGAGCTACCCAGCGAGCCAGTGAGTGAGTAAGAAATGGCTGGATGTGGGGGTCTCCAGGCAGAGTGCTGATTGCTCTACCTGCAGAGTCTCCACCCAGCTGTGCTTCTTCTGAGGAAACTGAGCACCGGAAGGGAGCCCTGTCCTACCCTTCTCTGTCTTTCCTGAACTCTGGAAGCTCTCCTCAGAGCCCTGGGAAGCGAACCCCAAAGAAACTACATTCGGAAGCTACCCAGCGAGCCAGTGACTCTCCTCAGAGTCCTGGGAAGTGAACCCCAAAAATACAGCATTCTGAAGCTGCCCAGCGAGCGAGTGAAAACTACGCCTGACCAGTGGGGCCCGACTGTGAAAAACTGTGAGTGCTGCGTGTGTGTCTCTCTGCTATCCTGTTGCGTGAACCTCCTGAGAGTGGGCTGAAAAGAGGCTCCAGAAGGCACTTAGCTCCACTTCGCTACGCAGCCGTGCGCTCTTTCTAAAAAAAGAACACCATCACAAGAAGAAAAAAACCACACCAAGAACTGTACTGGATCACAGAAGCAAGAATTTCTCTCCAGACTGTCTTCTCTGCTGCGTGCTTGGGCCTAAGATTTGATCCTGTGTGAGGCTTCATCCACGGAGGACTCCCCTACCTTGGAGGCAAGTCGGCCCATCCAGAAAGGGCGGAGCCAGAGAAGTGTGTTGCCTGCATCATATAACCAATGAATACCACCACAACACGTAGAAAAACCCACAATACAAGTGTGACAATGGGGAAACAACGCAGGCCAGCATCAGACATAGAGAATGAAGATGACAATTCTGATGACCAGTTAACGACCAACCAACTAATCAATCTCTCAGATAAGGACTTTAGAGTAGCAATATGGAATATACTCAAAGAACTCAAAGAAACCATGAATAGAATAGAACAGAACACTAATAAAAATCAAGAAAATATGAAGACAGAAATCACAAAACTCCAAACTGAAATAACATGTCAAATAACAGGCCTGAAAAAATCAGTAAACAAAGTGAATGACAAAATGGATAAGCTCTGGGACAGGGTATCAGAAGCTGAGAATAGACTTGGTGCTGTGGAAGATGAGATACATAACAATTCCATACAACAGGAGAGATTGGAAAAAAAACTTAAAACAAATGAACAGACAATGGAAAAATTAGTCAAAGAATGGGAACAGATGAAAATAGAGGTCTATGATAAGATCAACAGAAACAACTTAAGAATCATTGGAGTCCCAGAGACCCAGGAAGAAAATTTCCAGGAAGAATCAATGGTCAAGAACATCATTAAAGAGAAACTCCCAGAGCTAAAGAATATATGTGATCAAATCCTGCATGCTCGAAGAGTACCAACCAAAAGAGACCCAAGAAAAACCACCCCAAGACACATCCTAGTCACAATGACAAATCCCACAGATAGAGACAGAATTCTGAAAACAGCAAGATCAAAAGGGGAAATTACATTCAAGCAAGCATCCTTGAGATTTACAGCAGACCTGTCACCAGAAACACTAAATGCCAGAAAGCAGTGGTGGGATATTGTGACAAGACTGAATGAAATGAATGCTTCACCTAGAATACTGTACCCAGCAAAACTCACTTTCCGGTTTGACGGAAGAATACATGGTTTCACAGACAAAAAACAGCTCAGAAACTTTACAGACTCAAAACCAGTCTTAAGAGAAAAACTGAAAGACCTAATCTAAGACAAGACTGACCAAAAGACACACCAAATTTCGATATAAAGATGGCATTAAATCCCAGGACAATTCTTTCTCTCAACGTCAATGGACTAAATGCACCAGTTAAGAGACACAGAGTGGCTAAATGGATCAAAAAACTCAATCTAACCTTCTGCTGCCTACAAGAAACGCACCTGAATAGTCAGAACAAACATAGACTCAAAATAAAAGGCTGGAGAAAAGTTATCCAAGCAAACAACACCCATAAAAAAGCTGGAGTGGCCATACTAATATCAGATAATGCAAACTTTATACTCAGGAAGGTTGTAAGGGACAAAGATGGATATTTTATATTAATCAAGGGGTATGTAGAGCAGGAAGAAATAACTCTCCTAAACATATATGCACCAAATGAGGGGCCAGCAAAATATTTAAAACAACTGTTGACAAATCTGAAAAACAATATCAATAACAACACAATAATTGTGGGGGACCTCAACACTGCTTTGTCAACACTGGATAGGTCAACCAGACTGAAACCCAACAAGAATATACTAGACCTGAGGAGAGAAATGGAAGAAAGAGGCCTAGTGGATATATATAGGACACTCCATCCCCAGAAACCTGGATACACATTCTTCTCCAATGTACATGGGACATTCTCCAGGATAGACTACATGCTGGCACATAAAACATACCTCCATAATATCAAGAGGATAGAAATTTTGCAGACTACCTTCGCTGACCACAAGGCTCTGAAATTATTTGTGAATTCCAAAGGGACTCAGAAGAAAAACTTTAACACCTGGAAGTTAAACAGCCTCATACTCAATAACCAGTGGGTCCAAGATGAAATCAAGAAGGAAATCAAAAGGTTCCTGGAAACAAATGACAATAAAGACACAAACTATCAGAACTTATGGGACACAGCAAAAGCAGTACTGAGAGGAAAATTTATAGCTTTGCAAGCACACATCAGGAAGGAAGAAGGAGCTTACCTGAGTAGCTTAATGACACAGCTAATAGAACTAGAAAGTACTCAACAAAAGGACCCAAAAATAGGAAGACAGAAGGAAATAACAAAGCTGAGAGCAGAAATCAACGAAGTGGAAACCCAAAAAACAATCCGAAAGATCAACGAAAGCAGAAGTTGGTTCTTCGAAAAAATAAACAAGATTGATAGACCACTGGCAAACCTAACAAAGAAAGAGAGAGAGAGAAACTTGATAACTCGTATTAGGAATGAAAAAGGAGAGATCACTACTGATATGACAGAGATTCAAAGGGTAATCAGAAACTACTTTGAAACACTCTATGCCACTAAAAATGAGAACCTGGAAGAAATGGATAAATTCTTGGACTCTTATAATCTTCCACGGTTGAAAGAAGAGGATGTAGCATATCTAAACACCCCCATCACCATTGATGAAATAAAAATGGTAATCAAAAGTCTGCCCAAAAACAAAAGCCCAGGCCCAGATGGATTCACTAATGAATTCTATCAAACTTTCCAAGAGGAACTACTACCAATCCTGGCAAGACTCTTTCATGAAATTGAACAAGTGGAAACACTCCCAAATAGCTTTTATGAAGCCAACATCACCTTGATACCTAAACCAGACAGAGATGCTACGAAAAAAGAAAATTACAGACCAATATCGCTGATGAATGCAGATGCAAAGATCCTCAACAAAATCCTGGCAAATAGGATTCAATACCTCATTAAGAAGATCATCCACTACGATCAAGTAGGTTTCATCCCAGGAATGCAAGGATGGTTTAACATCCGTAAATCTATCAACATAATACACATCAACAACAAGAAAAATAAAAACCACATGATTATATCAATAGATGCAGAGAAAGCATTTGACAAGGTCCAACACCCATTCTTGATCAAAACTCTCAGCAAGATGGGAATGGAAGGAACCTTTCTCAATATAGTTAAGGCCATCTACCACAAGCCAGTGGCAAACATTATCCTCAATGGAGAAAAACTAAAAGCCTTTTCTCTAAATTCTGGCACAAGACAAGGCTGTCCTCTCTCACCACTTCTATTCAACATAGCACTGGAAGTACTTGCTATAGCGATTAGGCAAGAAAAAGATATCAAGGGAATCCAGATAGGAAAGGAAGAAGTCAAGCTCTCACTGTTTGCAGATGACATGATGCTCTACTTAGAAAACCCTAAAGACTCTACCAAAAAGCTTCTAGAAACAATAGACTCATATAGCAAGGTGGCAGACTACAAAATTAACACACAAAAATCAATGGCTTTTCTATACACCAATAGTAATAAGGAAGAAATAGACATTAAGAAAACAACCGCATTCACAATAGTGCCACACAAACTCAAATATCTTGGAATCAACTTGACTAAAAATGTGAAAGACCTATCCAAAGAAAACTATAAAACTCTGCTCCAAGAAATAAGAGAGGACACGCGGAAATGGAAACACATACCCTGCTCATGGATTGGCAGGATTAACATCATCAAAATGGCAATACTCCCCAAGGCGTTATACAGATTCAACGCTATCCCTCTAAAGATACCTATGACATTCTTCAAAGAGGTAGATCAGGCACTTTTGAAATTTGTTTGGAACAATAAACACCCTAGAATAGCTAAAGCAATCATTGGGAAAAAGAATATGGGAGGAATTACTTTCCCCAACTTTAAACTTTACTACAAAGCAATAGTTATCAAACAGCATGGTATTGGAATAAGGACAGACCCTCAGATCAGTGGAATAGGCTTGAATACTCAGAAAATGTTCCCCAGACATACAATCACCTAATTTTTGATAAAGGAGCAGGAAATCCTAAATGGAGCAAGGAAAGCCTCTTCAACAAGTGGTGTTGGCACAACTGGCTAGCCACTTGCAAAAAAATGAACTTAGACCCCCAGCTAACATCATGTACGAAGGTAAAATCCAAATGGATTAAAGACCTCGATATCCGACCCCAAACCATAAGATATATAGAACAACACATAGGCAAAAACTCTCCAGGACATTGAGACTTCAGGCATCTTCAAGGAGGAAACTGCACTCTCCAAGCAAGTGAAAACAGAGATTAACAGATGGGAATATATTAAGTTGAGAAGCTTCTGCACCTCAAAGGAAATAGTGCCCAAGATACAAGAGCCACCCACTGAGTGGGAGAATCTATTCACCCAATACCCATCAGACAAAGGGCTAATCTCCAAAATATACAAGGCACTGACAGAAATTTACAAGAAAAAAACATCTAATCCCATCAAAAAAATGGGGAGAAGAAATGAACAGACACTTTGACAAAGAAGAAATACAAATGGCCAAAAGACACATGAAGAAATGCTCCACATCACTAATCATCAGAGAGATGCAAATCAAAACAACAATGAGATACCACCTCACACCACAGAGAATGCACACATCACAAAGAATGAGAACAAACAGTGCTGGCGGGGATGTGGAGAGAAAGGAACCCTTATCCACTGCTGGTGGGATGCCGTCTAGTTCAACCTTTATGGAAAGCAATATGGAGATTCCTCCAAAAACTGGAAATCGAGCTCCCATACGATCCAGCTATACCACTCCTAGGAATATACCCTAAGAACACAAAAATACAATACAAAAATGCCTTCCTTACACCTATATTCATTGCAGCACTATTTACCATAGCAAGACTCTATAAACAACCAAGATGCCCTTCAACAGACGAATGGCTAAAGAAACTGTGGTACATATACACAATGGAATATTATGCAGCTGTCAGGAGGGATGAAGTCATGAAATTTTCCTATACATGGATGTACACAGAATCTATTATGCTGAGTGAAATAAGTCAGAGAGAGAGAGAAAAACGCAGAATGGTCTCACTCATCTATGGGTTTTAAGAAAAATGAAAGACATTCTTGCAATAATAAATTTCAGACACAAAGAGAAAAGAGCTGGAAGTTCCAGCTCACCTCAGGAAGCTCACCACAAAGAGTGATGAGTTTAGTTAGAGAAATAACTACATTTTGAACTGTCCTAATATTGAGAATGTATGAGGGAAATGTAGAGCCTGTTTAGGGGTACAGGCGGGGGTTGGGTGGGGAGGAGGGAGATTTGGGACTTGGGTGATGGGAATGTTGCACTGGTGATGGGTGGTGTTCCTTTTATGACTGAAACCCAAACACAATCATGTATGTAATCAAGGTGTTCAAATAAAAAAAAATCTTAAAAACTTGGCGCCAGAGAGATAGCACAGCCGTGGGGCATTTGCCTTGCACGTGACCAACCCTGGACAGGTCATGGTTTGATTTCCGGCGTCCCATATGGTCACCCGAGCCTGCCAGGAGTAACCCCTGAGCACTGCTGGGTGTGAGCCCCCCCCAAAAATTAAAAAACTTTTCTTAGTTTACTTAATTTTTAGTAATATATTCTGGGACAGGAGGAATATATAGAGAGTAGGGTGTTTGTCTTGCATGCAGCCAGTCTAGGTTTGATTCCTAGCATCCCATATGGTTTCCTCCACCTCACTAACACCACTAGAACTACCAGGAGTAATCCCTGAAATGCAGAGCCAAGAGTAAGCCTTAAGAACTCTACGTATGTCCCCCTTCAAAAAAAACAAAACCCCTAAAACACAATCTAAATATCTTTTTGTTTTATTATGTGTTTCTGCTGTACACAGGGTTCACCCCTGATAATACTTGGGGGACCAGGGGTTGACGCCCAGATCCCCTACATGTAATGCATGTGTTCCAGCCAACTGAACTCTTTCTCTCTCCAGCCAAACTCTTGATGTTATACTAATTGGAAAGAAGGGTTATCATTCATTCAAGAGGGATGTTTTTCTCTAAAATGATGATATTTGTTGCAGAAATGTTGGCGGAAGTTGAGAGCGATCTGAGAAATTCTGAACCGTGTCTAAGCCACAACCAAAAGGGCAAAGACTGACCATTCAGGAAGGTAGAAAACTCTTGAAGATGAAGACGGGAAGGACAGCAGGGAAAGGCAGAGGAAGCCAGTGGAGATACAAGTAAAGCTTCTTTCCCTTCTGGTGTCGCAGACTTCCTTAGGGCCAGCCTGGCCCAGGTTTCTGTTTGGATAGGCTTTTTTTTTTTTGGTTTTTGGGCCCAGGCTTTTTTTGTTTTAATTATTTTTATTTTACTGAAACCATTGTGATTTACAAAGTCCTTCATAGTTGGGTTTTATTATACAATGAATAGGGCCTAATCCCACCACAATGTTGATCTCCACCACCCAGTGTTCTCCAGGTGCATCCCCTGGATAGATTTTTAAGATGCCAAACCTTTTCTAGCTTTACTGTGTAAATATACAGCATATTTTTTCTCAATGGAGGTGTGGAAGAAGGGGGTTGGGCCTACATCCTACAGTGCTCAGGGGCTGTTCCTGGCTCTGTGCTCAGAAGTGACATCTGGTGGTATTCAGGGATCTTAGTTGATGCAGGATATTGAATCTACATTGGCCACATAAAAAGCAAATGCCTCCTACACTCTCAGGCTATTTAGTTATTTATCTTTTTGAGGGGTGGTGGGGTTTGAGCCATATCGGTGGTGGTCAGGGGTTACTCTGGCTCTGTATTAATAAGTTACTCCCTGGCAGGTTCGGGGTATCATTTGGATGCTGGGAATTGTATCCAGGTTGGCCTGCAGTGCAAGGCAAACGCCCTACCTGCTGTGCTATCACTTGCAAATATATTTAGTTAGTTTTTGGGCCACACCTGGCAATGCTCGGGGGTTACTCCTTGGCCCCAAACTCAGGTCTCATTCCTGTGGTGCTTGGGTACCATATGGGGATATCAGGGGACTTGACCTGGATTGGCCATGGCACATGTCAAGCTAACTGCCCTACCCACTGTACTAGCTCTCTGGCCCCTTATCTATCACTTTTTTCTTTGTTTATTGGACCACTCTTTGTGGTCCTCAGAGCTTACTCCTGGCAACTTGGGGACCATATATGTTGCTGGAGATCAAAACCTGGTTTGGCCCACATGCAAGGCCAAGTACCTTACCCATTTTTTGTTTGTTTATTTGTTTTTGGGCTACACAACAATGCTCAGGGTTTACTCCTGGCTCTGAACTCAGGAATTACTTTTACTGGTGCTAAGGGGACCACTTGGGATGCCAGAGATCAAACCTGAGTCAGCAGCAAGTAAAGCCAGTGCCCTTTTCAACTGTACTATTCTCTGGCCCTCTTTTTTATTTTAAATATTTATCTTTTAAATAAATCTATCAATCTTTATTGTTATTTTATGTGTTGGGGTCCACTGAGCATTGTTGGTGGGGTTACTCAGCTCTGTCCTGGGGTAAACTAGGTGCCGAACCTGAGAGCAACACAACATAACTCTACAATTAACCTCTAGTATTATCTTTTGGCACTTGCAAGCCCCACTAATTTACTCGCATATCTTTCTATGCTGCTCATTTTCCATTATCAGTTCTAACTGCACAGTGGTTCTGTCTATGTAACACCAAGAATTTGCAAGTTAACTATTAAAGTACAATCTTTTTTCATTACAGAATGATTTTTAGTTTGGTTTGGTTTTGTGGGTCACAGCAGCCGGCCTGGGCTACTCAGGATAATCCACATAAGGCAGGCATCTTTAGTCTTATAATATCTGTCCATCCCCAAGACAGTATAGCTTGAAAACAATGAAATTAAGCCTCAAAAAATAAATAGCCTGGGCCCAGAGAGATAGCACAGCGGCGTTTGCCTTGCAAGCTGACGATCCAGAACCAAAGGTGGTTGGTTCGAATCCCGGTGTCCCATATGGTCCCCTGTGCCTGCCAGTAGCAATTTCTGAGCAGACAGCCAGGAGTAACCCCTGAGCACCGACGGGTGTGGCCCAAAAACCTAAATAAATAAATAAATAAATAAATAAATAAATAAATAAATAAATAAATAAATAAATAAATTAAATAAATAGCCTAAAATATTTCAGAAAAATGTTGTATGTACTTTTCAAAAAATTTAATATGAAAATATAGGTATAATGTTACTTTTTACATAGATGAGGGTCCAAGAGTTAGTACAGGGATTGAGGCATTGCTTTGCATGCATTAGATCCCATTTCAATTCTAGACACCACCCAGCACTGTAGGGAGCAATTTCCCCACCCAATATTTAACTGAGGTAACCTCCCTAACACATAGCTTGGTGTGGCCCCCAAGCAAACATCTAGGTTAGATCAAGCTTTATCTTCATAATGTTAAACAGTGAACCTTTAAGGGAAAAAAAATCTGCCTATTCTCTTAACCAGTTTTGGGGAGAATAAGGGAATCTTTCCTCACCCTTGAGTGTCTCTGAAACAACCCAGGGAAAAATAATTAATTTGGGCACCAGCAAGAGAAGATAGTACAACAGGTAAGAAATTTGCCTTGCATATGTACAGTGCAGCCAGTAAGGTATTATTCTGGGCACTGTATGTTTTTCTCTAAGCAACACCAGGAGTGATCCCTGAGCACAGAGCCAGGAATAAGCCCTGAGCACTGCCAGGTATGGCTCAAAATTCAAAAGTTAATTTTCAGGGGTCAGAGAGAGAGCACAGTGGTAGGATGTTTGCTTTGCATGCGGCCAACCCAGGAGGGACCCAGTCGATTCCTGGCATCCATATGGTCCCCAGCCTGCCAGGGGTGATTTCTGAATGCAGAGACAAGAGGACCCCTGAGCTCCGCTGGGCGTGGCCCAGAAACCAATCAATCAATCAATGAATCAATAAATGAAGTTTAAAAAAAGTTAATTTTCAGGGGCTCAAAAGATAGCACAGGGTGGGCCGGGAGAGATAGCACAGCGGCATTTGCCTTGCAAGCAGCCGATCCAGGACCAAAGGTGGTTGGTTCGAATCCCGGTGTCCCATATGGTCCCCCGTGACTGCCAGGAGCTATTTCTGAGCAGACAGCCAGGAGTAACCCCTGAGCACCGCCAGGTGTGACCCAACCCCCCCCCCCCAAAAAAAAAAGATAGCACAGGGTAAGGCGTGTTTGCCTTGCACGTGGCCAACCCAGGACAGACTTGGGTTTGATTCTTGGCATCCCATATGGTCCCCTGAGCCTGCCAGGAGCTATTTCTGAGCACAGGGCCAGGAGTAGCCCCTGAGTGCCGCCAGGTGTGCCCCCCCCAAAAAAAGTTAATTTTCAAATTAACTCAAAAGTTAATTTTCAAAATCCTCATCAGACGAGCATTAATTGTGAGTCATTGAACAGATGATTGTAATCTTGAGCAAAAAATAGAATTTACTCAAATTTGTATAACTTTAAACTTATGAATGATTGAAAACATGAAAATTGGGGCCTGGAATGATAGGACAGCAAGTAAGGCATTTGCCTTGCACAGGACCTATCTGGCTTCGATTCCTAGCATTCCACAGCCCCCAGAGCCTGCCAGGAATAATTAATGAGCGCAGGACCAGGAGTAACCCTTGGCCCCAAACAAAACAAAACAAAATAATCATGTGAAAATCTACACTTCAATTTTGTCAGATCAGGTAAGTTGGGATTAAGTAAGAGAGAGAGAGAGAGAGAGAGAGAGAGGAGAGAGAGAGAGAAGAGAGAGAGGGGGGGGAGAGAGAGAGAAGAGAGAGAGGGGGGGGAGAGAGAGAGATGGGACTAAAAGCTTGTAAAACTTGCCTTATATGCAACAAACCAGTGCAAACCAGCATCATATATGGTTCCCCAGTATAGCCATAAGTGATCCCTCAGCACAGAGCCAAGAGTGAGCTCTGAGCACTGCTGGGTGTGGCCCCAAAGCAAGCAGACAGCAACAACAACAACAACAACAACAACAACAACAACAGCTAATCAGTCAAGTGTATTCCAAATAAAGAAAATGATCTTGGGCTCGAGTGACAGCACAGTGGCATTTGCTTTGCACACAGCAGACCTGGGTTCATCCCCAGCATCCCATATGGTTTCTCTAGTGCAAAGTCATGAGTAACCCATGAGCACCACTAGGTGTGGCCCCCAAACCAAAACAACCCAAAATTTAATCTCATTTGTAAGGGCTGCTTCATTGCATTTACATTAGATTTTTATTCAGTTTTGTTTTTTATTTGGGCCACATCCAGAGATGCTCAGGGGCTACTCTCAGCTCAGTTCCAGGGGTCACTTCCTGGGATTCTTGAGGAATCATGGAGTACAGGGGATCAAACTTGGGGTCCATCATGCAAAGTCTATGTGAGCTATCTCCCTGGGTCCAAAGTTGTTTTATCGGGGGTGGGGGGGTGGGGGGTGGGGGTGGGCAGGGGGGCACATGTATTTATAAACCCTCAGTGGCTTATTCCAGATTCTGCTCTCAGGGATCAAGGTTTGACTCAGGTCGGCCACAATCAAGGCAAATGCCCTTTCCATTGTGTTAGTGCTCGTGTGTGTGTGTGTGTGTGTGTGTGTGTGTGTGTGTGTGTGTATGTGTGTGTGTGTGTGTGTGGTTATTCCCTCTATTTTTTTTTCTTTGTTTGTTTTTGGGCCACACCTGGTGATGTTCAGGGGTTATTCCTGGCTAGGCACTCAGAAATCACTCCTGGCTTGGGGACCATATGGGATCATGGAGGGATCAAACCGTGGTTTGTCCTAGGTCAACATGTGCAAAGAAGATGCCCTACCACTTGTGCCACCACTTTGGCCCCTATTCCGTCTAGATTCAGGTTAGAAATGTCCATATATCCTCCTGTGTCTCTCTTAGACTAATCCTTCCCTGGTCACAGCCCTCCGTCACCTTTGGTTCCTTCACTATTCTAGTAGCTTTTAACCATTTCCCAGAACATGCAAATGTAATCCAAGACTACAGGAAGTTGTACCTCTAGGTTGCTTCCCTTAGTACCATGTCACTGGGGTCCAGCCATTGAGTCATTTATTGAGGTGATTGACTCATCTCCTTGCATGACTTATATAGATAGACCAGTTTCTTCTCTTGTTCAAGGGCAGTTATTGTTGCCAGAGTTTGAGAGCTGACATTCTCTTACAGGTTTTTGTTGGCCAGAGTGTTTTCTGTTTTCTTTTGCCTGGAGCAAATACCTGGAGGAGAATTGTTAGGTCATCAGATAAATCAGTAAATATGAGAGAGAGAGAGAGAGAGAGAGAGAGAGAGAGAGAGAGAGAGAGAGAGAGAGAGAGAGAGAGAGAGAGAAGGGAGAGAGAGAGGAGAGAGAGAGGAGAGAGAGAGAGAGAGAGGAGGAGGAGAGGAGGAGGAGGAGAGAGAGAGAGAGAGATATCACTCCTGGAGTGCCTAGGATATACCCCAGTCAGCCACATGCAAAGTAAACACCCTTCCCACCATGCGGTTGCTCCAGCCCCAATGGCTCTTTTGCGTGCCCAAGTGGGTGATGCTATGGGTGTTTTTTCAGAAAATCTGCTGCTGGTTTCTTGCTTCCCAAAACACACTGGTGTCTGAGGTGGTCACTTCTTTATACTTCCTCTGTGGAGATTCTGCCTCTGAGCATCTTTTTCAGTACCATTATTTCTTGGGGATCCTCAGGAAAACCCGATGCTTCCCACCCCTATCCCCACACTCCAAGGCCAGTGTCCTCTGCCCCACATTTGGAATCTCAAGAGCACGTCTGGAATGTTCCTGTCATACCCAGCAAGACACACAGGTTTTTCCTGTCTGTCTTGCCCTCTGCTTACCTTTGCAAAGACCAGGAGAGTTGGTTGTTCAGGGCCAGTTTAGCAGTCACTGTGCTTATGATGTGGCTGATGAGGTGACTTGGTACAGTGGGGAGCAAAGGAGGTGACCTCACTGCTTTGACCTCAGCCACCCACACCGCTGGGAAATGCCAAGCTCAGTGGGGGCTGGGAAAGTGCCACTAGCTCCACAAGGCAGCTGCTAAGCTGCACCAGAATTGGCTTGTTCTGTCCTACATGGGGGATAATCCCCAGCACTCCAGAGCTTAGGGAATCGAGGACTCACGCTGGAGCCAGGAATTGATTTTTCCCTTCCCTCGACATAGGCATTCCTTGTCGATGGCCTTCTCTCCCAGTAAAGAATTTCAGGAGGCAGAATAGTGAAGCAAGAGCATTTTCTATTGAAGGAAACTTGCCCTGAAATGAGAGAAAGAGAAGAAATATGTGTTCAAGAACACTGGCTTCTCCTCACTGGAGAAAAAGCAAGCAAAGATACAGAGCAACAAGCAAGCAAGATACATGTTCAGTGGGGGAACACGGGGCTTAGAAGAGTCCCTGAGTGATTTTTGGAGGAGCTTTGATATTATTCTCCATCAAATGTTTATTTTTTCCCTGGAGTTTTGCTTACATCAATGTCAACCTTGACCTTTGTCAATAGGAAAGCCGTCTACCGTTGATGGAGCTTCTGAATCTCATGGATTCTTCTGTAGCTTCTTCTTTTCAGGGGTCCCATTTTTCTCTGAGTGAGGCTTGCAGTTCTGCATTTGTGTGGTGCCTCATTCTCTTTTCTTTTTTCTTTTTTGTTTTTGTTTTTATTTTTTGGGACCATACACAGCAGCACTCAGGAGTTATTCCTAGCTTATGCACTCAGAAATTGTTCCTGGCAGACTTAGGGGACCATATGGAATGTCAGGGATCGAACTTGGGTCCATCCCAGGTCGGTGGCATGCAAGGCAAACACCCTATTGCCTTATTGCTGTGTTATCTCTCTGGCCCCCTTTTCTCAGTTTCAAAGACCTCAGGATTTGTTTATTCAGTGGGAAGTAGTCTTTTCATGGCTTTGGGCTGTGTCAAGGCTAGGGCATCTCTTCTTAGGGTGTGTGTGTGTGTGTGTGTGTGTGTGTGTGTGTGTGTGTGTGTGTGTTTGTGTGTCCTATCTACTTATAATAGTTGCGTGTGCTCGTGGAGCACATAGTGACTTCCTCGCAATGGTCCTCAAACTTTTGTTTTGTTTTTGTTTTTGGGTCACACCCAGCAGTGCTCAGGGGTTATTCCTGACCCCACACTCAGAAATCGCTCCTGGCAGGCTCAGGGGACCATATGGGATGCCAGGATTTGAACCACTGTCCTTCTGCATACAAGGCAAATGCCTTACCTTCATGCTATCTCTCCGGCCCCGGTACTCAAACTTTTTAAACAGGGAGCCAGTTCACTGTCCCTTAGACCGTTGAAGGGCCAGACTATAGTAAAAACAAAAACAATGAACAAATTCCTATGCACACTACATATATCTTATTTTGAAGTAAAGAAACAAAATGGGAACAAATACAATCTGTGGCCTGCGGGCCATAGTTTGAGGACCACTGCTCAAGTGTCTGTCACCACTCCATTTGTGAAGTGAAGAAGATGACAAATGGCTCGAGAATTACTGAAAGGGAAGGACTATGCCTGGACAGTGCTTGAGCCATGTCACACTCTAACTAATATCTAACTAATGTGCAAGGCTTCGGTGGCAGTGGCAGTGTCTGTGGGTCCAGCAGGAGGGACTGGACAGTGCTGAGGGGACTCAGCACTGTGCTGTCCTCCATTGTTATGCCAGGGCAGGGTGACTCTTGAATAGGAGATAAGGTAGAAGAAGGTCAGAACCCTTGTCCTTATAATCCTCCTGTGTCTACATCTGGATGGGCTGGAAAATCAAGCCTCCTTTGGCTTGTGACCCAACCTTGGCTGTTGCTCTGTTGTCTCTGAGAACTATTTTTCATGTTCCTGTCAACTGATGTTTTTTTTGGGGGGTTTTGTTTGTTGTTGTTTTTTTGCTTGTTTGTTTTTGGGTCATACCTGGCGGCACTCAGAAGTTGCTCCGCAGGCTTGGAGGACCATATGGGATGCTGGGATTCAAACCTGGGTCCATCCTGTGTTGGCTGTGTGCAAGGCAAATGCCTTACTGCTGTGCTATTGCTCCGGCCCCTATCCATTGATTTTTTCATATTTGGATTTTTTTATTTTATTGATCACTGTGAGATAGAGTTAAAAAATTGTTGATGATTGAGTTGCAGTGATACAATGTTCCAAAACCCAACTAGTAATCATTTTCTGCCATCAATGTCCCCACTTTCCTTCCTGTCCTCTCCCCTCTAGCCTATATCTATGACAGATACTGTTCTTCTCTCTGGCTCTCTCTCTCTCTCTCTCTCTCTCTTTCTCTCTCTCCTCTCTTCTCTCTCTCTTCCTCTCCCTTTTCTTCTTTTTAAGCATCGTAGTTATTATGTTTATTACTGAAAGTATATTATGCATATCACTTTACCTCCTTGTAGCACCCAGCTTGATTTTTATATATGTGATTTTTCTGTCCCTGTCTTCATCTGGCTTGAGCATTCATGAACTAGGCTAGAAATGAGTCCACAAAAACTCCAATCAGGAGATGGGGTAGGGAGAGGGGGCTTTGGGGAGAGAGCTCAAGGGACTGGTGGGTATCTTGCATGGAGGCCTTGGTCTCACTCCTGTGCTATTGGGTCTGCCTGGAGCTGATGCTCACTGCTCACCCCTCCCCCCAGCAACGAGCAGGGAGTGACCCCTGAACTGTGCCAGTCAAGTGTGGCCCCATAAACCCAAAGAGGGAAACTCAGATGTGGAACAGGTATGTGATGGCCACTCGCCTTGTGTGGTGTGAGACCTTCGGTTGGATCCCTGGCCCAGCAGAGCAAAATCCAACCAAACCAGGGTCAACTCGGAAGTGGTTCAAAGCCAAAGCGTGGATGACTCCTGTTCTGACTGCTTTTGGGTGGTATTTTAAAATGTGTTCGTCTTCAAATCAAAGGAATATGCCCACCTCATTTTCATATCCAGAAATGGTAGATTTCAATTCTGATGGCTCACTGGAAAGTTTTCCACTGGGATCAAAGTCATGTCTGCACTTAAGTGAAGTATTGTGATTGTAGAATGTGCTTTTAAACTAGAAACTTAATTTCCGTAGGATCTTCTCTAGAGAGAGGTCAAGTCTCCCTGTGAGATTTGATCCAGTGAGGCAGATCTGCTCAGGGGAATAGGCCAGGGAGCCAGGGATATAGATTCATGTTCTTGCCACATGCTAAGAATGAGCTCTAGCCATTGGGCTATTTATCTCCTCTAGCCCCAAACAGTTGCTTTATGTGTATCCACACAACATTGGTGCTCAGGGGCCTATTCCTGGCACTGCTCAAAGATCATTCCTGATGGTATTGGGAACTGAGCTTAACATGTAAGGCAAATGGCCAATACCCTGTGTATGTATTTTAAGACGTGCTTTAAACCTTAAAAAACTGGCCAGAGAGAGACTCAGTAACAAATGTTCCCCCCCCCCCCACACACACACACAAAGCTCATAGGGCTGGAGCAATAGCATAGCGGGTAGGTAGGTCCTTTCTATCCTCAGCATCCCATAGGCCCCCCAAGCCTGCCAGGAGTAATTTCTGAACACAGAGTCAGGAGTAACCCCAGCACACCACTGCGTGTGCCCCCCCCCCCAAAAAAAAACCCCCAAAATAAAAAACAAAGCCCAAACTGGGTGACTTATTTTATGTGACTTCACTTAAAAATGCCTCGGACAGCACCCGGAGCTATAGCACAGTGGGGAGGGCCTTTGCCATGCACCCAGCCGACCCAGGCTCGATCCCCTGGCATGGTTTGTGCCTGCAACCCTGAGGCTGCCAGGAGTGATTTCTGAGTGAGTGATTTCTGATTGCTGAGTGATTTTTCTGAGCCCGAAGTAAGCCCTGAGCGCTGGCCTGCTGTGACCCTAGGGGCTGGGGGGAGAGATAGTTCAGAGACGGAAGAGCACCCCCCCTTGCACACTGCGGAACTGGGTTCTATCCTTGGCATCCTATAGGGTCCCTCCAGAGACAGGAGGGAGAGGGGTACCCCTGAGTTGCAGAAAATGCAGAATCGCACATCCCCTGAGTGCAGAGCCAGGAGTCCTAGGCTTGCTCTGAAACACGCCCCCTGCAAAAATAACATAAAATAATATAAAAATCAAAGATCAGGGCAGGGTTTTGCTACTGTCTGTTTTCCCAAGCCCTATAGCGCGGCGCCTAGAATGCCACTGCGCAATCTAAGGCAGGTGGGTGAAAGTCCCTCGTGGCTCCTAAGGCAGGCAGGAGGTTCGGGTCCTGGGGCGCGGGGCTGGGCGGGCGGCGCCCCGCTGCCCATCGGGGGTTCCCGCAGTGGCCGGACGGGGCCGGGACCTCGCGCTCCCGCCCCCGCGGCCCCCAGCGGCTCCCGCCCGCCCCCGGCTCACCGCGTCCCTCCCGCACGCCCTTCTGCAGCGGGCTACCATGGGCAACCTGCAGAAGAGCGGCCGGCGGGCCCGGGCCCGGGGGCCGGGGTGCGGGCGATCGGCCCGGGGGCTCGGGGCCAGGAGAACGCTGGGCCGCCAGCACCGGCCCGCGCCCCCCGAGCGCCCCGCAGACCCCGGAGGCCCCGCGATCCGCAGAGCCCCGCCGAGGACACCCGCCGGCCTTCAGCGCGCGGGAGACGAGCTGTTTCGCAGCTGCGGCCTGGTTCGCCCGAGGCCAGCCCGCCAGGTACTCGGAGGCGATTGCGCAGCTGGAGTCCCGCAGGTAGGCGAGGGCGAGGCGAGATCGAGATCCGGGGGACCCCCACCCCACCCCACCACCCCACCCCCGGGACCCTCGTCCGCGCTCTGATCCACACCGCACCGCACTTCCAGGGACCCGCAGCGCCGAGGAGCTGAGCATCCTGTACGCCAACCGGGCCGCCTGTCACCTGAAGGACGGGGACTGCAGGGGCTGCGTCCAGGACTGCTCCAGGTGAGCCTTCTCCTCCCTTCCTCATCTTCCTTCCCCTCCTTTTTCTCCTCCTCCATCCCCGCGCCCCTTCCCTTACCCCTGCGGGACACACCCCGGTCCCTGGCTGCGGGATGCTGCTGCCCTGGCACCAGCTGTCATTGCATTTGCGGAATGGCTAGCTTCTGTCTGCGCTTGAGTTGAGCCCAGAGCAGAGGCCCCAGAAGGTCAGGGCAGCTAACTCAGGGAGCCCAGTTCTGGATTTTTTTTTTTTTTGGGTGGGTGGGTTGGTTTGCTTGTTTGTTTGTTTGTTTGAAGGCAGATTTGTGTCTCACTAAGACTTGACAGCCAGACCCTCCTCCATAACTCATAACGCAGGAGACCGACCAGTCCCAAGAGTGTACAAATATGATTTCGCAGGTGACTGCCATTCTCCCCAACTCCACCCCCGCGCCTCCCCAAGGCTGGCACCCACCTTCTTATCAAAGCACCAGACTGCCCCAGAGGCCTTCCAGGGTCTGCTGTCTCCAGTCTGGTTGCAGAAGTTGGCACAACTTGGAACTTGTTTTTTTGGGTGGAGAGGCGGGCTGGACGCCAGGGGATAGTGTTCAGACTTTGCAACAAGCTGTTCCGAGACTGATCACGAAAAATGCTTGTGCCTGCCACTGCTCCCCCTCCACATACATGCTTTATGGGTCCTTTGAGAGCGTTTGACCCTCAATGACCCCTCAGTCAGACCCCGCACATCTTGCGCTTCTGCAAGACCGCTCTGTCCTTGCCACCTCTCCCTGACTGCGGTAGACCTTTGATGTCACCTGTCCCCTTAGCCTCCCCGCCTTAGTGTCCTGCCCTTCACTTGGTTCAGAGGTGAACACGTCATTTTATTGTATTTAACCGTTAATAACTACAGTTTCTCAAGAGGGTTAAGAACTTGTTAGATCTGTGTCTGTAATTTAAAAAGAAGACTTGAGGGCCGGAGCAGCTGTAAGCAGTGGTGCAGGGCATAATGGCCATCTGCCTTGCAAGCACTAGCCTAGGACGGGACCCGAGTTGGCTCCCCCCAACGTCCATAATGGTCCCCCCAAGCCAGGGGTGATTATCTGAGCGTCTAGACAGAAAGTAATTCCTGAGCTCACCCGGTGGTGTGACTCCTCAAAAAAAGAAAACTTGAGGCTCTTGGTATTGGGATGGACACACCTGGCTGTGCTCAGGGATCACTCTGGGTGGGGCCTTGGGGGATCATATGGGATGCCTGCGACTGAACCTGGGTCAACTGTGTGTGAGACCAATGTCTTTAATTCACTGTAGTATTTGTTCTGGCCCTTTTGGCATCGCTTTTAATTAAAATATGTTAATTTAATTTTTGTGGGGAGGGAAGTGAGGGAAGATTCTGTTTAATGTTAGCAAACTTATTAAAGCAAACTTAGGGGCCGGGGACAGGGTGGCGCTAGAGGTAAGGTGTCTGCCTTGCAAGCGCTAGCATAGGACGGAACGAGAGTTCCATCTCCCCAGTGTCCCATATGGTACCCCCCAAGCCAGGGGCGGATTTCTGAGCACATAGCCAGGAGTAACTCCCTGAGCGTCAAATGGGTGTGGCCCAAAAACCAAAAAAAAAAAAATAATAATAAAAAATAAAGCAAACTTAGGGGCTAGGAGTTTGGGCCATACCTGGTGGTACTCAGGGATTACCTCCTGAGCTCTGTGCTCAGAGATCACAGAGGTCATGGTGGGGACTCAGGACACTGGATACAGTGTGGCTCTCAGAATCTGAACACTGGCCACATGCAGGGAATACTGCTTCTCTCTCTCTCCTCTTTCTCTCTCTTTCCTTCCTCTCTCTCTGTCTCTCTGTCTCTCTGTCTCTGTCTCTGTCTCTGTCTCTCTGTCTCTCTCTCTGTCTCTGTCCTCTGTCTCTCTCTCTCTCTCTCTCTCTCTCACTCTCTCCTCACCTTTAAAACAAAGCACTTACCCTTTACTTACGGACCAACTCACTACCTAACCTCTACCTGCATTGACTCTCCCTCCAGTCAATTGTTGATTATTAGGATTCTGTGACATCCAGATTTTTAACCCCCAAAATCTGCCCTGGCTGGGATATTTCTACGGTGAAAGTTGGCAAGAGCAACAAATTTTACCTTTGTGCCCCCCTCCCCAAGAAGGGACATCCTATGTTTGTTTGGTTTTTTATTTTGGTTTTTGGGTCATACCCAGTGGTGCTCAGGGGTGATTCCTGGCTTTGCATCCCAAAGTCACTCCTGGCAGGCTCGGGGGACTATATGGGATGCTGGGGATCGAACCTGGGTCTATCCCAGGTCATCTGCGTGCAAGGCAAATGCCCTACTGTTATGCTATCACTCTCGCCCCTGCCTTTTCTTTGTTAAGCCACATATCATTACTTTTGCCTGACCCCAAGCAAGTGAATTTGGGGGTGCCTAGCTCTGGGGTGGCCTGCAGATGAGAGCATGGGATGGCTGGGGTCTGGGTCTGGTGCCAGGGGGAGAAGAGCTGTATTTATGGGTGTTGGGAACCCAATCCTGTCAATGTCTCTGGCTGGTGTTGACTCTCCAATGCCCGGTGGTGGATACCAGCAGAAGGTGGTGGAAACTTGTTGACTCAGTGATGATTCTGGCCACCATACTTTTGTTCTAGCCCCTCTCAGAGAACTGTTTAGGATAGTTTAAGCCCTAAAGATTTTTTTAGGGTGAGGTGGTTTGGGTCAAATCCTGTAGATCCTAACATTCCATAGGTTTCCACCAGGAATGATCCCTAAACAGAAAAGCCAGAAGTAAGCCGTTAGTGGCCCCAACACCCCAAACTCCAATCCAAAACAAAAACAAGGTCTAGTTTTTTGAAGTATATCCATATTCAAAGCTTTATGCTCAGGGATTACCCCTGGCAATGCTCATGGACCCTGGGGGATCTAATTGGGGTTGGCTATGTGCAAGGCAAGGGCCTTCCATCCTGGGATATCTTTCATGCCCCTAGAGTTTCTTCTTTAACTTTTACTGGTTATAAAAGCAAAACACACCTATTTCCAGAGAAACCATTTTAAAGCCCAGTGCAGCACAGAAGATCATTAAACCGACCACAGTGGGTTAATGATCTTTGCAGAGAAAAAATGGTCATTTTGCAGAGAAATGAAGCTAATTGGGTTTAAGGATATTTTGAGGAGAGTGCATGGGGTACAGAGTTTAGAGTCTCAGCCTGGGTGCCCAGAGTCTTTGTGCAGGGGGACTGGGGTGAGGGAAGGAGCCTGGGGATGACTCAGAACCATGGTATTGGGTGGAAAGCAGTATGGGTAGGGATGGGGTTACTGTGTGGGTGTGTGTAGGATATGGGGTAGGCATGTGTGGGGGTGTGAGGTGTGGTTACTGTCAGTAGAGTGTGTTGTGTTTGTATGGTTTGTCAGGTATGTGTATATTGTTTGTGTGTCAGGGGTATGACATGTGGGTTGTGTGGGAGGTATGTTTGGGTGGTATGGTTTGTATGTGAGGGGTCTGGTATATGTATTACTTGTGTGTGAGGCATTCGGTTTGTGAGGTGTGTGGTTTGTATGTTAGGTGTGGTATGGAAGCTATGGTTTGGGGCGCTTGAACGTATACATGTAGGACATGTGTACAGTGGATAGTGGGGTTGTCTGTCCCTGTACCTGTCCAAAACAGAAGTCTTACCAGAGGCTTGTTCAGGAGATTCTTCTGTAAGGGAGTGGGCTTCAGGCTGTGGCCTCACCTTCTTGCGGACTCAGTTCTAGGACTGACCCATGTATGCTGGCCAAGCTCTTTCCTCAGTGGAAACAGCTGGGAAATGTCAGATAAGGATGCCTGAGTCATTCAGCAGCCAGCAAGGGTGCCGGGTGCTGGGGTGCTCGCCCCTTTAAGAATCCCAGGCACTGGCTGAGGGGGTGCTAAAGCAGGTAAAAATGTCCCCCCCCCCAGGCACAGCCAGAGTCAAGGTTGGAGTGAGCTGGAGGCACAGGTCACTGGGGGCCCTGCTAGAAAGGGGCATTCAGGGAAGGGCCCCGGAAGGGCCCCTGGTGGCCATAGGTGCAGTCACTTGGGTGCAGCGCTTCATCCCACAGAGACGAGGGTCTGGCAGCTGTGAAAGCTCCACAGCAGCTCCATGTGGACTCCAAGTGAACACAGACCAGCTCCCAGAGAGCGAATCAAGGCACGGGCCTCCTTGCAGGCAGCAGCAGCAGCTGCCTTGGCCCCTGTTCTAATCCTCAGCACCATATATGGTTCCCTGAGCATTGTTTGGTGCATCCCCAACACCATCCCCCCAAAAAGTACCAGGCACAACTCACCCCTTGGGCTGATCTTAGTTCCCGGATTCCCTTATTGCTCCTGTGTCTGGAGGATGGGTGAGATCAGTTTTCAGAGTTCATTCCCCAATATAAAGCGAATTATTGTGGCCCCTACTCAGTGCCTGATTGAATTCTTCATGCAAACCTGCTTTTGCCTTTTAATCCTGCAGTAACCAGGATCTGTTGAGGGATTGCTCAGAGTGACAGCTGATCTCAGGGTGCCCGGGATTGTGGCTGCAGGCTGAGGCCTAGCTAGTGGTACCAGGTGGCCGCCTCCCTGCTCAGCCTTTCTAGAGGGTTTCTAGGCCCACCCGCCACTCATGATGTGGCAGATCAGGATGGGTTTGAGGGCCCCAGTGAACACTCCCGAAAGTACTTATAGCATCCATCAGGGCAGAAAAAGAGGACCTTGAAGCTGTACTTAGACTCCTGGCAATACTTGGTCCCCCTAGCACCATGGGGTGTGGCTGGGGGGTCCCCAACACTGTAGCACCCAAGCACCACCACATCCCCAGACTCTCATGCTCAACCTCTGACTAGGCTGGCTAGAATCACTAGTGGGGCCCCTGGGGCTCTTGAGCCCTATTTAGAGTGCTCTGTACCCTCAAATGAAGATATTTTCAGAGTCTGAGAATATTGCAGGGTCCAGATACTAGTGACCTTGGGGCCCTCAGCTGTGCTGTGCCAAACCTCTCACCCCCTGCCCTCCAATAGCATAATTTTCTTTACTTGGGGGGAGTCCACATTTACTCCTGATTCTGCACTCAGAAATCACTCCTGGAAGGCTCGGGGGACCATATGGGATGCTGGGATTCGAGCCAACGTCCTTCTGCATGCAAGGCAAACGCCCTACCTTCATGCTATCTCTCTGGCCCCATGGGCTACTTCTGATTCTATACTCAAGGATCACTCTGGTGCTCGCTTCGGCAGCACATATACTAAAATTGGAAAATTGGAATGATACAGAGATTAGCATGGCCCCTGCTCAAGGATGACATGCAAATTCGTGAAGTGTCCCATTGTTTTTGAATAATAATAACAAGAATCACTCCAGATGGGGTATAGCAGACCATCTGGGATCTGGGATGCCAGGGATCGAACCCGAGTCAGCTGCGTGCAAGGCAGGTACCTTCCCTGTGCTATGGTCCTGGCCCCCTGTAGCATGGTCTTCTAGGTAAATGGCGTGTCTGGCCCCTCAGGGCTCTGGAGCTCCGGCCCTTCTCCGTTAAGCCCCTGCTGCGGCGTGCTGTGGCCTGCGAGACTTTGGAGCGGTACCGGGAAGCATACGTGGATTATCAAACGGCCCTGAGGGTGGACTTTGGAATCCAGGCCGCCAAGGATGGCACGAACCGGTGAGTGAATTGGCTGGCTGGCTGCTCCAGGCTTTGTCCTTCTGTCCTCTGAGCCCAGAGGGACTCGGCCATTTGCTTCATCAGCACTGGCTAGCTCTCTGGCTTCATTTCTTTCTTTCTTTTCTTTTCTTCATTATCCACAGCCAGTGTTATTGGGCTTAGGGCTGGTGTTACAAACCAGTAGAACATTGGCCAAGCAGGGGCAGGGTGGTCAGTGAGGGGTCATTTGCCCCCTATAGCCAGGGCATCCAGGACCCCTGGAGCTGAGGGTGCCGCTGTGAAGTGTGAAGGGTGTGTCCTTGGGCAGGCCCACTTTCCACCCAAGCTCAGTGCTCCCAGGCCAGAACCACAGCTCCATAGCAGCGAGCAGTGTCTGGAGACGACCGTGGGGTCCAGCAGTAGGTGAAGACGGGACCCCTCAGCCATGATTATGAGCACCTCCTCCATGTCTGGGCTCTGCCGGAACCACCTGGCCATCCAGCAGCTAATGCAAGGGAAGAGACGCCTGCCTCCAATCCGGGTTGGGTGATGCCAGGAAAGCCTGGAGAGTGTACAGGGGACACAGAGAAGCATCAGGGAGGGCTGTACCCCACATTCCCCCTTTTTGAGCAGAAGGAGCAGAACCTTGTGTCAAAGGTCCCGGAGAACACTGTCCTCATATGAGATCAGAGCCCAGTGTTTTGCCATCACAGAGGTGACTTCATTTCTTTTGCATTTTATTTTCTTTTTTGTCTCCATAGTTTTTGGACTACACCAAGCAGTGCTCAGGGAACTATATATAGTTCCAGAAATAGAGTCTCGGTTAGCTTATATGTAAGGCAGACACCTCCCTACTGTTGCCCCTCTCCAGCCACTCTGCCTGCTTGCCTCCCTCCCTCCCTCCTTCCATTCTTCCATTCTTCCTTCCTTCCTTTCCATTTTTCCTTCCTTCTTCCTTCCCTTCCTTCCTTCCTTCCTTCCTTCCTTCCTTCCTTCCTTCCTTCCTTCCTTCCTTCCTTCCTTCCTTCCTTCCTTCCTTCCTTCCTTCCTTCCTTCCTCCCTCCCTTCCTTCCTCCCTCCCTCCTTCCTCCCTCCCTTCCTTCCTCTCTTCCTTCCTCCCTCCCTCCTTCCTTTCTTCTTCCCTCCCTCCCTTCCTTCTTTCCTACCTTCCTTCTTTCTACTCTTCCTTCTTTCCTTCCTTCTACCCTCCTTCCTTCCTCCCTCCCTCCTTCCTTCCTTCCTTCCTCCTTCCTCTCCCTCCCTCCCTTCCTTCCTTCCTCTCTTCCTTCCTCCCTCTCTCCTTCCTTTCTTCCTCCCTCCCTCCCTTCCTACCTTCCTTCTTTCCTCTCTTCCTTCTTTCCTTCTTTCTACCCTCCCTCCTTCCTCCCTCCCTCCTTCCTTCCTCCCCCCTTCCTTCCTTCCTTCCTTCCTTCCTTCCTTCCTTCCTTCCTTCCTTCCTTCCTTCCTTCCTTCCTTCCTTCCTTCCTTCATCCTTCCTTCCTTCCTTCCTTCTTCCTTCCTTCCTTCCTTCCTTCCTTCCTTCCTTCCCTCCCTACTTTCTCTGTCCACCTCTGTCCAGTTCCTTCCTCTGGGGGAGGCTGCTGGATCTTTGGGGTCTGCCTTATCCTCCTGGGTGGGGCAGGATGCCTGGTCTGGTGAAGAGTCCTGTACTCTGAGTGACAGGAGCAGCACCCCCAGCTTCCTTGAGTGGTTTTCAGGGCTCAGTGAGAAATCATGGGTTCCTTTCATTGTGCCTATGCTCCCCAATGTCACTTGTCCAGAGCAGAAGGTTTCCAAGTGTTTGTGCACCTCCTTGGGCTCTGCCACTGTCTGCAGCGTGTGAGGAGAAGAGGAGGGCGGGGGTGTATCCCTGAGTCCCTGGAGCAATGCGAGATGAACCTGAACTCAGGACACAGCCTGTCCTGCCATGGCGATGGGGGGGGGGGGCTTGGCTGGGTGGACTGAGGCTGTTGTAGAGAAAATACTGGGTGTGTTTAAAGGGGTGCGGGGACCATGTATAGCACTGGAGATGGCTGCACTGGGGTTGGCTGCATTCGAGGTGGTGTCTTCACTTTAGAGCTCTCTGCAGCTGTTTATTGGTGGAGGGAGGGTGCACCCAGCAGTGCTCAGGACTTATTCCTGGCTCTGTTTTCAGGGGTCACTCTTAGCAGTGCTCAGGGGATCATATGGGGTGTGGGAGGGGAACTTGGGTTGGCCCTTCCCCTCTTCTCTCTGGCCCCAGATCATGGTTGTTTGTAAGGCACGAAGTCAGCTGCGGCTCTTCACGAGAAAACTCTTGGTAGAGAAAATTCACTCAGTGCTTATTTTCTCCATAGACTAACGAGAGTTTTGCTGGACTTAGATGGCCCTGGCTGGCGGGAGAAGCTGCCACCCATTCCTGTGGTGCCTGCGTCAGTGCAGCTGCAAGTCTGGCAGCCGTGCCCAGAGCAACCCCCAAATCAGGATCAAATGAGCCCTGCAAAAGCTCCAGGTGACTACATCCCCATGTCTGGTCTAGAACCCTATGGGGGTGAGCTGAGCCTCAGGCGGGCAGTCACTGTCCAGGGGAATCCCCAGGGACTCAGGTGCAGCTCGGGGCTTACATGGAGTCCTCTCATTCTAGAATTATCTGAAGTGGCCTCCCACCCACCCAGTGGCTGAGGGTTCCAAGTGCTGGGTCGTGGGTTGGAGCGATAGCACAGCAGGGAGGGCGCTTGCCTTGCACACGGCCAACCCGGGTTCTGTCTCCAGCACCACCTACAGTCCCTAAGCCTGCCAGTAGTGATCCCTGAACACAGAGCCAGGAGTAACCCATGAGAACCACAGGGTGTGGGCCCTAAATCTAAATCTCATAAATCAACCAATAAATAGATTAATTTAATCAAGAGCTATTGGGCCAAAAGACTATTTCTCTCCTGACAGCAAGTAGAAATGATCACATTACTTGCATCTTATTTTCTCATTGGGAATGGTGGTGTTGAAAAGTGTAGTAGAGCCATCTTTATGGCCACCTTATCCTTTTCATTTGTGCACAAAGTTCTGTTCCTTTTATTAATTTATTTATTTTTTTGTTTGTTTTTGTTTTGGGGGCCACACCTGATGACACTCAGGGGTTATTCCTGGGTGTGTGCTCAGAAATGGTTCCTGGCTCGGGGGACCTTATGGGACACAAGGGGATCGAACCGAGGTCCGTCCCAGGTCAGCAGCGTGCAAGTCAAATGCCACCCTACCACTGCGCCATCGCTCCGGCCCCTGTGTTCCTTTTAGACTTGAGCTTGGCATGATGTCCTGTTGAGTAAATTTGGAAGATTACAAATCTTAATACGGGAGATTACAAACCAACCCCTTATGGAAGGGGTTGAGAGTTAGACAGCTGCTGGTATGAAGGCTGCTTCTTACTCATTATCATTATGTATTTATTTGTTTTTGCTCATAGATGAAAACCTGTTCAAAACCCTCAAAGAAGAAGGAAATCAGCATGTAAAGGACAAAAACTATACAGAGGCAGTTAGCAAATACAGTGCCTGCTTGAAGATTAATGATAAAGAATGTGCCATTTATACAAACAGGCAAGTTTCTTTCTATGTCCACTCATATTTTAGATCAAAGTGCAGATTGATGGATTGCTAAACTGTTTCCTCTCATCTTCCTGTTTATGTGTAGCACATTGAGCTTCCTCTGTTCTCCAGATCTGGGGTCCAAGAGCTCAGAGAGGCTGGAAATGGTGTTGGGATAGTAGAGAGGGAGCAGGAACTTAGCTGCCGTGGTTCTTGCTGGCCCCCATGCTCATGAGTACCTGTCTCCTGCAGCGTCAGTCCCATGGTGGGAACAGGGTGGCCAGAGCAGTGGCCAAGTGCCTTTCAGAGTGGAGTCTCCAGGATGCCCTTCCTCACTTTCTCTCTCACTTTCTCCTCTTCCTCCTTCCTCACTCCCTTCCTCTCTTCCTCCCCTTCCTCCATTCTTCCTCACTTCCTGCCTTCATTTCCTCCCCTTCTGCCTTAATATTTCTTTCACTCCTTCATTCTCTCCCCTTCTTCCTTCTTTTCTTCCTTCCTCCCCTTCCTTTCTTCCTTCCTTCCTTCCTCCCTCCCTCCCTCCCTTCCTTCCTTTCTACCCCCTCCCTCCCTTCCTTCCTCCCTTCCTTCTTTCTTCCTTCCCTCCCTTCCTTCCTTTTTTCCAACCTGATCACATTTTTCTTTCTTTCTTTCTTTCTTTCTTTCTTTCTTTCTTTCTTTCTTTCTTTCTTTCTTTCTTTCTTTCTTTCTTTCTTTCTTTCTTTCTTTCTTTCTTTCTTTCTTTCTTTCTTTCTTTCTTTCTTTCTTTCTTTCTTTCTTTCTTCTTTCTTTCTCTCTCTCTCTCCTTCCTTCCTTCCTTCCTTCCTTTCTGTCTGTCTGTCTTTCTTTCTTCCTTCCTTCCTCCTTCCTTCCTTCCTTCCTTTTATTTTTTATTTTTTTGCTGAAAGGCCTAAAACTATGGAAGAAATTTTAAAAAAATCTTTATTTACATACCATGATTACAAACATGTTTGTAGTTGGGTTTCAGACATAAAAAGAACACCCCCCTGGGCCGGACCAGTGGTGCAAGAGGTAGGGTGTTTGCCTTGCATGTGCTAATTTAAGATGGACTGCAGTTTGATTCCCTGGTGTTTCATATGGTCCCCCAAGCCGGGAGCGATTTCTGAGCACATAACCAGTAGTAACCCCTGAGTGTCACCAGGTGTGACCCAAAAAGAAAAAAAAACACCCCCTTCACCAGTGCAACCTTTCCACCACTAATGCCCCATCTCCCTCATTCCCCACCTCTACCTGTATTCAAGATAGGCATTCTATTTCTCTCATTCACTACCATTGTCATGTTAGTTGTTAGTGTAGTTATTTCTCTAACTGCACTCACCACTCTTTACTGTGAGCTTCATACCGGGAGCCAGTCCTTCCAACTCTCATCTCTATTGTCTCTGGGCATTATTAAATAATGTCTTTTATTTTTTCTAAAACCCATAGATGAGTGAGACTATTCCATGTCTGTCTCTCTCCCTCTGACTTATTTCACTTAGAGTTATAGTTTCCATGTCCATCCATGTATTTCATGACTTCATCTCTCCTTATGGCTGCATAATATTCCATTGCATATATGTACCACAGTTTCTTTAGCCATTCATCTGTTGAAGTGCATCTGGGTTGTTTTCAATTCTGGCTATTGTAAATAGCACTATAATGAATATAGGTGTGCAGAAGGCATTTTTGTGTTTTTTTTTTTTTTTTTTTTTTGTGTGTTCCTAGAGTATATTCCAAGGAGTGGTATAGCTGAATGATATGGAAGCTCAATTTCCATTTTTTTGAGGACTCTCCATATTGTTTTCCATAAAGACTAGTGGACTAGATAGTATTTCCACCAATGGTGAATGAGAGTTCCTTTCTTCCCACATCCCCGCCAGCACTGATTGTTCTTGGTTTTTGTGATGTACGCCAGTCTTTGTGGCGTGAAATGGGTTGGACTTTCTAACATACCCAGTCACTCTTCGGCCTCAACTTTTCTTTTTATTTGTTTTGGGGCTACCCCCAGCAATGCTCAGGAGTTCTTCCTGGCTCTGCACTCAGGAATTCTCTAGTGCGAGGCCAGCACCCTCCCCGCCTTCCTTGTAGTGTCTCTCTAGCTCCTCACCCTGGGCCGTTTGCTTGAAAGTTCAGTGACAGGGCAGTTCTTTTTGTTGGTTTGTTTGCTTTATGGGCCACACCTGGTGGTTACTCCTTGCTCTGCACTTAGAAATCGTTCCTGGCAGGCTCGGGGGACATATGGGATGCCGAGGATCAAACTCTCATCCATCCTGGGTCAGCAGCGTGCAAGGCAAGCACACTACAGCTGTACTACCACTCAGGTCCTGACAGGGCACTTTTGTTTGTTTTTGTTTTTTTGGTTTTTGGGCCACACTCGGTGACACTCAGGGGCTACTCCTGGCTCTGCACTCACATATTGCTCCTGGCTTGGGGGACCATATGGGAGCCCAGGAATTGAACCAGGTCCGTCCTGGATCTGCCGCATGTAAGGCAAACGCCAACCGCTGCACTATTGTGCCGGCCCAACAGGGCAGTTCTTGACTTACCAGCTTCCATAGCCCCTCTGCAGGGTTTCCTGACTATGCTCAGCCTTTGCCTCTGTTGCCACAGTCTCTTGCCTGTGCACTAAGACCCTTCTTTCATGTGATGCTGATGCTCCTACTTATTAAGCATGCATAGTTCTAACACAATTATTTTTGGGGGTGGGGGTGAGGAGAGGGGTGTCACTCCCAACAGTGCTCAGTGCTGACTCAGGCTCTGTGCTCATGGATTACTCCTAGTGGGGCTTGGGGGACTGATTATAAATCTTTGTCCTCAAGGGAGCCAGGGCTGCATTTTGCTGTCCTGATGACTTGAGCTACAAGCAAATGCTGGGAAACTGTAGGCTCCTCTGATGGCAGTTATGGGGTCAGAGCCCATGGATGTCTGTGGGAGCCTGTGGGGGCTCTCAGGAGTTAGTGAGGTTTCGTGAGATGCCCAAGGGGGTCTGTGGTCTCAGAACCCACGGAGTCGAGGCTTGAGGCTGGCAGGCCGGGTGCCTGTCCCAGGGTCAGCTGATCGCTGCTTCCCACCCAGGGCTCTGTGTTACCTGAGGCTGGGCTTATTTGAGGCGGCGAAGCAGGACTGCGAGCAGGCACTGGGCATGGAGGCTGGGAATGTGAAAGCCTTGTACCGCCGTGCCCTGGCCCAGAAAGGCCTACAGGTAAGCCCTCCCTCAAGGTCCAGGTGGGGGGCAGCGGGGTCCAAGGGGAGGGCTCAGACACCTTGGAGCTGGAGAATGGGGGCCACCCGACCGTCTGAGCCCCCACATTGCAATTGTGCTGCCCGAAGCTGCTTCTAGACCACTATAGTGCCACTGGTTCCCTCCAGAGTTTTGGCGAGGTGAGTGAGGGGGTGGGTGAGAGGCAGGACACAGGACTGGCCAAAGAAAGCTGGTAGAGATGCCGGGGACCAGAAAGGCCTTGCCTTGCCCCTTAAACTGGCGGTCAATGTGCCTAGAGATTGGCAATCTGGTATCTGTTGCTGCATGGGCCTTCTTCCCTAGTGGTATTCAGGGCTCACTCCTAGCTCTGCACTCAGGATCACTTCTGGTGGGGCTGGAGACCTTATGGAATGCCAAGGATTGAACCTGGGTTGGCTATGTGCAAGGCAAGTGCCCTATCTGCTCTATTGTGGCTCTAACCCAGACATAAATTTTTTTGATTGTTTCTGTTTTGGGGCCACACCTATCAGCACTCAGGGGTTACTCCTGGCTCTGTGTTCAGAAATCACTCTTGACAGGCTCAGGGTATCATATGGGATGCCGGGGACCAAACCCAGGCTGGCTGCGTGCAAAGCAGACACCCTACCTGCTGTGCTATTGCTCTGGCCCCCAGAACATAAAAAAAATTTTTTAGAACATACATTCTTTGAAGAGAAAGTAAAGCCGAATGAGAGTGAGAGTGAAAGTGAGAGTTGTATTCCTGGCATCCTATATGGACCCGAGCCTGCCAGGAATGGTTTTTGAGTACAGAGCCAGGAGTAATCCCTGAACAAAGCTGGGTGTGGACCCCCCCAACCCCCCAAAAAAAGAATTGGTCTGCAGACTAGAGTGTACCATGGTGGAGCATAGCAGAGAGAATGTTGGTGACAGGTAGATTAGGGCATGGGGTAGGTTAGGGTATGGGGTATGGTGGCTATTGAGGGATCTAGAAGCAGTGTGATTATAAATATGAAATTCCTTTACTATCAGTATTGTAACTCATGGTACTTAAATAAAATATAAAAGAATGTCAATTCTAGTATAAGAGATAAAAAAAGAAAGTGAGAATTGTGTATGAGAGAGAGAGAAAGAGACAGAGAGAGAGAGAGAGCATCGAATTGATCAGGAAAAGACTTGTCTGGCATGCTGCCCACTTGAGCTTGATCCTGGCACCCTATATGGTCCTCCAAGCCGTATCAGGAGTGATCCCTGAGCACTGCCAAGTATGGCCCTCAAAAAGTCAAGGGTGGACCTAGGGTGGAGCCTAATGAGAGAGCAGAAACCATGGTCATGCTGGGAGCCTGTCCTGCCAATGCCCAAGCAGACACACAGAGTGATGCCACTCGGGGAGGGACAGTCATGCCATAGGTGTGGCGCTGGACTTGAACTTGAAGCGCACACCCAGCGCTCTCCCTGGCAGCCTTGCTGGACCAAGGCTTGTGATGTGGTAGCCCCAGAAATGCGCCTCATCACCTGCCTTGGGTCCTCACTTGCACTCAGTCCTGCCCAGTGCATTCCTGGGCTGATGAGAAGGGCCTTCTTCTTGGCCTTTTTCCTTACAGAATTATCAGCAGAGCCTTAACGATCTCCAGAAAGTTCTCCAGCTGGATGCCAGCATTGCTGAGGCCCAGAGGGAGCTGGAGGAGGTAACAGGTCTCCTGAAGAGCAAGGAGACGTCGGCTCCCAACAGCAAGGACAGGGTCAGGCGGAAGATCGATATCCAGGAGGTACTGGCCGAGGCTCTGCCCATGCTCAAGGAACAAGCCGTGAGCAAAGGGTGAAATGTCGCTTTTGCTGAGGGCACTGGCCACGGGTCCACAGACACGCTGGGGTCCTAGGGGCACTGCCAACCTGCTGTGCAGTGTGTGCCCTCCAGTGCCCTGGGAGACCTGGTGGCAGAAGAGAACCTTGCTTCTGGTTGATCCAAAAATCCCATAAGCTGAATAGAGTCCTTTTCACTCTCTCCTGCCAGCTGCCTGATTAGGAGTCCCTCTGCTTGGGCTCGTGGCTTGGCCTGGCTTTGGGGAAGGAAGTTAGAGCCCCCCAGCCATGCTGTGGTATTTCAAACCATAAGTGTGAGGCTAGTGAGAGGAACTTGGAAGTGATGGAGCACAATTCAACTGATCGTGTTCACATCTCTGCTAAAGCGAACAAGCCAGCTTTGTGATTTATCATGAACCCAGAGATGCAGTTGTCTGAGGCATCACTTCTACTGTATTATCCAAGAAAATCGTGCCAATGGCAAAATCATACCCATTGTCCTGGAAAATTATTAAAATAATTTTGGTCATGTTTCCTGAAGCATTGAAAGAGTTCTCTTATGAATGGGATGCAAGCACATTAATATTTCCCTTCCGGAGTCTGTGTTGGGACTTAACTCCAGTCCAGTTCAGATGCACGTTTCCACTTAGAACATGGCTAAAGCCCAAGCCCTAGGACAGTGGGGAGGCATTTGTCTGCATGCAGTGAACCCGGATTCAATCCTTGGCATATCCCATGGGGTGTCCCGAGTACCGCCTGGAGCAATTCCTGTGTACAGAGCCAAGAGTAAGCCCTGAGCACTGCTGGGTGTGGCCCCAAAACAACAAAAATAAAACAGAACAAAGAACTCAACTCAACTACCTTCTCCCACATTGTCCACTTCTCCCATGACCCACTAACCGGTTATGCAGGTGTTTAGGGACTGTCTGTTGTGTGACACTGTAACCTTTCTCATGAAGGTGAGTGAAGAGCCTGAGAGCACCCCAGAGGGGGTCTCCCCCCACCACCTGGCTTCTGACAACGGGGACAAGAGCCATGGACCACCAGGAAGCTCGGAGCCACTACCCTTCGTCGTGCCGGGCAACGCTTACGAGTTTGGCCAGGTCCTCAGTGCTGCCTGCTCCCGGCAGGACGCTGTGACCTGTGCCAGTCTCCTGGCCTCCACACCCCCAGAGCACCTGCCAGCTCTGCTGAGCAACAAGTTGGAGGCAGACATGCTCCTCCTGCTCATCCAGGCCCTGAAAAATGGCCTCCTGGGCAAAGACCCTGCCCTGGTCTACCAGCACCTCTTCTACCTGAGCAAGGCAGAAAGGTTCAGGGTAAGTCGCAGGCTTTCTTTATTCTCTGCTTTTTTCTTTAATTTGGTGGCCACACCTGGTCGTACTCAGGGTTTGCTCCTGAGCTCTGTGCTTAGGTGCTTGGGGGGGTCTTCTGGCTCTGGGCTTAGGGATCGATCACTCCTGGCAGCTCTAGGGCTTACTTCTAGCCCTGTGCTAGGGATCACTCCTGGTGTGGCTCTGTGCTCCGTACTCAGGACTTACTCTTGGCTCTGTGCTAAGGAACCCTTCCAGTGGGGCTCGGAGCTTACTCCTGGCTCTGTGCTCAGGGGTCTCTCTTTGGTGTTTGGGGTCGAACTTGGGTTGGCCATGAGCAAGGCCATTGTCTGACCCATTATATTCTCTCCCTGATCCAAGTTGCAGAGGTTTTCTTTGTGGGAGAGAAAAGGGGTTCTGTCATTGTTTTTTAAATCTTTATTTAAGGGCTCTGTCATTTTTAAAGTGCTCTGCTTGGGTTTTGTTGTTCCCTCTTTTCAGATGGTATTAACGCTCATTGGCAAGGATCAGAAGGAGCAAATCAAACAGTTGTTTGATGCCCTCACGGCCACACCGAATGAGCATTTCACCGCAGAAGAGGCGCAGGCCTTAAGCAGCGAATACTACTCCTCTGTGTCTTCCCAAACATCCACGTCTCAGAAAACTGATGGAAAGGAAGCATAACTGTGTTGCATGGATACATTATTTTTATACCGAGAACATGTCTATTCTATGATCTGCTTTTATTAACTGTAAATATTTTCTTATATATCAGAACTAACATCTTTATATTGAATAAGTATATTTGGACCTGGCTAAATTGCATTTTAATTTATGGGCTACATTTTGTTTTAATAATAATTTGTCTGTTTCAATTTTGTGTTAAAGCACACAGTCCTCAGGACTGGTAGAAATGTTTAAAAGTAGAAATCATTACTTTCTGCTGAAAAAGAAATAGAAATCTTATTTTATATTGCAGTGGATTACAGTATGCCATGGTGAAATGCAACACTTAAGTCTATAATATAGAATTATTATGGTTATTAGGGCTATAAAAGGAACTTATTCATTTCGATATCTAACGCTACAACAACAAAAAATTATTTTCTAAGATGAAAGCTTGTATAATCAGTAAGAACAGAAATGGCCAAAACTTCTAATTATCACATTAGATTTTGAAAGATTGCTTTTCCTTCGATATTATTTATATAAGCAATCACGAAGTAGCCACTCCATGAAAGCAAGACCTAAGCCTTGGTTTCTGTTTAAATGATCAACTTACCGTTCCCCTGAGTATTTAAGTGTCAACTACCTCTCTTTTTTCCCTTTAAGCATGACTACATGCACCCCCTTCATTGTGAAGGGGGAGGGAAGAAGCCTTTCTCATACTGAAGCTTCTTTGCTAACTGCTCAATTTAAAGGTATTTAATAAAAGATTAAGATCTGTATTATTTCTGTCATTTCTTATAATCATGAATCATTCTCATTTTCGGGAGAACTTTTTGTGAAGATAAAAATCACTCTCCAGGGCGCGGAGAGATAGCACAGCGGCGTTTGCCTTGCAAGCAGCCTATCCAGGACCAAAGGTGGTTGGTTCGAATCCCAGTGTCCCATATGGTCCCCCGAGCCTGCCAGGAGCTATTTCTGAGCAGACAGCCAGGAGTAACCCCTGAGCACCACTGGGTGTGACCCAAAAACCAAAAACCAAAAAAAAAAAAAATCACTTTCCAGAGTTCCCATATTTTAATCTAATTTTTAAATAATTGAAGACTATTAAAATTCACTGGGAGGGGTGAAATGACTGGAGTGATAATACAGTAGTTAGGACACTTGCCTTAAAAGTGGTGGACCTGGGTTCTATTCCCAGAACCCTTTATAGTCCCTGATCCCTGTCAGGAGTAATTCCTCAAGTGCTGAACCAGGAGCAAGTCCTGAGCACTGCCAGGTGTGATCCAAAACAAAAACTAAAAAGAAAAAGAAAATGTAAGTTCTGGGATAAAAGGAAAATGATTCAAGTGTAGGACATCCACCCACAAGTGTCTGGTGTATCGCATTTGTGGTCCATAAGCTCCTTCAGTGTTCCTTCCATTCAGCCTCCCAATGTGGTTGAATCCTCAAGGTTTCTGGGTTGGCAGTGAGAAATGAGTCTTAGAATGACTGGAGTTTGTGGGCCAGGGAAAAGTCCCCAGGAGCTACAGCGGCACCTTTTGGAGAGAATCAAGTCTCCTGTAGCCTGCCCGGTGAGTTGAACTTGAAAACATGCAGACAAAGTTATGATTTCTGCCATCAGGGGGAGCCAGAAGAGCAGCCAAGTTGTGCCCATTCAGCCCATTCATCAGGAAATCTCAGCTGAAGACACAAAAGGCATGTGGAAAGACAAGGCACATGAAGAATGAAAAACAAACAAAAAAAAAAAGGGTCACCAAGGAGACAGAAGGAGGTAAGGTGCTTTTCATACATGTGGCTGACCCTGGTTCAAATTTCCTCTACCTCCAGATGTGAACCGGAAAACAAAAATAATATGGTTACCCCAAACAGTGATTCCCCAACAGCCCAGGTCAAAGACTTGGAGGACTGGATATAACTAGTAAAGAATGGAGAGCCATCGTTTTGAGGAAACTCAGAGAATGAATGGAAGGCTAAGAGAGTTCAGCAAGTCTGGGGAGAATAGGTGACTAGAATGAACTCTGAAGAATTTAACAAGTGAGGCCATGAATAAATGGAATAGAGAGGAGACAGTGCGAGACCCAACAAGTGAGTTAGAAGCTAGTTGAACTTTTTCTTTTACTGTGGACATAGTAAAAGAGAAGAATAAAGAAAGGAAGCAAGTGAATAAAGCTTGTGTGAGTTATGAAGCCCCACCACAAGGGTGTTTATTAAAACAATTGAAAGCTTATTTCTATAAAGATCTGAACATTTTGCCAACCTGAAAAAGATTGGGATATCCAAATCCATGGAGCTAATAGAGCATCATGTGTTTCAATGCGAACACATTTCCAAGACATATGTTAACAAAACCATAGAAAATTATATTGGATGAATGAATATGAAGCAAAAGGGCCAGGAGAACTAGTTCATGGTAGGAAGCTTGCCACGTAGAAATAGAAATAGAAATAGAAATAGAAATAGAAGGGGAGGCCAGTTAAGGCAGATAAGGGACCACTATGACCGTGATAGTTGGAAATGATCGCTCTGGACAAGAACTGGGTGCTGAAAGGAGAGAAAACAATATGCATGATACCTCTTTAGTAAAAATATTGCAAACCACAGAATCTAAAAGCAAAATGGGGAGATAAAAAGAAGAAGAAAAGAAAAATGTCTGCCACGGACAGGCATGAGAGAAAGTAGCAGAGAAAGCAAGAAGGAAACTGAGACATTGGTGGTGGGAAATATGCACAGGTGAAGGACACTATGACTGAAAATCATAAGCAGCTTTGGAAGTGTGGGGAAAAAATAACTGTATTATGACCAATCTTGTAAACCATGGTGTTTAAATAAAGTAAGAAAAATTGTGCTTGCTTTGGCAACACATATATTAAAATTGGAACGATAGAGATTAACATGGCCCCTGCGCAAGGATGACGACATGCAAATTCATGAAGCGTTCCATATTTTTTTTTTTTTTTTTGGTTTTTGGGCCACACCCATTTGATGCTCAGGGGTTACTCCTGGCTATGCGCTCAGAAGTCGCTCCTGGCTTGGGGGACCATATGGGACGCCGGGGGATCGAACCGTGGTCCGTCCTAGGCTAGCGCAGGCAAGGCAGGCACCTTACCTCTAGCGCCACCGCCCGGCCCCAACGTTCCATATTTTTTTAAAAAGAAGAAAAATTATGTTATAAAGTTGCATAGTAGTGTCTGCTTAGTAAAGCAGCATACTTCAATGATTAAAAAGTTTTAAAAACTCATGACCAGGAAACTGAAGAACATGCTTTGCATAAGAGGTTTGGGTTTGATCCTGGTTGTGTTTTCCCAAGCATCGTTGCTATGTCCCCCTAAAGAAAAAGAAATCAGCTTACAAGACAGCTCCAGTGGTGGAGTACATGACATGTTGGTATGTAGCAAGGAAGAGGATAGGCCTTGTATGTGTGAAACCCTGATTTTAATCATTTGCATATTCTGGGCACTACCAGGCCCAAGCTCTATTGATAGGTCCCCATATCTGGACCCCCAAAGTCAAAGAAAAAAACAAAGGCAGTCAGATGGAAAAAAAAAATGTGTTCCTACAGAGGAATTCCTCTCTCCATTTTAGGCTATTTTTTGGCAAAAACCCTACAGGCCAAGTGACATGAAATGACACACCAAAATGTTGAACGATATCAACTGCCAGCCAGGAATGCTCTGACCAGCAAAGTCATCAAGAAAAATCTAGAACTGGGCCGGAGAGATAGCACGGAGGTAAGGCATTTGCCTTTCATGCAGAAGGACGTGGTTCGAATTCTGGCATCCCATATGGTCCCCCGTGCCTGCCAGGAGCAATTTCTTTTATTGGTTTTTGGGCCACACCCGGTAATGCTCAGGGGTTACTCCTGGCTATGCGCTCAGAAGTTGCTCCTGGCTTGGGGGACCATATAGGACACCGGGGGATCGAACCGTGGTCCGTCCAAGGCTAGCGCAGGGAAGGCAGGCACCTTACCTTTAGCGCCACCGCCCGGCCCCTCAGGAGCAATTTCTGAGCGTGGAGCCAGGAGTGACCCCTGAGGGCTGCTGGATGTGACCCAAAAACAAAAACAAAAACAAAAAATCTAGAACAGATTCAGGAAAGATTTTTTTTTTTAAATGGGGATAGTGGTAGTGGTGAATATAGCATACCACTGTGTGAGAAAGAATAAAGATAGGTAAATAAGAATAATCATAGTAACAATAAGAATAAGCACAGAAACAACGGAAATAAAAAAATATCCAGAAAGCAATGGAATACCAATAGCTAGTCCTTTTATTTATTTATTTTTTTTGGTTTTTGGGTCACGCCTGGCAGCGCTCAGGTTACTCCTGGCTCTACGCTCAGAAATTGCCCCTGGCAGGCTCGGGGGACCATATGGGATGCTGGGATTCGAACCACCATCCTTCTGCATGCAAGGCAAACGCCCTACCTCCATGCTATCTCTCCGGCCCCAATAGCCCTTTTACATTTCAAGACACATCAATGAATTGAAATTATCAAGCCAAAGGATCAGGTGTCCGGATGCATTAAAAACCAGAAAAGCAAGATCCAAGTCTCAGCTGCTGCCTACATGAAAGTCACTTAAATGGGAAGGCACAGAGGCTGCCAGTGCCCAGTGAAGACTTGGCAGAACTCACTTCCAGGCCCGGGAAGCCCAGAGGAAGATAGACAGCCAAGCTTCTAGCAAACTAGACAAACTACAGACTAGACGGTCAAAATGGAGGTAAAAGTCTTCACTGCACGTGTTCAGATACATTACCTGATTTGGGGCCATACTTGGCCATGCTCAGGGCTTACTCCTGGCCTTGCTCTCAGGCTTTTTCAGTAGAGAACTAGAAATTCTAATAATAAAGGCAGTATTCAATTGGAAAAACGAAAGATGATTTCATGTACAGAGACATCACATATGGCTTTCTGGGCCAGAGAGATACTATAGCAGGTAGGGTGCTTACCTTGTATGTAGGTTCGATCCCCAGAACTGCTTATAGTTCCCCAGGCCTGACCACAAGTGATTCCTGAGCACAGAGCCAGGAGAAATCCTTGAGCACCAACAGGTGTGTCCCCCGTCCCAAAATGGCCTTTTATTTGGGAGAAAGTAAAATTTTTTCTTTTTTTGTTTTTTTAGGCCACACCTGATGGTGCTCAGAAATAGCTCCTGGTGGCCGGAGAGATAGCTCAGCAGTAGGGCATTTGCCTTGCAATTGGCTGACTCAGGACAAACCTGGGTTTGATTCCCGGCATCTCATATTGTCTGAGCCTGCCAGGAGCGATTTCTGAGCACAGAGCCAGGAGTAACCCCTGAGCACTGCTGGGTGTAGCCCAACATTCCCCCCCAAAAAAAAGAAAGAAAAAATCACGGGGCTGGAGAGATTGCATGGAGGTAGAGCGTTTGCCTTGCGTGCAGAAGGATGGAGGTTCGAATCTTGACATCCCATATGATCCTCTGTGCCTGCCAGAGGCGATTTCTGAGCATAGAGCCAGGAGTAACCCGAGCGCTGCCGGGTGTGACCCAAAAACAAACAAACAAAAAAATAGTTTCTGGCAGTTTCTGGGAACCACATGGAATGCTGGGGATTGAACCCAGGTTCATCCCAGGTTGGCTGCGTGCGACACAAATGCCCCACCACTGTACTATTGCTCCGACCCCATGGATCTTTATAGTCTACTAAATGCTACTCAATTTAAGCAAACACAAAAATAAGTTTTGCAAAAAGAAAGCATATTTTAGTAGGAGAGAGACCTTAATGCTGACTAGAAGTTGTAAAATATAATTAAAGAATCAATATAGCTTTCATATGGCGAAAAAATTTAACACACTGGGGCTAGAGCGGTGGCGCAGGGTGTAAGGCATCTGCCTTGTGCGCGCTACCCTAGGACAGATTGCAGTTCGGTCCCCTGGCATCTTATATGGTCCCCCAAGCCAGGAGCAATTTCTGAGCACATAGCCAGGAGAAACGTTACCCTGAGCGTCACCGGGTGTGGCCCAGAAACAAAACAACAAAAAGATTAACACATACATAGGTATATAGGAAACTGCCAAACTATCTTTACAATCCTACTTTTTGCTTTATTTGGATCACATCTGGTGATGCTGAGGAGTTACTCCTGGCTCTCTACTCAGGAATCACTTCTGGTGGTAATTGGGGGACCATATGGATGCTGGGGATTGGACCCTAGCCAGCTGTGCAAAGCAAGTGCCCTACCTGCTGTGCAATAGCTTCAGACCCTTCAAATTTCCAGTGTCATTTTGCTTTTATCTTTAGCCTTACAAAAATGTGAAGGCAGTGGGTATCTTCAAACAGTTTTCATGACCTAATTTACTTTGGAGGCAGTGCAAAGATTGGTGCCCTACCTGGGGCCCCAAGTTTCCCTGAAATATTAAACAGAAAAAACATGTATGTTTATTATAGAAGTGAATGAGGAGCAGGGTCACTGCGGGCTTAAATGGCTCTAGTTCCATAGTTTAAGACCAGGAGTAGAATCTTAGTCTTTTAAGATTTTTTTTTTTACTTTTAAAATGAGGATTTATAGGGACAAACATAGAATGATTACACTCACCTGTGGGATTAAAAAAAAATAAAGAACCCATAGTATGAGAGTAATACCCAAAGACAATAGAAATTATGTGTGCGTGTGTGTGTGTGTGTGTGTGTGTGTGTGTGTGTGTGTGTGTGTGTGTGTGTGTGTGTAAAGTGGGTTGGGGGGAGTGTAGTTAGGGCACTACCTAATAAGAAGGGATCACTATAACGAGAACAGTGTGCTGAAAGGAGGGAAAGTGATATACATAATACCTCTTCAGGAACAGTATTGCAAACCAGTGTCTAAAAGGAAAAAGGGAGGGAGGGAAGTAAAGGGGGGGAATGGGAGGAGGGAAGGAGAGAGGGAGAAAGGAAGAGGGAGAAAGGAAGAGAGAGGAAGAGAGAGAGAGAGAGAGAGGGAGGGAGGGAGGGAGGGAGGGAGGGAGGGAGGGAGAGAGGGAGAGAGGGAGAGGGGATGGGGGAAGTATCTGTCATAGAGGCAAGGTCTAAAAGGAAAAAGGGAGGGAGGGAAGTAAAGGGGAGGAATGGGAGGAGAGAAGGAGGGAGGGAGAAAGGGAGAGAGGGAGGGAGGGAGAGAGAGAGGGAGGGAGAGAGAGAGGGAGGGAGGGAGGGAGGGAGGGAGGGAGAGGAGAGGGAGAGGGGATGGGGGAAGTATCTGCCATAGAGGCAGGGTCTGAGGACGGGAAGGTAAATGGGTAAGTATGGTGGGAAATGCGCACTGGTGAAGAGTACTACAAGAGTACTAGTTTTGGTCATCGTGTGACCAAACAACTTTTTAACTCATGGTGATGTAATTAGGAGCAATTTTTAATGTGGATTTATTATTATCTCTTCACCACTAACGTTAGAATATTTACTTTCCAACCCATTCATACCATGCTGAAGAAGAAAGCGGCTCCTTCCTGGAGGAAAGGTGGGAATAACACCTGAAGGAAGTCTGCTTTGTAACACTGTCCAGAACGTCAGCTCCAGCTTCCCTTCCACTCAAATAAAAACTTATTACCAGGGCTCGCGATGTTCAAGAATAGCTATGTATATGAATAACCATTTCTGAATTTAGAAAAACGCCTGTGCACAAACCGTAAAGCAGAACTACATTAGTATTTACATTTATTTCATGTCTGCAGTTTACACACTTGCTACTGAACAAAACTGGAATGCCAACAAATATACAAATACAATAAGCGTCATCAAATAAAATAACTGGCCCTAGTGTTCTAAGCTGATTAATGGACGGACCTGTGAGAAAAAGTGATTAAGGAGACTGCAGCCCACGGCATTTTTCTTTTTATTACAAGAAAATGCTCAGTAGCACCATCATGATAACACTTAAAAGAAACACATAAGATGGAACGTTTTTTTCACTGCTGTCATTGAGGTTAACCTGTTTTCTGTAAGTAAAATTATACAGGAAATTAACAGTACAGGCAGTATTTTGGCCAACTTCTGCTTACGTCAGCTGAACGTGGTCCATAAACAAAAGCGCACGCAAAGATAGCCAGCCCTATCTGGACCCTCCCGGGTTCCTGGTACAAGCGCTGCACTAAGCTCTGGGTTCATGATTGGAAAAGATACGCATTTATTTAAAAAATGAGGTTGTGTCAAAATAGTCACAAAAGCCTGAGTATGTCTTTGGTAGGCTAACACTTTTTTGTCTCAGCATTGTTATAAGTCATACTTGGGTTTTCCTGTATTTTTCTACATAATCCCAGGTGCTACAGAGGACACTACAGAAAACAATACAGCAACATTCTCAAGCATTGAGGCCCTTCAAGTCCTGTCAGTCCCAAAGGCACCAAGAGGGTCCCGGAGCAGAACTTCCCCTTCAGGAAAGGGGACTTCTTTTTGTTTGGTTTGGTAATACTCATAAGCCAATAAAATTTTACTCTGCAGTTTTTATGGATCTTATAACTATTTTTATACTTTGCTTCTACAAGATACACAGGAGTACCAGGTATTTCTATGGTAAAGTTGTGCAAAAACTGCCACAATCTTGCTCAAAGCATCCAAGTATCCCAATGGTAGCAAATGGGCTGCGAAGCTTTATATGTCCACATTGCATATGAAGAAATGAATTTTATGTCCAGGTATAGAAAATTACAAAGAGGATCATATACCGAGGATAACCTGGCAAGGTTCTTTACCCAGTATCCACTAGTGGTTTCAATAAAATGTCACCAACCACTTCACCCTACGCCTCAAGTTTTTGCCACCAGCACGCTGCAGAACTGCATTAGTATTTTATACCGATTTTAAATTAAGCCAAATTTATATCTAAATATACATGTGCTTCAAGCAATGCTTTGCGGCAAAAACCACAAAACACAGAACTTCTCTAAAGATGTATTACCCTTAGAAGAATTCTTTTTAAAGCCTTCATTTCATGGTAATTTAAGATGGTAACTTAAGATCCATGTGAAAGACAATGCTCTGCTGAACACAGAAAAGGAATCTGCATTATAGTCATGTAACCTGGCATTTGCTGGTAACTTGAAACACATGAAGTTGTCACATCCGTATTCAACTAGCTCTAAACAAGGTGGCTATTCGGTGGTACTGATTTTTCAGCATGTGTCGGCCTAGATGTCAGTCTGGACTGCAACTTTCAACTCCACTGTCTGATGGGAGTGGTTGTTATTGGTCTCTTTAAGTTCCTCACCGAAGTGTAAATCCGCCTTGGGTCTCCTCCCAGGGCTGCTGGGCTCCTCGGTGCTGTGGCTGGGCTGCGGACCTTCAGAGCATGAAGCTGTTTTGGTGAGGGCAGAAATGCTGTAGGGGTGAGGCGAGTGCTCCAGACGGTCATTCTCCACCTCGGGGAGAATGTTGACAGTGGCAAAGCGCGTGTGACAGTCGCTGGAACCGTGACTGCAGGAAGTCTTCATGCTCTCCAGGTCGGAACAGCTGAGCTCGGAGAAGTGGCTGGAGTGGGACTCGGCCACTGAGGGCATGCTGTCGCTGAGGGACGGTGCCTCAAACTCGCTCGAGTTCCTGCTCTGTTGCTCTAGCAGCTGCGCGTCCATGTCCTCCCGTGTCTCGTTTATTTTCATGGTGCTCTTCTTCCTCAGTTTACCACTCTTGGGCTTCTTTCCCGACATGTCTTTGGACCACTTGGGGGCACTGGATTTACCTTCTGGCACACCAGTAGCAGAACCTGCCAGGTGACTGCGGGGGCCTCCGCCGTCCTCTGCGCTGCTGCTCCCACTGTTGTGCCTAAACTTGGATTCAATGTCCACTTGCACCTCCATGCTGCTACTATCCCTGTCCCTGTGCGGAGAGAGAGGGTGCACACATGACTTACGTGATGGCTGTCAAGTGGGGAGATCGATGCTAAAAGACTAGAAGAAAGTTCTCAGAATAAATGCCTGGGATACGCCCCAGTTTAAAAAGCTCTGCATGAAACCAGAGGTGGGTCTGCCTTTCTAATAATGCTTCAACTGAAGGAAGAGGAAAAAGCAGCAGCCACATCTACTGCTTATGCTGCTCTTGGTGCTTAACTCTACATCTTCTGCTGTGTTCTGCTCCATCTATTGCTTACACACACGATACCCTGACAGTTTTGATTTCTTACAACCGACCTACACTCATGGTCTAACTTACACGCTGCCATGTACCATAAAACTCATCTGTTCCAAGAGTGACTATTAGTACCTCACAGAGCTACGCAATGTATGTAACTCTGTCTCACCTCGGAACATCCTCATACCCCTCAAAAGACACTCGTCACTTAGCAGTCAATTCCCTTCCTTCCCAAATTGGGCAGCTCTGACTCCAATTTTCCAAACTTTAAGCTTTCTGGACCTCTCAACAGTTTATTTTTTCTGAGAATTTACTAGTTATAAATCACACATAGTAATTGTCTAATTATAGGGTTAATACTTCCTTTTTATTCTTTTTTTTTTGGATTTGGGGTCACACCTGGCAGCGCTCAGGGGTTATTCCTGGCTCTACGCTCAGAAATCACCCCTGCCAGGCTCAGGGGACCATATGGGATGCCGAGATTTGAACCACTGACCTTCTACATGCGGGGAAAATGCCATACCTCCATGCTATCTCTCCGGCCCTAGCGTTAATACTTTTAAAATAAAAAAATGTTAAAAAAAAAAGAGAATTTTGGGGGCCGGAGCAGTGATGCAGCACTAGGGCGTTAGCCTTGCACGTACTGACCTAGGACAGACTGCGATTTTGATCCCCCGGTGTCCCATATGGTCCCCCAAGACAGGAGTGAGTTCTGAGTGCATAGCCAGAAGTAACCCCTGAGCATCACTGGGTGTGGCCCAAAAACCAAAATAGAATTAGTAAAAAGAGAGAATATTTGATAGGACAGGCCCTGCAGCTGAAGGGAGTATTGTGAGGAGTAGCTCCCCAAATGAGCGTTGCTGGCAAGTGCCTCCCCCAACCCCCCAAAAACACGTTTCTGTTTTCTAACAATTCTTTCCTTACTTGTCCAGTGGGATGTAGGAATTCAGGATGGATCCTGCCATAGCTTTGGTGCTGGCATTATCACTAACAGTTCCCAGGCTGACGGTGCCAGATTCTCCACTTAGACTAGAACGTTCTTTCTGTACGTCTGCTTGTACTTCCAGCCTTCAAGAAAAAATGTTATTGATAATATTAGCTCTACTGTAATATGTATTTTTGTTTTGGTTTGTTTTGGGGTCATGCCTGGCAGCTCAGGCTTTACTCATGGTTATGCTCTCAGAGATTACTTCTGGCAGGCTTGGGGGGTCCATATGGAATGACAGGAAATTGAACCCATGGTCTGTCCTAAGTCAGCCACGTGCAAGGCAAACGCCCTACCACTGTGCCACTGCTCCGGTCCCTATAATCTTTTAATTATATCAGCTAAGAAATCTAAGTAATAAAAGCAAGTTTAGATACAACTACAGATTTTTTTTTTAACTTTTCTATCATTAAATTCCATTGCAATGCACCAAATAGTACCATTATCCAAAGAAAAGGAATCTTACTGGGGCTGGAGCAATAGCACAATGGTAGGGCAGATCTGCCTTGCAGGTGTCTGACCCAGGACGGGCCCAGGCTCGATCTTCGGCATCACATATGATGTGAGCCTACTAGGTGCGATTTCTGGGTGCAAAGCCAGGCGTAATCTCTAAATACCACTGGGTGTGGCCCAAAAAAACAAACAAAAAAAAATTTTACTGCCTGCAAAATAAGGTACTGAGTATCTTTTTTTTGGGGGGCGGGGGTCACACCCGGCAGCGCTCAGGGGTCACTCCTGGCTCTACGCTCAGAAATCGCCCCTGGCAGGCTCGGGGACCATATGGGATGCCGGGATTTGAACCACAGACCTTCTACATGCAAGGCAAATGCCTTATCTCCATACTATCTCTCCGGCCCCTCATATTTTTTTCTAAAAGAAAAAGGAGACTATTGCTCTCTCCCTCTCTTCCCCACAATTTTTTACATTACTATGTTCCATGCTGACATTATAGGGTCACATGTAATTGTGCATTTTTGTGCTCAAAATCGTCCACACTGTATAAATCATTTGTCATAAAAGTAAGATGATAAAGCAGCCCCACCCCAGGGTACCTGTTGAAGCAGTTCCCCATCGTACTCCCAGACAGGCTGCCTGTGATGCTGGCCCCAGCCAGGGCCATGGTGCTGGCTGTCTCACTCAGGTTGTCACGGATGGCTCCAATGCGGTCCATGTGGCTCCCACTGGCGCTCAGACTGCCGGTCAGCCCACCCACACTGCCCTCTCCAATGCTCGGGTTGTGTCTTGCTTCTGCTACAGAAGTTGTATCTAAATGCAAACATATTGAAGGATATTATGTAAGTCCATTTACTACTTTTCTCTTAAGTTCCCCATAATTTCAACAGGCACCATCACTTTTCAACCTCAACAAGTCTAAAACAAACAAGGAGCAGTGAAGCTCTCTGGATTCAGGGTCAAGTGACTGCTAGGGGGGAGAGTAGAGAGACATTTTTATTGTTGCTATCATTGGGGACCATACCTGGTGGTACCTGGGGACTATTCCTGACTTGGTGTTTGGAGGTCATTCCTGGCAGTGCTTAGGGAACCCTGGGGTGTCAGAGAGCAAAGCCTGTGTTTAGCCCACTGCTCTCTCCCTTGCATTCTCTGAGACTAGTATTGGATTATAAGTACAAGACCCCAAAGGCCAAAACTAATTTAAGTTTGGCTTACAGGACTATGTGGTAGTACAGTTTCAATATATCCAAAACGTGTTACCATACCACACTCACCGGGAGGATCTACATCCCTCCCCCCTTCCCCCCCCCAAACCTTAGCTCTGCAGTTCAGAGTCCAAAGATTAGTTCTGCTTTGGCTTTGTCTGTCCCTTCCTTCTCTTTGTTTATGTTTCATGTCAGAGTGAGAGATTCTGCCATGGGCTTATTTTTATGAAGATGACCCCTCTTGTTCCTTTTCTAGCTGTGCTCTGGTGTGACTGTGCACTCAAGAAATCACTCCTGCTGGGGTATGGGGAGCCATACTGGGTTGGCTATGTGCAAGGCCAAGACCCTACCTGCTGTACTATCCATTCAGCTTTCCTAGCACTATTATCAGAGTTTCCTTCTTTAAAGCTCTTCATGCCCAGGGGCCGGAGAGATAGCATGGAGGCAAGGACATTTGCCTTGCATGCAGAAGGGTGGTGGTTCAAATCCGGCATTCCATATGGTCCCCAAGCCTGCCAGGAGCGATTTCTAAGCGTAGAGCAGGAGTAATGCCTAAGCACTGCCAGGTGTGACCCAACAAAACAAAACAAAACAAAACAAAAAACAAAAACAACTCTTGATGCCTTCATTCATCAATTACCTGCCCATGTGTGCCAATATTTAACACTGAGTTTCCAATTCTGTTCCACTGACATGTGTTGCTTTCAATGACTATCACTTTGGGGTACAGTTTGAAGTTGGGAAACGGGGTGTACAATGCTGCCATTCTTTGATCTTAGTACGGCTTTAGATAGAATCTTTAGTGACTCCGTTTAACTTCAGTCATATTTAGTCTACTTCCTTGAAGAATGTCACTGGGACTCTGAAAAGAAGCTGCTAGAATCTCTAGAATCGAATGGTCAATTTTGTCAGGTGAATTCTTCTAATACATGAGAAATGATCTTTCTAGAGCTAACTGTCATATTTCTTTCCATCAGCGACTTAGTTTTCAATGTACAAAGATGGTCCTTGGGGGTTGGAGCGGTAGCACAGCAGTAGAGCATTTGCCTTGCACGCAGCCGATCCAGACAGACAGTGGCTCGAATCCTGGCATCCTATATGGTTCCCCAAGCCAGGAGCAATTTCTGAGTGCATAGCCAGGAATAACCCCTGAGCATCACTGGGTGTGGCCCAAAAAAAACAAAAAAAGGAGGGGGGGTCGACTGGTGGTGCTAGTGGTAAGGCGTCTGTCTTGCCCACGCTAGCCTAGGACAGACCACAGTTCCATCTCCCGCTGTCCCATATGGTCCCCCAAGCCAGGGGCAATTTCTGAGCATATAGCCAGGAGTAACCCCTGAGCATCACTGGGTGTGATGCTCAAAAAAAAAAAAAAAAAAAAAGGATGGCCCCTTGTAAAGTATCTGTGCTGTTAAATCCTTTGTTTTGAATCCAAGAACAGTTCCCAGAATGAGAAATTACTTTCCATCCCTTTGTCCCCTTTTGGGGAGAGACCTTGGTAATATTTATCCGCAGCAAATAATAATCCACACAGACAAGAAGGATAGGGTGTAAAAGATTGGGCAAAGAGAGAGAGCGAGAGAATCCTCTTGCAGCCTGCAAACAGCTTTTGCAAATGGACCCCTCTCCCCTGTCCACCAAGCTATTTATTGCCAACTCCACAGCGCCCCCACCTGGAAGGTCTAGGTCGGGCAATAGTCACAGAACAATCCTAAGGAAATATTTTTATATACAACAATTCCAAGAATAATCTTTTTTGTTTGTTTTTGTTTTTGGGCCACACCCGGCGTTGCTCAGGGGTTACTCCTGGCTGTCTGCTCAGAAATAGGTCCTGGCAGGCACGGGGGACCATATGGGACACCGAGATTCGAACCAACCACCTTTGGTCCTGGATCGGCTGCTTGCGAGGCAAACGCCGCTGTGCTATCTCTCCGGGCCCCCAAGAATAATCTTATGGAAACTTTTTCATATACTACAGTCCTTGATTAAGTTCATTTCTAGGAACTTTGTAAATGGGGAGTTTCTTGATTTCTAATTCATTGCTCACATATCAAAATGAAAAAAAAAAAAGGTTTTCTAGTCTGACATTTCATTGTAGTGGCTTACTGTCTGTTTCTTAGTACTTAGGGATTTCCTATGTAATCTTGGCCTCACTAGCAAATAGCGACAATTCTAGCTTCTTTAGCTCCTTTTCATTTTGTTCTGTTATCTTACTGTTCTGGTTAGAATTTCTAATAATATGCTGAGAGGGAACATTCTTTTTCTGTGCCCACTCTACGGAAAACGTTTTCAGTTTTTCACTATTGTTAGTGGTGAGTTTATTACAGACTGTTTCTATAATGTTGATGCCCTTCTGTTCTCGTTTGAGGTTTTAATCCTAAGTAAATGTCAAATCAAACCTTTCTCTGTATTTGTTGATCTGATCATGATTTTAAACATCTTTTCTTTTGCTAATTCGACATAGGACATGGCTTGTGCATGTTAAGCCATCCTTCATTTAATAAATCCCACTTAATCATAATAAGTTTTATTTCATTTTTTAATTTATTTGACGAGGGGTATGTCACACTTGACAGTACTGAGGGAGAACAAACTGGGATCAGCAAAAGAAGCATCTTAAGACTGTAGAGTGATTTCATTTCTCTGGACTATATCATGATGCATTTTCCCAGTTTTGGTGAACTCAGTTAAGATTTCTATTAAGATTTCAGCGAAGATATTCTTCTTGAACACCACCATGTTTTCCTGTATCTATTTAGCTTTTCTTTGGGGTAGTCACTCCTGGCTCTGTGCTCAGAAATTGCTCCTGGCAGACACAGGGGACCATAGGGGATGCCAGGACTCAAAACCGGGTCCACCCAGGGTTGGCAGCTTGCAAGGCAAACACCCTATCGCTGTGCTATCTCCAGCCCCCACTATCTAACTTTTCCTGCTCTAGAGAATCTCATATTCTCTCTTGAATACTTATATCCTCCTCTCTTTACCTCCCCTCATGTCTTTCTGAGCAAGTTTTGTTCAATAAAAATTATAGTTCAGAGTGGCGGTACAATGGAAAGGGTGTTTGTTCACGCTGATCCAGGTTCAATCCCCAGCACCCCTATGATCCCCTAAGCCCGTGAGGAGTTATTCCTGAGATCAGAGCTAGGAGTAACCCTGGAGGAACACTGCAGGGTGTGGCATACCCCACTCCGCCAAAATAAAAACTAAGAACAACAAAAACTATTTCACACACACAAAATTTTTACATCTGTATTTATCAGGAATATCAGTGTATAGTTTTCTTTTTTTCTTTTTCTTTCTGATATTCCTTATCTGCTTTTGGTATCAGGGCAATGTTGCCCTCATACAATATGTTGGGAATAATCACTGCAGGTGTTTCCTGTTTTCCTTTTATGGTTCATTTCTACTTTCTAATACTGTGATCTGAAAAGATAGTTATATTAAGGTTTCAATCTTCATGGATTCAGGTATCAACATGTGATCTAGACTGTCAAGTGATTTTATGTGAACCTGAGAAGAATATAGACGAGGCTTTACATATATGAGGCTTTACATAGAAAATGGCCTGGAAGTGTCTGTTAAGACTATATGATCCAATTCCTCCTTTAAACCTGCTATTTACTCGAAGGGTTTCTGGCTCATCTGGCTCCTGGTGAGAGATGGTGTCAAAGTCCTATTACCATGTTGTCTTTGTTTGGTCCAGGCTGTTGACTACTATTTACACAGGCCGATGCTCCTTTGTCAGGTACAAGTGGAAGACTTAGCTCTTATATGGACTGATCCCTTCATTACATAACATCCATCTCTATCTCGTTACTTCTTTCAAATTGAAGTCTGTTTTATCTGATAGAAATTATGGCTCTCCCTTTCCTTTTTAGGCTATCACTTACCTGTGTGATAATATTCTAATCTTTTATTTTCAGTCTATATTATCAACAGAGTTCATGAATTTCCCATAGTGAGTAGGCTGGCTTTTGTTTTCTGGTTCATCCTGCCACTTTGTATCTATTGATTGGTGAGTTCATGACTGTTTATTTTATAATGATAATATTTATTATCATTAGTGTTTTGGGTCACTACTGGCACTGCTCAGGGCTTGCTCCTGGCTCTGGACTCAGGAACCACTCCTGGTCAGGCTGGGGGAATCGGAGGCGGCTGCATGCAAGGCAGGCATTCTACATGCTATACTTTTGTTCTGGTCCATTCTATTACCTTGTTAGTTTTATTGTTTGGGGATTTTTGTTTGGGGGCCACACTCAGCTGTGCTCATGGATCATTCTTAGTAGGGCATAGGGGAGCATAAATGATATTAGGGATTGAATTGGGGTTTGCTGTGTTCAATGCAAATGCCTTAACCCTGTACTAGCTCTATGGCCCCCTAGGGTACTATTTTGCAATGTTTTAATTTTGTAAAAAAAAATTAAAGTGAGGGGCCAGAGAGATAGCATGGAGGTAGGCCATTTGCCTTGCATGCAGAAGAAAGGTGGTTCGAATCCTGATATCCCATATGGTCCCCTGAATCTGCCAGGAGCGATTTCTGAGCTTAGAGCCAGGAGTGACTCCCGAGTGCTGCCGGGTGTGACCCAAAAACCAATAAACAAACAAACAAACAAACAAATAAATAAATAAAGTAAGAGGTCGGAGAGATAATATGAAGGTAGGGCATTTGCCTTGCATGCAGAAGGACAGTGGTTCGAATCCCGGCATCCCATATAGTCCCTTGTGCCTGCCAGGAGCAATTTCTGAGTGTAGAGCCAGGAGTAACCCCTGAGTGCCGTCAGGTGTGACACACCCCCCGTCAGCCCCCCACCAATTAAAGTGAGCAAAGGAATAAGCCATGAAACTAGCTGGAGATTGAGGGGGAAAATATTCCAAACAAGGAACTGCAGGTTTAAGTCCCTAGAAGTAAGAAGTGAGTGTGCTTGGCTTCCTAGAAAACATCACAGAGATGGTATGAAACAGGAGACTAACAAAGGCAACTTCAGAGAGGCAGCCTGGATTCTTATGGACTGAACAAGGGTCTTGAATTTTCCCTCAACTTAAAGTCACTGTATGAGTCTTAGACATACACATTTTACCTATGTTTAAGAATTTTTTTTTTTTTTTTTTTTTTTTTTTTGGTTTTTGGTTTTTGGGCCACACCCGGCATTGCTCAGGGATTACTCCTGGCTGTCTGCTCAAAAATAGCTCCTGGCAGGCACAGGGGACCATATGGGACACCGGGATTCGAACCAACCACCTTTGGTCCTGGATCGGCTGCTTGCAAGGCAAATGCCGCTGGGCTATCTCTCCAAGCCCATGTTTAAGAATTTTAATTCAGGGGCCAAAGGTAGGGCATTTGCACAGCAATAGGGCATTTGTCTTGCATTCAGCCAACCTGGAAAGAAACAGGTTCGATTCCCGATATCCATGTTGTCCCCCAGCCTGCCAGGGGGACTCAATTTCTGAGTGCAGAGCCAGGAGTGGCCCGAGCACTGCCAGATGTGGTCCAGAGACCAAGCAATCTATAAATGGATATGGTTTAGAAAAGAAGTTTAATTCAGGGGCCGGAGAAATGGCATGGAGGTAAGGCGTTTGCCTTTCATGCAGAAGGTCATCGGTTCGAATCCCGGCGTCCCATATGGTCCCCCAAGCCTGCCAGGAGCGATTTCTGAGCATGAAGCCAGGAGTAACCCCTGAGCGCTGCCGGGTGTGACCCAAAAACCAAAAAAAAACCAAAAAAAAAAAAAAGAAGTTTAATTCAGGGGCCAGAGAGATAGCATGGAGGTAAGGCGTTTGCCTTTCATGCAGGAGGTCATTGGTTCTAATCCCAGCGCCACATATGGTTCCCTGTGCCTGCCAGGAGCAATTTCTGAGCCTGGAGCCAGGAATAACCCCTGAGCACGGCTGGGTGTGACCTAACCCCCCCCCCCAAAAAAAAAAAAAACCCCAAAAAAGAAGTTTAATTCAGTTGTGCTGTGGAATAGTTAAGTTGAAGTACAGAAGCTAACAGATCAGGTAAGGGGCTATTATAGGAGTTTCTAAAAAAGGACAATTGCTTGGACAAATGGAGTAGTAGTGGGGACAGATGAGAATGTCTGGATCATAGTTGCACACTGAGAGACGAAGCAGACTTTGCTGACAGATCAAGATATAACAGGGGAAAATCGGGAGTCAGTGTAAGTAATGGTTTTAGTTCCAAGCAACAGCAAGAATGGGGAAGTTGCTTATTAAAGTAAGAATAACAGGCTTTCGACTGGAGAATCTTATTACAGACAGGTGAGGCTTGAAATTCTTGTTGAGGTAAGTGCGTATTAAAGAGGAGAGTCAGATACACAAGTACAAAGTTCAGAGGAGAATTCCAGACTAGGTAGATATTTAAGAGCAGTTCTCCTACATTATACTCAATATATATAGATGAGGAGGTCTAGGTGTGGATACAGATAAAAGACTTGAAGCCTGAAAACCCTAAAGTTCACAAGTCAGGAGAGAAAAACCAATCAGCAGAAAAGTCTGAGGAGTGTCCCAAGACAGAAATCAAGGAGACAGAGAGAGAGAGAGAGAGAGAGAGAGAGAGAGAGAGAGAGAGAGAGAGAGAGAGAGAGAGAGAGAGAGAGAGAGAGACAGAGAGAGAGAGACAGAGAGAGAGACAGAGAGAGAGAGACAGAGAGACAGAGAGAGACAGAGAGAGAGAGACAGAGAGAGACAGAGAGAGAGAGACAGAGAGACAGAGACAGAGAGAGACAGAGAGAGACAGAGACAGAGAAAAACAGAGAGAAATCAAGGATACAAGAAGTAAAGCAGTCTAGTCTGAAGATGGGTAACTGACCCCCTGCCCTGATCTGGGAATGCAGACGGCACCGATGACTCTGCTTTGGTGGAGGGGCAGGAACGGAGATCTGATTTAAGTCAGTTCAAGAGCAATGGAGAGATCAGAAAGTGGACATTCCCTTTGCACATGTGCCTGATTATCTCCAGAGAAATTCCATTAAGAATTCAAGAGTATTGGGGCCAACTGATAGTACAGCATGGAGGCATTTGTCATGCACATAGCCGACCTGGGTTAGATTCCTGGAATCTCATATCATCCACCAAGCCCACCAGGAGTGAACACACCATCAGGTATGGCTAAAACACACACACACACACACACATACACACACACACACACACAGTACAGTCATGCACAGACTGTATTCTTGTATTCTGAGGGCCTTTCATTTGTCAGTTATCTAATTCCCATTCCTCTGAAAAATAACAATGGATTAAAGATACTTTCTACTCACTTGCCATCTGTATTTCTTTTCTGACAGCATTGATTTGTAATGCTCTAGGCATATTTTAAAAGTCTTGAATTTCTGATTTCACTTAGAGATTAGGAACCCAGAACCTATTCCAGCCCCTCCCACCCACAGACTTTCACTGGTAGTTACCAACAGAGGTTGGACCTTAAGGCTAGTAAAGGAGAGCGCCAGCATTCAAAATCCTGCCTTGCATGTTATCCACAGCCTTCCCCTTTCCCTTAAAAAGGACAGTAATTTTCTTCAGCTGCTGAAAGCACTTACCTACAGCCGTGTTGGTTCCACCAACATTTATATCATTTTCATCATCAAATTCAATCCTGACTCCTTTCCCATTGCCGGCCGAGACTCCACAGCCTCCACTTCGACAGAGAGAAATTGGAACAACGCCATAAACATAAGCTAACATAATCGGAACACCAATACCTAAAAAGGAATTAAGTTAGTCATTATAAACCAAAAGAAAGTAAGTTGGAGTCTTTTTCAAAAACAAAAGAAGAGCATGAAGGCTAGTCCTAGGGCTTGGAGACCTTGTCAAACGTGGGTCAGACCAGTCAAGGAACATGAGAAAATTCTAAACTGCTGCCTAGCCTTTTATGTGACAGCTAGGATGGGGAAAGAAGCAGGACACACAGGAACAGTTGAGCACCTCCCCTCAAGAATAGGCTGTAGCCTAGGAATAGGCTCTTGTGTCTATAAAACTTTTAACAGACAGTTACTGACTTTCCTCATATTGACTGACTTTTCCCAGAGGCTTGGCTAAAACCATGCTAAAGAATTCACATTTCTCTCACCATCAACAGTGTGATGCCCTGCCCTTTAAACTTCCTCTATGAACCTTGTCTGTATGACTATGAGGTGTTGAATAATTTTAGGTATTTTCTTACCTACAGTTACTGCAGCTACCACCGGAGATACAATTACGGACAATGTCACGCCTCCAGCTATGGCCAAATTCCGTTTGTGCTTGGAAATATCCTTGCCTTCATATCGATTATGAATCTTGAATTAAAAATAAAATTGAGAGTGAAGGTTAAGGAGAAAGTAAGCATTTAATTTATATACTCTACAATTTTCTCTAGTAAGTTTATTTATTTTAGGGGGGACTGGGACCACATAGTATGGCTCTGGGGTTGCTTCTAGCTCTGTGCTCAGGGGTCACTCCTTGCAGCTGTGCTTGGGAGATCATGAATTACTGGGGATCAAACTGGGGTTTGTTGGATGCAAGACAAGCACTCTGATAATCCCTGTCCTATCTTACCAGCACCCATGTTCATTTTTAAATTAACCTTCAAAAACTAGTACTAATAGGCCAAAGATCACAACTGGAATCAATTTCTTCTTAGATTCCTTTCTGAAAAGAAATAGCAAATAACTTGGGATCTTGGGCCCTCATTTACAAGCTGAAGGAGATAGAAGAGGTAGAAAAGAAAAACCAATGTTCCAGAAGACAGGAGTTAAATCTATCTAACATCTTTATATGGAACAGTACTAATAAACAGAAATTAATCTATTTATGAAAAGTAGCTGTGAGGTTATTTGAGAAATAGTTTGGTTATCTGTTCTTATGGTTTACAAGAGATAAGGCTATTACATTTCCTCTTCTGTTTCAAGAATAGCCTCATACTGTGCAGGTGATCTCAAAATGAAAATATTTGACTTATAAACAATATTACAGATAAAGTAGAATAAATAAGCTGCTGTTATTATGTGTCCATTTTGAAGGCTATAAAATGAAATGAATCCCATGAGATAGGGTGAACAGTACAGACTGGGGTGGAAGGTGGAGGAAGCCTGGTTGGGACAAGACTATTTTCAGTCTCCTGCTCAAGTCCTATCTTTTTCAGCTTTTACATTTTTTTAATTATTATTTTGTTTTTAAGACATATCCAGCAGTGCTCAGGACTTGTTCCTGACTCTGTGTACAGCGATCACTCAAAGAAGGCTTGAAGAGGCCGAGCTCAGACCCAGGTGAGCCATGTACAAGTGACCTTCCCACTGTACCATCTTCTCCAGCACCCCCCCCCCCCAACCATCCCCAGCTTTGACACTTCAATTATTTACAGGCAGAGACCTTTCCAAGGCACTCCTATTCCCCTTCAGGATGAACTGAGGCCAGTTCTGTCTCCTCCCACTCCCATTCCTGGAAAACAGCCTAATGCAGAAAAACCCAGAACTAACAAGACAGAGGAGGACTTGCAAGGACAAGCTCCCAAGAGAAAGGAACCTTCTTGGGGAAAATGTCCTCAATAAGTACCAATGTTCACTACACAGAAACCACATTACTGTTATTTCTGGGTCAAATTAATGATTTTTGACCATTCCTTGCCACATTTTCAATTTGTTATTATAAATGAAGGCTTAGCATTTTGGTTCTTTATCAACTTAACAGGTGTTCCTGCATGATGTGGATTCCTAAACACCGTAACAACAGTTTCAATAGGAAATTAATGCATCAACTTGCTACTACTGGGTAGGAACAAGTGGAAGAGCATCTAAGACTTGAACAATACAGTAAATTATCTCTCCTTTATGAATTATTCATAGGGACACACAGAACAAGTCTCTTTCCCTTCTACTTCTATTTCAAAGTACCCAGACAAAACAGCTCTGTTGTCAGCAAAAGCTTGCTTTGGTTAACTCATGAAAAATTATTATAATCACCTTGATGGGACTTCATTTGTTTTTTGGGTCATGCCAGGCTATGTTCAGGGCTTACTCCTGGCTATATACTCAGGACTCACTCCTGACAGTGCTCAGAGGACCATATGGGATGCCAGGGACTGAACCTGGGTCAAGCATGTGCAAGGCATATATGCCTTATATGCTGTATTAGCACTATGGTTTTAAATATTTTAAATTTAACAAGACTGATTTCTTTTTTTTTTTGTTTTTGTTTGTTTGTTTTATTTTTGGGCCACGCCTGGTGACGCTCAGGGGTTACTCCTGGCTATGTGCTCAGAAGTCGCTTCTGGCTTGGGGGACCATATGGGACAGCGGGGGATGGAACCATGGTCCATCCTAGGCTTGCGCTGGCAAGGCAGACACCTTACCTCTAGCGCCACCGCGTGGGCCCCAAAACTGATTTCTAATACAGACAGATCCACAGTTTTTAAAGCAACAGTATTTCTTGTGCATACATACATATTTGCCAAACACTACAAATTAATCTTATAAAAAATGATTGGTTTACACTGGACACTAAAAATTACCTTTGTCTTCAAAACAAAAAAATTTTTTTCGGTTTTTGGGTCACACCCGGTGACGCTCAGGGGTTTCTCCTGGCTTGGGGGACCATATGGGACGCTGGGGGATCGAACCGCGGTCCGTCCTAGGACAACGCGCACAAGGCAGATAGATGCCTTATGCCCGGCGCTGCCGCTTCGGCCCCTTCAAAACAAAGTTTTAAAATAATCAAAAGCTACCGTCATTAGTCTTACTAATCAGGATTTCGAATCAGATAGTGAGTGAACAGGCCCCCATTTACCTTCCGCCCCACATACACAGGAATGCCAATGATCATCGCAGGGATGGCAATGCCGGCTATCAAAGCAATTCCCACAGGGGCACCAACCAGTGTTCCCAGCTGCCACAAGATTTTCTTCTTTCTGCTCCAGGGTTTCTTTCCCCAGAAAGTGCATCCTGATGGACTAATGGAAAAAATATGATGTAATGCAAATGTTACAAAATGTCTAACAACAAAGATCTATAATACCTTAAAGTAGTAGCTAAAAAAGACTATTTTTAATACTTAAGTTTTAGACTATATCCAGCAATTCTGAGGGGTTATTCCTGGCACTGAATTATTGAGAATTATTCATGGTAGTGCTTGGGGACCATATGGGATGCCAGGGATGGAACCCCGGTCAAGTGCATGCAAGGCAAATGCCTTACCCACTGTATTATCCCTCTGGACCCCCAAAGAAGATTTTTATAATTTAGGAATGCTTTCCTTTTTTCTTTCTTTGAATTGTAAATAACAAGTAAAAGAAGTTATATTTGAAGTGAACTAATAACTGGGATTCAGGTTAGAATATTTTTTCATTTAGGGGTGGTACTCAGGGCTGATGCCTGACATCAGGTATTGCTCATAGAGATGGGATTGGTTCAAGGATTGTTGCTGGAGATGCTGGGGACTGACTGTATATGGTGCGAGGGATCGAACCAGGATCTGTCATGTGCAAGGCAGGTATATCTCTTCACTATCTCTCCAGTACCCTTTCTTAGGATTTTTATTTTAAAATCTCCATTTAAAATTTTTGACTAGTTAGAAAACCCAACTCACTAATATAAATTGGGTTGCTTTTAAACTTGTTTAATTAGAAACAAAGAAAAAGAATCTCTTTAAACATCTTATAATTTAAGAATTAAAAAGCCAGGGCTGGAGCAATAGTAGAGCAGATAGGGCTTTTGCCTTGCACGATGCTGCCCGTGTTTGATCCCTGGCATCCCAGATGGTTCCCCAAGCGTGCCAGGATTAATTTCTGAGTACAGAGTCAGGAGTAACCACTGAGCACTGCCAGGTGTGGCCCAAAAAAACCAAACCCAAAAATAAGCAAACAAAAGATTTAAAAAGCCAGGAATTTAGCTCAGTAGTAGAGTGCATGCTTAGAACACATGAGGTCCTAGATTCAATCCCCAGTATCCCAAATACCAGAACCGCATCTCTCCGTCTCCCAGTGCAAAAGGCAGATAATATCTACTTCCCCAAAAGAAAAATTAGAGGTTAATCTCTCCCTCAGTAAAAATCATTTTATTTTACAATGTAAACTTATATTTAGGTATACACAACTACTTCTAAAAGCTTACCTTAGATAATGCAAATCTGAGATTTCCTTCATACACAACCAACAAAACTCGCAACCACAGACAGCACAGGTCATATGATTGCAGCTCCCATCATTCATCTTTATTATATAAGCTGCACAGCGAGGACATGGCTTTATATCATCAGCTATTAGGGAGAGAAAGAAACCTATTTAAGCACATAAAACTGACTAGCAAACAATTCCAACTGTAACTTACAAATCTTAACATGTATAGTTTGTGATCGTTTTAGCCTGCAATTTTAAGTACATATGGCATGTTTTTTCTCTTCTGTGAAAGAAAATGAAATGTAAAATTTATATTAAAATCTAAAATTATAGGGGATGGCGAGATAGCATGGAGGTAGGGTGTTTGCCTTGCATGCAGAAGGTCGGTGGTTCAAATCCCGGCATCCCATATGGTCCCCTGAGCCTGCCAGGAGTGGTTTCTGAGCATAGAGGCAGGAGGAACCCCCGAGCACTGCCAGGTGTGACCCAAAAACCAAAAAAAAAAAAAAAAATCTGAAAATGTAAAATTATAACCATTTTTCAAACACAATAGAGCAAGGGAGAAACAAAGCACAAAATAATAAAGGAGAGCTAAGGACAAGATTACTGTGAACGGTACACTAAGTTTCTTTTTGTCTGTATTCCATAACTGTTTTCGCTGCCTGGCACTTCAAGTTCAAGATCTTTTTTAACCATCTCCATTTAATTAAAAAGTAGCTATCTGAAAAAAATAAAAAAAGTAGCTATCTGTTCACTCTTTCATTAGTGAAAGAACACCAAGATCAATCTGACATTGATCTGAAGCTCTATACACCAAGCACTGAGTTTGCTTCCAAGTAACCTCAACTGTAAGTACTGGGAGACTACAGCACAGAAGTCTTTAAAAAGAAGGCTCTGTGGCCAGAGAGATAGCATGGAGGTAAGACATTTGCCTTACATTCAGAAGGACAGTGGTTCAAATCCCGGCATCCCGTGTGGTCCCCCCCTAGCCTGCTGGGAGCGATTTTTGAGCCTAGAGCCAGGAGTAACACCTGAGCGCTGCCGGGTGTGACCCAAAAACCAAAACCAAAACCAAACCAAACAAAAAAACCCCAAACAAACAAAAAGAAGGCTCTTTGCTGTGTGCTATCTGTAGAAATAGAGAAAAATGTCCAGAATAAAGAGGTACCAGTTTAGAGGAGGTATAAGCTATAAATACTACTGTTAAGAAACAACGGAGAAGAGTTTCAGGATGAAAGCAAACATCAATTAGTTATGCTTATGACTTTTTAATTAGTTACACTTAATTTGTCTTGTGGGGGGCACACCTGGCAGTGCTGGGCTCTGAGCTCAGAAATCACTCCTGGCAGGCTTGGGGGCCATTTGGGATGCTAGGGAGCAAACTTGAGTTAGACACGTGCAAAGCAAATGCTGCCTGCTGTGCTATCACTCCAACCTGTTTTGTTTTGGGGCCACACCTGGCAGCACTCAGGGGGGTATTTCTGGCTTTGTGCTTAGAAATTGCTCCTGGCAAGCTCAGGGGACTATATGGGATGCCGGGAATGGAACCTGGGTCCATCCTGGGACGGCCGCATGCAAGGCAACTGCCCTACCACTGTGCTATTGCTCTGGGCCCATAATTTGTCACTTTTATTCACTATTCAAAGGCTCTTCTATGGCTCCTAGTATAATGATATGACTCAAATACACTAAGATGCCAAGGAATCACTGACACAGAATAAATTATTTTAAGTCACTCAAGTATTTTGAACTTCAACTTCTACTTAGATAACAGCCATTAATGATTTTATTGCTTTTATTAGCTATTTGTTCCAGCTTTACAGAGAGTTAAGAAAAGATATTTAATATATTAGCCACTGAATTCAAGAATTTGTGCCAATTATCTAATAAGCATTAAGTCATATTCTCTCTTCCTTTCTAAAGTTTTATGATCAAATTTTACCCGTGATTTATCACTGAATTAGGTTTCCGGAGGGTTTCTTTGAGGGTAAAGATGTTTTTTAACTTAAGAACTGATCAGTGCTCCTAATAGTGTTTTAATGATTTGAGCAATTTTGAGACAACTGTTAATTCTAAATCAGGACAGATAATTACTAGAATACAAATACTCAATATTTATGAAATCATTATTTATATATTTAATTGTTTCCTGCATGGTTTGTTTCCTTACAGTCCAGAGCACTCTGAGAAGCTGAAGGAATATGCAGGGACAGACTCAAGGCTTGGCTTGATCTCTAGAATGTGAACTAGATCTGTATGTCAGGAGGTGAAGCCCTCTGCTCCCCAGCACCACCTGTACAATTCCCGGTGAAAGATGGCCCAATCCCAGAGGAAATAATCCACAGAAGGTTGAAGAGAATAAAACAGGTTGAGGAAACTTCCACCACAAGCTTTCCGCTCACTAGCAAAAGAAACCAGCAAGCAGATAGATTAGCTGTGGAAACTGAAACCACAATCGGTTCTCCCTGTGACCCAAGCTCTTTATTGGGAAGAGAAGGACCACTCCTATGGATGGAGAACATGGAGAGTAAGAAGCAATCCAGCGGTCCTTTCAGTCTATGAGTGACAAGCACAAACAAAGAAGCATTATCCTGAATAAAGTGAAAACCAGTTACTCCAACATCCAGAGACAGTGACCTCCCATGATAGATTAAATCATCATTTAAGTGATCAAAATCATATAAAGTCTTCATTAAAAAAATTTCAAGACTTAGGCATGAATATTCAAAAAAATGACTTAAAGTTGTTTGGGCCTTCCCCACTAGAGTATAATTCTGTTTATCCATTTGCTTTGTTTTTTGTTTGTTTGGAGCCACACCTGGCGGTGCTTGGGTGCTGCTCCCAGCTGTGTTGAGGAGTTGCTCCCTACAGTACTCAAGGGACCACTCAGTGCTACCAAGGATCTGCCACAGAGGCAAGGCAAGAGCCTAACCCCTGAACTGTCTCTTTGGTCTTAGGGTGTTTATTTTTGATCTGAAATTGGATGAGATATTGAGATATTTCTCAATTTAAAAGTGTACTCACCAAAACTTTACTAACAAGCATTCAATGGCATTGTTTTAAATCTGTAATTTTCTAGAGGTAACAGATTTAGAATTTTAGTTTTATTCATTGTGGGAAGAGAGAGTCATTCCCAATTGTGCTCAAGGGGCCTCTGTACCTGGTGGTACTTAAGGGTATATATTTTATTTTATTATAAATACTTGTAATACAGAGAGACAAATAGCTTTGTCAGTGAGCCTAATTAGAAGGCTGAGCTAGGGGCCCGGAGAGATAGCACAGCGGTGTTTGCTTGCAAGCAGCCGATCCAGGACCAAAGGTACGTACACACACACACACACACACACACACACACACACACACACACACACACACACACAGCGGTGTTTGCTTGCAAGCAGCCGATCCAGGACCAAAGGTACGTACACACACACACACACACACACACACACACCAGGACCAAAGGTACGTGTACACACACACACACACACACACACACACACCAGGACCAAAGGTACGTGTACACACACACACACACACACACACACACACACACACACACACACACACACACACCCGTGCCTGCCAGAAGCTATTTCTGAGCAGACAGCCAAGAGTAACCCCTGAGCAATGTCGGGTGTGGCCCAAAAACCAAAAAAAAAAAAAAAAAGAAGAAGGCTGAGCTAGCACCAACCAAACCACCGCCCAATCTTTAAGACACTGACTTTAGTAGCATCATGGAGATATAGAACATTTATTTCAAGCTGACCCTTGTTGATCTAAATTTTGATTATTCCATTTGGCTTTGTGTTGTAACAGAGGAAGTAAGTTTGTTTGTGTCTGCAATGGAGCAGTCTAGGGTGATAGGTATGAAATTGGGAACACCGGTGGGTTGAAACATATAATGCCTAAAATGACTATATTAGGAAACAACTTGGCAAATCATGATGTTAAAATTAAAAAGTAAAAAAAAATGTAGTTTAAACCATCTTTTGCTATCAGTTACATAATCACACTTCCTGGACAATAATACCCAATTTCAATGCTTTTACCTATAAGAAAGAATAAATACTTCTGGAATAGAAGTGTCAATACGGAAAATCTCTGAAAAGATGAAGGGCAAAAGGTAAAAGGCAAAGACTGATGATTCACTACAATAGTGTGATCATGGGCAGGTGAGACAGCACAGTAGGGAAGGCACTGACCTAGCATGCGGCCAATCCAGGTTCAAGTTCCAGCACCTACATATTGTCCCCCGTGCAGAGAGCCAGGAGAAGTCCAAGCACAGACAGGTATGGAACCCCCCAAACCAAAATAACTAAAAGAGTCACATACATGTCAAATGTAGAGTAGCTATCAATACCTGCTGCAGCAGATTCCTGACTGTAACTGATAGATGAGGAGCGGATAGTCCGCAGTCGTAAACTCTGGGCTCTCTCTTGCCGAGCGGCATCACATGTCTGGTTGGGGTGCCAAATCTGTTTACAGTGGTAGCAAAACTCAGTGCCACAGCCTTCGCGCCCACAGGTTAATTTGGGACAGCTCGCACATCCAAACGCTATCACAGCATACCTTAAAAAAAAAAGATAAAGTTTAGTGTGCATCAAACAAGAGGTAAGCGGATTTTCCAACTGAAAAGTCACTTCTGAGAAAGTTTCACACTTGCACATGAATTCTCATCCTAAATCCTAACATTATCTCATCAGCATAAAAATAGAAAAAAAATACACCCAACCCCCCCCTCCCCCAAACTCTAGACCCGTAATGAAGACATAAGAATGGCAAAATGGGGGCTGGAGAGATAGCACAGTAGTAGGGCTCTGGCCTTGCATACGGCAGACCTTGGACGGACCTGGGTTCAATTCCCAACACCCCATATAGTCCCCCAAACCTGCCCCAGGAGCAATTTCAGAGAGCAAAGCCAGGAGTAACCCCTGAGCACCATCACTGGGTGTGGCCCAAAAAATGGCAAAATATATTTCTAAAGTTTAATTTTAAAATGTTTGTATGTGCATAGTATTATGTATATAATTATAGAGCAGGAAAAAGAGCTCAAAGGGCTGATGCACGTGCTCTGCCTATAGTAGTCTTGGGCTCTGTACCCAACACCATCAGGTTCCCTGAGCACGTCAAGGAGTGACCGTGACTGAGCCCAGGGCTAGGAGGTAACCCCTGAGTACTACCAAAGTAGCTCCAAAACAAAATTTCTTTTCTTTTTTTTGGTTTTTGGGCCATATCCAGTGATGCTCAGGGATTACTCCTGGCTATGTGCTCAGAAATTGCTCCTGGCTTGGGGGACCATACGGGATGCCGGGGGATCAAACCACAGTCCATCCTAGGTCAGCCACATGCAAGGCAAATGCCCTACCACTGTGCCACTGCTCAGCCCCTCCAAAACAAAATTTCTATATATCAAAACTTGATGCCCATTTTATAAAAATTCATGGTGAGCTTATAATGGATGGATATGGAGAATACTTAGCTGAGTGAAATGAGTCAGAGAGAGAGGGACAGACATGAAACAATCTCATTCATTTGTGGAATATAAGAAAAATAAATTATAGCATGGTAATAATATCCAGAGATGATAGAGATGAAGGCCAGAAGGAAGTTTGCCACACATAGTGAAGCAATGCAGTTATGGTAGAGAAGGGACCACAAGACAATGATCGTTGGAACTGATCAGTGTGGCCAAGAACTGGGTGCTGAAAGGAGATAAAGTGATATGCATGGTACCCCTTCATTAACAATAGTGCAAACCACAGTGTCTAAAAGGGAAAAAAGAGAAGAGAGAGAGAAGAAAGAGAGAAGAGAGAGGAGAGAGAGAGAGGGGGGGGGGGTAAAATGTCTGCCCCAGTGGCAGGAAGGGGTAAGGGTTGTAGGGAAACTGAGGACATAGCAGGAAATGTGCACTAGTGGTGTACATTGTACTCAATCATGAACAATTTTGTAACCATGGTGTTTAAATAACTAAAAAAAAATTTGTGGCAAGGATGTGGCTCCACAGTAAGGCACATGCATCATGTGTGAGTTTGGGAGTGAGAGGCTGGCTTTATGTGTCCCTGCTTCAGGCCATGAGCACCATGGGTATGAGCCCAATTTTCTAAATTATTGTAGGCAAGTAGAAATGACTAAAAGTAAATACACCAAAAAAAGAAAAATCTGACTAGTTTTCCAAGCACCAGTTTCATTTTTTATTTATTTTTTAAGTTTGACACATTTTACTTGCAACTTAGAAAATTACCAGTACAATGAGGTGCAAAAACATTCCAAAGGCCCCACCTGGGCTAGGGCAAGTTTAGAACCCCCCACTTAGGTCATCCCAGCCTCCACTCTTTGCATGCAAACAGGAGCGGTAGAAACAACGTCTGGAGGTTCCATCCACCCCCCCCCCATCCATGACGAAAACCTCACGCAGGATTTTCTTTATTTCTTAGCAATTATTTCTTTTAAAATCAGAGACAAAAATTACCAATCTATTAAAAATAATTATTGATGCATACATTCTTATATTTCTGTTTCCAAGGGATATGACAGAAATAGTTTTTGTTGACAATCTCTGACCCAAAAGTACATAACATGAATTTCTGAGTTTCTTAGTTAGAAATATTTTTTGTTTTGTTTTGTTTTTTGCTTCATATAAAAGAAAAAAAATCAAGAACTCAGGAAATAACTTAAAGGACTGGAGTGCACGCTTTGCACACATCGTTGCTCAGTCCTCCTAATACCACTGGAATGACTCCTGAGCTCATCTGGTTGTGTGACTGGCTGTAATCATCTAGAAAAGACTCGGAGAAATTTTGAAAACCAAGCGTATTTAGCCAGCCTCAAATTGTGCAACGTAATGTATAATAAATCACTTGAAACAGAAAAAAAAAAAACAACAACAAAAAACAAGAAGAAAGAAAGAGAAACCTAAATTCTGGGTCTTCTTGGCATAATTTATGCCAGAGAAATAAAAACATCGTTTTTAAGATGTGTGCACAATGCTTGCAATGTATTTCTAAATGTCAGTGTCTTGAAATAAATTTCCTTCCTCAACAGGTGAGTAATAAACTACGGTACACATAATGTGCAATACCATCCAACCAAAAAATAAGGTATGCCTGACAAACCGAATCAACTGGAGAAATCTGAAAAACTTTTTTAGGGGTGCAGGGGACAAGTTTGTAGCCCAGTCAGTTTTTGGGAGGCTGATTTGTTTTAGAAGATAGAACAGTTCATTGAAAAATAAAGGAGGGGCCTGAGCAACAGCACAACAAATAGGGCATTTGCCTTGCTCATGGCCAACTCAGGTTCAATCCTCAGGATCCCATGTGATCCCCAGAGCCAGTGATCTGAGTGATTTGAGTGTAGAGCCAGGAGTAACCCGAGTGCAACCTGGTGTTTTGGGGTCTGAAAACCAAAAATAAAAAAGAGAGAAAAATAGGGGAGAAAGAAAAAAAAAGATTTCCTTATGTATGGACTTGGTACAAGAGAAAATGCAGGATAATTTTAAGTCAACTTTTTTTTTTTTTTTTTTGGTTTTTGCTCTGGGGACCACACACAGCAGTACTCAGGACTAACTCCTGGCTCTGTGCTCAGAAATTGCTCCTGGCAGGCTCGGGGGACTGTATGAGATGCCAGTGATTGAACCTGGGTCCGTCCCAGATCAGCAGCATGCAAGGCAAACACCCTGCTGCTGTGCTATCACTCTGGCCCTTAAATCAATTTAAGTCATATACTGTATGATTCCATTTTAATAACGTTTTGAAATAATACATGGAAAATGAAACACATATGCGTTTATAAATGGGAAACATTCAGCTGATTATTTTGCTATAGATTTCGGGGTCACAACCCTCAGTGTTAAAGTTATTTGAAACTAGATGCTTGGGTTTGCCTCTGAAAGTGCCTGGAGTCGGAGACAGTGAGGTGGTGCTAGAAGTCTGCCTTGCAAGCACTAGCCAAGGAAGGACCTCGTTATGATCCTCCTGTGTCCCATATGGTCCCCCCAAGTCAGGGGCAATTTCTGAGCGCTTAGCCAGGAGTAACCCCTGAGCATCAAACGGGTGTGGTCTGAAAAAACAAAAAAAACAAAAAAAAAAAAGAAAGAAAGTGTCTGGGGGGCCGGAGAGATAGCATGGAAGTAAGGCGTTTGCCTTTCATGCAGGAGGTCATCGGTTCGAATCCCGGTGCCCCATATGGTCCCCCGTGCCTGCCAGGAGCAATTTCTGAGCCTGGAGCCAGGAATAACCCCTGAGCACTGCCGGGTGTGACCCAAAAACCACACACACACAAAAAAAAAGTGTCTGGGGGACTTTGTGGTTCCAGGGATCAAACGTGCACCATGCAGGGTCAGAGAAATAGCACAGTGGTAGGGTGTTTGCCTTGCATGCAGCTGACCCAGGACAGATGGTGGTTCAAATCCTGGCATCCCATAAGGTCCCCCGAGCCTGCCAGTAATGATTTTTGAGCACAGAGCCAGGAGTAACCCTTGAGCACTGCTGGGTGTGACCGCCCAAAACAAAGAAATAAAAATAAAGTGCCCCATGCATATGAAGCATGTACTTTGTCTAGAAAGGGACCTCTGTGGCCCTGGAAATGGATGCAGGATTTGACAGTGATTAGGATTAAGCTGACAGCACATTTTTTGAAGGATGTTCCGCACCAAGACTTGGGCTAAGATAACAGACAACTATATACTCAGTAACACAAATACACTCAAGTTAAACTGAAAAAAACAGAAAGAGCACCACTATATTGAATCAATGCCAATATTTTGGTTGTGCTAAAACTCTAAACTCTACAGAAAAGGTACTATTGGGGCAAACTGTGACGAGCACACAGAATTTCTCTGTATGGCTTAGAATAACTTATAAGTACAATTATCTTATAACTTCCTAATTAAGAATGTTAGGGCTGCAGAAAGAACCCAGTCTCAAGGCCGAGTCCATGCTTTTACATGCCAGAGGCCCTGGCTCAATCATTACCACTGCCTATGTGTTGATATATTTAAGGGAATGAGCCAATGAACCGTTAAGGGGTGATGGACACCCCTCCCAAAAGGCAGTTGGATTGGGACACTCCCTCTCCCTTTAAGTGACAACTGCCTCAGAAGTATAAAAAGGAGAGCCTGGCAGGTATTGGAGACCCAGAGAAAAAAGCAGAGACAGCTGATGGGGGATGGGGGTTGAGAAGAGGCCCAGGCCAAAGCATTGGCAAAATGCTTCCTTCCTTCCCTCCCTCCCTCTCCCTCTTTCTCTCCCCGACTCCTCTCTCTCTTTCCACCTCCACCAGCTACAGATCCCTTTCTCCTCCCAGCTGAAGAGCTGTGATCTACACAGGTGCCTCTCTCTCTCTCTCTCTCTCTCTCTCTCTCTCTCTCTCTCTCTCTCTCTCTTTCTATCTCTCTCTTTCTCTCTCTCTCTCTCTCTCTCTCTCTCTCCTCCCTCCTCTCTCTCCTACCCTCTCTCTCTCTCCTACCCTCTCTCTCTCCTACCCTCTCTCTCTCCCCCCATCTCTTCCTCTCCTCTTTTCTCTCTCTCCATCTTCTCCTCTACACACATACACATAGCTCAGGAGGCAATTCAGTTCACTACAGTTTGGTGTCCCTTGGTGGACCTCCGACAACACCCCCGGCCCAGGCAGCCAGTGCCTGGCACATATGGTCTTTGCAAAAAAAAAAAAAGAAAAAAAAAAGGAGAACTATACACTTGTTTCAAAATAAGTTTGAGTACAACTCATACTGCCTACTGCCTATTATATGCCATATTCAAAGCTGAAAATTTTGCCACAGAATGAAAACATTGCTCTTGTCTTTGCATCGACCACACATCTCCTGTCAAGAAGGCTTCCTTAGATCAATGTGTCAAGATGTTCCTACATTTATGGATTTGTTGCTTTTAAAGTTTCTCACCTTTTGTTTTGTTTTGGGGCCACACCCAGCAAAGCTCAAGGGTTACTCCTGGTTCCACACTCAGGAAATTCTGAGGGACCATATCGGATGCAGGGATTGAACCCAGGTTGGCCACAGGCAAGAAAAATACCCTGCCTGTTTGCTGTATTATCACTCTGACTCCAGTAACTCACCTGGGTTTAAAATTTAAGTTTAAATTTGACATCTTTGGAAAAAAATTATATATATATTTATTTATTTGGTTTTTGGGCCACACCCAGTGACGCTCAGGGGTTACTCCTGGCTATGTGCTCAGAAGTCGCTCCTGGCTTGGGGGACCATATGCGACACCGGGGGATCAAACCTCGGTCCGTCCTAGGCTAGGGCGTGCAAGGCAGATGCCTTACCACTTGCGCCACTGCTCCGGTCTCTAAAAAAATTTTTTTTTTTTTTTGGTTTTTGGGTCACACCCGGCAGTGCTCAGGGGTTACTCCTGGATCTATGCCCAGAAATCGCTCCTGGCAGGCTCAGGGGACCATATGGGATGCTGGGATTCGAACCACTGTCCTGCATGTAAGGCAAATGCCTTACCACTATGCTATCTCTCCAGCCCTCCCAAATTTTTTAATTGAGGTGCCAGAACTTTAACTACTGTTCCTTGTACTTTTCATGTACACACGAAAATGCCACACCAACAATAAAAGGGCCTACTTCTCTCCACCAGTGTCCAGGGACCCTTCCCAACCCTCTCAACCCCATGTGAGTTCAGTTCTGTAGACAAAATCTTCCATTCTAATGACTCTGACCATTTGTTGTTCCCTTACTGTGTTTCCCTTTTTAAGCAACATATGGGAGAGATCTCGTTTTGTGTGTATGGAGGTGGTGACACCTACACACACATAGACGCACAGAGTAAAACTCCTGAAATTCCACAAATTAGGCTTTATATCTTAAATTCCATTTTATTTTTGAGATAAAAGAATGATGACTACATAGGCAACAAAGGTAACTTTGTTGTTGTTGTTGTTGTTGTTAAAAAACAACTCTTTAAGGAACTAAACAAATATAAGATGAAACAGCAGATTTGATCTGGTAAATGGAAAACAGGAAATTTGATACCAAAATCACTACATTCACACTGCCACACTTAAAAGTAGCTGCTAAGGACCCAGAAGGAAAGGACTGACTTAACTAGGTTAATACCTTCGGGAAAGCATAAGCCATTCCTCTACAGGGTGTTGGAACCATCCAGAGAGGTGGTAAGTAACTGAGAGCATTCTGTTTCCTTAAAGCAGGTAGAATGCCAGTGGTTGTGATCATTTTGTTTATCAAAAGAGGCCAAGTACATCTGGGGACCTCTGGAAGAGGGGCTCGCCCTCTGATTGACTCCTCAGGCTCTGCTTTCCTGTAAGAATGCATTCTGTTCTGCTCACCTCAAGTTGAAAGGAAAGCTGACAGCTGCAGAGAAGCACATGGGGCTCTCTGGAGAAGTTTGGGGGAGTGTGAGCAAGTCCTTCTGGCTACAAATCGAAAGTCATATTCCATTTGTTTGTTTTTGGGTCACATCCAGTGGTATTTAGGGCTGATTCCTGACTCTAAACTAAGGGATCACTCTGGTCACGATCAGGGAACCCTACGTAGTACTGGAATCAAACTCAGGTCAGCTCAGCTGAATGCAAGGCACACACCCCACCCACTACACCATTATCTGCAGCCTGCCAAAGCCACATTCTTTAGCAGATTAAGTAGAGAAGGCTGACACTTGTGTTTTATCTATCAACTTGTTCTGAAGGAGAGTGAGAGGAGAAGAATATTATTATCATTATTTTTTTTTTTTTTTTTTTTTTTTTTGGTTTTTGGGCCACACCTGGTGATGCTCAGGGGTTATTCCTGGCTATATGCTCAGAAATCACTCCTGGCATGGGGGAACATATGGAATGCTGGGAGATCAAACCGAGGTCCATCCTAGGTAGGTGCGTACGAAGCACCACTGCTCCAGCCTAAGAATATTATTTTTATAGGTAAGTCTTGGCATCAACAACTCTGGTGCTACAATATGATAGGATACGTTAGCTGTACTGAAATAGACTAATGTCACGGTTCGAAAGAATAAAGAGAGCAAGCTCTTAAACTCTCGGCTTAAGCTATTAACTCAGAATGCTTTTGACTCTATTGTGAGACATGTACATTACCAACAGTCATGAAAGACAACTTCCCCTGAAACCTAGCTGATTCATTTGAGCTTCCTCTAACACAAAATCTGCTGTTTTTCTGAGTCATACATTGTTTTCTCTGAAGAGAATCAAAGCGCAATCAGTCACCTGTATAACACTTCAAAACAAATAGCCAGAAAAGCATTTTCAGCATGTCAAAGGCACTTGAAAAGCTAAAGCTAGAGTCTTTCTCTGCAGATTGAAACTCATATAGTCCAGTAGCTAGAATACTAAAATATTTTCTTTAGTCCCCAAATCTATGGCCCAGCAAAAAATCATTAACAGGACTGGGGATGTAACTCAGCGATGGAGTACTCGCCTTGGGTGTTTGGGGGAACCATAAGAGTCTCTTCTATCAGAATAAGCTGTTTCTTGGTAGGTCCTCCCAGTAGTGCTAGGGGCCACCAGCATGACACCCCCACAGTGTTGAGGAGGCCATGTTGTAATGGGGATCAAATTCGTGTGCATACTTAAGCATGAGCTGCTGTCCTGTGGGGCTACCTCCGGGGACCCAGAATAAGCTAGAATTAAATCATTTAAATATCAGAAAATAGGGGCCAGAGCGGTGGTGAGGAGCAGTAAAAAGTCTGCCTTGTTGGCGCTAGCCTAGGACGGACCATGGGTCTATCCCCCAGCATCCCATATGGTCCCCCAAGCCAGGACCAATTTCTGAGCACATAGCCAGGTGTGGCCCCCCCAAAAACAACAACAAAAAAATATCAGAATATAGTAGCTAACACTAAACTAACACTAAACTTTTCTCTGTGTGTAAGGTGCTGGGGATACTGGACCACTTTTTTTGCCATCTGCTTTGTCTACAAAGCACAAAGAAGGCTGCACTACTGACCAGAGAGAATTATCCAAGACAGACTTCATGCTTCTTTCACTTCAATCCTTCTTCCCAGTCATGTAAGATTGTTCTTGAAACCGTATAAACAGGCATATTCCAGAAGCAGTCTGGCTAGCTCTAGCTCCATTGACATACTACAAACCAACCTGACTTTCAGGATCTCTTAGAAACACTGGCCTTCAGACAAGCTTATTCTGCCTGACCCACAATAAAGCAGACAGGCAATTGTGTCAGAAACCCTGAGAGGTGTTAAACAGGAATCAGGTCAGTTTTCCATTTTGCTCTAAAGGAGCATTTTCTCCTACTGTATTAAGAACTATGTAAGTACAACTTATTCCTAGCACAGAAAGGCCTTATTAATAAATATCAAAAATAAAGAAAAAAATCTGTAATTTCTCATCCTTGCAGCTTTTTATCTTTTGATAGGTTCTGGGGCCAGGCAATGCTGGGGCTCAACATAATATGCCTCACAGTACATGCATATCATTTGAGCCATTTCCTTGGCTTATTGTTCCTAAGGCACTTATCATTTTTTCTTTCTAATTCTGACAACCATCTATAGTGAATGCAATACCAACAGTCCATTCACAAAAATCAAATGTATGAGCTAAGTCATTTTATTTTAGATGTTGGGAAAAATGGTATTTGTAATTTAAAAACTTGAGGTAAGTAAAGGATTATGTCAATTCAATTTTGTGACTAGCAAATGCTTATATCAACATGTAAATATTAACACAGACACTTTACATATTAAGATATTTTTTTATTAGTTATTTAAGGTTATAACCATAATACTCTCTCCTATTAGCCAAAATAACCTCCTGAATATTGACTCTGTTCAATCAAAATAATGTCCTCTAAATCAATGCGGAAAATCAGTTCTGTTTTACAACTGAATCTTGTACTCTCTGATCTGATACTTTTCTTCTGAAAATGCTCGTACGTGATAGGCCATAACGAGTCCTGCAACATTCACCATGCCTGATGCATACGACAAACTTAATATATGTTTGCCTAATGAATCAACAAATGAGTGTCCTGGCACAATAAGATTTTTCTTTCTAACAATAATCAATAAATCTTAATTGAGCCATGGAGGAAAAAGAATTAACTCAAGAAAAGTCAAACAGTAACTTCTTACCCGCAGTCTGGAGCTGGACACCACCTACAATCAGGATCTGCCACAAGCCACCTTCGAAGCATAAACTCTTCATATTTTTCCATCAAGACATCATCACTTAAAATTAAGCGGATATCATGGGGATTAAAACGTTCAGTACATTCTGGGCAGCTAATGTTAACTCGACTTTCAGAGATTTCTATCCTCAGATACTGCCGTAAGCAATCCACACAAGATCTATGATGACAAGTCATTATGTCTGGAAATCTGTCTTTAGAATGCCGCAGAAGGCACAGAGGGCATTCTATTAAGTCTCCTACTTGTTTGCTGATGGAAGACAATCCATTGTCAGAGGAGGTATTTGTAGAGAAAATGGAGTTCTTATCAGTACACATTTCTGAGTGTATACTTTCAATACTTGCGATTCCATCCACCCCGCCATTGAGCTCCCGTGATTTTCGCTTGTTATCCTTTTTCCTCCGGAACAGGGAGCCTATTGAAATTCTTCTCTTCTTGGGTGCCTTTTTGACGGAAGGCAAGCTCACGGACGAAGCAGAGGACTGAAGATCTCGATCTGAACCCATTTGCCGATGTAAACTCATGTCTAAAATGTTCATTAGAATTGAGTCAAGGTCTGTGCTTATACACAGCCCCTCATTATATTTAGAGATAGAACTGACTTCTTGTTCTTGCATTCAGATTAAGCCATGATGTAAGAAAAGATTATTTGGTTCCGTCAGAAATTCTTGAAAAGGTTTGATGTGCAGAAGACTATTATAGATGTTCTGAAAAACAAAAATAAATAGAAGATCATTTAATTGTATTCTTAGTGTGCATTAAAAATCAGCTTATAAACTTACTACGAAACATCCTACAACTTATTCTTTAGCTATTAAGTTTTATTAAACAAAGCCAAAGCCAATTTAGTTAGTAGTCAGGTCTACAAGAGAATACAAAAATCAATGCTGAAATAGCAAAAACAATCTTTCATCTTAATAAAAGACTAGATTTTAGCTGACCTATTTATTATTAAAACTGTACACAGACTTTTACTATACTATTACTCAGACCTCACCCCTCTGGCTACATTTTTTTTTTTTTTTTAGTTTTTGGGTCACACTCGGCGGCACTCGGGTTAGTCCTGATTCTGCACTCAGAAATAGCTCCTGGCAGGCATGAGGGACCACATGGGATGCTGGGATTCGAACCACCATTCTTCCCGGATCAGCTGCATGCAAGGCAAAAGCCTTACTGCTGTGCTATCTCTCCAGACTGACATAAATATTTTTATCTATTTTCAACGGACACTTAAACATACATTTAATGCAAAGGGCCAAGTACAACTTATGCAATCTTAAATAAAAAGTTTTTCTGTGAGAGTATTCTTATCCTATCAGATAGAGTGACTTGTTATCGAGTTACAGCCGGGACTGGAGAGATGGGTGGGGTGCTTGTCTCGTACATAGAGGACCCAGGTTCAGTTCCAAGTATCCCACTCACCTGGTCCCCTCGGCACCACCAGGAGCAATTCCTGAGTGCAGAGCTAAGAGTAACCGCTAAGCATTGCTAGGTATGACCCCTAAACAATAACTAAATAAGTATAAATAAAAATAAAGGTATAGAAATTTAGAAGACAGCATATCACACGGATGGGCATAAAGAAAAAGTTGGCCAGAGCATAGTCCAAGAAAGAACAGATAACAAACAGATACCACATATCAAATTTGACATATAACAAATAAAACAAAAAACAGCACAGTACTTATTTACTGGTTGCCACGGAAAAAAATAACTTGACCTACTGGTCACCCCATTTATGTCAATTCCATATGGCTCATGATCTAAGTGAAAAAGTAAAACCATAGGCCTGAGGCTGAGGGGACAGTTTGAAATGTGCAATGTACTTTGCATGCTAGAAACCCAGGTTAGATCCATAGCCTCGTGAGGAGTCAACTCCCAAGCAGCATGTCAGGAGTAATCCATCACAGGCATCACCAGGTTGGCCCAACACCAAAAAACTGGGCGCAGGGATGTAGTAAAGCTGTAAAAACGCCTATGCACTGCATGTGAGAGGCTTTACTTAGGCTTATTCCTAAGGCATATATTCACCCTACTGCACTCCACCAGGGTTGGCCCAAAACAACAAAAGACTGATTAATTGGAGTACAATTAAATCCAAATGCAGTATTAAGCCAGTGGGCAAAAAAAATTGCAATGTGTGTTAAACAAAGGACTAAGAGACACTTTGCAAGAGGAAATGAAAAAATGCTTGATCTCATCAACCAGCAGGGAAATGACATTAAGGCTGTTCAGCGAGATGGCTAAAATTCAGACTGACATTTCCAAGATGTAGATTGCTGATGATAATGTAAGATGTCACACCATTTTGGTAAACTGTTTAACAATATATATTGAACTTGAAAATATAGCCCATTCTTACTCTATTATATTCCTAAAAATAAGTATACAAGGGAAATGAAAGCATACATGCAATCAAAATGATAAAAACAATAATGGCAGCATTGGCCATAGTAAACCAAAACATTATACTGAAAACAACACAGATTTCCATTAACAGCGGAATAAACAGGCGCAATTTATTCACATCTATATGCCAGAAATAATGAAGATGAACAAAATACTGCTACATGCGAAACAAAAATGAATCTCACACCAAAATGTGCATATTATGAAATGCTATTTAAATATATTCAAATACCTTCAAAATACAATCAAATGCACTAAAACAGAAAGAACTAATTTATGATAAAAGTCAGGAATCAGGGGCTGGAGTGATAATACAGTGGTTTAGGTACTTGGCTTGCACATGGCTGACCTGACCTGGGTTCAATCCTCAGTATCCCCACATGGTTCCCTGAACACCAGCAGGAGTGATTCCTAAGTGCAGAGCTAAGAGTAACCCCTGTACATTGCTAGGTGTGACCAAAAACAAACACACAAAAACGTCAGGACCATGACTAATTTTGGTGGGAGATACAAAAAAGAATTTTAAAAACGTATTATATTTACACAAGAATGTTCCGTTTGTTATAAAGCACTGACCTACAAACATATGACTAAGCACTTTTCTGGACAGTTAAACTACAACTGAAGTTCAGAAAATAAAAATGCTTCCAGCTGCTCTCCACACGTATGCTTGAGAAACATCGATGATTTCCCAAGACAAACTCTAGGAAAACATTTCACTCACGCCAACTTTAGGCACAGCCATACGTTAATTTTTTTCTCATTGTTGCAGCACTTCCCCTTATTTCTGAGGAAAACACACAGTGGATGGGCAGATTTTACTAAAAATAAGGTGCATCTGCTCACTATTATATACGTTTCTTTTCTCTCACAACTCAAAATGCTTACAGAAATTCAGAGCTCAATATATGTATCACAGAAGAGAACTGCAGAGGGAATCAATTTTGGGAATCTGTTCTAAGAATTTATCATTTAAATTTTAGATCAGTAGAACTTCATCAGTATCACTTGGGGAGCTTCTCAAAACAAACACTTGGAAATTTGTTCCCCACATAACTTATTATCCAAATGAGAACCTTCTACGAGCTGGCAGGCGTGACTGAAGACACAACAGGATTAAGGAACACACAGCACAATGTACTGTCAACCTACTTAGGAACCCTTTCTAGAACAGTGTGCAAATGAATGTACAGATATGCCTTAAAGGAATAGTAATTTGAATACTAGAACTCTAATATGTCTATTATTTCTATATAGAATATCTTCTATATTCTAATATTTCTATATGCTATAATAAGAATACTATAAAGACACAAAAACATTTTCAAAAGAGACAAGATCTGGCCTTCAGTGGGGAGGGCATTTGCTTGCATGTGGCCAACCAAGGTTTGATCCCCAGCAACAGGTCCCCCAAGACTGTCAAGGGTGATCCCTGAGGGCAGAGTCAGGAATAAGCCCTGAGCAACTGGACACTCCCTTCCCACCTCCCCGCCCAAAAAATAATCTGGCCCCTACCTTCATTTTGATTGACTGCATGGCTCTAGAGTGAAATATTTCTTTGACTGTGTGTAGTGTTTAATCAGGATATTTTGGGCCACACACATAGGAGATAAAGGGAACTCAAAAGACTGTCTGCACATGCTTTGCAAGCAGAAGACTCAGGTTTGCTACTTGATACCAACTGGCTGTCCAATACTGCTAGGAGCAATCCTGAAGCAGTAGGCCAGGAGTAGCTCCCGAGCTCCTCTGGGGTATGGCTCAAAATACACACTTAAAATTAAAATACTGAGAAAATCCAGTAATTCTGAGCCAGTCCATATGTCCATATACTATGGCCATTCTTTAGAGTGGCCAACTTCAGCTTCAAGTTTAATTTTTCCCTCTGCCTGCTCCAATCTGTTTAAATCCATGCAGTAAGATTTTCATTTCAGATTCTGTACTTTTCGGTTCTAAAATGTCTAATTATTTTTAATAGTTTCTATTTCACTACTGAGATAGTCCATTTCATCATTGTGAAAACATGTATATCCCTTCTAGTCCTCAAAAATGTGAGTTAATTTTAAGTCTGCTATTTTGAGGCCTGCTACCATTCTGAAGGGGAGGTTCTTGACATTATACCACATACTTATACTAAGTATAAAAGCAATGTATGGGACAGGAGTGATAGCTAACAGCCTGCAGTATAAGCTTTGCATGCAGGAGGCAGGTTCTATACCCAGTACTGCACATCGCCCCTAAGCATCTCCAGGAGCAGCCGTGGTACAAGAATAAAGTATGGCCCAGAATTGAGAAAAACGAACGAAAGGAAGGAAGGAAGGAAGGAAGGAAGGAAGGAAGGAGGGAGGGAGGGAGGGAGGGAGGGAGGGAGGGAGGGAGGGAGGGAGGGAGGGAGGGAGGAAGGAAGGAAGGAAGGAAGGAAGGAAGGAAGGAAGGAAGGAAGGAAGGAAGGAAGGAAGGAAGGAAGGAAGGAAGGAGGAGGGAGGGAGGGAGGGAGGGAGGGAGGGAGGGAGGGAGGGAGGAGGAAGGAAGGAAGGAAGGAGGAGGGAGGGAGGGAGGGAGGGAGGGAGGGAGGGAGGGAGGGAGGAAGGAAGGAAGGAAGGAAGGAAGGAAGGAAGGAAGGAAGGAAGGAAGGAAGGAAGGAAGGAAGGAAGAGCAGAGTACGTACAGCCTGCAATATAGCTTTTACTGATTTGGTACAACAGCTGTACGTGCAGCATCACTACAGCACACATGTAATACTTATGCAATAATAATGCATAATAATGCATAATAATAATAATAATAATAATAATAATAATAATAATAATAATAATGCAACACTACTTGCTGGCACTGCTGTATCAGGGTCACATTCAGCACTGAGAGGTGCTCAAGAGCTATGTCTGGGAGTGGTGAGACCAGGGTTGGTCACATGCAAGGCAAGTACTTTAATCCTATACTCTCTGGCCCCCAAGGTGAGAAGTAAACAGAATAAATTCAGAGAATCTCCGAAGTCCTTTCAGATCTTGCTGGCTAGTGAGCATCTCACTTTCTAGCATTACCCAAGGCACACCTGTGTTTCCTTATGATCTTTTCCTCCCAGTGCTAATTGATCTTCTTCCGCTAAGGACATGTTAGTTTAATACAGTCTCAATAACCATTTGTGTCATCTTTTCCCCCTCTTCTTTGGAATGGCCAAATTCAGCTTCAAGTTTCACTTTCCCTCTGCCTTCTCCAATCTGTTTAAATCCACGAGTGAGATTTTCATTTCAGATTCTGTACTTTTCAGTTCTAAAATGTCTAATTTTTTTATTAGTTTTTATTACACTACTGAGATAGTCCATTTCATCATTGTGAAAACACGTATATCCCTTCTAGTCCTCGAAACTGTGAGTTAATTTTAAGTCTGCTATTTTGAGGCCTGCTAGCATTCTAGAGGGGAGGGTCTTGACATACCACATTTTTCTGAGTCTTCACGTAGAGGGTACTTGCTTATTACAAACTGGATACTGGGAGTGGCATGCTGTAGAGACTTTAAGACAAGTAAAGAAGAGCCTTTTACATTCTTGTGATGAGTGAGGATTTTTATTATACCTGGCAGTTTAATCACGGCAAATCCAGCTGCGCTTGTGGAGGCCTGTTTTTGTGCTTTCTAAAGAATGGACTGTAGAAAGCGCAAATGCTTAACCACACCCCTTTAGCCTGATGGAAATCAAACACTGAATTCTGTCTCCCTCGCATCGGAAATCTCTGTAGACAGCTTTTTCAGCATTATTGCTGATTTTCCACTGAGCTCCTTAGAGTCTCCCATGCACAGTTCAGAGGTCATCCAGACACCTGAGAGCTTCTGTTAAGCAGACTCCTGGCCTTCCATCCTGAGAGTTGTGACTCAATTTTCAGCAAGGCTGGCAGTCCCAGATGCCACCCTGACATCCTAAACCATGGAGAATCAGGCTGTGTAGTTTTCAGCAATATGGATGTTTTTCCTCGGGAGGAATGCTATATAAAATTGGGGGGGAGGGTACATTTGGCAGATTTTCAAAGACTATTTTCATATTTTCATCAGGCTGAGATTCTTAGATGTGTGTAAGTGTGATGCTGCCAGAAAATGGTAGCCTAATCTTAACTAAGCTTAAATACTTGTTATTGCTATAATATCATCAATTACACTTAGCTTTTAAAAAGTCCTTAAAAGATTTTCTTGCATTATCTAACATCTGTGACTGCAACAGCTTCTAGAAATAACTAAATGTTATAGGCAGTGGGACTAGAAAGCATCGCCTGTGAAAGAAGCCACCCTTTGATTAGATAAATGTGTTAAATTTCTTGACCTTTTATTTTTTGGTCACAAATAACCAATATAAATATTAATTCACTATCTTTTTCAACAAATAGGCACTGAACCTATCATGTTCCAGAAGTCTAAATGGTAGATACAGACTAGTGAGCAAAATAAACAAGGATCCTGTTCTGCAGAACCTTCATGTTTGTGCATCTAAACCAAACAAACAAACAAACAAAAAAATCTTAGCTTTGGGCCTGGAGAGATAGCATGGAGATAAGGCGTTTGCCTTGTATGCAGAAAGATGGTGGTTCAAATCCCAACATCCCATATGGTCCCCCGAGCCTGCCAGGAGCAATTTCTGAGCGTAGAGCCAGGAGTAACGCCTGAGCGCTGCCGGGTGTGACCCAAAAACAATAACAACAACAACAACAACCACAACAAGAATCTTAGCTTTATAACTGGGAATATCTCAAAGCTCAACAAATATTTATGAAAGGGGTGCCAAAGAGAATACAATGAGTAGGATGTGGCCAACCCAAGTTTGATCCCCAGCACCCATATGGTCCCCCATCAAGTTCTGCCAGGAGTAAGTCCTGAGTCATAGCCAAGAGTAATAAAGCTTATGCGCTGAGGTGTGGCCCACCCCACCTCACCTCAAAATCCACTTGAAAGCTTTCTAATAACCTATGGATTCTTACTTTCTCACAGTAAAGATGGCTTTTTAACACCATACACAGCAAGCAATCTAAGCCAAAGAAAGAGAAATCACTAGCTAGCTAACCAAAAGAGTAGCTGAGAGAAAGAATATTCAAGTGTTCACTATGCAGGACTTAGGGAATCAATGTAGTTAAGTGTGCAATCAATATAGTTAAGGAAGAGGAAAAATTCTCCACGGCTGATTTTCTGGTTATTTTGCTCTGCTTCTCCCTCCAGGTTCCTAAGGCAGTGGGACTAGAAAGCATCGACGGTGAAAGAAGCCACCCTTTGATCAGATAAGTACAAAATGTACCAGAAATGATGGGTCTGAACATAAGCTCTGATGCAAAATACCTTTTGTAAATGGGAATCTTATCACTTTAATGGCTTTCTTAAAAAGCTATAATAATATACATGTAAATATTTATGATGGTACAAATGCATATAAATTATGAACTGGATAAAGCCTCTGAAAGGATGAAGATCACAGAGTAGAAATAAAATGAACAACTGTTGGCTCTATAAGGCTTTTCTAATGCAATCAGAATAGTTCTTAGAACTTGGGATTCTGGAATTCATCATCAGTGTACATTAATTTCGCTGTGGCAAATACAATGTTTTCTGTTCATTCAAGTTGATATAGCTACAAACCTATCTCAAGAGAAGGTTCTAATATTAAAAATGGGATAAATAATTTCAACTCGGGGCCAGAGAGATAGCATGGAGGTAAGGCGTTTGCCTTTCACGCAAAAGGTCATTGGTTCGAATCCCGGCATCCCATATGGTCCCCCCTCCCCCAGCCCCTGAGCCTGCCAGGAGTAACCCCTGAGCGCTGCCAGGTGTGACCCAAACACCAAAAAAAAAAAAAATAATAATAATAATTTCAACTCAACTACCTAGAGCGCTTGGGGATACTTCAAATCATCATTTGCATGCATTTTCTGCAATTATTTTGGAAAGTATGAAAGCTTACCAATTATACTAAATTATACTACCACTGAGCACAAGCTTAAACATAGTTTCTAGCTCTTAAAAGATTCACAAACACACCCTATTTAAGTGGGGTTTGTTTGTTTGTTTTTGGTTTCTGGGTCACAACCATTGGTGCTCAGGGGTTATTCCTGGCTCTGTGCTCATGAATCACTAATGGCATTGCTGGGAGACCATATGGGGTAGAAGGGGCAACCACCTGCAATGCAAATGCCCTAACCACTGTACTGTACTATCTCTTTGAATGGTAGTACAGAATAGTGCTATGCAATAGTAATTTTTGTTTTAGAGTCATAGCAGCAGATGCTCAGAGGTTACTCTTGGCTCTGTGCTCAGGAATTATTCCTGGTGGTGCTCAGGGGACCACATGGATGCAGAGAATTGAACCCAGCATGCAATGCGGCCTACCTGCTGTACTATCTCTCCATTCTCTGGTAGGCAATTTTAATAGTCATTATAAATATCCATTACTCAAGCCATTACCAAAAACGTATGCTGTGGCAGAAAGGAAAAGCATTATCCATTCCATTTTTACAAGAAAAACAGATTTAAAGCACTTTGCTTAACTCATTCCAGACTCTTTGGAAACAAAAGGGTAATGATAGAAAAAGCACAGTGAAAAATGCATGCAGGTTGTGGCCTATATGAACTATGCAGAGACAAAATGTTTCAAAACAGGCTATATAAAGATATATAGCAGTCAAAAAATTTTTTCAGGTGGCTATTTATTGCTACAGAAGCACTAGCCTACTCTGTGATCAGGACCAACCAAGTCTGTCAACTTATTTGAATTTCAGTATTTTCATTTTATTTAATTTTTGTCTAAGGAACACAGCCAGCAGTATCCAGGGATTATTCCTGGCTCTGTGCTCAGACATGACTCCTAGCAGGGTGCAGGGGACCATATGGGATGCTGGGGATGGAACCAGGTCAGCCACATGTTGCTCCAACCACTCTGCCCCCTTTACAATCTCTGAAGACTAAATAAAATGTACTTGACTGTGAAATCTTCTGGTGCCACTGGTTTTCTTTTCTTTCCTTTTTAGTTTTTGGGTCACACCCAGCAGTGCTCAAGGGTTACTTCTGGCTCTACGCTTAGAAATCGCTCCTGGCAGGCTCGGGGGACCATAAGGGATGCCGAGATTTGAATCACCATCCTTCCGCATGCACCTCCATGCTATCTCTCCGGCCCCCGACACTGGTTTTCTAATCTAACCTCTGGACTTTCACTTCTTGGTTCTGTGTTCTCTTCCAAGCCCATATTTCTTTAGTCTTTTTATTTAAGAGCATCATGATTTCCCTTCTTTTCCCATTGTTGCTACCACTATCCCTGTACCCCAGAGTCCCACATACTAGGGTGCTATGCTTAGTATGTGTGTGCGTGGGAGGATATCCCATGCATTAGCCTGCACACACAACTGAGGGCTGCTATAGTACCCATGTACTTTCTAGGTGGTCAAACATTACTTTTGGAGCTGAGACACACTGCTGCACCATGACTGTGTACTCTGTCAAGACACTGGGGAGCAAGGGCCACACTCTTCACATGGGGGGGACAATGGGGACACCACTCAATCTCAAAGCCTTGATACATTTTACAAGTGAGAGAACTAGAGCTACTTAACAGTATCACTAGCCACGTGAGGCTACTTAGGTTTGACTGAAACTTTGGAAACTAGATTTTATTCCTCACTCGTCACCACACAAATGGCTATACGTGGGGCCCGCACTGTGAGTTCTACGACACAGCCCCCATCCAGGAAGTGAGTGGTGGGTCACACAGCTCCTGTGATGGAGCCAGTCTAGATCCTTTTACGACTATCTTCCCCTTCACTGGGTATTTGGACAATATCATCCACTTTAATGTTACGGTCTTCTTAGGAATCCCCATCCCTCTCAAAAGGCAAATACATCTCAAACCTGACACTGGAAAGTCCTCCACAAGATAATGCTAGTCTCTCACTGTTCTCCTTTTGTGAAAAGTCCTTCTTGAGACAATCGCAGTCTCTCGCCATCCTCCTACATAGTAAAATGCACTGACAAGTCCTCCACAAAATAATGGGAGTCTCTCATCTCTCCTTTATAAAAACCACTCTATGAAACAAAGCCTGGGCTAGTGTCACTTCTGTGGTTTTCTTCCCTCATCGTCTCTGCCTGAAATACTCCCTTTTCCATCGTCTCTGCTCATCTTTCTACTATTCCAGAGACCAACTGCCATCTCATATCTGCAAATCATTCTAAGTCAGTAATTAGAAACAAAGGAAAACTGTGCTGGTGGTCTTTTAAAGGGTGTCAGAGGTTAGTGGAAAGATGACAATAAAGCAAAGACCAAAAGGAGGTCAGGGGAAGTTAGTCAGGTTGCGCATTGGGACAGAGCCTACCGCTACTGGAAATACCTCAAGAGCACACGGGGCAGGAAGGAGGGGAGGGAAGTGAGTGACATGGCAAACTTGAAGTCTACTGCAATAATCTAAGGAAAGAGGACAATCAATTGAGGTGATAAAGATACATTTTAAAGAAAGTTCTGAAGGCAAAACTGGTGGCATTTCTTGGTAATTCCAAGAGAATTTGGGTCTGATTAGCAGAAGGAAAGGAGAAGTACTGAGAAGAGGAGAAATACTGAGAAAAGAACGCCCTTTCAGAGTGGAACTAAGTACAAGAGTCCACTGACACTTCATACGAAGTGTCTTTTGAGTACCTTGTCTAGGAATTTATCCATATGTACACATGTATCTGTTATATATACTATGTATGCATATGTAAGCATATAAATACTATGTTTATATATATACAACTATTGTATTTATACTACTTGGCAAATCAAGTAGTTTTGCAATTCAGGCGGAAGTCTGGCTTAGAGATACAAAAGTGAGTTCTGTTATATGGATGGTGCGTGAAAGCATATGCATGGATGCAATAACCAAAGAAGTCAACAGGAAGATAGGGACTGAGTCCTACAGATTCCAATACCAAGATCTAAGGGAGAAAAAGGGATCCCACTAAAGGCACTAGAAAGTTGGTTCCAGTATTTTAATCACCTTTCCCCCATATATAAACTAGATCCTAAAGAGGAAAAAGACCAACTATGGGGATTGAGGGAATGACATAACCACAAAATATCTTACGGGTTAGGGTCTATTTCTAAGGCCTGTTGAGACTTAGGGCATTGTGACACTTCCTCTAGTGTTTCTAAGAAAAGACTAAAATTCTAAAGGAAGGACTTAAGACTTCTAGCTTCATTCACAAAGCAGGCTCCACACAAAGATAAGAATAGAGCTTTAGCTTACTAAAGACTTTTGTTTGTCTATTGGTTTCCTGGGGCTGCTATAAGTACCACCAAGTTTGTGGCTGAAAGCAACAGCAATTTATTTTCTTATACTTCTGGGGGATAAACATCCAATCGCCACCAAAACCACACTCCCTTCAGGGAACATGAGGGAAGAGTCTGTTCATTGCGTCTTCCAGCTTCTGGGGACAAGGATTCACTGGCTGTATATGGTCACATCACTTCAATGTCTGCCACACTGGTCATATTACTTCATTTTCTGTAATTGCCCTTAGCTTCCCCTTGCCCTTGAATTCTGGACCCACTCAGAGAATCAGGATTATGCAACTCATTTCAAGATCCTTATTTTAATTACACTTACAAAGACTTTTTCCCAAGTAAGAGACTAGAATATAGATTTATCTTTTGACGATAAATTCACTCAACCCATTATCTATATAACTTGACTCTAAGAATATTTGTTAAGGGCACAGTAAAGCAAGTTAAAGACAAAAGGTACTTAAAGTTCATTTTTAATTTTAAACTTATTCATGACTGTCTATATTGGCTGTGACCAAGCAACTACTACCACCAGGGTTTGGATAAAAGAATTAGTTACTATCACATCAAAAACCTGAAATGACAAATTTTCTAAGTGACTATCCTACTTTCTCCATATTCACACTCTTTCTAGTACTTTATTTTTGTTCATTTTCGGGATACACCCAGCTGTGCTCAGGGCTTATTCCTGGCTCTGCATGCAGGGATCACTGCTAGTGAGCACAAAAGGACCATATCTGGCTAGGGATCAAATCTGGGCCAGCTACATACAAGGTTAAGTGTCCTACCCACTGTACTATTTATTCAGCTCCATGATTTTTTATTCAAGGGCATAAATGTAAGAAGTATTGGTTATTCAGGGGGGCAGAGAGATAGCATAGTGGTAGGGCGTTTGCCTTGAAAGCAGCCGACCCAGGACTGACGGTGGTTCAAATCCCGGCATCCCATATGGTCCCCCGTGCCTGCCAGGAGCAATTTCTGAGCACAGCCAGGAATAACCCGAGCACTGCCGGGTGTAGCCCAAAATCCAAACAAAAAAATCAAAAGTATTGGTTATTCATACAATTTAAGTTTAATTATGGCAATATTTACAGTCCAGAGATTTAAATTCTGGTATTTTATATGACCTGGTCCCTCTGTCGGTTCTAGCTATTATAAGAGCACTGTTTATTTATTCTTTGTAACTGATTCCAATGTAGGAAATAAGAGGACTTTCAAATACAATCAACTCTTCTTTTTTTTGGTTTTGTGTTCTAAGTTTTTTGGGAGGGTGTAACACCTGGCTGTGTGCAGAACTTACTTCTGACTTTGCACTCAGGAATCAAATCTGGCAGGCTCTGGGAACCATATGTGGTGCTGAGGATTGAATCTGGGTCAGCTGTGTACAAGGCCTCACTCACTACAACACTATCTCTCCAGCCCCTTTTCCTTTTTTTTTTTTAAATGAAAATTTGCTATTCAAACTACTCATACAAAAAACACTCTTTAGTCATAGACTTGTCAAAGTTATTTGATTTGGTTTGGGGCCACACTAGGCAGTGTTCAGGGATCATTCCTGTTGGGCTTGAAGGACCATAAAAGTTACCTGGGACTGAACCTGTGTCACCCAAGTACAGGCAAGCACTCTACGCAGTGTACTCTGGTCCATTATTCTTATTTCAGAGACGTAAGTTATTCAAATCCAATGACATCATATGGTAGAATTTTCATCATTTTAAAGAATGGTAAAGATAGAGGCAATCATTTTGGGGAAGTCAGAAAGTCAATAGCAAAAATCAGGAACCATACGCTATCTTTTAGCTCATTACAGAAATTCCAACTAAATTACATGTGTACTATTATACTTGTTGGCAAAGGACATGGCAATAATAAAGAACTGTCAAAAAACAAAACAAAACAATGGGGGCCAGAGCGATAGCACAGCAGTTAAGGCATTTACTTTGTACGAGGCCAACACAGGATGAACCCGAGTTCAAATCCTGGCATCCCATATGGTCCCGAGCCTGCCAGGAGTGACTTCTGAGCACAAAGTCAGGAGTAACTCCTGAGCACTGCCTGGTGTTACCCAAAAACCAAAACAACAACAACATTAACAACAACAACAAAAAAAAAAACAATGAATTTCTGTGGAAAAAATACATTTTCCCTCATACAAATCATATAAAATAACCTAAATGTTACATTATTGATATAAATGCATACTGAATCAAAGACAGTATTGCAAAAAAAATCAAAGTAAAGTTGAAATGGCATTATATGGGGCGGGGCAGAAAAAAAAGAAATAGCATTATATGCATTAAACTTTTAGAAATAGTTTGGGTTAAATAAAATGTAGTATGCTGACATCTATACTTTTGTGTGTGTGTGTGTGTGATTTTTGGGTCACACCCGGCAGTGCTCAGGGGTTACTCCTGGCTCCATGCTCAGAAATTGCTCCTGGCAGGCACGGGGGACCATATGGGTCGCCGGGATTCGAACCGATGACCTTCTGCATGAAAGGCAACGCCTCACCTCCATGCTATCTCTCCAGCCCCTACTTTTTACTTTTTTTTAATGTGATATTTCTGACTCACATTATATTTCTACTAGATAGTCCTGCTATCGAAAAGTTGCCAAACAGGCAACTTACATTTCCCCTAATTTATGCTGTAAGAAAATGCTTTTTTGATAGGCCTTACTGTCAAGATTTTTTTCAGTTATTATTTACTTTCACTAAGTGCTGACACCTTAAGAGTGAACAAAAGAACAGTCTTCACAGAGTTTATTATCGCCTCCGGAATCAACTCCACATCTCATAGATATAACCTCATTTGTGAGAATGCATAAGAACAATTTAGAGAACATTACACCATTTGGGGGAACAAATGCCCAGATGTAGAAATCACAAAATAGACATCATTAGAATATTCATGATAACAGTTAGCTATTTCTGTAATATAGTATTTACATAACATTTACTTGGGAGCCTAATATTATCCCATTCCTATTAGCTCCTCCCGGTTTCCAGCTCCTTCTAACTAGTTTGCTACTTAGTCACTCACCCCTTCTGGCTCATTCCCAGCAGAATTCCCTTCAACTGGCAACATGCCTGCTTTTCACACCACAGAAGAGATATTTATACCTTCAGGGGTCTGCAGCTATGACAGAGGTTGAAAACGTGAAGTGTCCATAATTTTATGAGATAAATTTCAGTTTTTAAATTCAAGGCTATGTTACTGAGTTTCTTTTAGAATGAATTTATGTTCGATTTAAAAAAAAAAAAAAAGCCACTGGATTTCTGGGCAGGATTTTGCTTCCTAATTCTAGGCACCTACTTTTTTGTAGACTAAAACAACTCCTTTTTAGCTTTGTCCACTGAGGCTATTACACAAAAGAACTCTCTCCATAGGACTCTTGAAAAAAATTTGCATCCTTTCTTTCCTAAATTATTTTCCTGTTTTGTTTTGGGGCCACACCCATGACACTCAGGGGTTATTCCTGGCTGTGTGCTCAGAAATTCCTCCTGGCTTGAGGAACAATATGGGACACAGGGATCGAACCATGGGCCGTCCTAGGTCAGCACGTGCAAGGCAAACACCCTACCACCTGCACCACCGCCCTAAAGTATTTTTAAGACAAAATCCTTAAAAGATTTTTAAAACAAACTTGGGGAACACTAAGAGAAGAGCATAGAATGCTTTTAAGGCTAACTACATATCTTTCAAGAAAACATTTACCAATAAACAAAATAGCTATCCAGGTTTTACTGGTAGCACAAAAGAGCAATAGAAGCAAAACTTCTATCAGAAGGTACTGATTTTCCTACTTCAGTACAGAAAATATAACTGACATAGAAAACAAATGCTGTTATCAGAATTTTAACACCCAAAATGATTCCACTGCCTTTTTTTGGTTGAAGTCTACCACCAGTTGAAGTACAGATGTGTCTAATAAAAACTTATTATCCCTCAATATCTGGCAGTGCACAGGTGGTCAGATACATAGTGGTTTGAGGCTATACAAATTCTAACCTAACAAGGAATTGATTTGTCATAATTTTTAAGGGCTTAATCAAAGTAATAATTATTCCTGATTCAAGAAAGGGGCAGGAAATGACCCGTGGGAAAATTCACTATTTATTCACTATTCTCTATAGGTTAGCATTTTGTGGGTACAGCATTTGCTTTGCACATGTGAGGTTATGAGTTAAAAAAATAAATAAACAAGACCTGATTAGTTCTTTGCCAAAAAGGAGTCAACCAATGTCTCTAAGCCAAAGTACTTCTAAGATCCTTTTAAAACAAGCTTACAGTGTTGGTCACTAGCTTATCAAACACAATGCAATACGTCATTCTGTACAAAAATAAATCTGAATATAAATAGAATATATAAATCAACTTTTCTTTGGTCTTCAGCTCCGAACAGCCTACTTAATTATTTCTATTATTATTTTTGGTTTGGGGCCACACCTCACAGTACTCAGGGCTTATAAAGTGGCTCAGCACTCAGGGATCAATCCTGGTGAAGCTCAGAGGATTATACTAGATATCAAGTTAGGGTCAATCTGAATTGGCCGCATGCAAAGCAAAGTACCTTAACCTCTGGACTCTCTCTCAGAGCTACTGACCTACCTTTTGCATGTGCCTTAACAGAAATAGGACTTGTGGAAAGTACCCCAAAGATGCGATTCAGATGTAAACGCAACAAAATGTATCCTGTTTTTCTGGGCCCAATATCATATTTGCTTGTCAACACCAGAAGGAAGGGGCTGCACTAAAATGTAAATGCTTCTGTTTGGAACATCTGATGACATAGTGGGAATACTTCACTTGAGATGCTCCTTCTTGGCCACATGTTTACTCTGAGGTGGTGGGATGTTTTTAGGGGTATGGCAAATAAATGTCTTCCTTTCCTTCTCTTCCCTGTGGAAAATTCAGAAAACTTCATTTTCAATCCTTCACCAAGTACCCCTCTAAAATAAATAAAAACTTAAGAGGATGATTAGAAACCAAAAGATTTATATTTATCTAAATAAGATAAAATCAGAATCTGCCAGAATATACAATTTTAAAGATGTAGGGGCTGGAAAAATAGGAGGGCAGTTACCAGGTTTGCTGGTTTGATCCCCAGCATCCTATAGGGTCCCCCATGCGCCAAAAGGAGTTAATTCCTGAGTGTAGAGCCAGGAGTAACCCCTAAACACTGCCGGGTGTGACCGCAAAGCAAACGAACAAAAAATATTTGCTTCAAAAGACCAAAATCTAATTCTATGGAATAAATCTACAAGGACAAATAATATATTCACCTATATTCATTTTAAGTGGAGGGAATCTTTGAAAACATACTAATCTTACTATTTCTTTCATCTTTGGAAGAATTTTTGACTTTTCTTTGTCAAATGAAAAGGCACCCACATCCTGCAAATCACCACAAAAAAACTTTAAGAGCCACTGTAAAACGAGTTAAATGACAGGAGGAAAGTGGACAGCTCTTTATCTGTACTTTAAAGATTGACTGGGGCCATCCCCAATGAAACAATATTTCCCGAAGCAATTTGCGGACTAGAATTGGGTTGTGTTCCAATTCCTAAAAATAACAATCGCATTTTCAAAAGTAATCTGACTGGAATCCTAAAAGTTAAAGGTACTGGAAAATTTACTTATGTTAGCTGCCAAATGTAGATTTTTTTTTCCCCCAGAAAAACATTCATGACTGAAACAGCTTCCATGGACACGAATCAAACTTCAGTTATACAAAAACTTCAATGATAATAGAAACCAGTTATTAAGAAAAGGAAAACTTTATTATTTGAACAAAACGTTTTTCCTGTTTTTTCCCCCCTTGGGGGGTGGGGTGGGGTGGAGGGTGGAGTTTGCATAATTGGCATTAAGTCCAAAGACCGAGAGTTCTAAACCTTTTCCATGGAATTTCCTTCCCATGTGGCCAAGGAGGAGCCTCTCATTCCCCCCGACATCATCGCCTTTTCCAAAAGGCAGCATTTACGTTTTAATGCAGCCCCGACGTTTGTTTACTAAAAGTAACCAAGAAGCGAATATGGTAATGGATCGGAATCCAAAACAGAAGTGCTTATGATGGAGGGCAAAGCCTGAAAATGAAGTGTAAGCAGCCAAAGGGTCAACAAATTTAGATTAAAAAAATAAGGAAGGAAGGGGGGTGTAGACAACTACGGTTTCGCAGAGAGAGAGAGAGAGAGAGAGAGAGAGAGAGAGAGAGAGAGAGAGAGAGAGAGAGAGAGAGAGAGAGGGAGGGAGGGAGGGAGGGAGGGAGGGAGAGGGAGAGAGAGACAGGCAGAGATAGAGAGGGGGAGAGTGGGAGAGGGAGAGAAAGAGAGAGAAAGGAAGAGAGAGGGAGAGAGGGAGAGAAAAAGAGGGAGGGAGAGAGGGAGAGAAAAAGGGAGAGGGCGAGAAAGAGAAAGAGAGGGAGAGAAAGAAAGAGAGGAAGAGAGAGGGAGAGAAAGAGGGAGATAAAGAGAGGGAGAGAAAGAGGGAGAGAGGAGAAGAGAGAGGGAGAGAAAGAGGGAGAGAGAAGAGAGAGAGAAAGGAGAGAAAAGGGGAGAGGGAGAGAAAGAGAGGGAGATAAAGAGAGAGGGAGAGAAAGGGAGAGGAGGAGAGAGAGAGAAAGAAGGAGAGAGAGGGAGAGAAAAAGGGAGAGGGAGAGAGGGAGAGAAAGAGAAAGAGAGAGGGAGAGAGAGGGAGAGAAAGAGAGGGAGATAAAGAGAGAGGGAAAGAGAAAGAGAGGAAAAGAGAGGGGGAGAGAAAGAGAGGGGGGAGAGAGAGAGAGTAGGAAGGGGAAAGCCCAAACTTGTGGCCGGGGAAAGGGACCCGATTCCGCCTCGTCGCTTCCCCACGCCCGAAACCAGCGTTTGCAGCCCACGCCCGGCTTGGCAACGGCGGCGCCCGCAGACAAGACGAAGAGCGACGAAGAGCGACGCGGCGGCGGCACTTCCCGACCCCGGTCCGATCCGCCACAACCCGCCGGCGGGTCGAGGCCTCCGGAGACCGGCAGGGCACGGCGCCCCACGACACCCCGAGAGGAGACGGACGAGACGAGGCTCTCGCGGCTCTCCGACGGGCTGCCTGCCCTAGTCGGACCCCGACTTGGACCCCAACTTCCTTTCCCTCGCCCCGGCCCCGGTGGGAGGCGAGTGACAGGAGAGAGAGAGAGAGAGAGACGGGGAGACAGAGGCAGAGACAGACGAAGATAAGGAGATAGAGGCACAGAAGACAGAGACCGAGAGATAGAGACAGACACGGTGAGTGAGAGGCAGAGACGAGATGAAGAGATACACAGAGACAGATAAAGGGACAGAAGCAGAGATACACAGACAGAGATAGGCACAGAGAGAGAATCAGAGACACAGAGACGGGGAGACAGAGACAGACAGAGAGCAGAGAAAGGGAAACAGAGCTAGAGACAGGAACAGACAGCGCCAGAGAGCCAGAGCCAGATAAAGAGACAGTCAGAGACACAGAGATAGAGACAGACCCAGTGAGAGGCAGAGACAGATGAAGAGATAAACAGTGACAGATAAAGAGATAGAACCAGAGATATAGAGACAGAGAGACAGGCACAGAGAATCAGAGACACAGAGACGGGGAGACAAAGAGAGACAGAGAGCAGAGAGAGAGAAACAGAGCTAGAGACAAGAAGAGACAGGCAGAGCCAGAGAGCCAGAGACAGATAAAGAGACAGTCACAGACACAGAGATAGAGACAGACCCAGTGAGAGGCAGAGACAGCGATGAAGAGATAAACAGTGACAGATAAAGAGACAGAACCAGAGATACAGAGCCAGAGAGATTGGCACAGAAAGAGAATCAGAGACACAGAGACAGAGAGACAAAGAGAGCCAGAGAGCAGAGAGAAAGGGAGCTAGAGACAGACAGGAAGAGACAGGCAGAGCCAGAGAGCCAGAGAGCCAGAGCCAGAGAGCCAGAGCCAGATAAAGAGACAGTCAGAGACACAGAGGTAGAGACAGACCCAGTGAGAGGCAGAGACAGCGATGAAGAGATAAACAGTGACAGATAAAGAGACAGAACCAGAGAGAGAGACAGGCACAGAGAGAGAATCAGAGACACAGAGACGGGGAGACAAAGAGAGCCAGAGAGCAGAGAGAGAGAAAGAGGGCTAGAGACAGACAGGAAGAGACAGGCAGAGCCAGAGAGCCAGAGACAGGCAGAGCCAGAGAGCCAGAGCCAGCGGCCCAGCTGGCCCAGCCCAGCCCAAGCGGGCGAGGGGCGAGGGCGTCGGCCCGAGCGCGCCCAGGCGGGTCCCGGAGAGGCGAGGCGCGCCCGGGGCCCCTTCCCGGCCCGACCCGCCCCGACCCCCGCGGCCGATCGTCCCCCGATCGTACCTGGGCTCCGGGCGCGGCGGGCGGCTAGGCCCAGCCCCTCCGGCGGGCCTGCCGCGGCCAACACGACGTCCGGCCCGGTGCCGCGGCCCCGCCGACGCGCCTCGCAGCGGGCCGGGCGCAACGGCCTCGCTCCCTCCTCCCTCCCTCGCCGCGCCCCGCCGCGCTCGCCCGGCGCGCCCTGACGGTTGCTCGATCCCTCGCTCGATCGCTCGATCGCTCGCTGGTGCCCGGGCGGGGGCGGCGGCGGCGCCTCCTCCTCGGCCATCCTCCCCCGCCCGCGCCCGGCCACGCCCCCACGCCCGGCCACGCCCCCGCGCGTGCGTGAGCGAGGCCACGCCCACCCGCGCCCTGCGTCGTGCCGTCATCGCGCGGGCCACGCCCCCGAGCCGCCGGGCCCCGCCCCTCCGGGTTAAGCCTCCCGGCCTGCCCCTCTTTTGCATTTCTTTGACCCTGCGCGTGACATATGTATGACGGGTGTTTGCGGGCTGCTGACTCTTTCTTGTTTTCTTTTAAAAATTTGGGCCCGGAGACATAGCACAGCGGCGTTTGCCTTGCAAGCAGCCCATCCAGGGCCTAAGGTGGTTGGTTCGAATCCCGGTGTCCCATAGGGTCCCCTGTGCCTGCCAGGAGCTATTTCTGAGCAGACAGCCACGAGTGACCCCTGAGCACCGCCGGGTGTGGTCCCAAAACCAAAAAAATTAAATTAAATTAAATTAAATTAAATGAGTCCAGCCCCCAGTGCAAAGGAGGAGGATATGGGATGCATGCTGGGAACAGGGCTACAGGGAGAACAACCTTGGTGCTGGGAATACTCCTGATTCAATGGCACTCAATACCTAAAGTTGGACTCTGAATGATTTGGAATCCACTTGGTGAAAATAAAAATTATTAAAAAGAAAAATAAAGTTAAATAACTCAGCCCGGGGCTGCAAAGAAGGAGGATAGGGGTAGAGGAAGGACTGCATTGGTGATGGCAGTGCCCCTGATTCAATGTCACTCAATACCTAAAATTGGACTCTGAATGATTTGGAATCCACTTTGGTCAAAATAAAAATTATTAAAAAATATAAAATAAATAAATAAAGGAGCCGGAGAGATAGCATGGAGGTAAGGCCTTTCATGCAGAAGGTCATTGGTTCGAATCCCGGTATCCCATAGGGTCCCCTGAGCCTGCCAGGAGCGATTTCTGAGCCTGGTGCCAGGAGTAACCCCTGAGCGCTGCCGGGTGTGACCCAAAACCAAATAACTAACTAACTAACTAACTAACTAACTAACTAACTAAATAAATAAATAAATAAATAAATAAATAAATAAATAAATAAAAATTAAATGACTCCCTTCAATCCACACCGTGTCCATTCCCTCCAACAGAATTTCTCTTCCAATTTAGAGCCTCTCTTCCATGGGATGCCAAGAACCAAAATGGATGGGATCAGTGCTGTACAGACTGACTGTCCATTGCCATCTGTTAACTAAATATATCACCCCTTCACTCCCTATTTTAGTGTGTCTCGTTTAAATTGGGAACAAACCAAGGAGCAGTGGTCTTTCCGATGGCGCTGGATAGCCTTACGAGTCAGAGAAATGTTGACCATTTCCAAGGCTAAACATGTCAGGTGGTTTAGTTGGAAGTGACTTTGCATATTTCCAAAGGAATCAAGATGGTTCTTTATATTTTCATTTATTGAGAGTTATGTATTTCTTTCAATACTACTTGCAGGCTGCCAGCAATTTGATCAATGGGGTATTGTAAATGTCTAGGTTGTATAAGAATAATAAATTCAACGGATTTATGCAATTCTACCCAAGCATCACGTAATCTTTCTTGAAAATACATCAGTATTTTCTGAGGGGGCCATACTCAGAAAGGGGTTTTGAGTAAAGAGGTTGTGTACAGCTGGCCTCGTGCTCTTGTGTTTTGTACAGCTTTTCCAGATGTGCCTTTTCCTGCTTTTCTGGTCTTGAAAACTTGAGGGATTTCCTACACTTCATGAGAACAATATAAATCATGTGAAGAAACAAATACTGAATATCTTCTTTCAAGACTCCACAAACACCTCACACTTAGGATTTTTGTCCCAAACTTCCTTCTTCAGGACTCTCTTTTTAATCACTTCCAAATTGAGGAGCTTTTTAGAAATCTTGAAACCAACCTGAACCCACCAATTAAATCAGGATCTCAGAGAGTGTACTCAGGTGCCAGCATATTAAATTAAAAAACAAAACAAAACAAAACAAAAAACCTACTCAGGTTAGGCTGAAAGGATAGTAAGTCAAACCTGGGTTCAATCCCCAGCACCCAGAACAAAAACAAAAAAAACAAAAACCAAGCACTGCCAGGAATGATTCCTAGTGCAAAGCCAGGAGTAACCCCTGAGCATTTTCAGGTTTAGCATCCCACCCAAAAAAAAGAGAGAAGAGAGGAGGAGGTGAGGGTGTATGAGAAGCTGCAAACTGGGGACACTAGTGGCAGGAAATGTGCACTTATGAAGAAATGAATGTTGAAAATTGTATAACAGAAACTCAATCACATGCAACTTTGTAAGTGTGTGTGTGTGTGTGTGTGTGTGTGTGTGTGTGTGTGTGTGTGTTTGGTTCACTCTGGCTGGCACTCAGGGGTTACTCCTGGCTCTGGTCTGCGCTCAGAAATTGGTCCTGGCAGGCAAGGGGAACCATATGGGATGTCAGGATTTGAATCACCATCTGTCCTGGGTAGGTTGCGTGCAAGGCAAACGCCCTACTGCTGTGCTATCTCTCCAGTTCCATTGTAAATGTATCTTAGGGTGATTCAAAATAAATTAGAAAAAAGAAAATTCCTGGTCAGGCCTCATCATTTCCCACTGGATTATTGAAAAAAACATCACAATTGGCCTTCCAGGGCCTTCATTTTTTTCTTTCTTCTAACTTGCTCAACATTAATTCAGTAAAGTATTGAGCGGCTGGAAAGGAAGAGTTCGGAGTGCATGCTTTGCATGCAGACCAACCCTGGGTTGAACCCCTACACTGCATGGTCCCTGAGCACCATGGGTGTGGCCCTGAAAGCTCCTGAGGCTGAAGCAGCCAAGCTGGCCCTGATACCTCTGAACACTTCCACTGAACAGTTCCACCAAGTGGGCAGAAAATGAGTAGGGGCCTCCAAGCAATAATAACAGGGAGGGCTTTTGCCATGCACATGGTCAGTCTCAGTTCACTCCCCACATCCCATTTGATTCCCTGAGTCTGCCAGGAGTAAGCTCTGAGCACCTCCAAAAAAAGAGAGACTATCCAGGAGTAACCCAACAGTCACCCAACCACTGAATGGGAGGCCTCCCTAAACACACACACACACACACACACACACACACACACACACACACACACACACACACGCACGCACGCACGCACTCACGCACGCGCACACACACACGTGCACAAATACACAAAGTGTTTGGAAAACAGAGTTATTGACTTTCTGGTATGCTGGGATGTTATGTATGTTATGCCTCTTGGAGGCACTTGGGAACAGAGACTAAGGAAGATCTCCCTGAACTTAGACCTTGAAGTGGGCAGGGGAAAAGGAGACAGGTAATAACAGCAACAAAGATGTAAGAAAAGGGGATCAATTTATTAGAGAAAGAGCTAGAAAAGAGCTAGGAAAGAGCAACTGGTACTTCAGTTTGGTCTCCCAAACCAAAGTCACAGATTTATGGAGCTGGGTTCTAGAGGGTGAGAAGGGCCAACCAGGTGTGGGGAAATGTTTCCTGAGCAGTGGAAATGCCAAATGGAAGTGTTCTAGCACTTTTGATCAGGTCAAGGTGCAAAAACAACCAAGCACAGTGAGTAAGAGGAAATTCTATATGATTTTTTTTCCTTTTCCTCTTTACTGTACTCAGTGGTGTTCAGGGCTTACTTCTGGCTCTGTTCCCAGGCAGAGGTGCTCAGGAAATGACATGCTTTTCTGGGGAATTGAACTATGGCCTACTGCATGCAAACCAAAGCATCTTAACCCATGCATTAGCTTTTCAGTCCCTGGAATGGGTTTTTATTTGCTTGCTTTTTTGTTTGTTTTGGGGTCATATCTAGTGGTTCTAGGGGTTACTCCTCGTGCTGCACTCAGAAATCACTCCTGGCAGGTTCAGGGAGCCATAGGGGATGCCAGGGATCAAACCCGGATCTGCCGTGTGCAAGGCATATGTCATACCTACTGAACTATTGCTTCAGCCCTGGCATGGATTTTTGTTTTTGTTTTTGTTTTATTTTTCGGGCCACACCCGTTTGATACTCAGGGATTACTCCTGGCTAAGCACTCAGAAGTTGCTCCCGGCTTGGGGGGACCATATGGGGTGCCGGGGGATGGAACCTCGGTCGTGATCTTTCCTTGGCTAGTGCTTGCAAGGCAGACACCATACCTAAGCCCCACCTCGCCGGCCCCCCTGGTGTGGATTTTTAAAGTGATGGAGTATAGTGGGATTATTTAGAACTTAATAATAGTCACAGGAGTGACAATTCAACAATCGGTCTCAGCAGTGCTCAGGGGTTATTCCTGGCTGTGCTCCAGAGTGATTCCTGGCTATGTTACAGGGCACCATCTGCAGTGCTGGGGATTCAAAGTGTGTTCAACCACATGGAAGACATGTGCCTTAACCCTGTACTATCTATCAATCCGGCCCCAGAGACATACTGAGTGCTGAATGGAGTGTTGTCTGGTCCACCTATGAGAGGGACCCCTCATTGCTTTGTGGGTCAGCTAATAGCAGAACAGATAAGGAGCAGGTTCAGAGGCTGCAGCAGGAATCCAGGAATGAAATCACAGTTCCTCATATCCAAGTGGAGACCACTCAGACAAAAGTGGCTGCTTGAGGTATTTGTTTTAGAGGCAGAGCCTGTAAGGCGCGCTTGGAATGGAGCAGAAGTTGGGGCTGAGAGGAACCAACAATGGACTCACAGAAATAGATAGCTCCTCTTTGTTTAGTGCAGATACATGAAGGCTCTGTTCTGAAGAATTAGACCAAAGATAGTCACTATTATCCCATTAGCAAATGGAGAGGAGTGACTTGAGAGGAACTTTTTGGCTCTCCCTCCCTATGGCACACATAGTCTCCTTTCTTCCTTCTCTTTTCTCTTTCATCAGAATATGGAACTTTCTCAAACATATTTACAACCCGCTCCCTTTAGTCACGTTGGCTGGTCCCTTCAGGAGAAGGCAAGCCTGTGCTTCTCTCTCAAATTTTCTGTGGTAGGCCGTTGGTTATCTTTCTGCATCAAACAATGGAAGTCAGAAGCTGGGCCTAAGGTTTATTCTTTGGGGGTGTGGTGTTTGTTCCCGTAGTCACTTATTTCATTGTCTGGGCCTCCTGGAGGCAGCTCTGGAGAGTCCCAACTTCTCACCTTGGCTGACCTTATTATGAATAAAAGGCAATTCCCAATTTATGCCCTCAGAGTCACAGACATTCCCAGTGCCCAGAGTCTAATGTTTACTTACCTCTGACATGTCAGCGCTGAGGTTCCAGCTATGGGTCACATTCCTGAATTCCTGTGACCTACATGTAGAGTCCAGCATAGAAGGCTGGGAAGGCTGTGCCCACAGGAGATTGCATGCAATGACACTATCCTGCAGGTTTCCTCGGGGGACATGCGTCCTGCTCAAGCACATTCTTAAAACAGTCAGGAAGACAGTACAGGACTATATTGAGTTGTCACTGGGACTGAGCAAATACAGGCTCAGCCCTTAGGCTGTATTTACAGTGGATAACTGAGCAACTGAACACTATTCACGAGAAGTATGTTTGAATGGATGTTATCTGATTGTACCATGAAGTAGTGGGAATGGGTCCGGGGTGATGCCTTGATGTTCGAGCTTATATGAGGTCGTGGATTTTAACCCTGACACCCCAAAACCTCCAGCTCCACTGGATATGACCCCCACAACAATCAAGTCAAAGGGGAGTGGTAACTGTGTCCATACCTGAATACTTTTTTCTTTTTCTTTTTTCTTCCCTTTTTTATTGGGATAATATGGTTTACAAGAGGGCTCATGTTTGGTGCTGCAGGCACCAAGAGTCACCTGCAAAGTGCCTGATCTGTGCCACCTCTGTGCCTTCACGTCCCCCATTCCCACCCCCACTCAGTTCACCTCGCTCTAATGCCAAAGTCCAAGGGTTTGCTTTTGTTGGCCACTGTCCTTCCCTTGCTTTGCTTCTTCATACCTCACACACTGAGATCATCCAGCACTGGTTCTCCCTCTGACTAATTCACTTAAAGTGACACCCTCTGAGTTGAAGCAGAAGGCAAGATTTCATCTTTTCTCATGGTTGAGTAGTGTGCCATTGTGTAGACAGACCACAACTTCCTGCTCCACTCATACAGTGTTGGGTGTTTGGGTTCTTTCCAAACTATTGTAAATAATGAGACAGTGAGCATAGATTGTTTCTAATGAATGTACTTATGCTCTTGTGGTAGAATCCCAGGAATAGAGTGCTAGGTCCAATGGAAATACTGTTTTAAACATTTGGGGGGTGGGTACACCCGGTGACGCTCAAGGGTTACTCCTGGCTATATGCTCAGAAATCATTCCTAGCTTGGGGGACCATATGGGACACCGGGAGTCAAATCCAGGTCCGTCCTGGGTCAACAGCGTGCAAGGCAAACACCCTACCACTGTGCTATGGCTCCAGTCCCTGTTTTAATTTTTTTTTTTTTTTTGAGGGAGCTGCTCTTAGCTTAGTGAGTAAGAATTGCTCCTAGAAATACTTGAGGAATCATGGGATTCCAGACGTCAAACCCAGGTTTCTTGCAAGCAAAACATGCCTCAAGCCTGTGGAACTCTCTCCCTTATCTCTAGCTGTAATTTTTTTTTTCTTTTTTGAGAAATCTCCTCTTTTTGTGGAGGCTGAACCAGTTAATAGTCCCACTGACAGTGAATGAAGGTTCCTTTTCCACCACATCCCTGCCCACAATGATTTGTTTCTGGAGTTAGGTAGGAGATAAGCCATTCTCACTACTATGAGTTAATATTTCCATGTGGTTTAGCTGTATGTTTCCCTGGCCATTAGTAATGAGGAGCACTTTTTTTTTTTTTTTTTTTAGGGGAAAGTGAGTCACACCTTGCAGTGCTCAAGGCTTACTCCTGGCTCTGTTCAGGTATCACTCCTAATCACAGGAAACATACAGTGTCAGAATAAACCCAAGTTAGTCACATTTAAGGCAAATACTCTACCTGTTATACTGCTGCTTCGGGTCATGGAGCACATTTTTATTTACTGGTGGGCTTTTTTAATTTTTTTGAATGGGTTGTTTGATTTTGTTTGTTTGTGGCTGTATGGTGAGTTCTTGATATATCATAGATATTAGCCCTGTCAAAGGTATGGTGTGCCTCGCTAATTTACTATTCAGGATGGTATCTTTGCTTTTTCTTTGTTTTGTTTTGTTTTTGTTTTTGTTTTTGGGCCATACCCGGCAATGCTCAGGGGTTACTCCTGGCTGTCTGCTCAGAAATAGCTCCTGGCAGGCACGAGGGACCATATGGGACACCGGGATTCGAACCAACCACCTTTGGTCCTGGATCGGCTGCTTGCAAGGCAAACGCCGCTGCGCTATCTCTCCAGGCCTGGTATCTTTGCTTTAACCTCTTGCTCTCAAAAAGCAGAAACTCTTTAATTTATTGTAGTTTGGCTACTTCTGCTAATCTGAAATAGGCTCTGAGGGGATCTGGAAAGAAGACACCATTTCTTCCTCAAGTTGAAAGTAGAACAAGACAAAGAGGTCCCTCTATTAAAAAAAATGTCCTCCAAGCTTTGAAAAGTGGTCTCTGATTCTCAGCCTAGCCCTGCTGCTGTTTCCTGAGCCCCAACTCTCACAGGGAGCACTATCTGTGTCCTCCCCAAAGCCAGCCCCATGTCTTCTCACTCGTGGCAAGGTTGCCTTGAGGGACCCATTGAACATGAAGGACATTTGAAGTGTTTCTCCAGCCCTCGGAGAAGGGGACACTTTTATAACCAGGGCATACTAATCCAGGCCCCCATGACAGACTCACCAAGACCTTCTCTGTGAGGTTCAGTCCAAGGATGGAATTTTTCACAAACTGTCTGGTACTTCTTGTCACATATTTGGGAACTACAGCTAATAAACTTCAACCATGACTGCCTCAGCAGAAAAGATTCCTCCACTAGCTCTCTCACAGCACCCTTGGGGTGCCTTCTTTTTTCTTGGGATCCAATCTCACACTCCTGTTTCCCTTCATCATCATTCTCCACAGGTGACCTCTCCTCAGCCTTTCTGGCTGGAGAAAGAGCCCTTAAGATGCCCTGCTGGGTTGGTGATGGCTCCAGTCTTCCCTGATTCCCTTGTCTGCTTGCCTCAGACGCAACCTACTCCTCAGTGGTGACCCAGGCTGTACCCCTCCAGAGAGGCCTCCCTAGAGCAGATGAGACTGGGTGCTGTTGGACAGGATGTAGGCTGCTCTGTGAGTAGATGCCAGAGTCGCTAGGAGAGGGCCTAGTGGGGTCTATATCCTAGTTTGCCCAGAAGAATCAACTTAATTATGCCCATGTCAGGGGTCAGTTATGAATAAATCTCTTTCCCTGCTTTTACTCTTATACGGTCTGGTGTTAGACAACTTTGGTCATCCTGGTAATGCTTTTTAGTTTGCTTTTGGGTCAACCCAGTAGCGTTCAGAGATTACTCCTGACTCTGTACTCAGGAACCATTCTGGGTGGACTTGGGAGACCATATGGGATGCTGGGGACTGAATCTGGGTTAGCCTTATGCAAGGCAAGCACCCTCCCCTTTATACTGTTTCTTCAGCCCATCCTGGTAATGCTTTGGCACCTAGTCTATGCCTGGGATACCTCTCTGCCCCCACCCCTCTAGGCTCAGATCCCCTGCTATGGCCTTTTTTCCTCCCTTCAGATTCTTTCCCCAATGCTTGTATCCTGCTCTGGACCACAGTGAAGGCATTTCTAAACATGTGTCTAAACACATTTCTAAACAACTTGAGTGCAATGTTTTTCTCTTTCACATAGTATTTGAAAACTATTTTTTCTTGGGTGTTAGCAACTTATCTAGTTTATGTTTTCTTTGTTTATTATTCAAATTTATTTTTATCTTCTGGATACCAAACTGTGGAGCTTCCAGTGTTTCCCTGTCAATTGCAAAAGCATCAGACCATGCAGGCGACCTCCTTCCTTCATAGACCTAATTCCCTCCTGACTGACACTCTGGCACCACATCTTTGTTAACTACAGACTGAATTTTCCTAATGTTACTTTTTTTTTAATAGTACCATTTTTCTAATAAGTGTATCTGTAATACATATTTATTCTTCTTTAAAATTTTTGGTTTTGGGGGCATACCTGGCAGCTCTTAGGGGTTACTCCTGGCCCTTCACTCAGAAATCATTACTGGCAGGCTCAGAGGGCCAATGGGATGTCAGATCAAACCCAGGTCTGGGCTGGGTCGGCCACATGCAAGGCAAACACCCTATCGCTGTGCTATTGCTCTGGTCCCTACATATTTATTCTTTTTGTTTTTTATTTGGGTTTTGTTTTGATTTGGTTTGGTTTTTGGTTTTTGGGTAACACCTGGCAGCACTCAGGACTTAACTCCTGGCTCTACACTCAGAAATCGCTCCTAGCAGGCTCAGGGGACCATATGGGATGCTGGGATTCAAACCACCGTCCTTCTGCATGCAAGGCAAAAACACCTTACCTCTGTGCTATCTCTCCAGCCTCCCTCCCCCCATATTTATTCTTTTGGAAACAAGGCAGATATTAAGCATACACATTATCAGCTTATGCCCCCAAACAAGTACTGACTGCTGGTGTTAGAACTAATGGGTTTAAACATTATTGAAATTATTATTAATCTTTGGGCCATACACTGCTAATAAGGGGTTATTTCTGACTCTATGCTCAAAACTGACCCCTGGCGATATTTGGGAGACCATATTCAGGATCATAGATTCAAAGCCAGGGACCGGAGAGATAGCATGGAGGTAAGGCATTTGCCTTTCATGCAGAAGGTCGATGGTTCAAATCCCGGCATCCCATATGGTTCCCCGAGCCTGCCAGGAGCGATTTCTGAGCATAGAGCCAGGAGTAACCCCTGAGTGCTGCCAGGTGTGACCCCCCCCCAAAAAAGATTCAAAGCTAGATTAGCTGTATGCTAATCTCTGTACTATCTCCATCCCTCAATCTGATCACTGATTTTCTTAATATTTTGGGGCCACATTTGGGTGTGCTCAGGGCTTATTCCTGTCTTTGTGCTCAGGAGTCACTTCTGGTAGTGTCCAGGGGACTGTATGCAGTGCCATGGATCAAACCATGCGTTAACCACATGCAAGAGATTGGCTGAAAGGGATTATGTCTAAATGCATACAATTTTCCTTGTGCCCCAAACATAATCCTAATAAATGAGCAGCATTTTTAAATAATGACGTTTTTAGCATTCTTCAGCTACATTATTATGTAGAAAGTGGAAAATTCCCAACAAAAAAAAAAGCAAGCAAACAAACAAGAGATTAGATTAATTTCCAAGCTGAAATGTATTTTTAGATATGACTCAGAACTTTCTTCCAAAGAAGGCAAACAGGAACCCTCACTTCCCAACCTGAGGATCCAGTAATAAAGCTGAATAAAGTTGGGGCCTGAGCAGTGGCGTAGCGGTAGGGCATATGCCTTGCATATGGCTTATCTAGGAAGGACCACAGTCCAATCCCCCGACATCCCAGGCCAGGAGCGATTTCTGACCCCAGGCTCAGAAGTAACCCCTGAGCATCACTGGGTGTGACCCCCAACATTTTTTTCTAAAAATTAAAGCTCTCAGAAGTTCACCTTTCCCAGGAAATCCCATGAGGTTGGAGACTAAGAGCTAATGGGGGAGAAAAGGGCCTTTCCAGGTAATACTGGCTAGGTATAACAAAGACCTACTCACCAGGAAGCCTTTTTGGCTGAAGCCTGGGACTGGTCACAGTTTCTAGACAACTGCTCTACACCATCAAGTTTGCACCCAAGATGAGACGTGGAGCCACTGAGGAATACACCGGAATATACTGCACCGCGAGTATATTTAGGTTTCTCTGAATTTACAAGCCTCAGTGAGATAGTCATTGGATAGTAGATAGGGAATATGGCATTATGAATAAATTGGGCAACTATAGTTATATCTACTATAAAAGTTTAGCGGAAAACGATGCGCTTCATGCTCTGCATAATGATTCCTCCCCCTTTATAATGTAAACATATACCTGTTTATCTACAGGGAAGGTTGGACCACACCTGGCATGCTCAGGGCTTACTCTTGGCTCTGCACTCAGGGATCACTCCTGGTGGGATTCTGGGACCATGTTGGACTGAGGATTGAACCATAGCCAGCCACATACCTGGCCCAGAAGAATTTTGTTTGTTTTTTTTAATACAAAGAACTGGAGTAAAGTGCTTGCCTTGCATGAAGTAGAGCCTGGTTTGATTACTGATAATACAGCTAGATAGTGCCCAAGCACTGCCAGAAGTAAATCCTGAGCACAGAGCCAGAAGATAGCCCTGGCTGCAATGAATATAGGTGTGAGAAAGGGGTTTTTGTATTGTGTTTTTGTGTTCCAAGGTTATATCCCTGGGAATGGTATAGCTGGATCATAGGGAGCTCAATTTCCAATGTTTTTAGGAATCTTTATATTGTTTTCCATAAAGGTTGGACTAGGCAGCATTCTCACCAGCAGTGAATGAGAGTTCTTTTCTCCCCACAGCCCCTCCAAGCACTGATTGTTCTTGTTCTTTGTGCTGTGTGCCAGTCTCTGTGGCGTGAGATGTTCCCTCACTGTTGTTTTGATTTGCATCTCCCTGATGATTAGTGAAGTGGAGAAATTTTTATGTGCCTTTTGGCTATGTGTATTTCTTCTTTGAGGAAGTGTCTATAAATTTCTTTTCCCCATTTTTGATTTTTTTTCTTGTTAAATTCTGTCAGTACCTTGTATATCTTAGATATTAGCCTCTTGCCTGATGGGTATTGAGTGAAGAATTTCTCCCATTCTGTGGGTGACTTTTGGATCCCTGGCACTATTTCCTTTGAGGTGAGAAGATTTACTTGCAGCATTATTTACAATAGCCAGACTCTGGAAACCAAGATGTTCTTCAATACACAAATGGCTAAAGAAACTATGGTACATATTTATGGAATATTATGCAGCCATATTTATGGAATATTATGCAGCCATCAGGAGAGATGAAGTCACAAAACTTTCCTATACATGGATGGACATGGAAACTATTATGCTGAGTAAAGTAAGTGAGAGGGAGAGAGACACACACACAGAATAGCCTCACTTATCTCAGAGTTCTCCACAACAGCTCCAGGAACCAAATTCCCTCTGGGAAATTCTTTTTTTTTTTTTTTTTGGTTTTGGGCCACACCCATTTGATGCTCAGGGGTTACTCCTGGCTAAGCACTCAGAAATCACCCCTGGCTTGGGGGGACCATATGGGACACCGGGGGATCGAACCGTGGTCCTTCCTTGGCTAGTGTTTGCAAGGCAGACACCTTACCTCTAGCCCACCTCGCCAGCCCCAAAAGTAAAGACATTTTTTGTGTGGTTTTTTTGGGTCACATCCGGCAGTGTGCTCAGGGGATACTCCTGGCTCCATGCTCAGAAATTGCTCCTGGCAGGCACGCGGAGGACCATATGGGATGCTGGGATTCGAACCAATGACCTTCTGCATGAAAGGCAAACGTCTTACCTCCATGCTACCTCTATGGCCCCATTGGGAAATTCTTAACACTGCTCTGGCACCAACATATGTTAGTTTTGATATGACATCCTGACAATGAGGAAATAGCAACAACTTGATCTAAGAGAGGTTGTCTTACCTCACTACCTAATGATAAGATGAAATCAGAAGACATGTCATCCTTTGATCTGTGCTAAAGCCAAGATCGCTATCTACAGAAGACTGACTGTGACCAATAAAAAAGACCCTAGTCTAGGCTTTGGCCTACAATCTGTAAATAACCAAGATCTCTAATTCCAGAGGTCTGACTGAGACAGATTTTCTGGAAATTCCCTTTCTAATCTCCCCAATATTTACTGTGCCTATGCAAAAAAGAAGAAGAAGAAGAAGAAGAAGAAGAAGAAGAAGAAGAAGAAGAAGAAGAAGAAGAAGAAGAAGAAGAAGAAGAAGAAGAAGAAGAAGAAGAAGAAGAAGAAGAAGCACAAATTAATATTTTTTTGGTTTTGTTGTTGTGTGTTTTTATTTGTGCTTTGTTTTGTTTTTATGTCAGGACCATGTTTATTGTGTGGTTGTTGTCTTTATTACTGTGGTGCTTTTAGAGTTTTTGTTTAATTTTTTTTGTATTGTTAGGTTTTTCTTCCTTTTTCCCTTTCTTCTTTTAAATTAATATTTATAGCCTTTAGAAGGACTCCTCCCATTGTTTGCTTGTTTGATTTTTGCCCCATATTTTTATTATTATTATTATTATTATTAGTGTGTGTGTGTGTGTGTGTGTGGTTTTTGGGTCACACCCAGCAGTGCTCAGGGGTTATTCCTGGCTCCAGGCTCAGAAATTGCTCCTGGCAGGCACGGGGGACCATATGGGACGCCAGGATTTGAACCGATGACCTCCTGCATGAAAGGCAAACGCCTTACCTCCATACTATCTCTCCGGCCCCTATTTTTTTTCTTTTCTTCAAACAGAACCACATAGCTTGAACCATCTTGATCCGCCTCAGAAATTGAGGGGGAAATAATAGAGGGTACCAAGACCAAACAGTCATAGGAATATTAAGTAGAAATAAAAAAGGATGAGACTTAAACACCAATTCCAAAGCCAATGACAACAGAATCAATACTCAATCTACAACAAGCTAGACACAGAGGGGACCACTTATACTAGCAGCCCAGGGCAGGGGTAAAGGAGGGGGATATGGGATGTATGCTGGGAACAAGGGGGAGGGAGGACAACATTGGTGGTGGAAATGCCCTTGATTCAATGTCGCTATGTACCTAAAATATTACTGTGAGAGATTTGTAATCCACTTTGGTCAAAATAAAAATTATTATTAAAAATACCTCAAAAATTTTTATTAAATCACCATTAAATACAGCATTAAAAAGTTGTTGATGTTTGAATTTTAGTTCCAACACCCATCTCTTCACCAGTGTGTATTTCCCTTCACTAAGTTTTCCCAGTTTTCCTCCCATCCCCACCCCCAACCAGACTCTGGGGCAGACATGTTTTCTTCTCTCTAGAAATGAGACATTTTAGGTGGACTAGTTGTTTTCTTTATTTCTTCCCCCAGTACATTCCTTTCCTCCCAAGGAAATAGTTATCCTGAACCTTACATTTTTCTACTGTGTGTGTGTTTGTGTGTTCACGCACACACATGCCAAGGAAGAAATCCAGGATTCATACAAGCATACATAATGCTCTACCACTCCCAGCCCTGGTTCATATTTTTATCCTTTTACTATATAAATATATATTCAAAATAGCACATGCTGTTGTTGTTTCATATTCTAAATATAGCTTTAGTACACCAAGATTTTATATAAATGGCACTGTAACTAACATGTCATTGTGCAGGCTTCTTTTTTTTTCCAGCTTAGCATTATTTTCAGGTTCAACCCAAAACAAAAGAACCCTTTACTCCTATTGATCCATAAAACTTAGGTTCATTCATTTCAGTGGCTATGTAAATATTCTCTTCTTTGTTTTTGCTTTTATGTCGCACCTGGTGACTCTCAGGGGTTACTTTTGGCTCTGCGCTCAGAAATTTCTCCTGGCAGGCTCGGGGAACCATATGGAATATCAAGAATTGAACCCGGGTCAGTCACGTGTCGGCAGCATGCAAAGCAAACGTCTTACTGTTGCGCTATTGCTCTGGCCCCATTTTTTAAAATATACATATTCTTTAAAATATATATATACATATATATATTCTTTTTTTTTTTGGTTTTTGGGTTACCCCGGCAGAGCTCAGGGGTTACTCTGGCTCTACGCTCAGAAATTGCTCCTGGCAGGCTCAGGGGGACCAGATGGGATGCTGGGGTTCGAACCACCATCCTTCTGCATGCAAGGCAAACACCTTACCTACCTGCTATCTCTCCAGCCCAAAAGTATAAATATTCTTATTCATATCTCTGTTCGTTCATATGAGAGTTTTTCTAGGTTTAGGGCATATACCTAGAATCAAAATGAAGAATTTCTTTAAAAATTGAACAATGAGGTACCACCTCACACCATTGAGAATGGCATAAATATACTAGAACTAGCAAGTTTGCAGTGAAAATAGGAACCCTCTCTCACCAATTCTAGGACTGTTGTTTACTTCAGCATCTATGAAAAATAATGTAAAGACTTCTCAAAAAAATTAAGAAGAGAAATTTCATAGGACCTAGCAATTCCCCTCCTGGGGTTCTAACCCCCAGAACATGAAAATATTCATCCTGAAAGATCTATGCATACTTGGGCTTATTATAGCACTATTCATACTAGCTAAGATCTGGGAATAAGCCTAGTGCCTCGTCACAGGTGAGTCAATAATCAGACTGTGTTATACATATATGAGGGAATACTACTCAGTATAAGAAAAGAAAAAATTTGTAATTTCCTCCAACCTGAATGGAATTGGAAGACACCATGGTCAGTGAAGCAAGTCAGAGAGAAAGCCAAGGAGTAGATGATCTCTAATGGAAATTCTGAGATAGAAACAAAAGAACAGTGAGCTGGACTGCAAATGATAGGAAGGCAATGGGACCTTGAGACATTGACAGGGGCTGATTGGCACTGGGGATTAGAAAGTGAAGCCACATTGTGAACATAAGACAGTCATGTGGGAACTCTTAGAAACTGTGACACCTCGATAAATAACAGTTGAACAATACCATGACTGCTTGGGTGACCTCTTTATTCTGATGATTTTGTTAGTGCTAACATATATACATATAATTAAAATATATATGCATTCATGTTCTCACTGTCCTCTTAGGAAAAATCTAATTTTTTTAAATATAGGAAGATAAAAACTTATATATCCAAAGATCCCTTGGGACCAGAGATATAGCACAGAATTGCACAGGATTGAAGACACTTACCTTTCACATGGCCCTGGTCATATCCTGGGAACTGTATATATGTCCCCTTGCCGCAGAAGTGATCCCTGAACACAGAACCAGTAGTAAGCCCTGAGCAGCCCTGAGTGTGATTTAATAAACAAAACAAAACAAAAGAGCCCTTTACTCCTGTTTCCTCCTCTTTGTGTGCTGGAGAGATTGTAGAACAGGTGAAGTGCTTGCCTTGCATTTAGGTGGCAGAGGTTCAATTCCTAGCACCAAATAGAATCCCTGAGACCTGCAAAGTGAGATGCCTCTACCAGAGTTAAGAATAATCCCAGAGCACAGCCAGGTGTGGCCCATAAAAGAAAAAGGAGGAGGAAGATGAGAAGGAGGAGGAGGAAAAGGAGGAAGAGGATAGATAAGGAGGAGCAGTAGAAAGAGGAGTAGAAAAAGGAGAATAGGGAAGAAAAGAGAAGGAGGAGAAAGAAGAGAAGAGGAGGAGGAAGAAAAGAGGAGGAGAGGAGGAAAAAGAGTGGAGGAGGAGGAGGAGGAGGAGAAGAAGAAGAAGAAGAAGAAGAAGAAGAAGAAGAAAGAAAGAAGAATAAAAGAAGAAGAGGAAGAAGAAGAAGTAGAAGAAGAAGAAGAAGAAGAAGAAGAAGAAGAAGAAGAAGAAGAAGAAGAAGAAGAAGAAGAAGAAGAAGAAGAAGAAGAAGAAGAAGAAGAAGAAGAAGAAGAAGAAGAAGAAGGAAGAGGAGGAGGAGGAATGAAAGCCTCTGAGTTTTTGTGAGATGGGTGAAATCAACGTGATGTATTTAGCACAGTGCTTGCCATCAAGGAAAGTTCAGTCAATATTAGCTATTTCATTCGTGCTTTTGTATGATAAGTGGCTGTTGGTTCTTATTAGATTGTATATCACAGAACTGTTGACTTTTAAAAAACGTCATCTTGCCCTGTGATACCATCTTGAGAAGTCTTATCTTTATGTTTTGATTTCAAGGTCTGTTGACTATTTGGGGCCAGAATCTCAGTCTTGAGTCAGTTTGAAGATCTGGGGAGACAGGGGTATGGATCAGTGACTTTTGGGTGGAGAGAAGAGACAGCCTAGTTATTGGAATGTCTTCTTGCACCCCTTTTCACTGCTGTCCACTCCATTCAATGCCATTGTCTCTTTGATTTCATATCTGCAAGTCAGGATACTTGTTAGAAAGACCCTGGGCCCGGAGAGATAGCACAGCGGTGCTTGCCTTGCAAGCAGCCAATCCAGGACCAAAGGTGGTTGGTTCGAATCCCGGTGTCCCATATGGTCCCCCGTGCCTGCCAGGAGCTATTTCTGAGCAGACAGCCAGGAGTAACCCCTGAGCATCACTGGGTGTGGCCAAAAAAAAAAGACCCCAAATCCATTGTTTTTCTGGTTTTAAGTACTAAAATCCCATTTGCCTTTGCCAGGGGAATCCCATCTGAAATGTGTTAGGAGAAAACATATTTAAACAATTATTTCCCAGAAAATGTGGTCTGAGTTCAAAATGGCTTGTTGAAAGTCTGCATGAAAAAAATTTTAAAGGGGGGAGGGCAATAGATAACATGAGTTAATTAAATGCCTCAACTGATATTTAAGGGTTAAAAAGGAGGACTTTTAACTTGTCGAAATTCATACTGGGGAGGTTTTATAAACACTTCAAGGTTAGAACTAAAAGGATGGGCCAACTCAACATTCCTACCAATGATTAAGAAGACTACAATTTAAAAACAGATGAATAACCAGGCAAGGGAGAAAAATATCTGATATCTCCATGCTAGGATCTGTATTTCATTTCAAATGGTTTTTAATTTGGGGTTGAGGGGAGGAATAGTGGTATGTCCTATGAGAAACACACACACATACACACAAACTTTTTAATGTGAGAGTAATGAGGGGAAAACCAAACAGTGACCTTGGTACTATAATTTTGAGATGGTTTTGTTTAAATAAAAGCTCAAATCAAATTAAATCAAAATTCCCACATACTGATGTTCTGTTGTCATTTATTTTCTCCCAATCCCAATTTTGTACAATGCTGGTTCCATCCATCACATGGGCTCTTTTAAGTGATTTCCTTTGGGTTGTTCCAGAGTGGGGAAGAAAGAGGCTTTAGAAGTAAGTAGCTAAGAACTTAGAAACAATACCTGAAGCCCTATTTTGAGAAGTATAATCCATAACACACATTCAGACTCAAGTGACTAACATGAATGATCCATCACAGTGAGATTTCTTTTGTTCTCACCTTTGTTTTACTGATTTAGAGACTCAACAGGAAAACCAGCAAAGTTTTCAGTGAAAAATGAACAATGAGTTCCTTTGACAACGCAGAGATTTGCAGGAGAGTAAAAGTTCCTTTTACTTTTTCTCTTCCTTCAATCTCCACTCCCACCTCACCCCCAAATAACAGTGAGTCACTATTTTCTATTAATGAGGCTTCTACTGTACCTTCACATTGATTTGGCACAAGTGAACTTCCAATGTGAAAAATATATATAGAATAGCTGTTTGCAAAATAAATAATGTAGAAAGATAAAAAAAAATTACCTGACTCCCCCCAAAGACTAGCCTCTAACACTGGGATCAAATTCAGGGCCCCAAACATGCAAGATTTGTGCTCTCCAAATGCTCTTTCCTGGGCCCTGGAAAAGTTTATCAGACAAAGGAAGTGAAAGGAGCCATATGAGACATGCTAACAAGAGGTAGTTAGGAAACCAATTCATTAGGCTGCTCCAGTGGTTAGTTTGATTGATTGTGTGTGTGTGGGGGGGGGCACACTAGGTGGCATTCTGGGCAACTTGAAGCCTGGTGCTCCAGGTTTACTCCCTGGCCTGACATTGAGCCTGGGGTTATTGGAGCTCTGCACTTGTGCCAAACCATTGAACCACCTCTCTAGCCCCATTCTCTGGGCCTTAATGGTTCCTCTTTACCTAAAAGTCCGGAAGTACTAGTTACCCCATGGGCATGTCCTTCTATTATTGCTTCCCCATTCTCATTCCCACTTCCATAACATCACATGCCTATTTGACCCTTGTAATCTTATTTCCAGTCCACTCTCTTGGTTTCCCCCAATATCTTTAGGGAGACTTTATAGCTCTTCCTTCTGAACATCAGGCTGATCTGCTTCCAACCACACCATTGAACCTCAGAACAGCCCTTGCGTTCTGTTCTTACCTCCCGAGCCTGCCCAGCATTTCTTACTCTCTGAAGTGCCTCAGCCCACACTCTTCTATTCCTTTCATTCGACAAACACCAAGATTTAGTGTAGTACACTGTGCTTTGCCAGAATGCAGAGATTCCATAAGAGCCCCAGCTCCTGTTCTAACAGATCTAAGACCTAACAAGGTAACTGCAACTGGACTTGGTGGTAGCAACCAACACTCAGCTTTCCTTCCTCTCTCTTCCTCTTCTTTCCTTCTCCCCTTCTCCCCTTCATTTCATTTCAGAATCCAGCCAAACTTCCTTCTCTCCCTGGATCTTGAGCAATCCATTTCCCTTTTTTGATCCTCTAAATCCTTTATGCCCTCTGGGTTCCTTTATTTTATTTTATTTTTTTCATTGGAGGAGGTTTGAGCCACACCTTGCAAAGTTCAGACATTACTCCTGGCTCTATGCTCAGAAATCACTCCCTGTAGGCTCAGGGGACCAAATGGGATCTTGGAGATTGAACCCAGGTCTAAATATATATACTGAAATAAATGAAATTTCTCTGAAATCATTTTCAAAAAGACACTAAGTCCATAGCTGTATTTTTATTTTAGAGAAAGAAAAGACTTAAAAATTCTTCATGTTACCCTCACTCCGAACGCCACAGAGATCAGAAATGAAAGAGATAGCTGTATTTTAGTTCCCTAAGATCAAAGCAATGTTGCACATGTTAGTCAATATCTTCCAACTCAAACCAGGCCTGATGTTGCCTGTCCTTGAGTTTTTTTTTTTTTTTTTTTTGTCTTTCACTTTTGAAATGTGTGTTCTGTCCCTCAAAAGAATTAAGCATGGAGCCAGTGAACTTGACATTTCTGTATTGGGGCTAAGCACCCTAATTATCTTCTTCTCCATTAGCAGCTCTATGGACATGATGACTTTCCCACTGGTTTGAGGTTGGATTTGCCTCCCAGGTACTTTTTATGATTGCCCTGAAAAAGTCCCCCATGCCTAGTCATGGCCTTTCCGAGTTTCATCTTAGCCGGCTTAACCTAGACCAGAAAACTTATTAGAATTTTCTCATGCATCTGTTTGGGACTGGAAAAGGAGAGTATTTCAGTTTTCTGGAATGAAGTCCTTTTTTGGGGGGAGGTCACATCTGGTGGTGCTCAGGGCTTACTTCCTGGCTCTGTGCTCAGAAATTACTTGTGACAGGCCCGGGGGACCATATAGGATGTCAGGGATCAAATCTGGTCAGCCACATACAAGGTGAACACTCTACCCACTACCCACTGTACTATTACTCGAGCCCCTGAAGTCTTTTTTGTGGCACGCAGGGGCTCCTCCTGGCTCTGTGCTGAAGATTGACCTTTGGCAGTGCTCAGGGCACCATTGGTCGTAGCAAGAATTTGAAGAAGCATGGCTGTTTGTGAGGCTAGTTTCTTACCACCCTGGCTCTAGGAATTCATTTACATTTTCCTCTTGGAGTTAGTCCTGGCTCCTTATGGCCTATATCCAGCTCTGATGTCAGGAAAGTTCTCTTCTGTAGTGGATGTTACCATTACCTTCACTTGGCTCATCGTCCTTGGAGTATCCTAAACGGATGTCATGTGCACTCTAATTTTCCAGAGGTGGTTGGAAATTTCCCCTTAGGAAAACATCTGCTGCTTCTTTTGAACACTGAATGAGAAGACAGTGTGCAGCAGGGAGGCTGAGAAAGGTGATGAGTGCAGTACTGTGACTTGGCTTCACCCTTTGTTCTTCTGGCCAGCATTTTTCCTAAAAGCGCCAGCATCGAGGAGCCGGAAGCATGGCCCCATCCTGCTCTATTGCTGTTGACACCAGCTTCTAATGAGGAAGTAGAGACGTGGTAAGAAGATAGGAAGAAATCTGGTCCACCGGAATGGTGAGAGAATGAGGGAAAAGGACTCTTGGTCCATTGTTGACTGCCCCTGAGTCCCAGTGGGTTAAGTCAATTCTTTTTTTTTTTCAGGCCACACCCATTTGATGCTCAGGGGTTACTCCTGGCTAAGCTCTCAGAAATTGCCCCTGGCTTGGGGGGACCATATGGGACTCCAAGGGATCGAACCACAGTCCTTCCTTGGCTAGTGCTTGCAAGGCAGACACCTTACCTCTAGCGCCACCTCACCAGCCCCGTTAAGTCAATTATTTTCCTTTCTCTTTAATTTATTTATCAAGGCATTACGGGGCCGGAGATAAAGTATGGAGGTAGAGCATTTGCCTTGTATGCAGAAAGATGGTGATTCGAATCCTGGCATCCCATATGGTCCTCCAAGCCTGCCTGGAGTGATTTCTGACTGTAGAGCCAGGAGTAACCCCTGAGCACTGCCGGGTGTGACCCAAAAACCAAAAAAAAAAAAAACAGGCATTATGATTTATGATGTTATTCATGATTGAGTTTCAGGCATGCAGTGTTCCAATACCCATCCCATCACCAACCTCCATTTCCCACCACCAACATCACCAATTTCCTTCTCCATTAACCCCACCTGCCTCTATGATATAATGCACTTTTCTTGCTTGTTTTTGTTTTTGGACCACACTTAGCTCTTGGCTCAAAAGTTACTCTTGGCAGGCTCAGGGGACCATATAGGATGCCGGGGATTAAACCTGGGTCGGTTGCAGGTAAAGCAAACACCCTTCACTTTGTACTATCACTCAGGCCCCAGCACACTTCTGTAATGGTCACCTCAAGTTGATAGATCTGGAATGGGGCCTAGAGAGCAAGTAGAGGAGCTGTTCCCTCTCAGGGGCAGGCGTGCTATCAAATCTGCGGGATAAGTGGCAGGAGCTTGCTTTGAAGTGTGTCCAGAGGAAGGGGACCTCCATCAAGGTGCCTGGGGTGCTATGTAGAAGGTGTTTGGGTGTTAGCACTTCAAACAGCAAGGTGGTTTAAATCTTAGCTTGGGGGCCAGGGGCACTTTGCAAAAGTCTTTAATGAACCAAATTGGGGAGAAGGTGTCAGTCCTAAGGGAATAAACAGGTGCCCCAGAGACCTAGAGCCAGCAATGAGGAGGCTGAGAGATGCAGAGGCTAGACTAAAAATGGGCTGGGGGAGAAGATTCCTTCTACAGTTGGGCAGTGGAAGTGAGCTGGGTGGAGTCAGACACATCTGCTTTAGTGCACCAGCCAGATGAGATGAATTCTAAATCCTCTGCAGCTGGCTTGGCTGCTGCCCTTTCATTGGCTGTGGGAGTGGGGTGGAATAGTTGGCACCAAAGTGCTTGCTGATCCTAACAAGTGGCATGAGGAGAGGGAGGTCAAAGGTTGGCAGTGACTGATCTAAAAACATAGGACAAAGTTCATCTCTCGTTCTGTCTCTCTCTCAGTCTGTTTCTCTGGCTCTGGCTCTCTCTCTTTCACACACACATACACACACACACACACACACACACACACACACAACAAGGCCCCAAAAGTTTGTTTGCTTACTTATTGCAACACCTTCTGACTGAAACCTTAGCAAAGACCAGAAAACATGATCAGGATTAGGCCCAAGACCAGTTGGGTTCACAAAAGGCTTGAGGGTCAAAGACCTTTGACATTAAGGTCTACACACCTTTACCCACCTAGTCACAAAGGATGCTATGTTAGCAGAATGAGTAACAGGGTGAATCTGAAAGAAATATTATGGCAAAGGAAAAAAATAAAATAGAAAGTACCATTTGTTTGATTAAAAGGGAAAGTGCTACTTGCCTCACTTTCGAAAGGCCTGATTTGGCAACCTTCCATGGGAAAAAAGACCTGGGGATTTTTTGTTGGTAATAAGTTAAAGTTCTTTTCCAAAGAAGCCAAATGGTGTAGGATATGGTGGTAGTAAAGTGTGTCCAGATATAAAGGAAGTCAAAAGTCCTACTGGGCCCAGCAACAATCAGGTCTCAGCCTGGGCTTACTTATATTGATGCACCTTTTTTGGGGGGGGGGCGAGTCACACCCAGCAGCCTTCAGGGGTTACTCCTGACTCTGTGCTCAGAAATCGCTCCTGGCAGGCTCGGGGGACCATATGGGATGCCGGGACTCAAACCAATGACCTTCTGCATGAAAGGCAAACGCCTTACCCCCATGCTATCTTTCCGGCCCCTTATGCACCTTTATAAGAAACAGAAAGACAGAGACATACATCAGCTTGAAGATAGAGAAAGATAATGAGGTTGTAGAAAAGTCTAGAAGCCCTGTTACCTGATATGTGGTCAAAAGAACTATTTGTGCTTGCCTGGAAAAGGGAAAAAAAAACCTGGGTCAGGAATGTAAGCATCTTCCAACAATGAAGTGATGGTCTGATGAATGGAGGAGACATATAGACTGGAAAGCTTGTTCCTCCAGAGGGCAAACTGACAACTAGATTTTAGCTCAAGGCATAGAGGATGTTTGAAAGAATCAAACCTGCTTGACAATACAATGAAGATGGTTCTGAAAGTAGAAAACAAGAATTATTGATTCTGGTTAAGTAGAGTTTGCATAGTCCTGAAAAAATTCTCAATGTGTGTGCTAGGAAGGGGAGGTAAACCAAAGAGGAATGGGAAAGTCCTGTTGATTTTCTGTGATAGCCCAAAACTTCATGGAAAAGGTGGCTTCATTCACATTTTTCCTACTGTGTTCCCACAGTTGCCCCACATGACCATATCATGATTTCCCTTCAGAGCTGTTTCCTCCTTGTTTTTGGTTCATAAAGTCTGAGTGGTGGTAAGGGCCCTCATAGGACATTATCTGATCTTCATTGCCCTACTAATAGTCTGAGATAATTTCAGGGACAGGCCCAATGCCTCAACTTGTCCAACAAGCATGAGTTCTATAATTATTATATCTCTTAGTGGCTGCAGGGCCACTGACTGGTTAATTGTGAGGCCAGAGTTGCCAGAAGCTGCCATGTAGCAAGAGTTTGCAGGAGAATGAATGAAGCCAGCATGTAAAAGTGGGTGTTGGGGGAGGGAATGGAAAAAAGAGAAAGACTCTCTTGATGATATTGCTGAATCTCTGGACTTTCCAGTTGCACTGGTCAATAAATTCCCTCTTTAATCTAGATCTCTGCTCTGGATGCCAACGGAGTCTCAAACAATATATTTTTCTGCTTTCAGTTTCATTTCCTCTTATTCTTCCATCTTTTGTGGTTTCTTGGACTAAGTGGCTCTTGGTCCTGCTGGATTCTCCAGTTTCATCTCTGGAGCCTCCTGCACTCTGTATGCTCTGAGGGCCCTGGCATGTGTACTGAGAGGGCAGGCACTGAACTAGTGCGATTGAAATCTGGGTAATGTTTTTACAAAGGGACTGTTCTCTCTTCAAGGTTTTTGCCTACTGGTTTGTTCATGGCTCTTTGTGGTTCCTTCACTTTTCTGTTCTTTAGACTAGAACCTTGGTTTAAGACCTTTTTACAAAGGACCTTTTTTCAGTGGGGCTGGAAGCCAATAACAGATCTCAGAAGGATGGTGGAAATGAAAATGGGAAGACAGCCATGCAGATTTAACCCACTCACAGATTTCCCCACCAGAGAAACAAGCTCTCTATCTTTTTCAGCCCTGATTTCCCTCAGTGTAGACAAGTCGCACTCCCCACGCTAACACTCGCATTTTCTTATTGTGACTCATTTAGTGGAAGACATCTAAGTTAGAATGGAGGGAAAATATACAAAATTAGACGTATGTTCAAAATGAAAATAAAATTTTAAAAAGGCATTTATTCCCCCTTCTCTGTCCCTCAATTTTTACCATCTTTATTCTCAGTTCTCATCTCTTCTCCATCCACAACCTGTTACTAGTTCTAAGCAAATATTTATACAGTCATTCCATCCCTGCCCATATTGTACCATGATAGCCTTTGCATCTTGCATCTTGCCCTTTGGGGGTTGTTTTGTTAGTTGTTGGGCCACACTAGAAAGCACATGGGAGAGTGGCATTGGTGTGCTAAGAATGGAATCCCAGGCCTCCCACAGGTAAGGCATGTGCTTAACCTCTTGGGCCATATCCATGGCCCCTGAACTTTGCCTGTTTTCCTGAATAATGTGTCTTGGAGAAACTCACGTTACATTCCATAGAGACCTACAAGGCTCCCTTTTTCTTTTCTTGGCTATATACAATTTAACAGAAAAGCAACACAAATGTTCCTTACATAATTGTCAGTGGAGGGGCTGGAGTGGTGGCTCAAGCAGTAGGGCATTTGCCTTGCATGAGCTAACCTAGAATGGACTGCGGTTGGATCCCTTGGGTCCCATATAGTCCCCCAAGACGGAGTGATTTCTGAGTGCATAGCCAGGAGTAACCACTGAATATCACTCGGTGTGCCCAAAAGGCAAAAAAAAAAAAAAAAAGAAGAAAAAGAAAAAGATAATTGTTAGTGGAACTAGCTTCTTTAGGTTGTTTCAAATTTTAAGTTTTTGCAAAAAAATAAAAGAGTTTGCAATCATCATCTGGGTTCATTGTTATTGTCTATAAATGATGAATCATATAAAGGATATATTCCCCAATATGAAAATTCTGAGTCAAAGGATATGCCCATTTTCCTGTTGACAGCTATTATCTAATAGTCCTCAGCTTTGGTCACACATGTCTTATTTTTGTTTTTTGTTTTTTGTTTCATTTGTTTGTTTTGGGCCACACCCGCCAGCACTCGTGTTACTTACTCCTGGCTCTGCACTCAGAGGTTACTACAGAGACCATATGGGATGCCAAGGTTTGAACCCAGGTCGGCCACATGCAAAGTAAATGTCCTATGTGCTGTGCTATTGCTCCAGCCCCTGTGGTCACATGTCAACTGGCTCTCCTACTGTGGATGCATATCTGTTTTCCAACATCTTCCTTGACAAAATCTATTATTAAACATTTGGATCTTGGGTGGTAGGAATAATGGCTCAGGGGCGAAAGTGCCTGCTTTGTAAGTTTAAGGCCCTGGTGTATATTCCTCCCCCCACAAACACACACTGCTCATGTGCCTGAGCCAACTATTAGAAGTTCTGCCATATGGATTGGTTCTCCACAGGCAGAGTGTGCTGTATCCATAACACAGACGGGTGTATGAGAACACCACAGCTACAAATAACTAAACACTGTGGCCAGAGGAGTGGCCCCTGATGAGCACTAAAACTAGAAATACTGACCTAGACCAAGTGTAGATGGCTCCGGGTCATTGCATGGTGACCACTAGGGGAAGGAAACGGAGATTAAACAACATTCTGACCTTGTAAATCTAACCCCTGAAAATACAAGCTCACTTTTGTTTTTATTTGCATATTACGCTGGAGGTTGGGGATCTTTCTGTGTTTGAAATCTCCTGTGCTTTCTTACCGTATTTATTTATATATTTACTTACTTACTTATTGGAGTAAAGCAAGATAGTTTTTATTGAGTGAAACTTGCTTAGGAAGAAGTTAGAGGAGAGAGAGAAAAGAAATCCATGTTCAAGAGAACAGGGATTTTTCCAGAGTGGGGGGAAAAGGCAAGCAAAGAGACATAGAGACAAGCAAGCAAGATACATGTTCAGGAGAGAATACAGGCTTGAAGAGTGAGTCACTTCTTTTCTAGAATAATTTGTTTATGCTCTTGACCTATTTGTGTTTAATTGGGAGTTGACCTTCTACTGATGGGCGAAAATATTGTAGCTTTTATTGATTGGTTCTTTATAATCCACAGAAATGTGCCTTGTTCTTGGAAGTGGGAGGCCTCTGTGATGCGTGGCTGACAGTGTAGGTCCAACATTTTAGTGTCTTGCCCTGTCCTGGGCCCATTCATGTTGGGTATCACGAAGTCCAACCCAACAGTAAATTTGCCTCCTTTTATTTTATTTTATTTTATTTTTTATTTTATTTTTTTGGTTTTTGGGCCACACCCGGTGGTGCTCAGGGGTGACTCCTGGCTGTCTGCTCAGAAATAGCTCCTGGCAGGCACGGTGTGTGTGGGGGGTATATGGGACACCGGGATTCGAACCAGCCACCTTTGGTCCTGGATCGGCTGCTTGCAAGGCAAACACCACTGTGCTATCTCTCCGGGCCCTTATTTTCTTTTCTGTATGCATTAACATCTAACCTCTTATTTTATTTATGGATTCTTTCTTTGCCTTCTTTATTTTGTTTAATTTCTCCATGACAAGTTTGAATCTTTCTTGCTTTTCACCCTTTGAATGTTGCTAAGTCTTAAAACTTGTCCCCTCTTACTCTTTCACAATGGGAGAAGAAAATGACCAGAATATTGAAAAAATGGGAGGATACCAGTCTCTAATAAGAACAGAAAAACAAATTAGTCTTGCAATGACTAATTTGACCTACTGTATCATTTTTTTATTCCATAAAATTGCAAAAATTACTAGTGTGAAAGCTGTATTACTATAATCAGCTGACAGGAAAGTCAATACTTTGGGACACATTACAAGTAACAAACATTTTGAATGTTAAACATTTTTTAAATTCATTATGGCATGAATAAGAACTAATCCTCTGGATATAAGCATCGAGATAGAGGGTCAGATAGTATAGTGGTCTTACATGCTGATGATCCAGGTTTGATTCTTAGCACCACATATGGTTACCCCACTCACTAGCAGGGGTCACTCCAGAATAGAGAACCAGGAATGACCCCATGAATGACATCCTGCTCCCAGCACAGCATTGCTCTAAAGGGGGGATTAACTGAGTGTCCTTTAACATTATTGTAACACTATTACCTAAACAATAGTAAGATTATTTTTAAAGATCTTTCATTACTCAAGATCACAAGGTGACTCCCTCTTTCCTACTCAGCCTTGGGCACCTGCCATCTCAAATGGCCCCAGGATTCCTCATCTTCAGGGAGATCCATTTCTACCATATTGACCTTACTTCACCTTCAACTCTCAGAGAACTTCCAGGTCACCCCAGGCTGTATCCTGCTTCAGTTCTGCTGCCTTTGCTGGGGATGCTGACAATAACGCCAGGGCTGAAAACCTGAAGCCCCTTGCAAGCACAGGCTACGGTGAAGGTTCTCTTTGTTTTTTGTTTGTTTGTTTGTTTGTTTGTTTTTTCTTGGTTTTTGGGCCACATCCGGCGGTGCTCAGGGGTCACTCCTGGCTGTCTGCTCAGAAATAGCTCCTGGCAGGCACGGGGGACCATATGGAACACCGGGATTTGAACCAACCACCTTTGGTCCTGGATGGGCTGTTTGCAAGGCTGTGCTATCTCTCCGGGCCCTGAAGGTTCTCTTTGGAGGAGATTCTGTCCAGGGGGAGGGAGCACAGTAGGTAAGGTGCACGTGGCCATGCATTGCTTCGAATCCATGCCAGGCAGGGTTCGATCCCTGGTACCCCATATGGTCTCCAAGCAAACTAGAGTTGAGTGCAGAGCCAGGAGAAAGCCCTGAGCACTATCAGGTATGGTGCCCAAACAAAAAATAAGCAAAAGGTTTGCTCTTCAAGCCCACGTTCTAGCCCATGTTCCAACCCATGTTCACTAGAACATGTATCTCACTTGCTTGTCTCAGTTTCTTAGCCAATTTCCACTGTGAAGAAGCCTGTTCTCTCGAGAACATACACTCCTCCCTTTATTTCCACTCATATCTTAAAACAAAAAATAAAATTTTTTAAGTGAGAGCTGTCCATCCTTCCAGGCGCCCCAACTCTGAGGCTTCCAGATTTAATTGGTCTGCGGTACTGATGCCTTGTGGAAAGCTCCCTGGGTGATTCTAATGGCTTTGGGCCCTGAGTTCTCTAGCTTTCAGGCCCCAGCCCTTTTGGCCAGCACCCATTTCAGCACTTTCCTGTCTGATTTCCAGCAGGAAGTCTTCTGCAACGGGCTGGCGGCTCCAGAGAGACACTCTTGAGAGAAATCCTTTGACATCAGCAAAGCCTTTGTTATTTTTCAAAGATGTTTATTGTCAGATGGGTTGCCCACGGTCTGTGCTCTCAGGATTGTGTGGCCCAACCTGCCTTTCAGGAGAAGTCCAGGGCAGGCCCACCAGTGTTCAGATGGATAGAGGCTGGGTGGGTTGCCTTTGTAGGGACACAGCGAAACCTGCAGATCCTGGTGATTTGTTTCCAGTGGAAATGCAGCCCATTATTTGAATGTGACAGGAAGAAAAATATTGGTGAACTGACAGGAAAATCTCAACATTTTGAAAATGCTATCAATGCATCAGTCCTAGCACTCTTGTCTATATAAGACTCACAAAGCAGCAATATAATAATTACAATTACAATAATAATAGTGTTTCATTTTTATTCCCTGGATTTTTTCTGTTTTATATTTGTTTTGGGGCCACACCCAGTAACACTCAGGGATTACTCCTGGCCATGTACTCAGAAATTGCTCCTGGCTTAGGGGACCATCTGGGACAACGGGGAATCGAACTGCGGTCCATCCTAGGTCAGCCTCGTGCAAGGCAAACACCCTACAGCTGCGCCTCCTCTCCGGCCCCTATTCCCTGGATTCTTAAGGTATTATGAGGAATGTTCCATCCAATCTGACCAGCGTGTGAAGCAGATAGATGGTCATTACTACCTTTGAATGACGATGGCACTGACATCACGGCTAAGAGGAAGCTGATATCGGACTTCAGATGAGAAAACTGACAGAAACTATGTCCTTAATGTCTCTGTCGATCATGCTTCTATTTCAAAGATGAGATTTTTAGAAAATACATCCAGGTACTATTGTGCTCCTAGAACATACATAGTTTTAAAACCAGTGACATCACAATTCAAAGTTAATTTTTAAATATATTCAAGTATTGGGGCCAGAGCAATAGTAGTATAACAGGTAGAGCGCTTGCCTTGCATGCGGAGGACTCGGGTTTGAAATTCAGCACCATGTGTGGTCACCAAGCACTACTAGGAGTAAACAATTCCTAAGTGCAGAGCCAGTAGTCAGCCCTAAGCACTGCTGGGCTTAGGGCCTCACCATCTGACCCCAAAAGCAAGCAAACAAACAAACAAACAAAACCAAATATATATAAGGGTTTTCAAGTATCTGAGAATACATTAAGTGCCTTTTATTATTTGAATTTTATGATTTTAATGGAAATTATTCCCAAACATACATATACTCCCAAATGTGTATTTCTAAACACACACACACACACACACACACACACACACACACACACACACACACACACACACACCTTCCTGAGAACACACTGAGCACAATTTAATCTTTTCTTATTCATTGGGCCACCCCCAGAGGTGCTCAGGGGTCACCCCAGCCAGTGCTGGGGATCAAAGGGTGGAGGTCAGATGCATGCAAGACAAGTGCATAGTCCCTATTTAATCTTTTTTCCCCCAAGCTCCTCAGTCAGAAGGCGCCTGATTGCCCCTTTCTCAGGTTTGCAGAACCCCGTCATTTGCCCGCTGGGCACTCCCCAGTGCCCTTTCTCTCACACCCTCCTCACCCTGCAGAGTAGAAAACAGAGACTCCTGGAGAGGACCATCCGCATCATCTAGCCCCAAATGGACCATAGGTTCCCGTTGGGGGGATTCCAATGGGAGAGTCCTCGCACGCAGTGGGAAAGCAGAGGACTTAGATTCGGGAAGGAGAGGAGGAAGCCAAAGTAAGGAGGAAGCTGACAAGAGGAGAAAGCCGGCTACTTCCCGGAGCACCGGGGCAGGAGCGGAGAGGAAGGGGAGTGGCCAGGCATCGCTGCCAACCTCTGGCCTAGCCCACAGCCCTCGGGATCTTTAACTGTTGACGCTCCTAGGCCACCGAGCTCAAGGGGCCAGGACTGGAGCGGGTTTGCAGAAAAGGAGGCCAAAGGCAAGGGCAGAGGTGGGAGAGAGGAGTGCAGAGGTGTGTGGAGCAGAGACTGAGATTCTGGGGGAACCGACTCCTGGTCCCTCTCTGCAAGTCTGATGGTCAAGATGTCCAGAAAAGGGGCTTTTCGTGGAGTCCAGGATCACCTGGCAGGGGGGAAGGGAATTCATGATTTTCTTCCTTGTTTAGAACCTCGCCCCAAAATACTAGGTGTAATTGGAGCTTGCTTCTTAGGACCCAAAGATCCGAAGGAAAAGATTCCACTGGGCCCCATCACTCCTTTCCCCACCTCTCTGAAATGATTGTTCTCCTATTTTTAGTTCTTCTATTTCCTCCTTGGCTGTGCTAGGTTGGCAACTATCACTTTTTATTGCTGGCAGTTTCAGCGCTGTCTCTCTTGGTTATGAAAATGTGGACACTAGGACTGGGAGCTTTGTGCAATTTAGGAAAGGAAATACAAGGGGCGATTGAAAAAGTGGCTCTTAGAGTATGGAATAGGGGGGCTATTATAAAAAAAATAGTAAGCAACGAAGGAGTTTTCATAGCGCTTGAGCTTAAATTCAGACACTTTGGAAATGTCACATAACTAACTGAGCAGGCCCTTTCGTGTTGACTTTTCTATTTTGGCCCAATTTGTGAGTTTCTTATTTAAAAAACACACAACAAAACGAAGAATTCTGCAGAATCAAACGCTCTGCACGTTGGTTTGAGGAGCTGTGCAAGGTTTTATTTGTAGACCATGTGCAGAGTCGGACAGGAAAATGTCTTATGGTTGTTCTTTGTTTCTCTGTCTCCTCTCTCACTACTGGCTTTCTAAATGTTTCAGTCCTCATTTCTTCACTGCTCCATTTTTGTCCTGCACTGCCTTTGGGCTGCCCTGTCCAACCACAGTTCTACCTGACCTTGCATCGTGGTTAGCTCCAACTCCATCCTGGTTTAGCCAAAGGATTTCCAAGAATATGATTGATCAGGCACGAGTCACTTGACTGTCCTGGAGGGTAATCAGGTCAGAGGGTAGGGTCAGAGGGCAGGACCAGTGCCTGCCTTCTCTCCTTGAGATGATCCTGGCAGGGAGGAAATGACTGGCTGCAATTTCCAGGTGGTGTATTTTTTGCATCATTACTTTTCCTCTTCTTTGTTATTCTCCATTCAGGATGAACAATACAGAATTACCTATCACTACTTGCGGTTAGATCAACTCCTTTAAGCCCTGCTAATAACCTTTGTGACATTTGGCAATACCATGCAAAGGTAGGGCCAAAGAGTTACTACTCGGCTAGGGCTTGCCTTAGTACAGTGGGTTGGATCTATGGCATCCCATATGGTCCCAGGAACCCTGCCAGGATGATCCCTGAGTTTAGAGTTGGGAGTAAACCCTGAACATCATCAAGTGTGCCCTCCCCTCTGACCCCACAAGGAATAAAAGAACCACACAAATCTGTCAAAGGTAATTCTACCTTTCAACTCTCTCCTGGTTTGTTTTGTTTTGTTTTGGGGCCACACCTGGTGATGTTCAGGGGTTACTCCTGGCTGTGTGCTCCTGGCTTGGGGGACCATATGGGACATCGGGATCAAACTGAGGTGCATCCTGGATCAGCCCTGCACAAGGTAAACGCCCTATCACTGTGCTAACACTCCGGCCCTCTCCTGTTATTTTTCAGAAATCTTTGCCGTGCTTTGGTTTGTATGATTTCAAATAATGTTTATTTAATTTTTTTTTTAACATTAGCTGAGTTGTTCTGACTGTTTCAATGAGAGACCATGTTTAGGTCCACTCTGTCTAATAGGGAAATTTTCTGACACAAAAGGTTATTCAGGTAGGGGACCAGTTGATGCGCTGTCTAAAGTACTATTTCCTTCCTTTCCCAAAAGTATAAACATAAGTCAGCCATTCACATGGATGAGGCTATTATTAGTTTTTCCAAAGATGTCAAGTGTTAGAGGAAATTTTTCTTCTAGGCCAAGACAGGAATAGTTCTGTTTCAAAAACAAAACACAAGGGCCAGGGAGATAGCTCAAAAAACTATCTAATGTCTGGCATGAGGCCCTGAGTTCTACCCCTGAAACCACATGTCTCTCTCCCTCAGCACCAAATCTGTTGTCCCCAAATCCTGGTTTCCCCCCCACCGGAAGTGGTTACATAACAGAGTCCCCCTCCCCTGCTTGGGAGACCTGAAAATAAAAGAAAAAGGGAAAAAAATGAAGTGTGTCTCCTTCTTTTGTTTAGCATTTGGGCAATATTAAGGTTTTAATTTTAGGGCCAGAGTGATGGCACAGCAGATAGGGCATTTGCCTTGCACACAGCTGACCTGGATTTGATCCCCAGCATCCCATATGGTCCCCTAAGCTGCAAGAAGTGATTTTTGAGCACAAAGCCAGGAGTAATCCCTGAGTGCCACTGGTTGTGACCCAAAAATAAAACAATAAAAAAGGATTGAATCTCTTTAATAAGCCCAAATATTGTCCTGATCGAATTAACACTCAAAATAATGTTCGGAGACCAGCCCTATCACATAGGTGGAAAATAGAAAAATAGAGAGGTTGGGGCCAGAGAGATAGCATGGAGGTAAAGCGTTTGCCTTGCATGCAGAAGGTCGGTGGTTCGAATCCCAGCATCCCATATGGTCCCCCGAGTCTGCCAGGAGCGACTTCAGGAGTAACCCTTGAGCACGGCCAGGTGTGACCCAAAAACAGAACAAAACAAAAAAAAAGTAGAGAGGTTGTGTGATTGGTTCAAAGTCAAAGTCACAGACCACTTGTGCCAGATAAAGAAATAAATTAAGGGGCTGGAGTGGTGGCGAAGCAGTAGAGCATTTGCCTTGAATGTGGCTGACCTAGGACTGTGGTTTGATCCCCCAGCGTCTTATATGGTTCCCAAGCCAGGAGTGACTTCTGAGCACATAGTCAGGAGTAACCCCTGAGTGTCAATGGATGTGGCCCGCCCTCCCCCCCAAAAAAAGACAAAAAAAAAAAAAAGAAATTAAATAGACCTTAAGTGTTCAAGTACTATATTCCTAAGGACTTATTTTTTGGTGGGGATAGAGAGAGAGTATCAATTAAATCCATATCTAATAGATTTTAAATTCTTAAATTCTGAGTCTCAACTCCTTAAGAGCTGAATCCTGGTGTATCTTTCTGCATGAAGGCCTATATACTTCATAATAGAACAAAACTACAACTGCCTGATCATTTCTACTAAATGAAGGGTCAAATATGCCCTCCAAATACAAATGAAAAAGAAATAGAAGACACTAGGGCAGTGGTTCTCAAATAGTGGGGCACACCCCCCAAGAGAGGGGCACGAGGCTCCTTAAAGGAGGGCGCGTTTGACCTCGGCAAACATTGTCATAACAAGCTAAGCCCCGTGTTTATGTCTCTGGAGCTGAGCGTGGCTGTGCCCTGCTTCAACCCTGCTTTGAAAAGCTATGCATTGCAAAACGTGCTCATTGTAGCCATGATCCAGACATCACCTCTGATTAAAAAATCAGCTCAAATTATTTTATATATTTTTGTTTTGCAGGTTAAAGATTTTTAAATAAAGATACTGTTTACAGGCACGCAGGGGGGGGAATGTTTTCTTCTTCCTAGGGGTGCATGACAGAAAATAATTGAGGGGCCAGGAGAGATAGTACAGCGGCATTTGCCTTGCAAGCAGCCGATCCAGTACCAAAGGTGGTTGGTTTGGATCCCGGTGTCCCATATGGCCCCCTGAGCCTGCCAGGAGCTATTTCTGAGCAGACAGCCAGGAGTAACCCCTGAGCACGGCCAGGTGTGACCCAAAAAAACCCCAAAGAAACAAAAACAAACAAACAAACAAAAAATAATTGAGAAGCACTACACTAGGGAAAAAAACAGAGTCTGTGTTTATAGATATGAAGACTTAACATTGTTAAACATGATCATCCGGGCCCGGAGAGATAGCACAGTGGCGTTTGCCTTGCAAACAGCCGATCCAGGACCAAAGGTGGTTGGTTCGAATCCTGGTGTCCCATATGGTCCCCCGTGCCTGCCAGGAGCTATTTCTGAGCAGACAGCCAGGAGTAACCCCTGAGCACTGCCGGGTGTGGCCCAAAAGTCAAAAACAAACAAACAAACAAACAAACAAAAACATGATCATCCTATTCAAAGCATTATACAAGTTCAATGGAATTCCCATTAAAATTCTTTAAGAACACACGAAAAATGTTACTGAAATTTGTATGGAACCAAATTTGTATGGAATCAAAAGATCTTAAATAATCAAAGCAATACTGAGGAAAAAAGAAGATAAGAATTATACTACAAAGCTATAATAATCAAAATAGAGTGGCACTGGAGTAAAAGTAGACTCACAGACTGATGGGATAGAATGGAAAAACCAGAAACAAATCATTACACGCATGAACATTAAATTAATGATAAAGGGGCTAAAAGCATACAATAAACAAGTAAGCTAATGTCTGGTGTATTTCTCTTCTCAATGTGATCCCAGGTGCCATAAAACAAAGAAATTAGAAATAGAGTAAAAATAAAGTTAGAGGGCCCGGAGAGATAGTACAATGGTGTTTGCCTTGCAAGCAGCCGATCCAGGACCAAAGGTGGTTGGTTCGAACCCCGGTGTCCCATATGGTCCCCCGTGCCTGTCAGGAGCTATTTCTGAGCAGCCAGCCAGGAGTAACCCCTGAGCACCACTGGGTGTGGCCCAAAAAACAAAACAAATAAAATAAAAAAAATTAAAAAATAAAGTTAGAATAAGAAATGGAGCTGGAGAGATAGCCTGGAGGTAAAGCATTTGCCTTTCATACAGAAGTTTATTGGTTCTATTCCCAGCATCCCATATGTTCCCCTGAGCCTGCCAGGAGTGATTTCTGAGCATGGAGCCAGGAGTAACCCCTGAGTGCTGCGGGTGTGACCAAAAAACAAACAAACAAAATAAAAAAACAATAAGAAATAAAAGAAACTTACATGTTGGTAATACCTCCTGGCAGGCACGGGGGACCATATAGGACACCGGGATTCGAACCAACCACCTTTGGTCCTGGATCAGCTGCTTGCAAGGCAAACGCCGCTGTGCTATCTCTCCGGGCCCTGTTGCATTTTCTTATAGCCATTATGAGCTGCCATAGCCTGTTCATTAGCTAGGGCTTATAATTTTTGTACTTCAGCTTTTTTTTTTTTTTTTTTTTTTTTTTTTGGTTTTTGGGACACACTGAGTAATGCTCAGGAGTCACTCCTGACTCTGCTCTCAGAAATCGCTCCTGGCTTAAGGGACCATATGGGATGCCGGGGGATCCAACTGTGGTCCATCCTGGGTCAGCCTCATGCAAGGCAAACGCCCTACCACTGTGCCACAGCTCTGGCTCCTCTACTTACACTTTTAATAAGAAATTCATATTCTGTATATACAGAGCTTCGCCGAGTGGCTACTTGGAGGGTGGCGTGCAGACTGGAGTTAGGGTAATGTGGGGAATTTTTAAAGGTTTTCCTTTCTCTATGTGTGTGTTTGATTATTTTGCAGAGCACCTTCTGGTTCAGACCCGTCTCGCCAGTGTTCAGGGTTGTAAACGGAGGGATTAGATTCAAGAAACCTCCATAGAACACTTTCATTATAATTTAGCCACACAACCATAACTAGTTGAGAGATAGAAGACAGAGTACCTTATATCAAGCAAAAAAAAAAAATCATTATACAACAATTAAAGACAGGTCTGGACCAGAATTGTGAGAGTAAATCTAATCAATGGAAGAGAAATTTATTAAGGCCCAAACATTTCTATGATGTTAAAACTTTTCCCCACAGGGTACATGCTGCTCATGAAGCAGGAACTAGTCACTCTCATTGGAGAGACCAAACAACACTCGAAGCAGAAGGAACTAGACTCACTGAGAGGAGGCTGGCAGTGATGTGGGCAGAGCAGACCAGGCCTCACTAGTGGGATAATCTAGCTTCAGAGACAGAATGGAACCAAATCAATTGTGAGTATCTCAAACCCAAATTAAGGTGTATAGTGGAGGAGAGACCTGACCTGCTCCTTTTGCAAATGCCAATGTCATAAAAAATAATAAAAAAATGAATGAACTGTTTCAGGTGAAAGGAGATTACAGAGATAAGAACAATCCAACACAAACAACCCAGACCCAAAGAGAAACAAACATTCTGATAGCCATTCTGCAGACATTGAACAAAAATGGTGAATGTATTGGAGAGAAAAAATTGGAAAAGGCTTGATGGTAGAGAGTTGAATGTGTTTCCTTCTTTTCCCAGAGCCAGTGTCTTAGCTCATACTCCTTCTTTTTCCCCTTGCCCTATAGCTTCTTATTTATGAAATCAGTTTAGAGCATGAGAATTTTCATTTCAATGACTACCATAATGCTCACTGTCCTTCCCTACCAGTTTGTCCTCCACATTAACACCAGAGTAATGTTTTATTGGAAGCAAAAATCTTATGTACTTTATTTTCTGTCCTATCATTGAAAGACCTCAGGGTGGAGGATTTCATAACAGCCATCTTTTATTTCTCATCGTTCTGGAGGCTGGGAAGGAAGGCCAAGAGCTCAGTGCTGGCCAATTTCCTGTCTGGTGAGAGCACACTTCCTCCTACACAGCTGTCTCCCACTATCAGCTCCTTGAGGAGGAAGGCAAGGGAACTTTCTCAGTCTCATTGAGAAGGCCACAAATCCCATTCATGAGGCGCTGCCTCTTCGCTCAAAGGTCACCTCTTGATCTTGTCACCTTGGGGGTCAGGATTCCAACGGATGAATTGAGGGACACACTTCAGTTGGTCACACTCCTCATTAAAAAACCCTGTTGGCTTGCTATTGCCTAGACTGACTCTGGTATGTGAGTCCCTCTTTCATGTGACCCTTTCTCTGTGGGGCCTTACACCCAGAATGACATAATGAAGGTAAGCAGGAGACAAAACAAGCCAGCAGGAGTGGGGAGTGATTTTCAGGCCTTTCCCTAGTTTGACTATGATATGAAATGACTCCATTAAACTCTTATAGGAATTAATTTTTCAGAGAAATAAATAAGTGTCTGCTGTTTGCGCCAATGCTAAGGAAAGGGCAAATGAAGATGGGCTTGTTGGCAGACGTCCATCCCCAAATGTCCTGTGAGGCTACTGCCAGAGAAAGATCTCATTGTTGGAACTAGAATTATTCCATCAGCTGCCCCTTTTCCTCTGTCACAGCTGGTGTGGACCAGAGGTCATGGACCTTCCTGGTTGCTCCAGGTTCCAAAGACTCGCTGAGAGGAAACTGTGGTGGTGTTGAAGCAAATGACCCCCAGGGTGCCCAAGAGATTTTCCCTTTGTAATTTATTGTTTCATGGTTAAAAACAAAACATCTCAGGTTTTTCTTTGCCAAAGGTGACTTTTCTCCCAATTCCTATCTGTTGAGCTTCTTTCATTTTTCCAAGACATTATTCCATCAATTTTCTCAATATAAAAAAAGATGGTTCATCTCTCATGAACAGGACAGTTTCCCGGGAATTGCAGTTAATTATGACTTGATACAATTCTTTCCCTCTGGACACATCAACTACATTTCCAGCAAACACTCATTTTAAATTCAAGACAGAAGAACCAGAACTTGCATACAAGCTGATATATGGATACCTACACACCAAATCATGACTTTTAGGCCCCATTCAGCAATATTCAGGAGTTACTCCTGGCTCTTCACTCAGGCTTCTCTCCTGGCAGTGCTCAGGGGCCATATGGCATGCCTGAGATTGAACCCAGATTGTCACTTGCAAGGCAAATGCCCCACTTGTACTATTGCTCCAGTCCTAAGTCACATCCTTTTTTTGTTTGTTTCATTTTGGGGCCCCAAACCAGGTGGTACTCAGATCTTCCTCTTAGCTTTGTGCTCAGAAATCGCACCTGATAGTACTTGAGGGACCATATGAGGTGCCAGAAACCAACCTGAGGTTGGTTGCATTGCAAGACAAGTGCTTTACCCCTTGCACTATCTCTCCTGTTTCCAAGTCACATCTTTAAGACATCAACTTTCATTCTTGTCATGCAATTCTATAAAAATCAACTCTAGGGCCCGGAGAGATAGCACAGTGGTGTTTGCCTTGCAAGCAGCCAATCCAGGACCTAAGGTGGTTGGTTCGAATCCCGGTGTCCCATATGGTCTCCCGTGCCTGCCAGCAGCTGTTTCTGGGCAGACAGCCAGGAGTAACCCCTGAGCACCGCCGGGTGTGGCCCAAAAACAAAAATCAACTCTATATTAATATTGTGAATGGTGTCATTTTTCAACCCTATCTGTGCACTTGGTATGTCTGTATTTCTACTTTGTGAGTTGTAAATTCTAGTTACCTTAAATTTTTGGAGGAAGTTAAATAATCTATTACCTATGACAGCAATAATTTCTAAGATACAGATCCACTTAATTTGAGTTGTTATACTTTAAAATCATCCAAGAATTATAAGGAGCATCCAGAAAAGTCATGACTGGGGGGTGGGAGAAGAGAGAGATAGAAACTAAGTATCCTTTTATTCCAGGTCTCTATCCTGGTCCCCCACCAAAATTCCCAGACCTTTTTTTTTTTTAATACTATGGAGGCAGGGACGTGACCAGGCAGTGTGTCCAGGTTCCACTGCCATTACGGGGAAGCTGTCATCAAACCTTATAGGTATATTGACTAATTCTTTCCCTTAAAGGTACATTGACTAATTAATTCCCTTAAATACATCAGCAATCTCTGACACTTCCACTGAATCCTGACTTCTTTATTACTTTGTAAGCTTCCATAGAATTGCCAAAGTCTTCTGTGGGAGATAGTCTCCAGTACAATAAATTAGAGATTATGCTTTTAATAAGGCAGATAGTATCTGCTGTAACCATCTCGCAGGTCAGTGAGGAACTTATGGAATGATTCAGAGAAAAAAGTATAAAATAGGATTCTGCCATTAGGCAATATTACTAATAAAGAAATGTTTCTTCAATGGCAAATGTGATGAGAGAACTATAAATCCTGAGGAATCCTCTGCCTTTATTCTCTGACAATAAATAGACATATATTATGCTCACAGACCAGAAAATGTTCCAAAGCTGGGTTTCATTATTCACGGTCAAAGTGAAGTCATCCAAGCTTGGAAACCTGTTTGAAATCAGTTGTCTAGGGCTTGGACTTCAACCACTTAATTGCACCCACTCCTTGTTGCTTTATTTAAACTATTAGAGGCAACTTTTCCAAGAACCAACTTCATTTATTTTATGAAATAGCAGTTCATGACTGCAATAGACCTGGTCATACTGGAAGAGGAGTAAAGAGATTCTATGTCCAGGAAAACTGAGCTGCTCGTTAAGACTGACACTCATTTTCACAGGTCACAGGTTGTTGAATCAAATAATTAAGGATGGAGCTGGATGGTGATGGATGCCATCCCAGGCCACGTGGCTCCGCAACCCCCATCAACCGGCGGGTCTGGGGTCCAGGAAAGTGACGGGTATAGAACTCACTCACAGGCAGGCATCAGGAAGCATCTTTATTCATGCCCTAATCACCACATGTGTGTGGCCTACTCATAACCTTTCAAGCACTAGTTATTCTTGGCCCTGCATCTTAACTTCTTTCAGTCATCTTCCCTTTGGGCTCCATGCTGGTCAAAGACCAGAACGCCCAGCAGCGCAGAAAAGGGCCGAATCCCCTCGGTCTGAGGCTTATCTAACTTTTCCAAGACCCCTCCCAGGAATGGGCGGGGTCTTGCAGGTAAGGTCACACATAATATCTGGTTTCCAAGACCCCTCCCAGAAATGGGTGGGTCTCAGGTAGCTACACCTAAATCCAGGGTCTCAGATAGGTACACCTACATTAGACATCCTATTAAGACAGACATTATTGGGGCAGAACAATAGTACAGTGGATAGGCTGTTTGTCTTGCATGCAGCTGACCTGAGTTTGATCTTGGGTAACCATAGGGTGCCCCAAGCCTACCAGAAGTAATTTTTGAGCACAGAGCCAGCAATAAGCCTGAGTACCACTGGGTGTGCCCCTCACAAAAGATAGGAATTATTATTATTATCACCATTCCTATTTTTAAACTAGGGGTTGAATCTGGGTATAAAGCTCAATGAGAAAGTACATGCTTTGCAACCATGCAGCCCTGGGTTTGATACCTGGCTTAACATTACATATTAGAAAAATGGAAAATTTCTAGGGTTACATAGCTAGCTGATCATTGTCAGAATCATTAACTCAACTCAGATAGCCTAGTTCCAGGCTTTGTGCCCTTGATTTTGACACTACTGAGAAGTATCTGTGTGCAAGGGCCATGGAAAGTCATAGATGGGATGTATAGGGGGATTGGATAAGTGGAGGAGAAACAAAGGAGAGAGAGTGCCATTGCAGAATGGAAAGGGCCAGAATGGAATATTTGTAAAAGTTTAAGGTCCATTTAAAGTAAATGGAAATTAAAAACCAGATTTATGCCTTTTAGAGATAAATAAAATGAGCTACTAGTTGTGCAGAGTTACCCAACTTATTCATTCATTATTTCATTGCAAGATGTCATGGAAATAAATACAACAGGTCATTTTACATTATAGAAAATTGTAGTTCAATAATAAAATCAGTTAGGAAAGGGGCCAGAGTATTATTATAGTAGTACAATGGGTAGGGCACTTGCATGCAACTAAAACGATAATATAATATATAATATAAAATGATAATAAGGTAATTTTCCTTTGAATTAATTAAAAAATCATAATAGTAATTTATGACTGTTGTAGAGAATATTACTTCTGTGGTTTTAAAATAGGAAACAATAGGGTCCGGATAGATAGTACAAGTGATAGGGTACTTGTCTTGCACGCATCTCTATCAAACCTGACCTTGGTTTGAATCCCTAACACCACATATAGTCCCCTGAGCAGCACCAAGAGTCATTCCTAAGCACAGAGTCAGAAATAGTCCCTGACCACAGTCCCCTACATAAATAAATAAATAAATAAATAAATAAATAAATAAATAAATAAATACGTAAAATAATAAACAATAGGTGTGTTCAAATATCTTCTACATATAATTTCGATAAAGCTTTGAGAGGAGTAGATACAAATCTTATATTAAAATTTAGAACTATTTGGGCTGGAAGGATAGTAAAGGATTAATATGGTGGGTAGGTGTTTGCCGTGCACAAGGTTGATCCAGATTTTATGCCCCAGAGCTATGCCAGGAGTAATTCCTGAGTACAAAGCCAGGAGTAATCCCTGAACAACACCAGAGGTGCCCCCAAAAAAGAAAAATTCAAAGTGTCCTAAATTTTTCAAGTTGACACAGATGAATATTTTCCTTTTGGGGGAGGGGACCACACCCGTTTGATGCTCAGGGGTTGCTCCTGGCTAAGCGCTCAGAAATTACCCCTGGCTTGGGGGGACCATATGGGACGCCAGGGAATTGAACCGCAGTCCATCCTAGGCTAGCGCTTGCAAGGCAGACGCCTTGCCTCTAGTGCCACCTCTCCGGCCTCATGATGTGGAACATTCTTGGTGAGAATGGTCTCCAAGATGCCAGAATGAGAGTACAGGGGTCAATGCCATGCAAACAATGACCCCAATTTGATTCTGGCATCACATATGGGCCCCTGAGCAAGGCCTATTGTAGTCTTGGAGCCCCTCACAGGGCTTGAGTAGTTCCGCTGCATCCTCAAGCCCTTTCTTTGAGTTACCTACTTCATTTCCTGAGAAACAACCCAAAAAGTACATCCCAATACTGGGGATTTCTTTCTCTGGCAGTCTGGTGGAGAGGGGAATACACTGAGTTGTCTTGAGTCAGGACACAAGGGTTTTAGTTGGCATGTAGATATTGGCCAACTGCACTGCCTGGAATGATCTTCCCATTCTCTGTCTGTTAAATGCCTATGCACATCTCAAAACTCAGCTCAAATGCTACCTTCTCTGGGCAGCCCTCAGGGACTTTCCCAGGGAAAGTCTCTGAGTGCTCGACATTTTCTTACGTAGTTTTTTGTTTGTTTGTTTGTTTTGAGGCCACACCCACCAGTGCTCAGAGGTAACTCCTAGCTCTGCACTCAGGAATCATTCCTGGCAGTGCTCGGGGGACCATCTGGGATGCTGAGATAGGTAGCCTATGTTCTGAATGGATGTACTAAAGTTATACCTCAAAAAAGCTATTTCTTTTTAGGGAATAAATTGGAAATAGGATCTAGCCAGAGCATTGCCTGGTTCAGGAAATAAAAGCTTTTTCTAATTTGAAGATAGATGCCAAAGTCCTTTTGATGTCTCAACCATGGAACTGGTCTTTTGTAGAAATATAGAAGCATGGTCCTCATTCTAGTTCAACTGGGCTTTCAAAATTAGAATTATCCTTCAGGGATGGGTTTAAATACACAATTCAATTAGCCTTGACCTCATGCTGAGCCAGGATTTAAACCCACACAGGTTGACTGGAAAATCCTTGCTCAAAACCATCAAGCGTGTGTGGCTTCCCGCAGTGCAATCTGCCTCCCAATCTAAACACAGAAATGATATGGGAGCCTCAGAACCTTGACCGTCCTTCCAAAGCTGAGCTCTCCCCCTGCCTCAGCTTTCCCTCCCCCCATTGAGTAAAGATCCCTTCTCTGCTATTGGTTTCTGGCAAAGTGCTGCATTTGGGGAAATGAAGGTGCTTACAGCATGAGCTTAAGCATGAGCCTCTTCTGTTCCCGCTCCTTCCATCAATATTTACTTCCTTCTGGGAAGATGACTGAAGATGCTTCACATTTGTAGACAGTGATGATCTTGGAGAGAGGATTATAATTGGCAATAAATATTTGTATAGCAATTACTATATGCTGAGCTCTATCCTAAAGGCTTGACACCTGTAGTTTGTTGGATCTTTTCAACAACCCCAGGAGGCCACTGCGATATTTGCCCTCTATTTTGTAAACAAGGCAACTAGGAATCAGAAAGGTTACTCACCTGTCCATGGTTAAGTAGCAGATAATAATGCTGCCAGTCACGCTCTGATGCCAGTTTACTACTCTATGGCTAATAACCCAAGACATGACCTCTGGGCTTTCAGTGTTACTGGGACAAGGTTCCACTCATGAGGAAAAAGAAGAGCTTGTCTTGAGCTGGAGTGAGAGCACTGTAGGTAGGATATTTGCCTTGCACGTGGCCAACCTGGGTTCTATCCCGGGCATTCCGTATGGTCCCCCCGAGCTTGCCAGGAGTGATTTCTGAGTACAGAGCTAGGAATAATCCCTGAATGCTGCTGGGTGTGGCCCCAAAACAAAAACAAACTCAAAAGAAGGACTGCTCCCCACTGCGGCTGCATTCAATTCTACTCTCTACTGGCCTCTAATCTCAGAGTCTCTCAGACCCTTGAATGTGAACCTTTCCTAGCTTTTCTTGAGTCAATACTGTCTAAGAAATATTTAAGTCTCTCCTGACCAGCATGCACACCTGTCAGTTTCCAACACAGAAGAATGGAAAACAAACCTACCTCTGGGACTGAGGGTAGGGCCTAATATAGTGGAGAATATGCCAAGCATATCTGAGGCCTTGAATTGGATTTGTTGCCCCACATGGGCCCCTGAGTACTAAACCATCAGGCCCACATCAGAAGTCGATCAAGTTATCTTCAGGAGCATGGCCTCGCCTCTGTTTTTCCAGCACCAACGATTGTGGCCTCTAAAATAAAATAAAATAAAATAAAATAAAATAAAATAAAATAAAATAAAATAAAATAAAATAAAATAAAATAAAATAAAATAAAATAAAATAAAATAAAATAAAATAAAATAAAATAAAATAAAATAAAATAAAATAAAATAAAATAAAATAAAATAAAATAAAATAAAATAGAATAAAATAGAATAGAATAAAATTAAATTAAATTAAATTAAAAAATAAAATAAAAAAATAAAGTAAGTCAATCTATAATGATGTAGCTGCTATTTTATGTACATTATTAATTTCTTTCCCTTCCCATCACCAACAAATAGTAACTAGGTAAATACTCTGGACTCTGACAATTTGGTGGCAAGACAAACAATTCAAACTCTTGCTTTCGTGAAATCATATTCTTGTTCTTATTTTCTAATTGTAGTGTCTGGCAGAACTTTTTTTAAAGGCAGTTTATTTACTTTTTTAATTGATTGGTTTTGGGACCACACCCAGCAATGCTCAGAGGTACTCCTGGCTCACTGCTCAGAAATTGCTCCTGGCAAACTCAAGAGAGAAAAATAAAACTGAAGAGAGGAGCAGGGGAGGTGAGTGAGTAAAACTGACTTTTTTTGGGGGGGGTCACACCCGGCGGTGCTCAGGGGTTACTCCTGGCTGTCTGCTCAGAAATAGCTCCTGGCAGGCACGGGGGACCATATGGGACACTGGGATTCGAACCAACCACCTTTGGTCCTGGATCTGCTGCTTGCAAGGCAAACGCCGCTGTGCTATCTCTCTGGGCCCAAAACTGACTTTAAAAAAGAAAAAATGGTAGCAGTGTTCTTTTTGACTCAGGAAAGCCATTTTACCCCAGGTCAGTGCACCTTGAAAAGAGGTTGGCTGCTCTACTTTGCTCCACCCCCACATATTTCTTCTAGTCAGTGAGTCCCACTGTCACACATAAAAAAAGTGCCACCATACTGCAAAGATTACAGTGCAAAGGGAAAGCAACACAGAACTTTATGCTCAGTGCATGAAGATAGTTGTTCTGATGATCCAATTAGTATTAGCTACCTATATAATGTCTCTGATAAGGATTTAATAGAGGAAATGTTGAGGATGTTCAAGGAACTCAAATCATTGATCGAACAACCAATAAGACTCAGGATGACATAAAAATAGGAATAAGAATTTCAAACAGAAATGTCCGAATGAAAAAGTTGGCAGGCAAAATGAAAAGAGAGAAAGAGAGAAAAGCAGAACTTTAAAGAGATGGAAGTTTTGGTGCCACATATACTTGAGATGTACCTAAATTGCTGATGTTCCCAAAATTTAATTAGAGGAAATAATATTGTTTTACCTAACCTAGTTTGAGTTGATTGGGTGTTAGTCACCTAAAAAGGTAGCTCACTTTGAGGTAACTCAAAGTGCTGAGTACATGCTTTGCATATGAGAAATGGATTCAACAGTCACCTGGGCATTGCCAAGAGTGAACTCTTGAACAATTGAAAGGGTTGAAATAAATTCCTGAAACCCTGGAAAAATAAAAAGAAAGAACCCTTGGAGCTTGTATATGACTTACTTACATGTGTGAGGCCCAGGTTTTATTCTCAGAAGGGCATATCCCCTAGCATGGTGCTTGAAGGAGATCCCAAGCTCCAGTAGGCATGACACATCCCAAATAAATAAGCAAACAAAAGAATCCTGATGAGCAACCTTTGGAGAGGAGTATTTAATTTACACATATGAACTGGATTAATTTTTTTTTTGCTTCCAACCATGGGTTAGGGGTTCTTTATCCCCTAAAAAAGCCACCAAATAGAAGTCCTGTCACTGTTATCTATCCTTGGAGATCTTGCAGAGTTCATCCTGGGAGCCTTTGGTTCCATGTCTCTTCAAGTGTTTTGGAAAATAATGCTTACTCAAAACAGTTTACTCAAAGCAAAGTTTTAGGGATTCAAACCCTAGGAAAAGCTAAATGCTATCTCAAGCATCATAACATGAATTGGCATATTAAAAGCCCTGAGAAATCCTATGTGAATTGAAACTGTTTAAATATTTTCTAAAAAATAGTTAAGTATCTTAAATGAGAAAAGCGGTTCTTCCCATATAATAAGTATACACACCATTGTCATCATCATTTAAACCAATTTAATTGACAAATGTAAAAAAATATGCTGTGGCTATGTTCAGAAAAGGGTTTGAGAAGCTGATAATCAGCCTGCTTTGTTGATAGCAATATCAATCATTGCATCATCTCTGGGAGAGAGATGATAAGAAGTTAAAAATGCCTGCAATGGCATCTTACAGTAATGCTTTCGTAGCTGAGAAGAATATGTATTCCAGCTCCTTTTCTCCCTCATGAAAGATCAGAGATAACCTTCATGATCATCAATAATATACTGATTGCGGGGCCGGGCGGTGGCGCTAAAGGTAAGGTGCCTGCCTTGCCTGCGCTAGCCTTGGACGGACCGCGGTTCGATCCCCCGGTGTCCCATATGGTCCCCTAAGCCAGGAGCAACTTCTGAGCACATAGCCAGGAGTAACCCCTGAGCATTACTGGGTGTGGCCCAAAAATAAAAAAAAATAATATACTGATTGCATAAATTATGAGTCTTCCATATGGTGATAATAAGAAGTTGCTCTTTTTTTGTTTTGTTTTGTTTTGTTTCTTTGGGCCACACCCGGTGATGCTGAAGGGTTACTCCTGGCTATGTGCTCAGAAATCGCTCCTGGCTTGGGGGACCATATGGGATCCGAATGCCCTACCACTTGTGCCACAGCTCTGGCCCCAAAAGTGGCTCTTAAAAAAAGAAACCTAAAGGAGGTTCTCAATGAAGGTACCCAGGTCATCACAGAGGGATGAGGGAAAAGGTCCATATTATGCTTAAAGCACCATCATGCTTACCTAAAGCAGGAAATGTTTTATCAGGACATTGTGATGTCCGAAGATAGGTGTCAGTATCTTTGGACTCACGTAGGTCTGCCTATCTATCTATCACATATCTTTCATATATCTAGTTTGGTGGACACACTTATCTTTGCTCAGGGATAACTTCTGGTGATGTTTAAAGGACCATGTAAAGTGTTGGGATTGAATCAGAGTTAGCTTTATACAAGACAAGTGCCTTGATCCTTGGGCTATCTCTCTGGCCAAAGAAAGGACCTATGAAGGAATAGATCTCTCAAGAGTCAGAGTGCAGTAAATTCACCTTGTTTCTAAGTAAGACTAAAAGAGCCCACTCTAAGAACCTAAGAGCAGGCAAGAGAGTTGCACCATATCTATACAATTGTCTTGTGTAGATAGGAAAAAGGCTAAGGCACTTTAAGGGTGGAATATTTATGATATTTTTAGGGAAGAAGGGAAGACACTGGGATAGAGGTTTCCTGGAGTCAGGGTACTATCCAGACTCTGGTCATATTTGGTCACTATAAGGGTTGTTAAGGCAACTGAAAACTGTCATAAAGCCAGTGGTTGTGGCTTTTTATCATACAAATATATTATAATTAGCTGGGAGTCATCCATCAGTCACCTACCTAGTCCTTCATCCCCTATTTTCTTGGTTCCAATCAGGTTAGAATTTTCATTGTGGGGAAGGGGTTTGGCCATACCAGCGGTGCTTGGAGGCTCTGCAATCAGGAGGAATTAATTTCTCCTAGTGGTGCACAGGGGACCCTATGGAAGGTGGGGTCAGCAGCGTACAAAGCAAGCACCCTACCTGTTGTACTTCCTCCCCAGCAATCCATATTAGCTCTTTTGACAACAACGTCATGTAGTTCATACACAGAATAGGTTTCATTGCAAAGACATGAACTTTGCCTCAGAGGACTTCTTTTACCAAAAATTGACTTTTATGTTTGGTTGGTTGAGTTTTTGTTTGTTTGTTTGTTTTGTTTTTTGTTTGGGGGTCACACCTGGCAGCACTCAGTAGTTACTCCTGGCTCTGTGCTCAGAAAGCGCCCCTGGCAGGCACGGGGGACCATATTGGATGCCGGGATTCGAACCACTGTCCTTCTGCATGCAAGGCAAACGCCCTACTTCCATGTTATCTCTCCAGCCCCCCAAAAACTGACTTTCCATTTAGCATTAGAGATCAGGTCATTTGTATGTCACATGGCCATTGCCCTATCTCATACCCCTTATGGCCAGGAGCACCTACATCCCTGCAGGTGTTCAGAATCAGAAATGTCTTCACCACTCTCTGACTAAACATTGATCTTTTAAATAAATGGGAAGAAGTGTAAAAGGGAATATAGATGTATGCTTGACATTCTTACATTAGTGTAAGTCATTCATCTATAAGGTATTTAGAAATGTGTCCAGTGACTCTGAGAGAAACTGGCAATAATAATCTGGTTTTAGAAAATTTAAAACTGAGGAGCTGGGGGGGGGGCTTCTCTATCATGTTATTGTAAGCAGCACTCTTATAATGAGCTTTCACTAATTTCAGAAAAAGGCGAACTGCCGAGCAGTTCTTCCCACACTCTGTGGTGCAAATCAGGATTATTTACTGATAATGTAAAGAACTGAGAATAGCAAGTAAAGTGGGAAGAAATATTTTTGTTCGTTTTATCCCCTTCTCTGTTGTTTGGAGCTTTTATTACATGAATACATTGAGATGTCTATCTATTTATGTATATATTAAGGAATACATGCATAATATAGTCTTCCTTTCTCTTTCTACCTCTTTCTCTTCCATTTGTTCTTCTTTTCATTCTTTCTTTATCTTCCTTTTTCTTCTTTTTTATTTTTCTCACTCTCCCTTCCTTTCTTTCTTTCTTCCTTCCTTCCTTCCTTCCTTCCTTTCTTTTTCTTTCTTCCTTCCTTCCTTTCTTTTTCTTTCTTCCTTTCTTTCTTTCTTTCTTTCTTTCTTTCTTTCTTTCTTTCTTTCTTTCTTTCTTTCTTTCTTTCTTTCTTTCTTTCTTTCTTTCTTTCTTTCTTTCTTTCTTTCTTTCTTTCTTTCTTTCTTTCTTTCTTTCTTTCTTTCTTTCTTTCTTTCTTTCTTTCTTTCTTTCTTTCTTTCTTTCTTCCTTCCCATGTTGGGGATCAAACCCAGACCTCCACATATATGAGCCATATATTCTACCACTGAGCCAACCACCCCAAAAATACCTACATTAATTAATCTAGAAACTGGTTTACTGTTGTCTAATCCAATAGCTCCTAAATCATTGAATTCCATATCCCACCCCATCATAGAATCCAAAATGTATTTTGGAAAACATTTTTTTTGTTTTTCTTTAATATATCTTTTTTGTTTGTTTTTGGGTCACATCCAGCTGCGCTCAGGGGTTACTCCTGGGTCTTCACTCAGAAATCACTCTTGACAGACTTGGGGGACCATATGAGATGCCGGGGATCAAACCCAAGTCCATTCTGGGTTAGTCATATGCAAGGCAAATGCCCTATCTCTCTGGCTCCAATATATCATTTTTGAGGATCCAGTAGATTTCTTGTTTCTTTCTTGTTTTTAGAAAATGTAAAACTGAGGAGCTGGGGGGGGCTGCTGTACCATATTGTTGTGGGCATCGCCCTTATAATGAGCTTCCACTAATTTCAGACAAAGGCGAACTGCCGAGCAGTTCTTCCTGCACTCTGTGGGTGCAAATCAGGATTTTTAATTTTTTTATATGATAAGATACTCCCTTTTGGTATACCAGACAGCACATGCTGTTATTCTTGTGAGACTCTTGGCTGTCTAAGTTTGGTGCTTTTTCACTAGAATGAGAGTGAGAGTCCAGCATTTGATATTGTGAGAGGTTCTTGTCACCATCTCTGGTGACAACAGCCTTACCAAGGTGAGCTCATTGGTCCCACATTGCTGCTAAGGAAGCTGAGATTCCAAAAGGGCTTTGCCCAAGGCTACTGACATTGGAAAAGATGGACCTAGATTCAAGCTCGTGTTGGTTTTCTCCAAAAAGTTATTCCCCTCCCCTTTAAATTCTGCTCTTACTTTACTTTGTGGTCTCTGGTATGATGTTTTCTGAGTTTTTTTTTTTAATACTTTAAATGTATTTCCGGAAACTGGGGAGAGAAGAGTTTCTGCTTTGCATTCTCAAGGCCCTGAGTTTGATCCATGGAGCCACCCAGAATCATTGGGGAAGCCCCTCAAATGACACCTCAAGTATGACTTTTCCAATTCTTCAGGGACTGCGCTATAAAGGCTGTCAGAGGTTGATTTAAAAAAAAAATGTTTCTAAGGTATCCTATAATAAAACTTCGCTGTCAAGATCACAGTCTGATCCATTATATTGTGGAACAAATTTGCAAGAAAATCTTGCCTGGTTGAAGTTTACCAGTATTTTCATCTCAGTTGAAGAAATACAGCTGTCTAGACGGATTAAATTAAAGTGCAATTTAGGCTTGGGAAAGTTTCCTGTCTAAAGGAATAAAATGTTCAATTTCTCATATATGAGCCTTAGATATTCTAGCTGTTCCCAGATGCATTTGTTGAATGTCTGCTGCTCTTTGCAAACTGGATTGTCTTTGTTCCTTAAAATGAGGGAGATTTCTTCATCTTTGTTCGCTAATCTCCACCCGATAGTCACTGTCCTCTCCAATTTGAGTCACATTTTAAGGGGCTGAGAGCGATGTCTTTTGTTTTAGGATGGAGGGCTCTCACACTGCCCGATGCCAATAGTTTCTTCATGCATTTGTAAGGAGCAAGCTGCCCCCCTTTTCATGATGCTGTGACTTGGGCATGACATGAGAATTTTTCAGTAATTAGCTGGGCAGAATGTTTTATGCTTGAGATGGCTGGAGTCACCTGTTAAAATTCAGTAATGGCTACTTAGTTGTTTTCATTGTGTTTCTTTGAACTTTATCCTATTTTTTTTTTTTTTTGTAAAGCAGTTTTCACCCATTTGAATTCCCGTTCTAAATGATATAAATGAGTGTTTTTCAAAAGACCTTCCAGTGGAAGCTAATGCCCAGAGGTGTTCTGCAACTAAACAAAAATTTCATAATTAAATAAGTTTGGCAACAGCTGCATCCTTGGCTCCTTTTAGCGTAGCTGAAACAGAACAAAAACATTGTACACTGAGAGGTGCTGGGATCAAGGACCAGGAACCTCTGAAATCTGCTGGGAAGTTTGGAGGCTACGCACACTTGTAACATATGGCCCATGGATCTTTCAACAAATTAAACTTTCTCAAATGAATCTTTCCCTGATGAAAGAAACTTTATTCTAGGACATAGAGATAGGACAGTGTGCTTGCCTTGCAGCACAGCCGACCTGAGTTCTGTCCCCAGCATCCGATATGGTTTCTTCCCCCAATATAGTCCCGTTGGCACCACCAGGATTAATTCCTGAACTCAAAGCCAACGGTAACTTTTAAGCAGTGCCAGGTGTGCCCTCTTCCCCAAAAAACTTGACTTCTTGGGCCTGAATGATAGTACAGTGGTAGGGCATTTGCCTTGCATGTGGTTGACCCAGGACAGACCGGGTTCAATTCCTGGCATCCCATATGGTCCCCCGAGCCTGCCAGGAGCTATTCTGAGTGCAAAGCCAGGAGTAACCCCTGAGCGCTACTGCCAGGTATGGCCTCCAAACCAAATCAAACCAAACCAAACAACAACAACTTGATTTCTTTAAGAAAATATTTTAATTAATTAAATTTGGAGGGTTTGAGGGAAATACACCCAGAAGGGCTCAGGAGTGATTTTTTTTGTTTTTTTTTTTGTTTTTTTTGTTTTGTTTTGTTTTTGGGCCACACCTGGCGATGCTCAGGGGTTACTCCTGGCTGTCTGCTCAGAAATAGCGCCTGGCAGGCACAGGGGACCATATGGGACACCAGGATTCGAACCAACCACCTTTGGTCCTGGATCGGCTGCTTGCAAGGCAAACACCGCTGTGCTATCTCTCTCCGGGCCCTCAGGAGTGATTCTTGACCTGCTGGTGGAACCATTGGAGGTGCCAGGAATGGACCTGAGGTTGGTTGTTTACAAAACTTTCTTTCTTCCTTCCTTCCTTCCTTCCTTCCTTCCTTCCTTCCTTCCTTCCTTCCTTCCTTCCTTCCTTCCTTCCTTCCTTCCTTCCTTCCTTCCTTCCTTCCTTCCTTCCTTCCTTCCTTCCTTCCTTCCTTTCTTTCTTTCTTTCTTTCTTTTCTTTTTTCTTTCTCTTTCTTTCTTTCTTTTTCCTCTTTCTTTCTTTCTTTCTTTCTTTCTTCTTTCTCTTTCTCTCTCTCTTTCTTTCTTTCATCTTTCCTTTTCTTCTCTTTCTTTTTTCTTTCTTTCTTATCTTTCCTTCCTTCCTTTCTTTCTTTGTCTTTTTTCATTTTTTCTTTCTTGTGTTCTTTCTCCATTCTTTCTTTCTTTCTTGCATTTTTTCTTTCTTGTGTTCTTTCTTTCCTTTCTTTTTCTTCCTCATAATATAACTTCATTTATTTACCATGGGCTATGCAAATTCAGGATATGCCTCACTCCTCAGTCTCTACTGTCCATCATGTGCCTCTGCCTCACCCCACACTCCCAACAATTTCCCTCACACTGTCAAGCATGAGAAACTCTCCCTTCCTCAGATCACCATCAAACTTTCCACCTCAAAGTTAATTTTTCTGTGTCCTGTTCTCTGTAGCTGGACATATTTTGGTAACACATTTATTGTCTGATTTTGTTTCAGGGTCACATCTGGTGTTGCTCAGAGCTTACTCCTTGCTCTCTGCTCAGGGGTCACTCCTAGTGGATCTCAGAGGTCCATATGTAGTGCTGAGGATTGACTCAGGTCAGGTGCTTTTAGTTTTTTCCTAAAATCCTTTTACTCCATTCCCAGATCCCATTTAGGAGATCATCATATATGGGTTGTCCTTGTTCCTTAGATTTCTCTCTACTATGGCAGTTTCTCAAATCCTAGTTTCTAGGAATACTGACGGAACCATTAACTTTCCCTCTTTGCTCCTGCTGCAAAGGACCATGTCAAGGGACCATGAACCATTAGGGTGCCCTTTGTAGTTCTTGCATAAGATGGTGTATATACAACCTGAAATGCAAAATGTGGACCCCTGACTTAGAAGAGCTCAGAGTACCAGTCAGATACTCAATGGATCAGAATGGAGTCAATACTGCAACAATTTTGTGACGGTCTTAGTTTGAACTCCTGTGCTCTTGCTCTCCCTTTTTCTCCTTTTTGTTAAAAAAAATTTTTTTTTGTTTTGTTTTTGGGTCACACCTGGCAGTGCTCAGGAGTTCCTCCTGGCTTTACGCTCAGAAATTGCTCCTGATAGGCTTGAGGGACCATATGGGATGCCAGGATTCAAACCACCATCTTTCTGCATGCAAGGCAAATGCCCTACCTCCATGCTATCTCTCCGGCCCCCTCTTTCTCCTTTTTAACTTCTGTCCTACCTAGGGTGGACTACAAAGAGGAGAAAATGAGGTTTGAAGTACTCACCTCCCTCTGCATCCTGTTTATAGGTTAACTCTCTTCTGTGTCTCAACAGCACACTTGGAGAACACTAAGCTAGTGGCACCAACTTGGATGATTCTTACCCTCTGCAATCTTCCTTTCTGGCCTTCGTTTTGAAGATGAAAAATACTTTGCTAGGCTGCTCCTGGCATGAATGAGCCTCTCTGTGTTTGTGCTCAGGACTCTGCCTCTGAACTCAAGGATGAAACCAAATTGTCTCTGGTTCTATCTGTGCTGGGCTTCTCCATCAGTGAATTGACTGATCAATACTAAGTGCCTGTGCAGGGCTTTTTCATTTTCATTTTTAAAATTAGAAAATACACTGGGACCTGAGTGATCCTTCCTAAAAGCAGAGTCACTAGTAAACCCTGAACACAGCCAGGTGTGGCCCCCAATCCAAAAATAAATAACTAAATAATTAAAAGAATTTGTTTTTTCTTTTCTTTTCTTTTCTTTTCTTTTTTTTTTTTTTGTTTTTGGGCCACACCCGGCGTTGCTCAGAGGTTACTCCTGGCTGTCTGCTCAGAAATAGCTCCTGGCAGGCACGGGGGACCATATGGGACACCGGGATTCGAACCAACCACCTTTGGTCCTGGATCGGCTGCTTACAAGGCAAATGCCGCTGAGCTATCTCTCCAGGCCCAGAACTTGTTTTTTCTCCAGGAAATTCCTCCTTGAATATTATATCCCTTCAGATTAGGATTTAAATTGCTGTAACCTTAAAATATAAGGAGAAAATTCTGGTGGGGGTAAGGACAAGGTATGTGCTCTGCCAGTTAAGTACATCCTTGGACCAACTGCTTCTTGTTTTCACAGGGAGCCTATGATTTCTGTCAGCTGGCGGTGTCTTATTAGCTCAGTTGCTAAGGACACCCACAATTCCTGGGAATTTTGAGTCCCTCTCTGTCAGTTCCTAAAATGAATTAGATGCTCTTTTATTTTTCTCAAACAGCAATTGCCTACTTGGTCACTTTCTTTAAGGGTTAGTTGATGTTATTCTTGCTTTTCATTGCTATCTTTTTTTTTTGGGGGGGGGTCACAACCAGCAATGGTCAGGGGTTACTCCTGGCTCAATGCTCAGAAACGCTCCTGGCAGGCACAGGGGACCATATAGGATGCTGGGATTTGAACCACCGTCCTTCTGCAAGGCAAACACACTACCTCCATGCTATCTCTCTGGCCCTCATTGCCATCTTCTTAAACCTTCTTTATCTCCAACGTTGACATTTTGAAACACTAGACCATGAAATGATTTGCTTCTCTCTTTTGAAGACCAGTTGTACTCAATTTCTAGTCTTCTATTCTGAGTTCACTTGCAATCCACTTTCTTGATTAATTTTCCTTTGCTTATGTTACTATCTACCATTATTTTGGTAGAAAACTGCAAATTTTTAAGAGCACATGAAATTAACTTAGTTCCCTAACCAAAATTATATCTTTATTCTACTTTATATATGGGAAGTCTCAAAACAGCATTTATTAGTTAGTAACATATTTATAGTGTTATTGCTTTTTTTTAATTTTTACTGATAACTTTGTGAATCACAAGTCTTTCACAGTTGTATTTTAGGCATAGGGTGACTGAATTAAGGCCATTTCCACCACCACTGTTGACCTCTTTCCGCCATAGTTCCCAGCATGGACCTCATACCTCCACTCTTAGCCCCCTGGTCTACTAGTTAAACAGGTCCATTTTGTGTTTACTTTGCTATGGTTGGGGTCTCTTGATTCTGTTGTCGTTGACTTTGGTTTGGGTATTTAGTTCTGACCATTCCCATCCCCCCAACACTCAATGCATCTATGAACACTTGGCCCTGGGTCCCATCCACTTTTTTTTTTTCTCTCAATTTGTAGGAAAACATAGCAATATGAGGCAGAATAAAATGATTCATGCTCGGGCCGGGAAGGTGGCGCTAGAGGTAAGGTGTCTGCCTTGCAAGCGCTAGCCTAGGACGGACCGCGGTTCAATCCCCCGGTGTCCCATATGGTCCCCCCAAGCCAGGAGTGATTTCTGAGCGCATAGCCAGGAGTAACCCCTGAGCATCAAACGGGTGTGGTCCAAAAACCAAAAAAAAAAAAAAATGATTCATGCTCTAAGGTTCTATGGAAAAGGTGGGAGCCCCTATCTAGAAGATATAAATAAAATTTAAAAAGGGGGGCAGATGTGGCAAGGTAGTATTTTTTATTTTGTTTTTTTGTTTGCTTGTTTTTGCATAGGCACAGTAAACATTGGGGAAATTAGAAAGAAAATCCCCTTGGCCTAAGAGATACAAGGCGTCTTACCCATTGTTATAAGACAGACTACAGGCTCCAGACATAACATTTATTTTTTCATTGTTTTTTATTGTTCTTGGGGGGTAACATGGTGTTTGTTAACATGGTGTTTGTACAATCGTGTTAGTATTTCTGCATTACAGAGATAATGTTGCCATACCACATCCAATAACAAAGGGCCAATGTCCTTCCTTTACTGTCCCTAGGTCCCTGCTCAGTCTCTATGTACCCCCTTATACCACTTTTCTTGGTTCTTTCTGTGGTCAGTCTACAAGTTTCTTTTCTTTTCTTTTTCTTTTTTTTTTTTTTTTAGTTTTTGGGTCACACCCAGCGGTGCTCAGGGGTTACTCCTGGCTGTCTGCTCAGAAATAGCGCCTGGCAGGCACAGGGGACCATATGGGACACCAGGATTCGAACCAACCACCTTTGGTCCTGGATCGGCTGCTTGCAAGGCAAACACCGCTGTGCTATCTCTCCGGGCCCTCAGGAGTGATTCTTGACCTGCTGGTGGAACCATTGGAGGTGCCAGGAATGGACCTGAGGTTGGTTGTTTACAAAACTTTCTTTCTTCCTTCCTTCCTTCCTTCCTTCCTTCCTTCCTTCCTTCCTTCCTTCCTTCCTTCCTTCCTTCCTTCCTTCCTTCCTTCCTTCCTTCCTTCCTTCCTTCCTTCCTTCCTTCCTTCCTTCCTTCCTTCCTTCCTTCCTTCCTTCCTTCCTTCCTTTCTTTCTTTCTTTCTTTCTTTTTTCTTTCTCTTTCTTTCTTTCTTTTTCTCTTTCTTTCTTTCTTTCTTTCTTTCTTCTTTCTCTTTCTCTCTCTCTTTCTTTCTTTCATCTTTCCTTTTCTTCTCTTTCTTTTTTCTTTCTTTCTTATCTTTCCTTCCTTCCTTTCTTTCTTTGTCTTTTTTCATTTTTTCTTTCTTGTGTTCTTTCTCCATTCTTTCTTTCTTTCTTGCATTTTTTCTTTCTTGTGTTCTTTCTTTCCTTTCTTTTTCTTCCTCATAATATAACTTCATTTATTTACCATGGGCTATGCAAATTCAGGATATGCCTCACTCCTCAGTCTCTACTGTCCATCATGTGCCTCTGCCTCACCCCACACTCCCAACAATTTCCCTCACACTGTCAAGCATGAGAAACTCTCCCTTCCTCAGATCACCATCAAACTTTCCACCTCAAAGTTAATTTTTCTGTGTCCTGTTCTCTGTAGCTGGACATATTTTGGTAACACATTTATTGTCTGATTTTGTTTCAGGGTCACATCTGGTGTTGCTCAGAGCTTACTCCTTGCTCTCTGCTCAGGGGTCACTCCTAGTGGATCTCAGAGGTCCATATGTAGTGCTGAGGATTGACTCAGGTCAGGTGCTTTTAGTTTTTTCCTAAAATCCTTTTACTCCATTCCCAGATCCCATTTAGGAGATCATCATATATGGGTTGTCCTTGTTCCTTAGATTTCTCTCTACTATGGCAGTTTCTCAAATCCTAGTTTCTAGGAATACTGACGGAACCATTAACTTTCCCTCTTTGCTCCTGCTGCAAAGGACCATGTCAAGGGACCATGAACCATTAGGGTGCCCTTTGTAGTTCTTGCATAAGATGGTGTATATACAACCTGAAATGCAAAATGTGGACCCCTGACTTAGAAGAGCTCAGAGTACCAGTCAGATACTCAATGGATCAGAATGGAGTCAATACTGCAACAATTTTGTGACGGTCTTAGTTTGAACTCCTGTGCTCTTGCTCTCCCTTTTTCTCCTTTTTGTTAAAAAAAATTTTTTTTTGTTTTGTTTTTGGGTCACACCTGGCAGTGCTCAGGAGTTCCTCCTGGCTTTACGCTCAGAAATTGCTCCTGATAGGCTTGAGGGACCATATGGGATGCCAGGATTCAAACCACCATCTTTCTGCATGCAAGGCAAATGCCCTACCTCCATGCTATCTCTCCGGCCCCCTCTTTCTCCTTTTTAACTTCTGTCCTACCTAGGGTGGACTACAAAGAGGAGAAAATGAGGTTTGAAGTACTCACCTCCCTCTGCATCCTGTTTATAGGTTAACTCTCTTCTGTGTCTCAACAGCACACTTGGAGAACACTAAGCTAGTGGCACCAACTTGGATGATTCTTACCCTCTGCAATCTTCCTTTCTGGCCTTCGTTTTGAAGATGAAAAATACTTTGCTAGGCTGCTCCTGGCATGAATGAGCCTCTCTGTGTTTGTGCTCAGGACTCTGCCTCTGAACTCAAGGATGAAACCAAATTGTCTCTGGTTCTATCTGTGCTGGGCTTCTCCATCAGTGAATTGACTGATCAATACTAAGTGCCTGTGCAGGGCTTTTTCATTTTCATTTTTAAAATTAGAAAATACACTGGGACCTGAGTGATCCTTCCTAAAAGCAGAGTCACTAGTAAACCCTGAACACAGCCAGGTGTGGCCCCCAATCCAAAAATAAATAACTAAATAATTAAAAGAATTTGTTTTTTCTTTTCTTTTCTTTTCTTTTCTTTTTTTTTTTTTTGTTTTTGGGCCACACCCGGCGTTGCTCAGAGGTTACTCCTGGCTGTCTGCTCAGAAATAGCTCCTGGCAGGCACGGGGGACCATATGGGACACCGGGATTCGAACCAACCACCTTTGGTCCTGGATCGGCTGCTTACAAGGCAAATGCCGCTGAGCTATCTCTCCAGGCCCAGAACTTGTTTTTTCTCCAGGAAATTCCTCCTTGAATATTATATCCCTTCAGATTAGGATTTAAATTGCTGTAACCTTAAAATATAAGGAGAAAATTCTGGTGGGGGTAAGGACAAGGTATGTGCTCTGCCAGTTAAGTACATCCTTGGACCAACTGCTTCTTGTTTTCACAGGGAGCCTATGATTTCTGTCAGCTGGCGGTGTCTTATTAGCTCAGTTGCTAAGGACACCCACAATTCCTGGGAATTTTGAGTCCCTCTCTGTCAGTTCCTAAAATGAATTAGATGCTCTTTTATTTTTCTCAAACAGCAATTGCCTACTTGGTCACTTTCTTTAAGGGTTAGTTGATGTTATTCTTGCTTTTCATTGCTATCTTTTTTTTTTGGGGGGGGGTCACAACCAGCAATGGTCAGGGGTTACTCCTGGCTCAATGCTCAGAAACGCTCCTGGCAGGCACAGGGGACCATATAGGATGCTGGGATTTGAACCACCGTCCTTCTGCAAGGCAAACACACTACCTCCATGCTATCTCTCTGGCCCTCATTGCCATCTTCTTAAACCTTCTTTATCTCCAACGTTGACATTTTGAAACACTAGACCATGAAATGATTTGCTTCTCTCTTTTGAAGACCAGTTGTACTCAATTTCTAGTCTTCTATTCTGAGTTCACTTGCAATCCACTTTCTTGATTAATTTTCCTTTGCTTATGTTACTATCTACCATTATTTTGGTAGAAAACTGCAAATTTTTAAGAGCACATGAAATTAACTTAGTTCCCTAACCAAAATTATATCTTTATTCTACTTTATATATGGGAAGTCTCAAAACAGCATTTATTAGTTAGTAACATATTTATAGTGTTATTGCTTTTTTTTAATTTTTACTGATAACTTTGTGAATCACAAGTCTTTCACAGTTGTATTTTAGGCATAGGGTGACTGAATTAAGGCCATTTCCACCACCACTGTTGACCTCTTTCCGCCATAGTTCCCAGCATGGACCTCATACCTCCACTCTTAGCCCCCTGGTCTACTAGTTAAACAGGTCCATTTTGTGTTTACTTTGCTATGGTTGGGGTCTCTTGATTCTGTTGTCGTTGACTTTGGTTTGGGTATTTAGTTCTGACCATTCCCATCCCCCCAACACTCAATGCATCTATGAACACTTGGCCCTGGGTCCCATCCACTTTTTTTTTTTCTCTCAATTTGTAGGAAAACATAGCAATATGAGGCAGAATAAAATGATTCATGCTCGGGCCGGGAAGGTGGGCGCTAGAGGTAAGGTGTCTGCCTTGCAAGCGCTAGCCTAGGACGGACCGCGGTTCAATCCCCCGGTGTCCCATATGGTCCCCCCAAGCCAGGAGTGATTTCTGAGCGCATAGCCAGGAGTAACCCCTGAGCATCAAACGGGTGTGGTCCAAAAACCAAAAAAAAAAAAAAATGATTCATGCTCTAAGGTTCTATGGAAAAGGTGGGAGCCCCTATCTAGAAGATATAAATAAAATTTAAAAAGGGGGGCAGATGTGGCAAGGTAGTATTTTTTATTTTGTTTTTTTGTTTGCTTGTTTTTGCATAGGCACAGTAAACATTGGGGAAATTAGAAAGAAAATCCCCTTGGCCTAAGAGATACAAGGCGTCTTACCCATTGTTATAAGACAGACTACAGGCTCCAGACATAACATTTATTTTTTCATTGTTTTTTATTGTTCTTGGGGGGTAACATGGTGTTTGTTAACATGGTGTTTGTACAATCGTGTTAGTATTTCTGCATTACAGAGATAATGTTGCCATACCACATCCAATAACAAAGGGCCAATGTCCTTCCTTTACTGTCCCTAGGTCCCTGCTCAGTCTCTATGTACCCCCTTATACCACTTTTCTTGGTTCTTTCTGTGGTCAGTCTACAAGTTTCTTTTCTTTTCTTTTTCTTTTTTTTTTTTTTTAGTTTTTGGGTCACACCCAGCGGTGCTCAGGGGTTACTCCTGGCTGTCTGCTCAGAAATAGCGCCTGGCAGGCACAGGGGACCATATGGGACACCAGGATTCGAACCAACCACCTTTGGTCCTGGATCGGCTGCTTGCAAGGCAAACACCGCTGTGCTATCTCTCCGGGCCCTCAGGAGTGATTCTTGACCTGCTGGTGGAACCATTGGAGGTGCCAGGAATGGACCTGAGGTTGGTTGTTTACAAAACTTTCTTTCTTCCTTCCTTCCTTCCTTCCTTCCTTCCTTCCTTCCTTCCTTCCTTCCTTCCTTCTTCCTTCCTTCCTTCCTTCCTTCCTTCCTTCCTTCCTTCCTTCCTTTCTTCTTCTTTCTTTCTTTCTTTCTTTCTTTTTCTTTCTCTTTCTTTCTTTCTTTTTCTCTTTCTTTTCTTTCTTTCTTTCTTTCTTCTTCTCTTTCTCTCTCTCTTTCTTTCTTTCATCTTTCCTTTTCTTCTCTTTCTTTTTTCTTTCTTTCTTATCTTTCCTTCCTTCCTTTCTTTCTTTGTCTTTTTTCATTTTTTCTTTCTTGTGTTCTTTCTCCATTCTTTCTTTCTTTCTTGCATTTTTTCTTTCTTGTGTTCTTTCTTTCCTTTCTTTTTCTTCCTCATAATATAACTTCATTTATTTACCATGGGCTATGCAAATTCAGGATATGCCTCACTCCTCAGTCTCTACTGTCCATCATGTGCCTCTGCCTCACCCCACACTCCCAACAATTTCCCTCACACTGTCAAGCATGAGAAACTCTCCCTTCCTCAGATCACCATCAAACTTTCCACCTCAAAGTTAATTTTTCTGTGTCCTGTTCTCTGTAGCTGGACATATTTTGGTAACACATTTATTGTCTGATTTTGTTTCAGGGTCACATCTGGTGTTGCTCAGAGCTTACTCCTTGCTCTCTGCTCAGGGGTCACTCCTAGTGGATCTCAGAGGTCCATATGTAGTGCTGAGGATTGACTCAGGTCAGGTGCTTTTAGTTTTTTCCTAAAATCCTTTTACTCCATTCCCAGATCCCATTTAGGAGATCATCATATATGGGTTGTCCTTGTTCCTTAGATTTCTCTCTACTATGGCAGTTTCTCAAATCCTAGTTTCTAGGAATACTGACGGAACCATTAACTTTCCCTCTTTGCTCCTGCTGCAAAGGACCATGTCAAGGGACCATGAACCATTAGGGTGCCCTTTGTAGTTCTTGCATAAGATGGTGTATATACAACCTGAAATGCAAAATGTGGACCCCTGACTTAGAAGAGCTCAGAGTACCAGTCAGATACTCAATGGATCAGAATGGAGTCAATACTGCAACAATTTTGTGACGGTCTTAGTTTGAACTCCTGTGCTCTTGCTCTCCCTTTTTCTCCTTTTTGTTAAAAAAAATTTTTTTTTGTTTTGTTTTTGGGTCACACCTGGCAGTGCTCAGGAGTTCCTCCTGGCTTTACGCTCAGAAATTGCTCCTGATAGGCTTGAGGGACCATATGGGATGCCAGGATTCAAACCACCATCTTTCTGCATGCAAGGCAAATGCCCTACCTCCATGCTATCTCTCCGGCCCCCTCTTTCTCCTTTTTAACTTCTGTCCTACCTAGGGTGGACTACAAAGAGGAGAAAATGAGGTTTGAAGTACTCACCTCCCTCTGCATCCTGTTTATAGGTTAACTCTCTTCTGTGTCTCAACAGCACACTTGGAGAACACTAAGCTAGTGGCACCAACTTGGATGATTCTTACCCTCTGCAATCTTCCTTTCTGGCCTTCGTTTTGAAGATGAAAAATACTTTGCTAGGCTGCTCCTGGCATGAATGAGCCTCTCTGTGTTTGTGCTCAGGACTCTGCCTCTGAACTCAAGGATGAAACCAAATTGTCTCTGGTTCTATCTGTGCTGGGCTTCTCCATCAGTGAATTGACTGATCAATACTAAGTGCCTGTGCAGGGCTTTTTCATTTTCATTTTTAAAATTAGAAAATACACTGGGACCTGAGTGATCCTTCCTAAAAGCAGAGTCACTAGTAAACCCTGAACACAGCCAGGTGTGGCCCCCAATCCAAAAATAAATAACTAAATAATTAAAAGAATTTGTTTTTTCTTTTCTTTTCTTTTCTTTTCTTTTCTTTTTTTTTTTTTTGTTTTTGGGCCACACCCGGCGTTGCTCAGAGGTTACTCCTGGCTGTCTGCTCAGAAATAGCTCCTGGCAGGCACGGGGGACCATATGGGACACCGGGATTCGAACCAACCACCTTTGGTCCTGGATCGGCTGCTTACAAGGCAAATGCCGCTGAGCTATCTCTCCAGGCCCAGAACTTGTTTTTTCTCCAGGAAATTCCTCCTTGAATATTATATCCCTTCAGATTAGGATTTAAATTGCTGTAACCTTAAAATATAAGGAGAAAATTCTGGTGGGGGTAAGGACAAGGTATGTGCTCTGCCAGTTAAGTACATCCTTGGACCAACTGCTTCTTGTTTTCACAGGGAGCCTATGATTTCTGTCAGCTGGCGGTGTCTTATTAGCTCAGTTGCTAAGGACACCCACAATTCCTGGGAATTTTGAGTCCCTCTCTGTCAGTTCCTAAAATGAATTAGATGCTCTTTTATTTTTCTCAAACAGCAATTGCCTACTTGGTCACTTTCTTTAAGGGTTAGTTGATGTTATTCTTGCTTTTCATTGCTATCTTTTTTTTGGGGGGGGGTCACAACCAGCAATGGTCAGGGGTTACTCCTGGCTCAATGCTCAGAAACGCTCCTGGCAGGCACAGGGGACCATATAGGATGCTGGGATTTGAACCACCGTCCTTCTGCAAGGCAAACACACTACCTCCATGCTATCTCTCTGGCCCTCATTGCCATCTTCTTAAACCTTCTTTATCTCCAACGTTGACATTTTGAAACACTAGACCATGAAATGATTTGCTTCTCTCTTTTGAAGACCAGTTGTACTCAATTTCTAGTCTTCTATTCTGAGTTCACTTGCAATCCACTTTCTTGATTAATTTTCCTTTGCTTATGTTACTATCTACCATTATTTTGGTAGAAAACTGCAAATTTTTAAGAGCACATGAAATTAACTTAGTTCCCTAACCAAAATTATATCTTTATTCTACTTTATATATGGGAAGTCTCAAAACAGCATTTATTAGTTAGTAACATATTTATAGTGTTATTGCTTTTTTTTAATTTTTACTGATAACTTTGTGAATCACAAGTCTTTCACAGTTGTATTTTAGGCATAGGGTGACTGAATTAAGGCCATTTCCACCACCACTGTTGACCTCTTTCCGCCATAGTTCCCAGCATGGACCTCATACCTCCACTCTTAGCCCCCTGGTCTACTAGTTAAACAGGTCCATTTTGTGTTTACTTTGCTATGGTTGGGGTCTCTTGATTCTGTTGTCGTTGACTTTGGTTTGGGTATTTAGTTCTGACCATTCCCATCCCCCCAACACTCAATGCATCTATGAACACTTGGCCCTGGGTCCCATCCACTTTTTTTTTTTCTCTCAATTTGTAGGAAAACATAGCAATATGAGGCAGAATAAAATGATTCATGCTCGGGCCGGGAAGGTGGCGCTAGAGGTAAGGTGTCTGCCTTGCAAGCGCTAGCCTAGGACGGACCGCGGTTCAATCCCCCGGTGTCCCATATGGTCCCCCCAAGCCAGGAGTGATTTCTGAGCGCATAGCCAGGAGTAACCCCTGAGCATCAAACGGGTGTGGTCCAAAAACCAAAAAAAAAAAAAATGATTCATGCTCTAAGGTTCTATGGAAAAGGTGGGAGCCCCTATCTAGAAGATATAAATAAAATTTAAAAAGGGGGGCAGATGTGGCAAGGTAGTATTTTTTATTTTGTTTTTTTGTTTGCTTGTTTTTGCATAGGCACAGTAAACATTGGGGAAATTAGAAAGAAAATCCCCTTGGCCTAAGAGATACAAGGCGTCTTACCCATTGTTATAAGACAGACTACAGGCTCCAGACATAACATTTATTTTTTCATTGTTTTTTATTGTTCTTGGGGGGTAACATGGTGTTTGTTAACATGGTGTTTGTACAATCGTGTTAGTATTTCTGCATTACAGAGATAATGTTGCCATACCACATCCAATAACAAAGGGCCAATGTCCTTCCTTTACTGTCCCTAGGTCCCTGCTCAGTCTCTATGTACCCCCTTATACCACTTTTCTTGGTTCTTTCTGTGGTCAGTCTACAAGTTTCTTTTCTTTTCTTTTTCTTTTTTTTTTTTTTTTTAGTTTTTGGGTCACACCCAGCGGTGCTCAGGGGTTACTCCTGGCTGTCTGCTCAGAAATAGCTTCTGGCAGGCACAGGGGACCATATGGGACACCTGGATTCGAACCAACCACCTTTGGTCCTGGATCGGCTGCTTGCAAGGCAAACACCGCTGTGCTATCTCTCCGGGCCCCAAAATTGATATTTTTAAAAACAAATATGATTATGCCAATTTCAGAGAAAGATAATTCTTTTTGTTTGGGGGTCACATCTGGCCGTGTTCAGGGTTGCTCCTGGCCCTGTACTCAGAAATTAATCCTAGCAGTGTTCAGGGACCATATGGGGTGTTGGGGATCAAATTCCAGTTGACCATTTACAAAGCAAACATCTTATCCACTGTGCTATCACTCCAGACTCAGAATTTAACTTTTTTTTAAGTCTCCCCTGCCCCCCCCCATTTTTCTTTTCTTTTTTTTTCTTTTGGTTTTTGGGTCACACCTGGCGGCGCTCAAGAGTTACTCCTGGCTCTGTGCTCAGAAATTGCTTCTGGCAGGCATGGGGGACCATATGGGACTCAAACCACCATCGGTCCTAGATGGGCTGCATGAAAGGCAAACGCCTTACCTCCATGCTACCTCTCCGGTCCTCTTTTGTGACTCTTGACACATTGGTACACTTGAAGTAAATTTGTGACTTTGCTCGTCTTTCTTCCTCCTTTTTTTTCACTTGTTCTTTCTTTCACCTCCTCATTTATTTTGTTTTTGTTTTTGTTTTTGTTTGTTTGTTTGTTTGTGGGCCACAATTAGTGTTGCTTAGGGATCACTCCTGGCTCTGTGATCAGAAATGACTCCTTGTGGGCTCAAGTGACTATATGTAGTGCTGTTGATCGAGTTAGGGTAGGCTGCATGCAAGACATGCTCTGCCTCCTATACAATTTCTCCAGCCTTTCTCATTTAGTTATTTTATCCTTCATTCCTCTTTTATGCTAAGATCAGAGATCACTACATCAAATAAAAATGGTGCATGAACTTATAATTCCTGATCAGGCAGGATCTGTGGTTTTGTGAGGCCCTAGGTTCTCATTTTGCAAAGAGTCACATGTTGTAAAACTCTTGGGCTTTTCCTTCTCAAGACTAAGTTTCCATTAATACCACCTAGAGATACCTGACCATATCAGGTAGCCTATTTGGAAAGGACACGAGGGAGTGATGGGAAGGTACCCTAGATAAAGGACAATCATCTTAAAGATCATAAGAAACTAGAACCTCCTCATCCCCTCCCTATATAAACTGGATTGTGATGTTGGTAGGGGTCAATTCTCTGGGACGTGGTCCTGGCTATCTATTTTGGGGCTCATGGCTGACAGAATAAAGTCTTGGTTTGATTTATTTCAGTTGTGTGGATTACTTCTTTGACTCTGTACCCTAATAGTTTGTTTCTGCAAAGTGACTCCTGACTTAGGCTCTATGTGGAAATGGGGTGGAAAGAGGAGAGGGAAAATGTCAGGTATATAATATTTTGTTTTGGCCATATCCAGATGTGCCCAAGACTTACTCTTGGTTTTGTGCTCAGAAATCATTCCTTGCATGATTGTGCTAGGTATTGAACCAACATGAAGGCAAGCACCCTACCACACTGTATCCTTTCTCTAACTCATATTGGGTATTTATGAATGAGGAATCTTCAGCTCTAGTTTTCCTGAGTTAGCAAACGCTCTTTGGAAAGGGTCAGAAAGGAAATATTTTGGGATTAATGGACCATACAGACTTGTGGCATTCAGCCCTGCCATTGTAACAAGAAAACATCTGTTGGCAATATATGACAAAGGAGCATGGCTGTGTTCCAGCAAAACTTTATTTATGAGCATTAAGTGGTGATTTCCATGATTTCCACTCAACATGAGATAATATTTCTCTTTTCCCCAGTGCCATTTAAAATATAATCATCATTCCTCATAGACCATACAAAAACATGTAAAAGAAGTAGTATGTCCTATAAATTCTTGTTTGTTGACCTTTAGACAGGCCAATGCTCTAAAATCTTCTTCTACCGGTCAACAAAAACAAACAACAACCAACCAACCACAAGTTACTAACCAGTCAAACTGCCAACTAACCAAGCAATCAACTAATCTGCTAATCAACCAGTCACCCAATCAGTTAACCAATCAGCCAACTAACTCACCAACTAATTAATCAACCAGTCAACCAATTCACCAACCAGTTAGCTAATGATCAAATAAACAAATCAACAACAGTCATGAAGCAGGGTTAAGAAGGTGAAGAAGGAGTCCTGTGGGTCAACATGCCCTACAGGTAGATAGGAAAAGAGTCTCTATGCAGAGTTCATGGCTATGCCTGGTTCCTGGTACCTGCTAACACCAGAAGACAGAGCAAAGGGGCCATGGATGCAGTGATAGGGGTGCCTCGAAGGCATCCTCACAAGTCCCTCCCATGACCAGGCACTGTATGCTAGCCTCTCTACTGGCAGCTTCTGATGGTCTCTTTACTGAAACAAAGCAAATTTCTCACGCCCCCCCAAAAGCACTTGAACCCCTTGCCAGAACCACATAGTAAGTGAAAGAACCAATCTTTGAACCCTGCCCTACTTGACTCACAGCATCCCTCCTTCCCTCCATGCTGCCTCTCTCAAAAAGGACAGTTATGGGCCCGGAGAGATAACACAGTGGCGTTTGCCTTGCAAGCAGCCGATCCAGGACCAAAGGTGGTTGGTTCGAATCCCGGTGTCCCATATGGTCCCCCATGCCTGCCAGGGGCTATTTCTGAGCAGACAGCCAGGAGTAACCCTGAGCACCGCTGGGTGTGACCCAAAAACCAAAAAAAAAAAAAAAAAAAAAAGGACAGTAATATTATCTCCATAGCTGCCCCAGAGCAAATCTTGCCAGATTATGTAGGAGTCACCTAAAGCACTGGTCACTTCCCAGTGTAAGGATCCTCTAAAATGTCTTTCTCTGGCTCCTTGAAGGAAGAAGTCCAGAGATATAACAGGGAAGCTTACCTGAACTCAGCTCCTGACTCAGAGGGCTACTCTGAGCTATTCATTGAACTCCCTGTTTTCTTTTTTGGAAAAAAGTGGGGCATAAGAAGCACTGTCTCTTGAAGTCGTAAGAATTTATTGGGAGGATGCATGATGCAAATCCCTTGAAGAATGCTTGACACGACCAATGCTCATATCATATGTTCTATTAGCATCTACGAAGTGTCTGCTACATTACTGGCACCATGGAAGCACGGGGACAAACAGATGAGTCAGACGATTCCTGTCTCCAAGGAGCTGCTGGTCAGGGAGAATAACTGGTTTAAAGGTCAATCAACTTGACAAAGGACCATAGGAATATAAAGGAAGGAGGTGAGCACAAAGGAAGGAGTGGATAACTGTATGTGAACACATAATGGGCACCAGTGTAATTGTCCAGAGGAGCTAATGGACATTACCTCTGGGCAACCCAAGCTGGTCCTTTCTGTGGTTGATCTGATATCAACATAAATCTTGTCTCATGAAAAATATTAAAAAACAAACAAACAAACAAATAAACAAAAATACCTCCCCTCTGCCATTTTCCAAGCAATGTGTCAAACATTTATGCAAATTCAGGAAACTAAAACAGGAAACCACATTACATTCAAGGGCAAACACTCCTTCCTTCTCCAGTGTCTTGCCCTGGGAAGTTTCCTGTCAGGATGTTGATCAGAAAGAGGAACTGCCTGCTGGAGAATCATTTGTTCCCATTGAGTTTCTTCTTTAAAAAAAAAAACCTGATTTCTTTCTTTTCCTCCACCCCCCCCATTAGCCATCCCCCATTCTTATAGCTCCTACAAAACTATGTATTTATTGGGGTGGGAGGGAACCTTTTATTTTGTTCTGGACCATTTGGTCTACTGTCTTCCAGACCCATAGTCTTTAAAACAAGAACATGATAGAGAAAAGGACTGGGGAGAGCTATGGATGTCCATGATTGTGTTCTTTCTTTTTTAGGGGGTAGGGGATTGAACCATCAAATGATTCTCTAGGAATACTCTTGGCTCTGTGCTCAGGAATCACTTTTTTTTTTTTTTTTTGGTTTTTGGGCCACACCCGGTAACGCTCAGGGGTTACTCCTGGCTATGCGCTCAGAAGTCGCTCCTGGCTTGGGGGACCATATGGGACGCCGGGGGATCGAACCGCGGTCCGTCTCCTAGGCTAGCGCAGGTAAGGCAGGCACCTTACCTCCAGCGCCACCGCCCGGCCCCAGGAATCACTTTTTTTAAAAAAATTCTTTAACCACTATGGTTACAAGATTGTTCATAGTACTTAAAAAGGACAATTACAAAGTTGTTCTTGATTGAGTTTCAGTCATACAATGTACAAGATCCTTCACCAGTAAATTTTCCACCACCAGTGTCCTCAGTATTCTGCCTTCCCCCTTGCCTGGCTCTGGGTCAGAACTTTTTCTTTCTCTCTTTCTCATCTCTCTCTCTCTCCCCTTTTTTCATTTTAGGTACTGTCATTTGCAATACTGTTACTGAAGGAATATAAGGCATATCACTTTATCTCCGTTCAGTACCCAGTTCTTGTCCAGAATGACTATTTCCAATTCTCATGGTCATAGTGGTCCCTTCTCTGCTCTCATTGCTCCCCTGCTATTTGTGGTAAGCTTCCTACCATGGACTGGTCTTTTTGGCCCTATTGTCTCTGGATGGTATTACCATAATATTATTTTTTTATATCTCACAAACCAGTGAGATTATTCTATGTCTCTTCAGAGATCACTTCTGCAATGGTCCATATGTGATGCTTTTGGAGATCATGCCTGAGCCTGCAGCATGCAAGACAGGCACACTACTCTGTGTATTGTTAGAGTCTGGAGTCGAAGGATGAGACCACACAATCAGAATAAAGCTAAACAAAGTTTTATCCCATCAGCCATAAGCCCCATACTGAGATATCTCCCAGAGAAGAAGACTATGCTCAAGGTCATAAATCAGATTATATAGAGAGGGAACATAAGGAAATTCTAGCTTCTGATGATCTTTAAGATGATTGGCTGTTGTCTAGGGTACCCTCCTTCTGCTCTCTCGTGTCCTTTCCAGATAGGTTACCTAGTATGGTCACGTAGCTTGAGGTGGTGTTATGGAAACAGGCTTGAGAAAGCCTAGCATGTGGTTTACAAGTGGTCCTTACAAGATGGTGTCCCTCCTTACTCAAAACCCAGGGTCCATAGTACTATCTCTTCAGCCCCCAGTTTTTTCTTCTTGAGAGCAAGACACTTGCCTTAATTGTCTTTATATGCTCATATTGGAACATGAGACTTGACATGAGATTAGTCTGTCAATAAAAGCCTATTAAACTAATAAATCTTTGGAATTGTATCATTATGAGTTAATACAGGTTGAACTAGGACTGACCTTTAGGAAATGCTAAAAATGAAGAAGATCATTTCTGGAACTTGATTGAAGGTGTATACTGACAGAAGAAGGAAGTGGAATTTGGGGACTATACATGATTGGGAAGTTCTTCACTTCAGGTACCCAAGACCAGGAGGAGTGTCAAATGGCCTGAATGTGAAGGCAGAACTACAAGTAAGCCCTGTGTTTGACCACTGTTGTGTGTGCTCCCAAAAAAGAAATAGAAAATGAACTTAGAGGCTGGAGCAACACTACAGAGGGAAGGGCACTTGCCTTGAATATGACTGCATGTGACCTGGATTTGATCCCTAGCATCCCACATAGTTCTTCGAGCACTGCTAGGAATGACTCCAGTAGAGCCAGGTATGGCCCCAAAATTTAAAAAAGTTTAAAATATCATCCTTGATACCCAATCTGGTTTAAGAGAGGGATACCATGGTGTCTGTCATCCAGTGCACAGGATCATTTCAATGAGCACAGCATCCTCTGGGTCCATTCCTTGCACAGGTTCTCTTTTTCTTTTTCTTTTTTTGGTTTTGGTTTTGGTTTTTGGGCCACATCCTGTGACGCTCAGGGGTTACTCCTGGCTATGCGCTCAGAAATCGCTCCTGGCTTGGGGGACCATACGGGATGCCGGGAGATGAAACCACGGTTCATCCTAGATCAGCAGTGTGCAAGGCAAACGCCCTACCGATGTGCCACCGCTCATGAGGCCCCCTCATGCAGGTTTTCTTTCTTTTCTTAGACTGAGTATTGACCCACAAGTACCCACCAATCCTTTCTTTATTGGGATCCAATTGGATGGTTTCCTCCTTTCAATCCATGTTTACCTGTTTCGATTTTTTTCAGGGAATCCATCTGGGACAATGCCAAGGATCAAACCTCAGGTTTCTACCTTCAAAATCATACTCTCACTTCTGAGCTCTCCACTCACTCTTTAAATACACCTATTCTGGGTTTTTCTTGTTTATTTTGAGGCCTCACTTGGCAGTGCTTGGGGAATACTAATGATTCTGTGCTCCAGCATCTATCCTGAAGGTTCTCAAAAGACCTCCAGAGTTTTCTCCTATGCCTCTACAGTCACCTGTTTTATGTTTATTAAAATATAAAAAACCAGTAAGGTTTCAGAAACTTAACTCCATATTCTCACTGCATTTTCAGTACTATGTTATTATCTCTAAGCATTCATTCATTCATTCATCCAACATATTCTTTCCTAGTCCCTCTTGAAGTGCTGGAGACCCAGAAGGGAAATTGGATTTCCTGAGATCTTCATTCTGTAACGGGATGGAAGCATCATTTCTTGACTGCAGCTGACCCCTGACCTCTTACCTTTAACCCCTGACTTCATGGCATTACCTGAAGTGTTTAGCTATGTCTAGAGCCCAAGGTGGCCTTGCTCACCTCTGCATGGAAGATGCTGCTAACCTTGCCTCTCAGCCACACCCACATCACCACCTGAAACTTGGTCAGCCCTGGAATCCTTCCTTCCCTGGGTCATGGCGCAGAGGGTGATGGTATTGCCTCCTCCCAACCCTTCTAGTCTGACAGTTGCCCAATGTTGTCCCTGGTCTGTGCTCTTCTGTGCCTCAATACTAGGCAGCCAAGCTGCTCTACCAAGACAGGGCCAGTGCTTTCCAAAGGATCTCATCTTGTCCCAGAGTCATTATCTCAGCAGGACTCCAATTCTAGGCCCATGCTCAAGGGTTGCTGCTGATGATGCTCAGGCAACCATGTAGTACTGGAGAATTGAATCCTAAGCCTCCTGCATGCAAAGCACCTGCTTCTGTTCTCACTGAGTTATCTATCTGTCTCTCTGCACCTCTGACCTCCTACTCTTTGTTAAATGCCTACCACTTGCTTTCTCCCCTTTCCTCCTTTTATCAATTATTTAATCTCGAGAGATTAATAAAATGAATGGTTTATATGTGTCCTAGTTAATATTCAAAGTGTCAACACTGGACATTTTATTTTATTTTTTCAAGTCTGAAGACTTAACCTGTAAATCTGATTGTTTTCGACCTTTGTAGGTAGATACACACAGTAATTTTTATATAAATAAGAACAATTATTTCTATTATTGATTTACAATTTAGCTCATGTTTAAAAACATTAAATTCCCCACACTATCAGTCACATTTATACATGCACCTAAGATTCCTAAAATATTTCCAACTACCCTTCTACATTTAATATACTAGATTTTCAGAAACATTTCAAATGATTGATGGGCAACAATGATAAATCTAACCAGGAAAACCTTTCTACCTGGCAAATACTTTCACACATCAACTAAAACAAGGTGCCTAAGTAGTAGATAGGATCTTCAAACATCATTATGTTATTTATGAACCTATTAGATGATTTCACAACTTTCAAATGAAAATCGCTGTGTCCCAGTTGACCATAAAGTCACACAGCTTGGGGCCAGAGAGATAGCATGGTGGTAGGGCATTTGCCTTGCATGCAGAAAGACGGTGGTTCGAATCCCGGCATCCCATATGGTCCCCCAAGCCTGCCAGGAGTGATTTCTGAGAGTAGAGCCAGGAGTAACCTCTGAGCGCTGCTGGGTGTGACCCCCCCCCAAAAAAAGTCACACAGCTCATTTGCTAGGTTCTCTTAAGTCAGACTTTTTTTTTAAGTTGATTTATTTATTATTTTTTTTATTTAACCAACTTTATTACAAACATGTTTGTATTTGGGCTTCAGTCATGTAAAGAACACCACCCATCACCAGTGCAACATTCCCGTCACCAATGTCCCAATTCTCCCTCCTTCCCACCCAACCCCCACCTGTACTCTAGACAGGCTTTCCATTTCCCTCATACATTCTCATTATTAGGATAGTTCAAAACGTAGTTATTTCTCTAACTAAATTTATCCCTGTTTGCAGTGAGCTTCATGAGGTGAGCTGTAACTTCCAGCTTTTTTCTCTTTTGTGCCTGAAAATTATTATTGCAAAAATGTCTTTCACTTTTCTTAAAACCCTTAGATGAATGAGACCATTCTGCGTCTTTCTCTCTCTCTCTCTGACTTATTTCACTCAGCATAATAGATTCCATGTACATCTATGTATAGGAAAATTTCATGACTTCATCTCTCCAAGTCAGACTTTTTAAGTAACAAACTGGTCACCCATCACCAATCACTTACTTCTTAAGTAAGCAAATCAATGACCGCCATGATTACAAAACTTACTTCTAAACTAGCTATAAAAGTAACCAAATTCTAAGTTTCACCGGCTTCTCAGTCAATATACTTTTCCAGAATTTGCTTTTCAGAGGAAGCCAAGTTATTCTGATATATCTGGGTGGCAGAAGGTCCTTCCAGAAGTTGGGAGTTCTGTGGCACAGTAGTTCAGATTACCTGGAGTGATAAAATAAGGTGGGGGTTTTCCAGGATGATTTCATCTGCTGTTTATCAATAGATTGATTCTGTTTGCTTGGTCACAAGGGGAGCAGAGTGTCAATAGGGCCCCAGGAGTGTCTTTCAAATTTCACCGGGATCCTATTTTTATCAGTCTCTCTCCCTTTTTAACACATGCTGCTGGGAGATGGAATTCTGCAGTTCCCTGAGGCTGTAACCTATCTTTTCAACGAGTGATTAGAGTTAATTGAATTTTCCATTCCTCTCTGGTGATACTACTGTTGTTATCTTTTGCTTGGTTCTGTTTTATGGTGACAGACACAGACTAGGAGTTTAATTGTTTCCTTTTCTCCTGGGGACCAAGGAGACCTCAACTGGAAGGAGTTCCCCCTGCCAGCTCCCAGCCTCCACCCCAGTTAAATTTTTACTGTGGCTGCCTTTGGCCATGAAACAGGAGTGGGCTGACCTAGAAATCTTCCCCAGGCTCCGTTCTCCACCATCTCTCCTCTCTCCATGGGGAGCTGTGGGCCTTCTGGATGGTCCAATGGAAGGAGATTGGGTGGAAGAAGACTTTCAGGGTTTTTTTTTAATTAAGATCAACTTGTAACATGATCTTGGTTTTCTGTGTACAACAGAAGGATTTTCTCTTTTGTATGTATGTATGTATGTATGTAACTATGTATGTATGTATGTAACTATGAAATATATCTATATCTATATATAAATATACATCTAGTTAGCATTTATTACCACCTTTCTTTTTTTTTTTTTTTCAAATTTCTAAGATCTACTTTCTTCACTTTTAGTAAAAACTAGACAGTTTTACTAACTCTTGTTACCAAGCTGGACACAATAGTCTGTCGGTGACTTTGGGCTTTGTAACCTCTTCAACCAAGCCACTTCCCTCTCCTCCCACCAATGTTGGAAGACTTTCCTTGCTCAGGACCTTCCCTGTGTTGGACTTAAACTCACTGAAAGATAAACTTCCATCACTATCATAAAGCTATTGTGTATTGTTTTAGGTGATCTCCATGGAAAAGTCCACTAACTTCAGGGCATTGTCACATTGTCATGATGATGAAAATCTTTGTAGAAGGGAAACAAAGAAAATCCAGAAAATTCCTGGGATGTCATATTTGGGAAGAGTCGTATTTGGAACCATGGGACATATCATAAGGCAGCCTCATTCTTGGCCTTTACCTGAAAACCATTCCCATTAAGTCATCCTTTTTGAGTTAGGACTAAGGCTGTAGGATGTATGTTCTTTAGATAACAATTTTTTAAAAGCATCCAACAAAACAAAAAAATAGCCACTCATTAACAATTAAATCAGCTGCCACATCCATGAGACAAAAATAAACTTATTGCACAGCTATAAATATTCTAGTTCTGTGATCAGACAAAAATTGTCTCCAGGGCCCTAATAAACAGGAAGTTACACGGTACAATGGACAATATCCTCAACAGACAACACAACAGGCTGACTTCATCACCAAGCTCTGGCAAACATGTCCAGGAACAGAGTCAAGACCACCATGGAGAATGACTCCAAGAAAAGACACATTTTATTTCCTGAAGACATAAACATTTCTTAAATACTGTAAAGGTATGTTTTCATAGGAAGATTGGACTGCAATGTCCTGTGTTTTTTGTTCTTTTTGACCATACCCAGTGATGCTCAGGGTTTACTCCTGGCTCTGTTCAGGGGACGATAGACAATGTAGGGAATTGAATGATGCAAGGCAAACACTTTAACCCCTGTACTATTTCTCCAGCCCCTGCACTGTTTTTGCCTTTGTATATTTTGGGTACCTGAGACTGCTGAAGACTGTGGGTTTCTAACAGCCCAGTCATCTCTCATCTCAGCTACACAGAGCCAACTCCCCTGGGAGGTGCTGGGAGTCAGGGTCAGGGGAGAGGCAATATGCTTTCTCTTTCTCAAACTGCTCTCACCCCAAACAGCTCTGTTAAGAGGAAGTCACAGATGCCTCAGGAAGCCCTGTTATGTACATGGAGGGATCCACAATCAATTCTGAAAATGAAACTACAGCGCGACTTTGATTGCTTCCCCAATGGGCTCTGCAAATCTATCACTCTCCATTTGAAAAAAATTGTGACAATGATAAAAGCAGGCTTAAGATAGTAAAGAACTATAGAGACAAGAGAAACAAGGGCTATGGATGGATTTTTGGCCTCAGTGCCAGAATCAACATGGACAAAGGAGAAGAGGGTATGGTGAGGGTCCTTTTCAAGAGTTGGTCCAGGAATGCTATGGAACAGGCTAGCCACTGTCCATGTTCCAATTCGAACCACGAGCCAAACTTCTTGTTTTAGAGGAAAATAAGGTCCAATTTTCCTAACAGGTGGGTCTTACTCGTAGACAGGAAGTGAGGCAAGAGGGAACCAGAGAATCAAGACTTCTGATTGGATCCTTATTTACATATATGATCTGGTTGGCTGTCTCACAAGCCCTCACTTATATATATTGTGTGTAACCAATCAGGAACCAGAAATAGGAAAGGGACAGGAATACAATAATACCTAGCAGGGGTCTCAAACTCACGGCCTGGGGGCCGTTTGCAGCCCTCCGTACAACATTTTGTGGCCCTGCCCTAGAGGAATCTTATTTTTTGTTTTGTTTTAGTTGTTTGGGTCACACCCCCCAATGTTCAAGGCTTACTACTGACTTTGCACTCAAGGATCACCCCAACTTTGCCTCCTGCGGCCCTCAGGTAAATTGAGTTTGAGACCCTGAAAATCATGGTGTGTGGTGGCTGTTGTTGGGGTTAGGTGCTGTTGGGGTAACAACTACTAAATTGATTACTGTTGCTGCTGCCTTTAATTTCACTAGTGAGTCAGCCCGCAGAGAGGTACCTATGTGCGCCCCAAATAAAGAGCCATCACACTGCAAATATCTGGTGGTCAACTCTTCCTCACCTTCTACTGAAGCTAGTTAGATTGGTTATAACACAGCAATTAAATCAGGATTGGGTCTGACAGGGACTCGGTCCCAGCTGTTCCCCTTCCCATCTCAGCTACTCAACAATAAGTTGTCCAATTACTAAGAGAAAACACACCAAATCGTTCACTGAACTCAGATGAGGAAAAACTTCCTGGTTTCTATTCTTCCAAAGAATTTTGAAAAATCACTTAGCAAAGATATTTCTAAAAAGGAACAAATATAAAGAAGTAGAAGAAGAAAAAGAAACAGAAACCACAAAGTCCAAAAATTCTAAAAGTCTAAAACAACTTGTTTAAAGTGATCGGAGCTTTAAGAAATAAAACCATCCTTTCCCTCTATCTTTCCAGTATTGCTTTATTTTGGGTGCCTGGGATGGAAGCCAGGCCTCAGACATGTACAGCATGTGCCCTCCTGCTGACCTTTCTTCATGACCCCTGACTTCTCCTTTTAGCTGCTTATAGGCATCTTGAGTGGATGTGAATGTGCCGCTGCTGCATTCCGAGTTCTAGAACCTGCATATCGGAAAAATTTTTGTTTGTTTGTTTTGGGAGCCACACCCAGCATTGCGCAGGGGTTTCTTCTTGCTCTGCACTCAGGAATCGCTCCTGGAGGACTCAGGGGAACCATATCGGATGCTGGGGATTGAACCTGGGACAGCCACTTGCAAGCTAAGCATTTGCAAGGCTGTGCTGTTGCTCCAGCCCTAGAAAAGAATTTTATAATACAAGAAAGGGCCATTGCTTCCTACTGAAACAGTGCTGTGGCAGCCCCTCCTCCTGCCCAGAGCACTGAAGCAGAGCCGGAATTATATTTAGCTGTCACTTAAATGGGTCTGGCTTACCTCCGATATCAAGCTGTGTGTGCTGCTGGGTTTGCTGCTAAGTGAGCTGTGTTCGAGCAGAATAACTTGGTAACCAGGGCTACCTTCCATGGAATCTGCAGAGTGAGCCAGACTTCTCCATCTGAACTTCTTCCTACTGAAGCAGAGGAATGAACCAAATCATCGCTCCGTGTCTGTTTTCTACTCTCAGTTCCCTTATTGCTCCAGACAGGACACGGAGGTCTTAATAGCTTGCTGAGTTGACAAGCAGCCCCGCATGAAAGGGTCTTTCCAACTGAATAGCAGGAAGATCATGTGCCTGGAGTGGGACAGAGTCTGGTCCAAGTGGTGAAATATGTTCACTGAGGCTACAAGATTCCCCAGCTCACAGGTGATGAAGTTCCTCTTTCAAGTAAACACTTAGAGGGAAAAGCTTACGCTTGCAATTCATCTCCCAAACCCACAGATATAGTGGTAAATTAGAAGGGAAAAAAAGTGTAGATACAGGAAGCCATATGAATGAATCTGGAAAACATGGAAAAGAAAATGTGCAAAGCAAAAGAGACCAGATACAAAGGTCTCATTTTCTCATTTATCTAGAGGTCTAGAACAGTCAAGATGTTAGGTCCAGAGTGGTAGGTAGCACAGTGGTTTGCCTTGTACACGGCTGACCCAGGAAGGATGTGGGTTCAATCCCCAACATCTAATATGGTCCCGAGCCTGCCAGGAGATATTTCTGAGCACAGAGCCAGGAGTAACCCCTGAGTGCTGCCAGGTATGGCCTATGAACTTTAGGAGTATCAGGACATCTATTGAAGGTAAAGGGAATGTTCTAGAATTACAAATGGTGAACTTTGACAACATTGTGAAAATACTATGTTGGGCATATATCATGTTATATGACACACTCCTCAATTTTTAGAATTCCTACAAAAAAACACAGACCAGGGGGCTAGAAAAATAGCATGGAGGCAGGGCATTTGCTTTGCATGCAGAAGGCCATCGGTTCAAATCCCAGCATCCCATATGGTCCCCCGAGCCTGCCAGGAGCGATTTCTGAGCATAGAGCCAGGAGTAACCCCTGAGCGATGCTGGGTGTTACCCAAAAACGAACAAACAAACAACACAGACCACCTGTGGCATTGGGGAGATCACTTAGCAAACCAAAACACATGCTCTGCATGAAGGAGGCCCAGGTTTGGCTCCCAGTCCCTGAACGCAGAGAAAGCCTTAAACATGACTGAATGCATGTAGTCTGAACACCAAATTGCAACATATACAGCAACGTTGATATCTGAGAGGAAAAAAAAGCCATGAGTGTGAAGGCAAAGAGCCAGTGGCGGGAAAATGAGAATTTGAAGTGGTAAACTAGGGGTAGCTCTTCTGAGTAACCTACTCTGGAGGCAGGACAGACATGAATGGGTCAGAAATCACAAAGGCCTGACTAGCATGAGACAACTGGGCATGTCAGATCAGGTTGCTTGAGCAGGAAGGATGAGGGAGCCGAGCCGGGAACCATTTGGAAATGTCCTATGGAACCTCAGTCGTGTTCCCCATGGCTTAGGCCAAATATGTAGATGTTGGCAACCCTTGTGAGTGTTACTTGAGAAGCGTTTCCCTAGAACTGATGAAGCTTGGATCTAGCCCCCAAAGCTCTTTGTAAACTGTGTTGGCAGCTTAACCCACCTCTGGTCATAGCCAGGAGAAGTCTGCAGACGTCATGAAACTGGGTCACTCCCTCCTTCTTCTCCCGTGCTGCCCATCTCTTGGTCAGATTTCTGTTACAGAAAAAGCTGGAAATGGATACCAGACAAGAGTGCAACAGAATCCAAGTGAGGAAGGTCAGAGTCTGGGCTGTTTACACAGCCAGGCGTTTAGACTGTTGTGAAAATTCTCAATGCGTCTCAATCATGTGAGTGAGCCTCCAGCATCACTGTCACCCCCTCAAACCCCACATTACAAAAATGACAAAGGGAATGAAGCGGAGGGCTGTCCCCTGCCCTCAGAAGAAAGCCAGATCCCTGGGGGTGACAGTAGGACCCTCCAGAGCAAGTGAGACACTTTCTGTTCTGCTCACAGGGGAGCTTGGTGCCAATCAGAAACCACAGTTTCTAGAACATTCAGAAAATTTGGTCCCCCATTCTTCAGGGATGTTGAAGTATTTATTATTATTATTATTACTATTATTATTATTATCATTACTCCTTTCTAGCTTTTTATTGTTTTGCTTTGCTTTGATTTCTTTATTTTGGGGACACATCCAGAGGTCCTCAGGGGTACTCCTGGCTCTGTACACAGGAATTACTCCTGGCGGTGGCTGGGGGACCATCTGGGATTGAATTAAAGTCAGTCAAGTGCAAGGCAAGCAACCTTCCCACTGTACTACTGCTCCGGCCCCCTATCTAACCATCCATTTGTTTCTACCAACTTCCATAAAGTATTTCGCTGTTGGTAATATACACATGTCAGCAAGCCCCCCTTCCCAGGATGGGGTACACAGCCTGCACCCCAGCTGGTGCACAGATGGAGGGCTGGTTCCCTTCCCACCTGCCCATGGGCAGGGATCCTCATTGCCAACTCTTAATGCACAACTAGAAACTTTCCATCCCCTTCCTTCCTGTTGTGTCCCTTGACCCACTCTGGCCAGTATGTGTTAGAACTTTCCTAGCTCTGGGCCGTTCCATGGAACAAATTCCTCATTCTCTCCTCAGTTCCTTCTCATTCTCCAAGACCCCCCTCACCCTCTGCTCTGTTGCCTGTTCAGACCTGCAGGCTCCCTAAGCAAGATGCTTGTCTGTCTTTCTGTCTGTCTTTCTCGCTATCTCCCACTCTCTCTCTCTCTCTCTCTGTTTCTCTCATTTCAGATCACCCTATTCCTCAGTTTGGTTCCAATAGAACAAAACTGTTATTTGTTTCCATTTCTTTCCTACTTAGCTCATTAAAAAACTCATGATCTCGGGACTTAGTTCCAACTCATTGCTAATCTCTAAAGATCCACCAGAATGTGGGACCTGACTCGGACTTCCTGATACTGGGAGTACAGAAATGAAAGATCCCATAAATAGATACAACACAGAGACCCCCCTCTGTGACCTGGAGATTTCTGTCTCCCCCTTCAGCGTCACAGTCTTTGCTAAGATTTTAGACCCTCAGTCTGGGCCAGGTGGGCCTCTGCCATGATTGATTAAAAAGTTTATTTACTCACTGCAAACTGCTAAGAGAACTTTTGAGCACTGGCGCTGGCACTGCTGATGGAACAAGCCTGTCATGGTGAGGCATTTGTTCCCTGGCTCTGTAGATGGGAACGTCACGTTCTTCTAATTTCCAAAATCAAATGAAATCTGACTCATTCCTCCTCGAGCTGACTTGGCAGGTGTGGGGTGCTGACCTAAGCTGATTTGCATATTCCCAGTTACTCTTAATGGAGTACCCACCATCTGCCTTGGTAAAGCTAGGAGACAGGTATCACCAAGTCTTCTCCCCCAAAATGAATATGCACATCAGCAATTGTGCCACACAGAGACATTTTTGCCCACTCCTAAAACTTGTGTGGATTTGGAGAAGCCTCAGGTCTCTCACTGTTAAGACGGTTGGAAGCATCTTGTTTGGAAGTTTCAGCGCAAGTGGAGAGCACAAGGGACAGAGTTGGGGAACCTTTAATTAAGCATCTCCAACAAGCATTCGGGACAGGAGCAACATCCAAGCCAGATCTTCTGCTGGGAGCGTATTGGATTAGGTGTGGGACTTGCTGACTTCTAGGCTGGGATGGTGGCATGTTGGTGCCCCTTCATGAGCTTTCAATTGGTCCCCCCATCTTGTTCATTATCCACCTCTCCACTGAGCAGTATTTCCCAACACCCACTTGACAATGAACAGGTGAGATATTTAAAAACAAAGCAAGGGAACAAACAATTCTATAGAAAAACGCTGAGTAGAGCTGGAGGTAGGGCGTTTGCCTTGCACATGGTCAACCCAGCTTTGATCCCCGGCATCCTATATGGTTCACGGAGTATGCAAAGAGTAATTTCTAAGCTCAGAGCCAGGAGTAACCCCTGGACACTGCTGAATGTAGCCAACAAAAAAATAAGAAATGGAAGGAAGGAAGGAAGGAAGGAAGGAAGGAAGGAAGGAGAAGGAAGGAAGGAAGAAGGAAGGAATGAAGGAAGGAAGGAAGGAAGGAAGGAAGGAAGGGAAGGAAAAGAAAGAAAGAACGAAAGAAAGAAAGAAAGAAAGAAAGAAAGAAAGAAAGAAATGAAAGGAAAGAAAGAAGAAAGAAAGAAAGAGAAAGGAAGAAAAAAGAAAGAAAAGAAGGAAAAAAGAAAGAAAGCAAGAAAGCAAGAAAGCAAGAAAGCAAGAAAGAAAGAAAGAAAGAAGAAAGAAAGAAAGAAAGAAAGAAAGAAAGGAAAGAAAGAAAGAAAGAAAGTAAAGAAAGGAAAGAAAGAAAGAAAGTAAGAAAGAAAGAAAGAAAGAAAGAAAGAAAGAAAGAAATAAAGAAAGAAAGAAAGAAAGAAAGAAAGAAAGAAAGAAAGAAAGAAAGAAAGAAAGAAAGAAAGAAAGAAAGAAAGAAAGAAAGAAAGTTTTGGGGAAAGAGAGGGCTAGGTGAAAAGGGACCTCAGGGTCCAGAGAGATAGCACAGCAGCGTTTGCCTTGGAAGCAGCTGATCCAGGACCAAAGGTGGTTGGTTCAAATCCCGGTGTCCCATATGGTCCCCCGTGCCTGTCAGGAGCGATTTCTGAGCAGATAGCCAGGACTAACCCCTGAGCACCGCCGGGTGTGGCCCAAAAACCAAAAAAAGAAAAAAGAAAAAAAAAGAAAAGGGACCTCGGGACAGTGGTGGAGGGAATACATGCTCTTTGGTGGTAGTTATGGTGCTGTAGCCTGTGCTGAAACCATAAATATAAACACTGTCATAAACTCTGTCACCTCAATAATAAGCAAAGAAGTAACCCCCATTCCAGCAAAGAAAACCTCCAGAGGTGATTAACTGATTATTTCTTTCCCTTTCCCCTCCTTCTTTGTCATTAATGACCAGAGTCGCACTTTTGTGTGTGGTACTCTGGAGATGGAAATAGGGGGCTGGAGGACCAGTTTGTGGTTCTCGTAGAAGTATTATTTAAACATTTTAAATAGTATTTAAACATTATTTTTATTTGTAAAAATTGTTCATGACTGTTTCAGGCATACTATGCCCAGCACCCTTCACCAATGCACGTTTCCCACCACCAATGACCTCAGTTTCCCTCCTGTCCCTTCCCCTCTGCCTGCATCTCTGGCAGGCATTCTTTTTTGTTTGTTTTTGGGCCACACCCGGCAGTGCTCAGGGGTTACTCCTGGCTGTCTGCTCAGAAATAGCTCCTGGCAGGCACGGGGTTCCATATGGGACACCGGGATTCGAACCAACCACCTTTGGTCCTGGATCGGCTGCTTGCAAGGCAGACGCCACTGTGTTATCTCTCCGGGCCCAGGCATTCTTTTCTTCTTTCGTTCTCTCTCCCTTTCTCTCTCTCTCTCTCTCTCTCTCTCTCTCTCTCTCTCTCTCTCTCTCTCTCTCTCTCTCTTTCTCTCTCTCTCTCTCTTACTCACTCATTCTCTCTCTCTTTTTACCTTTCAGATACTGTGGTTTGCAATATCATTACCAATGGGGTATCATGCATATCCTTCTTCTCCTTCAGCACCCAGTTCTTGTCCAGAGCGATTGTTCCCAATTATCTTTGTCTTAGTGATCCCTTCTCTGCTCAACTACAATCCCCTGTTCTTTGTGACAAGCTTTCTGCCATGGACTGGTCCTTCTGGCTCTTATCTCTATTAACGGTGGGTATTATTACATACTATTTTTTAATGGCCAAAAAGTGGGTTGTGATAGGCCCCTGGTAAGTAGCTATCAGGATTGCCCCTGAACAGTCACAGTGCACAGGATCATGGTCCTCGCCACAAAGCACAATCCATGGGGCCAGAACCATAGCACAGCAGGGAGAGCGTTTGCTTTGTATGCAACCAACCTGGTATCCTATAGGGCCCCCCTACTACAACCAGGAGTGATTCCTGAGTACAAAGTCAGGAGTCACCCCTGTGCATCGCCAGGTGTGCTCCGCCGCCCCTCCAAAAACTAACAACAACAGAAACCAGCATGACCCAACTCCAAAGGCCAACAGTGACAGCAGGAAACTCCCATGCTCGGGAGCAGGAGACGGTGGGAAAGCAAAGACTTCTGAGCCAAGCTAAGAACCAATACCCCATTTTTTCTCCCCAATTACTGCATCTGATCCCACAGATCAGATGGCTGTCCTGGCCAGGCCATTCTGTGGATAGTTCTCATTCAAACTAACTACCGTCACACCCACCACCAAAGTGCCTCTGCCCCTCCCCATCGTTCCAAAGTCACCTCTGGCCCAACGTTTCTTCCCTCCCACCCTGGTGCCCATCATCTATTAATTAGTAGTTCTGGTGTCTGTGCACCTTCCTTAGGACAACTGAGATTGTTGTTGACAACTCAGATCTCCCACTATTTGTTCCCCTCCTTCCCTCGTCCCTTCCCTGCCACTCTCAAGTCTAGATTCCAGGTCCTTGAGACTTATGATCCATCAATATTGTCCATACCTTTGATTTATTCTCTGTAGACCACAGACAAGTGAGATCAGCCTGTATTTATCCTTCTGCCTTTAGCTTATTTTGTTCTTTTTATTTAGAAACATGAACCACTATTATAATCTTATTACCTAACCTGTAATTTAAAAAATGTTTTAATTGGGAAAACAAATGTTGTCCCCATAAAGAAGGAAATGAATCAGAACTCAGTAGGAGGAATGCTTTAGTGTTGAAGAAAAACATTTCGTGCAGCCCTCAGACCTGGCTCCTAACAACTTCTGGTCATTTCAAGAAATCAAATTTGCTCTCAGAAACAATGGTTTGAGGTGATTAGCCTCCATCAGGGAAGATACACAAATTGCTTAGACTCAGATCATAACGCATCTTCCACGTTAGAGGAATCTTAAGGGTGAATGGAAAATGTCAATGACAATAACTTTAATTCCCAGAGATTGACTTAATCAGGGAAGCAGCTATATTAGCCTAAGAATGATAGTTATTTTTAGTTCTTAATTTTAATCACTGTGTCCTATTTTCTGAGACAAAACTAGACATCATAATCATAATCTTTGATATCTAAATGTCTTCCTGATACATTTGTTTTTGTGTCTGTTAATTTAAAAATCTCTGTTCAAGTAAAAGAATTATTCCATTTAAAGGGGGAAATAGAAAACAATTACTGAAAGAAAAATGACAGGCACCAGTGGCAACATTGAATAAATGTAGACAGAACCTATCAAGATGAACCACTTAAAAGAGGCAATAAATAGGGGCTGGAGTGATACCACAGTAGGTAGAGCATTTGCCAACCAGTGTTCAATCCCTGGCATCTCTCTCATAAGATTCCCCTGAGCCTGCCAAGAGTAATTTCTGAACACAGAGCCAAGAGTAACTCCGAAGAGCCCCCCAAAAAAAAACAATAAATATTTTTTGTAAAGTGAGCTTTGATTTTTTTTTTGGTTTTTTTTTTTTTGGTTTTTGGGCCACACCCAGCGGTGCTCAGGGGTTACTCCTGGCTGTCTGCTCAGAAATAGCTCCTGGCAGGCACGGGGGACCATATGGGATACTGGGATTCGAACCAACCACCTTTGGTCCTAGATTGGCTGCTTGCAAGACAAACACCGCTGTGCTATCTCTCCGGGCCCGAGTGAGCTTTGATTTACTGGTGGTTTTATAAACACGGCTTTCAGAATCCATAAAATCAATAGAAAGCGTAGATATGGGGAGGTGGGGGGAGGAGGGAGATTGGGGTCATCGGCGATGGGAAGGCTGCACTGGTGAAGGGGGTGTACTTTTTATGACTGAAACCCAACTATGAACATGTTTGAAACCTTAAATATGCTTAAATAAAAATATTAGAAAAAAAAGAAAGAATAAATGAATAGCTAGGAAACATCATTTAATAATAATGGGCAGTAGAGTTTTTAACTATTCTTCACAAGCAAAACTCGATAGACTCCTAAATCAAGGCTATATATAATTCCAATTTTTTATCACAAAAAGGTGTCAAATTGTGTCAAATATTTATATGCATTGGCTAAGATGCTTGTGTATTTTCTCCAAGTTGTGACATATTCAGAGTGTAGCCATCAGTTTTCATGTGTTGAACCATCATTGCACTCAAAAATATATGACTAGAAGAAAACTATCACAAAACTATAGCCATAGGGAAAGTTATCCATGCAAAGCATACATTAGTAATAGAATGTAAGCTTTATCCTCGAAGGTCAGGAACAATGGAAGGATGTTCCTTTTACCCCTTGTACTGCAACTTATTTCCACATAGAGCTGCAAACTCTAGTCAGAACCAACAAGTAAGGAACAAGATTCAAATCAGAAAAGAAGTAAAATTATGGGGCTGGAGAGATAGCATGGAGGTAGGGCATTTGCCTTGCATGCAGAAGGATGGTGGCTCGAATCCTAGCATCCCATATGGTCCCCTGAGCCTGCCAGGAGTGGTTTCTGAGCATAGAGCCAGGAGGAACCCCTGAGCACTGCCGGGTGTGACCCCCTCTAAAAAAAGAAAAGAAAAGAAGTAAAATTACTCCTTATTGTGTCTTAAATGCAGAACATTCTAAATATTCCAAAACTCCATTACCAGAGATTTGAATCCAATGCACTGGGGAAGAACCTAAGAACCTACTTTTAATAAATACCCAAATTTTGTGATATAGCCCTGTGGGTTCTCCTTGGGAAATCACTGGGGCAGAGCAAGGGACGCTGATCATTGCACCCCAATGAAGACACATGTACATATTTGTGCAAGAACTTTTTTAGCAAGAGAAGCCAGGAAGGTCATTTTGGTGAAGATAACTCTTAGTAACATGATTCATTAGTTCATTCCTTCAGTGCATCTAAACACACTTCCTCTATATTTACTTCAAGAGGGCACAGATAAATAGCAATGATCTAGGATATTTCCCTCACAGTGTAACTCTGTTCTCTTCGCCTACTTAAGATTTTCACCCGAAACAACAGTTTGGGTGGGTTCAAGCAATGCTCTAGTCATATCCTTGGGCAAAAAGTTTGGGTGGGTTCAAGCAATGCTCTAGTCATATCCTTGGGCAAGTGGCAGATTAAATCATATTTTTGGTTGATGGGGAATGAAGTTCATTTCTCAAGCTATCTCTGGGTCAACTAATCAGCTTTGTCCTGTATTGGGCCATGACCAGCCCAAGTGCCCTTCAGAGATCGAGCCCTAGCATGCCTCTCTCTGATGAGAGAGGTAATGTCCTGAATACCTCTGGGTAATACCTTTCTGGAATCCAACAGTTGCTGGTTTTTCTGCCTATTCTGTCACCATCCCCAATCTACAACACAGTCAAGAAGAACTTCACAAAAGCTTCCAAAGAACATGGCTAACAGAAGGGGCCTAGAACAATAGGGTAGGGTATTTGCCTTGCATGAGGCCATCCTGGGTTCAATCCCCAACATCCCATATGGTTCCCTGAACCTGTGAGGAGTTATTCTTGAGTGCAGACCAGGAATAACCTCTGAACATCTTCAGATGTGACCCCCAAACCAAAAACTAAATAAGAATAAGAACTTAGCCAACATGTGGCAGATGAAAAGTGTCTGCCAGGATTTCAACTTTTTTTTTTTTTTTTTTTTTGGTTTTTGGGACACACCCAGTGATGCTCGGGGGTTACTTCTGGCTATGCACTCAGAAATTGCTCCTGGCCCTATCGGGACCATATGGGATGCTGGGGATCAGTTCGTCCTGGGTCAGCCGTGTGCAAGGCAAACACCCTACTACTGTACTATCACTCAGGCCCCTCCAACTTTGTTTTTAATAAACTCGAATTTGAGATCATAGAGTTGTTCCCACAGTTACCCTCCCTCCTCCCCAATGATGCTCTACTATTGTTTTTTAACCTCCACCAAAAGCATCCCAGAAGCTGAGAAGAATCCCCCTCAGGAAGTGCTGCTTCCTGCTCTCTGGTTGAAAGCCCTGTTTCCTGGCTCCTGAGTGTACTGGGGACCTCCGGGAGAGACGTTTGAATAAGAGTGTTTGGCAATCGAAGTAGCAGCTGGAAGTGAGGAAGGCACAGGTGCTGGTCCAAGGGGAGGCTCAGTGGTACATCTGCAGCCCTCCTGGTCTGGTGGGGATGGAAGGAATGAAGGAATAATGACTGTTCTCTTTCCCTCCCACTGTTCCCACCCCCGATACCAGTTTTCCTCCCCCCACCCCCCACCCCCGTTTAGAGATTCCTGAGGCCAAAGCAATAGCACAGCAGATAAAGCATTTGAAATGCATGCAGCCAACCTGGATTCAATCTCCAGAACCCTATATGGTCCCATGGACCTCTCTAGAAGTGATCTCTGAATTCGGAACCAATAGAAAGTCCTGAGCAGCACTGGATATGGCCCAAACAAAATAAAAAAGTTTAGAGAGACTTCTTTTGGATATTAAACAACTTTTTTTCTAGTTCTGGTTATTAGTTCTCAAGAGTGAAACAAATGATAGAGGGAGGAATATTTGGCTAATATCGACTTGCATATCGGTTAGTAGCTTGACTGCCCAGACAGCAGGAGTGAGCTGGGGCTCTGTAAGAGCTTGGAGCAGATTCGTTCAGCTTGGACACCTTTCTCCCGCAGTCCTTGGCCTGTGCACAGCTGAGTTTCTTCCTTGTTCCATTTGTTTTTGAGGTTGTTGGGCCACACTCAGCAGTACTTGGGTTTTCTTCTGACTCTGTGCTCAGGGATTATTCCTGGCAGGGTTTAGGAAAGAACCATAAGTGTGTTGGGTATCCAACCCAGGTTAACTGCATTTAAGGCAAGTGCCTTCCTTACCTGCTCTACTAGCTCTCTAGCCCCTGCGTTCTTTTCTTTTCTTTTCTTTTTGGCGGGAGGCATACCAGCAGTGCTCAGAGGTAACCTGCACTCAGCAGGTGGTGCTTGGGGGACCATGAGAGATGCCAGAGATCATACATGGGTTATCTGAGTGCAAGACAAATGCTCTCCTCACTATGTTATTATTGCTCCATCCCCCTGAGTCATTTTCTTATCTTGGCTAGGCCTCAGTGTCTTTCTCTGTAAAATGGACCTTACATCACTTACCTTTCAAATATGAAGGTGAAATCAAACATGTCAGAAAAATCCCTCCCATATACATCTATTGGGGGTACTGAATAAATAATAGCCCCTTACCTAATGCTACCCACTTGACCTGTAACCTTTATTTTGTCTTCACAAGAGATAGTACATGAATTAAGGCACTTGCCTTGCATGTGTCCCACCTCAGTTCGATCCCTGGTTTCACATGGTGCCCTGAGCATGCTATATAGCCCATAACACAGGCCAGGAATAGCTCCTTAGCACCACAAATCTCCCCCCACATGAGTCAGTAAATAAATAAAGATGAGAATCATTACAAGACATAGAAAGGGAAGGACGCTTGGCCCAAGGATGTGGATTTCTGTGCAGTCAGGCCTGGAAGCCAGATGCCTCCACCTACAGACTGTGCATTAACACATGCCTCCTCTTGCCCTTCCTCCCTGCTCACGTGGCCACAACATGCAACATGTAAGCTCTTTTCCATATGACTAGCAGATGTACACTCAATGATCATGCCTGGCCCAGGATTTTTACAATATGTGTCACAATGTCCTGGGGCCAGACCCAAGGTACCATAAACCAGAGTTAATGATTCTGACCTGTCTGCTGAGAAAAGTCAAGACAATTGGTGCTACTCAATTGATCTCCTGGAGAGAGCTTCAGGCTCTGTGCCTTGGCGCTGCTTCCCCACCTCCCTCCAGATCTCCCTCTTCTCCAACTCCCCACCCCCCTACACCCGAATTTGTGTCAGGCTATGCACTAGGCATAAGTATTCCTTTCCATGGCAGACTATCCAGGCCTGGCAGTGGCTGAAGGATCTGTTCAGATCCATGATGCTAGAAGCATCCCTATGGACCAAGAATACCCAGAGTCTGGGCAAAAAGTGGGGGCTCCTTCCTTCACCTCCAAGTCTGCTTTCAAGGATGGTTTCAGAGAAGTCTGTTTTGCCTGCAGTGCCTTCTGGTTCTCTGTTCCCCTGAGCCTGGCCACCTCTCATACTTTCTAAACATTCTTCCTTTGTGACTGATCTATAAAACGCTGGAGAAATCTGGCAAGGACCCAGGGTAGTTTAAGAGCTGTTAGGACCTGTGGATTTATAGATGCCAGGGAATGAGGCCAGGGTCTGTGCACACCCCAGCATTGTCAAAATAAAAACTGAGGGGAAAGGCCAGTGTTAACAGAGGTCTCCAGTGACCAGCATTTCCATGATTGTTTTAATTCTACTAAACTAAGAAAGTTCTGCTAAAACTATAATTGTGGTTTTTTATCTTTACTCTTTCTCCTTTAAGGCTAATATTTTGTTCACTGTGGGCTTTATCCATTTATTTCCATGGTTTTTAAATACTGCACTTGAATATGATTTCTTCAGAGTACTCAGTTTTGGGGGCAACTCACCCAGCACGTAACAAGTCACCCTCCATTTTCAACCCCCAGCTGGCAAGTGCTTTACCTATTGTACTATATTTCCAGGCCCTGATTACTGAGTTTTAAAGTTCACCCCCTTACATTCTGTCTCCTGGGCCTTGACCCCACCCTACTAGTAGTCAGGGCATGCTCAGACCTACAGAAGCACCAGAGTTAGCACTGAAAAAGTTGCTGGGCCCGGAGAGATAGCACAGCGGTGTTTGCCTTGCAAGCAGCCAATCCAGGACCAAAGGTGGTTGGTTCGAATCCCGGTGTCTCAAAAACCAAAAAAAAAGAAGAAAAAGAAGAAAAAGAAAAGTACAGGGCCGAAGAGATAGGATGAAGGTAGGGTATTTGTCTTGCATGCAGAAGAATGGTAGTTTGAATCCCAGCATCCCATATGGCCCCCCGTGCCTGCCAGGAGCTATTTCTGAGCAGACAGCCAGGAGTAACCCCTGAGCACCGCCGGGTGTGGCCCAAAAACCAAAAAAAAAAAAAAAAAAAAAAAAAGAAAAAGTTGCTGAGGCAACTTTGCTTTTTCTGGGGGAGGGTGGTTCTTTTTGTTTGTTTGTTTGTTTGGGGGCACATCTGGTAGTGCTCTAGGTTACTCCTGACTTCGCATTCAGGGTTCATTCCTGGTGGACTTGGGGGACACTATGGCATACCAGGGATCCAACCCAAGTCGGCCACATACAAGACAAGTATCCCCCACACTATACTATCTCTCTGGCCTGTGCTCAGTCATCTTTGAATTCTAAAAAAAGAGATGAAACCATATGCTGTTGATTTATTTAATATTTGGGCCGCATCTAGCAGTGCTCAGAGATTACTCTAGGCTCTGGGCTCAGGGATCAATTCTGGAAGGGCTCACGGGATCCAGTGTGGTACCAGAGATTGAACCTGGGTTGGACACATGCAAATCCTTATCTTTCAGCCCCCAAAATGATGTGCTTTTTAAATTAATATTTTTCTGGGCCAGAGAGTTATCTCAATGGGCTGAGCATATGCTTTGAAAATACAAAGCTTGGGCCGGGAAGGTGGCACTAGAGGTAAGGTGTCTGCCTTGCAAGCGCTACCGTAGGACGGACTGCGGTTCGATCCCCCGGTGTCCCATATGGTCCCCCCAAGCCAGGGGTGATTTCTGAGCACATAGCCAGGAGTAACCCCTGAGCGTCAAACGGGTGTGGCCCAAAAACCAAAAAAAAAAAAAAAGAAAAAAAGAAAAGAAAAAAGAAAATACAAAGCTTGAGTTCAATCCTCAGCACTACATGGTCCTCCTAGAACTTCTGGAAGTGTCCCCTGGTATTACTCAGTTCTCCCCTACCCCCCCCCACACACACACAGAAAAAAAACTTTAAAAAAAAAACTATTACACTTAAGTGAGGTTAACAAAGGATAGGATTCAGGAGGTCAGAGACAGCCTACATCTGTGTGTTCCTTCCTTTTTTCCCAATTATGCCTCGTGAAAATGTCTTCTCTTCTAAAACACCACTGAAGCAAATTCTCATGATAAAGATTTGCTTGGGGAAAGGAGAGTGGAGGATGACACAAGGCAGGCAGAACCTTTGGCAAGACTGAATCTTGATCAGAGAACTGAAAACTTCTAACATTTTATTGTGCAAATAAAATAAAAGAACACCACAGCCTGAATCGTAATGATAGAAACACAAAGCATAACAACTCTCATAACAATCCGTTAATGACTAGGCATTCTGAGTGCTAAGTAGAACAGAAAAGGCTCTGATGGAAAATTCTGATGAAAACCATTTCTCATCCAATAAAGTTCCCTGGCTGGCTGCCTCACATCTTCAAGCAACCTAATAGGAGGTTTTGATTTTGAAAAAAAAAATCTCTTTATTTATACTGTTCTAAAGACATTTAGAAATAGGAACTCTTGACCACTGCTTTTCTCCTAACTTCTGAGGCCTGGGCTTTCTCTACAAGGGGGATCTTAAACCGGACTGTGGTCTGGGTTCTCCTCCATATTGGGATAAGACCAGATTTCTAAGTGCCCAAACCTGCTTCTCTGAAAGGCTCTAATGGATGTTACTAGGAACAGGGCCAAGATGTCAGCTGCTGGCAGTCATTGTGTCTTCTGGGTTCCTAAATTCAAGGTGAGTAAGAATAGCCTGGGACTCTGTAGAAGCAAAGAGAAAAGGGTAAGTTACAGAATTTTAAAAGATTTTTGTGCTGCCAAGGATCAAACCAAGGTCTTTACACTTTACCAATCTCCTCTACTGAGCCTCACCCACAGACCCCAATTGCTTAGTTGAGTTGAATTTGCTTTTGTTTTTGGCCACACCCACCTGTGTCCAACACTTATTCTTAGCTCTGAATCAGGGAGCCCTCCTGGCAGTTCCCATTGGATCATATGGGATACTGAAGATCAAACCCAACTTGGCTGCATGCAAAACAAATTCCCTCCCTGCTATCCTATTGCTCCAGCCAGAGCCCAGACTTTGTGGAGAGAGGGGGTTTGCCAAGAGGTGCTCAGGGAACCTGGAAGCTCTTGGTGATTGTTGGTCAACCTCTGATAATTCAGTGTTAGCACACAAGAAGATTTAATTTTGGCAGAGGGCATACCCATTAGAGCTCAGGGACAGCTCCTGGCTCTGTGATTGGGGAAACATATATCATCTGTCCGGGACCCCAGCTACACAGTCCCTTTCTCCCATCCTAGTGGAATGACCTTGGGTAACATAGATGTTGGGCAGCCCCCAATACTGGATAGACCAAAAGCTTTCCTGACTCCATAAATGGCTTTTACTTACAAATGGTTACAGCCAATCAATAAATATATAAAGTTTAAAATTTAAAAAAAAAAGAAAGAAAGTGGGGCCATCCTCTGGAAGTAATCTCTTCCCCTCCAGAACAAGTTAGGGACAAGGCAGGGCCTTGGTTCTTACAGGTCTTGCCATGGAGGAAGCACCAATGGGAAGCTTTCATCCCTATTCTTGTCTGTTTTCTCCACTACATACATACACACAACTTCTGACCATGCTAGATTCTGCATGTTGGATAGTTGTTTGTTCATATGGGGGTAGCTTGTTGGATTGTTTGGGTCCACACCCAGCAATGCTCAGGGCATACTCTTGGCTCTGTGCTCAAGAATCACTCCTAATGATGTTTAGGGGCCCCAAACAGTGCTGGCCATTGAACTAGGCAAGCAAAGGCCTAACCCTGCTCTATCTCTCTGACCCAAGTTTCTTCTTTTTCTTATTGAAGTCTCCAAACTTTGTGGGTCTTTGTGCTTCCTGAACTGCAGACATTTCATTATAGTTATTTAGCCAACTCTGCACTCATTTTTATGCCCATAGCAACAAAGAAAATTAGGCTGGAAAAACAAATCCTGTTTCTTGGTGGTGGATGTGAGGGTCACACCTGTGGAGATGAAAAGCTCTATCGCTGAAATTCGACAATATTATAAAACCCTAATATCAGCCAACACACACACACACACACACACACACACTACATGACCTTGCTCTTTTGTATGTAACAAACACAAAAACTACAAAAGGACAATGTCCTGTAGCCCCATTTGTATCCCTCAATGCACTGAGAAAAAGTGAGATTGGGGCCAGAGCAGTGGCACAAGTGGTAGGGTGTTTGCTTTGCACACGCTAACCTGGACAGACCACAGTTCAATCCCCCAGCATCCCATATAGTCCCCCAAGCCAGGAGCGATTTCTGAGCTCATAGCAGGAAGAACCCCGAGCATCACTGGGTATGACCCAAAAGCAAAAAAAAAAAAAAAAGAGAGAGAGAGAGAGAGAGATTTAGGACCCTCTAGACCAATGAGAAAAATCTCTCAGGCCCTCCACATCCAAATTCTATCCTATACAACTTTCTGCAGTCCTTTCATGTTGATTATCAATCTTGGCTTCCCTGGGATAAGAAGATTCTTTGAGAAACAATTAAACATCAGCACATAGAAAAATACAATTGATTGTTAATTATAGGATGGCTGAATAAGAATATCCATATGGAAAATAATAGAAGTAGATCCATTCTTTCTATGATGTCAATATAAATTTCAAAAATAATATAGTTGTATATGAAAAATAAAATGAAAAGTTCTATAAGAACATATAACTTCGGGCCGGAGAGATAGCATGGAGGTAAGGCGTTTGCCTTTCATGCAGGAGGTCATCGGTTCGAATCCCGGCGTCCCATATGGTCCCCCGTGCCTGCCAGGAGCAATTTCTGAGCCTGGAGCCAGGAATAATCCCTGAGCACTGCCGGGTGTGACCCAAAAACCACAAAAAAAAAAAAAAAAAAAAAAAAAAAAAAAAAAAAGAACATATAACTTCCTTGAAGGGCTGAGCTTGATACCCACCAAGTGTATTTCAATGTAAGTGCCACATCTACAACCACCTGCACTGGGACCAATCCTGCCTAGAAGAGCCCATGGAAGGCATCTGGATGAATTGAGCTGACCCCACCCACAGAGGGTGGAGCCAGAAGAACCTGGCTGCTCTGCACATCTCCTAGTCAATGAACCTCAGCACAACACATAGAAAACACCACACAACAAGCATGACGATGGGGAAACAACACAGGCCTCCACCAGGATTAGAGAATTAAGATGGCAGCTCTGATGACCCCAAAACTGCTGATTATCTATTTAGATACTCAGATAAGGACTTTAGAGAAGAAATATAGAGGATCCTAATAGAACTCAAAGAAAGCATGGAATGAATTGAATGAACCACAAATAAGAATCAAGAGGATATGAAAATAGAAATAAGTTAACAAATCAAACAAACATTATAATTTATAATTATATACATTTACACTAAACCAAATAACCTCTATTTAAAATGACAATAACTAAATAAAAATAGAAATCATCTCATTATTCTCTTGAGATACTTAGAGGAAAATCAGAAAGAACCTCAAAATTCTGTCAACTTTTGACTGCTCTGGGGAAAGTTGTGAGAGATTGAAGTGATTATTAGAGGAGTGGGTATGAATCTCAAAGATCCAGGACTTGGGGCCAGAGAGATAGCATGGAGGTAAGGCATTTGCCTTTCATGCAGGAGGCCATCAGTTCGAATCCTGGTGCCCCATATGGTCCCCTGTGCCTGCCAGAAGCAATTTCTGAGCCTGGAACCAGGAATAACCCCTGAGCACTGCCGGTGTGACCAAAAACCAAAAAAAAAAAAAAAAAAAAAGATCCAGGACTTTAATTACAAAACCTTTTATTGAAACCTTTTTATTATGATTACAGACTTAAGATTTTCATTATGTACTTTTTCTTATTTGAGGAACATTATGTACCTTTTCTCATTTGAGAAACATTTGAGGTTTGCTGCAGAGTGAAAAAAATTCAGAGGTTTTTAAAAAAAAAAAATATGAAAACTTCAAACTGAAATAAAAGGACTGAAAAACTTGGTAGGTAAAATTGAAACCACACTGGAAAGCCTCTCCAACAGAGTAACCGCAGCTGAGGACAGAATCAGTGAGCTGGAAGATGAGATGCATAACAACTCCATACAACAGAAGAGATTGGAAAAGAGCCTTAAAAAATGATCAAACAACAGAAAATTTTTTCAAAGAATGTGAACAGACGCAAATAGAAGTCTTTGATATGCTCAATAGAAACAACATAAAAATCATTGGAGTCCCAGAGACCCGGGAAGAAAATCCCCAGAAAGAATCAATAGTCAAGGACATCATTGTAGAAAAACTCCCAGAACTAAAGAGTGCAAGCAATCAAATCCTGCATGCCCAAAGAGAACCAGCTAAAAAAGATTAAAAGAAAAGCATCCCAAGGCACATCCTACTCACAATGATGAATACCACAGATAGAAATAGAATACTGAAAGCAGAAATATCAAAAAGGAAAATTACATTCAAATAAGCGTCCTTAAGATTTCCAGCAGACCTGTCACAAGGAACCCTCAAGACCCAAAGGCAGTGGTGGGTATAGTGACAAAACTCAACAAAATGTATGCTTTGCCTAGAATATTTCACCCTGCCAGAGTCACAGCCTTAGGTTTGAAGGTATCACACATAGCTTCATGGAAAAACAACAGCTCAGAAACTTTACAGACTCAAAACCAACCTTAAAAGACAAACTGAGGGGCCAGAGAGATAGCATAAAGGTAGGGCATTTGCCTTGCATACAGAAGGTTGGTGGTTCAAATCCCAGCATCCCATATGGTCCCCTGAGCCTGCCAGGGGCGATTTCTGAGTGTAGAGCCAGGAGGAACCCCTGAGCACTGCCAGATGTGACCCAAAAAACAAACAAACAAAAAAATAAAACAAAAAAACCTGACTATCTACTTTAAGATAAGACAGACCAACAGGACCATCAAACTCCTACACAAAGATGACACTAAATCCCATGACAATTATTTCTCTCATCAATGGACTAAATGCATCAGTTAAGAGACTCAGAGTGGCAACATGGATCAAAAAGCTGAATCCAACATACAAGAAACACATCTGAATAGTCAGACAAACGCAGACTCAAAATCAAAGGCTGTAGATCAATTATTCAAGCAAACAACTCCCTTGAAAAAGCTATTTAATAAAAAGAATATTAATATCAGATGACACAAACTTTAGACTTAAAAAAGTTATAATGGACAACCATAGACATTTCCTTTTTTTTTTTTTTTGCCTTTTGGGCCACACTCGGTGACACTCAGGGGTTCCTCCTGGCCATGTGCTCAGAAATTGCTCCTGGCTTGGGGGATTATATGGGACACCAGGGTATTGAACTGCAGTCCATCCTTGGTCAGCCTCGTGCAAGGCAAATGCCTAACTGCTTGTGCCACTGCTCTGGCCCCAACAATGGCCATTTCTTAATAATCAAGGGATATGTACAATAGGAAGAAATCATACTCCTAAACATATATGCACCAATAAGGGACCAGAAAAATATTTAAAACATTATTGACAGATCTAAAATAAGACATCAATAGCAACCAATAATAGTGGGAAACCTCAACACTGTCCTGTCACCCCTTGATAGGCCAACCAGGCTTAAACCTAACAAGAATATACTAGCTCTAAAAGAAAAAATAGAAAAAAGTGGCTTAGTAGATATATATAGGGCACTCCACACCAGATATATCCAGATATCCACACCAGAAAACTGAATACATATTCTTCTAAATATGCCATTCTCCAGAATAGACCACATTCTAGCCCATAAAATCAAGAAGATAGAAATTGTACAGACTACATTCTCAGATCATAATGCACTAAAATTAGAAGTGAATTACAAACAAACACAGTGGAATTAAACAGCTCACTACTGGACAAGCAGTGGGTCAGAGATGAAATCAGAGTGGATCAGAGATGAAAGAGGAAATCAAAAGATTCCTGGAAACAAATGTGAATGAAGACACAAATTATCAGAATTTGTGGGGCACAGCAAAAGCGATACTAAGAGGAAATTTTTTTGTTTTTGTTTTTGGGCCACACCCGACAATGCTCAGGGGTTACTCCTGGCTGTCTGCTCAGAAATAGCTCCTGGCAGGCATGGGGGACCATATGGGACACTGGGATTCGAACCAACCACCTTTGGTCCTGAATCGGCTGCTTGCAAGGCAAACGCTGCTGTGCTATCTCTCCGGGCCCCTAAGAGGAAAATTTATAACTTTCCTGATGTGTATCAGAAAGGAAGAAGGGGCCTACATAAATAACTTAATGACACAGCTTATAAAATTAGAAAGTGATCAACAAAATGAACTAAATGTAGGTAGGCAGAAAGAAGTTACAAAGAGTAGAGCAGAAATTAATAATCAAAATTTTAAAAAATCTAAAAGATCAAAGAAAGCTAAAGTTGGTTCTTTGAAAAAATACACAAGATTGATATACCACTAGCAAAACTCACAAAGAAAGGAAGAGAAACTTAATAAACCTAACTAGAAATGAAAAGGGAGAGATAACTACAGATACTACAGAGATTCAAAGGATAATTAGAGACTATGAGAAATTCTATGTCACAAAACAAGAGAACCTGTAAGAATTAGATAAATTATTTGGCCTCTTATAATCTTCCACGGTAGAACCAGGATGATCTCTAGCATATCTAAACAGACCCATCACTTTGAGAAAACTAAAAAGGTAAAACTAAAAAACTAAAAAGGTAATCAAAAGCCTTCCCATAAACAAAACCTCAGGCTTCTGCACCCCAAAGAAAACAGTGACTAGGAAAAGGCCACCCACAGAATGGGAGAAACTATTTACCCTATACCCATCAGATAAGGGGCTAATATCTAAGATATGCAAGAGACTGACAACTTAATAAGAAAAATCATCTAACCCCATTAAAATTGAGGAGAAGAAATGAACAGACACTTCCTCAAAGAAGAAAAATTTCTTCATGGCCAAAAGGCACATGAAGAAATGCTCCATGCCACTAATCATCAGGGAGATGTAAATCAAAACAACAATGAGATACCATCTCACTCCACAGAGACTGGCACACATCAAAAAAAAAAATCAGTGCTGGCAAAGATGTGGGGAGAAAATAACTCTTATTCACTACTAATGGGAATCCCATCTAGAACAGGCTTTCTAGATTACAATATGGATATTCCTCAAAATAACTTGAAAGAGAGCTCCCATATGATCCAGCAATATCACTCTTAGGGAGATACCCTAAAAACACAAAAACACAATGCAAAAATGCCCTATGCATGTCTATGTTCATTGGAGTGCTATTTACAATAGCCAGAATCTGGAAACAACTCAGATGCCCAATAACAGATGAGTGGCTAAAAAAAAAAAAAAAACTATGGTATGATACACAATAAATACTTTGCAGCTGTCAGGAAAAATGAAGACATGAAATTTTCCTATACATGGATAGATATGGAAACTATTATGTGAGTGAAATAAGTCAGAGGAAGAGAGATAGACACAGAATAGTCTCACTCATCTGTAAGATTTAAAAAAAAAAAACGTTATTGTAGTAATACCCAGAGACAATAAGAGATGAGGGCTAGAAGGATAAGCCCATGATATGAAGCTTACCACAAAGAGTGGTGAGTGCAGTTAACTACACCAACAACTATCACGCCAATGGTAATGAGTGAGAGAAATAGAATGCCTGTCTCAAAGACAGGCAGGGGGTGAGGAAGGTGAGAAATGGGGGGCATTCGTGGAGGGAAGGTCGCACTGGTAAGCGGGGGTTTTACTTTTTATGATTGAAACCCAACCACAAACATGTTTGTAATTATGGTGCTTAAATAAATATGGAAAAAAGTACATATAACTTAACTCTACTATGATTTGTGTTTCTGAGTATAATTCAAAACTCAATAAGTACCCGAAGAGATAGCACAGTGGTGTTTGCCTTGCAAGCAGCAGATCCATGACCTAAGGTGGTTGGTTCAAATCCTGGTGTCCCATATGATCCCCCGTGCCTGCCAGGAGCTAGTTCTGAGCACCGCCAGGTGTGGCCCAAAAACCAAAAAAAAAAAAAAAATCAAAACGCAATAAGTAATGACATTCTTATTAACTAATAAAGACCTTTTATAAGAAAATTAATCCCGGAGCCACTGAACTTCGCTGGATCTCAGATGCCAGCACCCTTCTGCCTCTCTACTCTGCTGTCCTGCATTTTCAGCCTGATTTCACCCTTGGTGCGGCTCATCAGCCAGCCTGCCTTCCTGTGAGCTTTCCGGGGAGTCTGCCTTCCCGTGACCTTCCGTGGAGGTGAGTCGACACGCCCAGAAAGGGAGGAGCCACTGAACTTCGCTGGATCTCTGATGCCAGCACCCTTCTGCCTCTCTACTCTGCTGTCCTGCATTTTTGGCCTGATTTCATCCTGGGTGCGGCCCATCTGCCAGCCTGCCTTCCTGTGAGCCTTCCGTGGAGGTGAGTCGACACGCCCAGAAAGGGAGAAGCCAGAGGAGCACGGTTGCTCCGCTCCCCTTCGTGACGGTGCACAGCATTTAGCCGATGAATACAATCACAACACGTAGAAAAACACGCAGTACTAGTGTGACAATGGGGAAACAACACGGGCCAGTGCCAGACATAGAGAATGAAGATGGCAACTCTGATGACTTGAACATGACCAACCACCTAGTCAGTCTCTCAGATAAGGAGTTTAGAGTTGCAATATGGAACATGTTCAAAGAACTCAAACAAAGTATAGAAGAGAAAACTAAAAAGAATCAGGAGAATATGAAGATAGAAATGAGAAAACTCCAAACAGAAATTTCAGATCAAATAACAGGTTTGAGAAACTCAGTAGATGAATTGAAGAAAAACATGTTTGAGATTTCCCACAGGTTAACAGCAGCTGAGGATAGAATCAGTACACTGGAAGATGAGATACATAACAATTACATACAGCAGAAGAAATTGGAAAAAAAGCCTCAAAGCAAATGATCAAACAATGGAAAAATTACTCAAAGAATGGGAACAGATGAAAATAGAAGTCTATGATAAGCTCAACAGAAACAACTTAAGAATCATTGGAGTCCCAGAGACTCAGGAAGAAAATCTCCAGGAAGAATCAACAGTCAAGAACATCATTAAAGAGAAACTACCAGAGATAATGAATACATGTGATCAAATCCTGCATGCCCGAAGAGTGCCAACTAAAAGAGACCCCAGAAAAAACACCCCAAGACACATCCTAGTCACAATGACAAATCCCATAGATAGAGACAGAATTCTGAAAGCAGCAAGATCGAAAAGAGAAATTACATTCAAGGGAACATCCTTGAGATTTACTGCAGACCTGTCACCAGAAACACTCAAGGCCAGAAGGCAGTGGTGGGACATAGTGACAAAACTCAATGAAATAAATGCTTCGCCTAGAATACTGCACCCAGCAAAACTCACTTTCAGGTTTGAAGGAACAATACATAGTTTCACAGACAAACAACAGCTCAAAAACTTCACAGACTCAAAACCATTCTTAAAAGAAAAACTGAACGGCATACTTTAAGACAAGGCTTACCAACAGACACACCAAACTTTAATATAAAGATGGCACTAACTCCCAGGACAATTCTTTCTCTCAATGTCAATGGACTAAATGCACCAGTTAAGAGACACAGAGTGGCTAAATGGATCAAAAAACTCAATCCAACCTTCTGCTGCCTACAAGAAACGCACCTGAATAGTCAGAACAAACATAGACTCAAAATAAAAGGCTGGAGGAAAATCATCCAAGCAAACAACACCCAAAAAAAAAAAGCAGGAGTGGCCATATTAATATCAGATGATGCAAACTTTATACTTAGGAAAGTTGTAAGGGACAAAGATGGACATTTTGTATTAATCAAGGGATATGTACAGCAGGAAGAAATAACCCTCCTAAACATATATGCACCGAATGAGGGGCCAGCAAAATATTTAATACAACTGTTGACAAATCTGAAAAATAATATCAATAGCAACACAATAATTGTGGGAGACCTCAACATGGCATTGTCAACACTAGACAGGTCAACCAGACTGAAACCCAACAAGAATATACTAGACCTGAGGAGAGAAATGGAAGAAAGAGGCCTAGTAGATATATACAGGACACTCCACCCCCAGAAGCCTGGATACACATTTTTCTCTAATGTACATGGGACATTCTCTAGGATAGACTACATGTTAGCACACAAAACATACCTCCATAATATCAAGAGGATAGAAATTTTGCATGCTGCCTTTGCTGACCACAAAGCCCTGAAATTATATATAAACTACAAAGGGACACAGAAGAAAAATTTTAACACCTGGAAGTTAAATAGCCTCATACTGAATAATCAGTGGGTCTGAGATGAAATCAAAGAGGAAATCAAAACCTTCCTAAAAACAAATGACAATGGAGACACAAATTATCAGAACCTATGGGACACAGCAAAAGCAGTACTGAGAGGAAAATTTATAGCTTTGCAAGCACACATCAGGAAAGAAGAAGGGGCATACCTGAATAGCTTAATGACGCAGCTCATAGAATTAGAAAGTGCTCAACAAAAGGATCCAAAAATAGGGAGGCAGAAGGAAATAACAAAGCTGAGAGCAGAAATCAATGAAGTGGAAACCAGAAAAACCATCCAAAAGATCAACGAAAGCAGAAGTTGGTTCTTTGAAAAAATAAACAAGATTGATAGACCACTGGCAAAACTAACAAAGAAAGAAAGAGAGAGAAACTTGATAACTCGTATTAGGAATGAAAAAGGAGAGATCACTACTGATATGGTAGAGATTCAAAGGGTAATCAGAAACTACTTTGAGAAACTCTATGCCACTAAAAATGAAAACCTGGAAGAAATGGATAAATTTTTGGAATCTTATAATCTTCCACGATTGAATGAAGAGGATGTAGCATATCTAAACACACCCATTACTATTGAGGAAATTAAGAAAGTAATCAAATGTCTGCCCAAAAACAAAAGCCCAGGCCCAGATGGATTTACTAATGAATTCTTTCAAACCTTTCAAGAGGAACTACTACCAATCCTGGCAAGACTCTTTCATGAAACTGAAAAAACAGGAAAACTTCCAAATAGCTTTTATGAAGCCAACATTACCTTGATACCTAAACCAGACAGAGATGCTACGAAAAAAGAAAATTACAGACAAATATCGCTGATGAATGCAGATGCAAAGATCTTCAACAAAATCCTGGCAAATAGGATTCAATGCCTCATTAAGAAGATCATCCACTACGATCAAGTAGGTTTCATTCCAGGAATGCAAGGCTGGTTTAACATCCGTAAATCTATCAACATAATACACAACATCAACAGCAAGAAAAATAAAAATCACATGATCATATCAATCGACGCAGAGAAAGCATTTGACAAGGTCCAACACCCATTCTTGATCAAAACTCTCAGCAAGATGGGAATGGAAGGAACCTTTCTCAATATAGTTAAGGCCATCTACCACAAGCCAGAGGCAAATATTGTCCTCAATGGAGAAAAACTGAAAGCCTTTCCTCTAAATTCTGGCACAAGACAAGGCTGTCCTCTCTCACCACTCCTATTCAACATAGCACTGGAAGTACTCGCTATAGCGATTAGGCAAGAAAAGGATATCACGGGAATCCAGATAGGAAAGGAAGAAGTCAAGCTCTCACTGTTTGTAGATGACATGATACTCTACTTAGAAAACCCCAAAGACTCTACCAAAAAGCTTCTAGAAACAATAGACTCATATAGCAAGGTGGCAGGCTACAAAATTAACACACAAAAATCAATGGCCTTTCTATACACCAATACTAATAAGGAAGAAATGGACATTAAGAAAACAACTCCATTCACTATAGTGTCACACAAACTCAAATATCTTGGAATCAACTTGACTAAAAATGTGAAGGACCTATACAAGGAAAACTATAAAACTCTGCTCCAAGAAATAAGAGAGGACACGCGGAAATGGAAGCACATACCCTGCTCATGGATTGGCAGGATTAACATCATTAAAATGGCAATACTCCCCAAAGCACTGTACAGATTTAATGCGATCCCCCTAAAGATACCCATGACATTCTTCAAAGAAGTGGACCAGGCACTTTTGAAATTTATTTGGAACAATAAACACCCTCGAATAGCTAAAGCAATCATTGGGAAAAAGAATATGGGAGGAATTACTTTCCCCAACTTTAAACTTCACTACAAAGCAATAGTTATCAAAACAGCATGGTATTGGAATAAGGACAGGCCCTCAGATCAGTGGAATAAGCTTGAATACTCAGAGAATGTTCCCCAGACATACAATCACCTAATTTTTGATAAAGGAGCAAAAAATCCTAAATGGAACAAAGAAAGCCTCTTCAACAAGTGGTGTTGGCACAACTGGGTAGCCACTTGTAAAAAATTGAACTTAGACCCCCAGCTAACATCATGTACGAAGGTAAAATCCAAATGGATTAAAGACCTCGATATCAGCCCCCAAACCATAAGATATATAGAACAACACGTAGGTAAAACACTCCAGGACATTGAGGCTAAAGGCATCTTCAAGGAAGAAACTGCACTCTCCAAGCAAGTGAAAGCAGAAATTAACAGATGGGAATATATTAAGCTGAGAAGCTTCTGCACCTCAAAGGAAATAGTGCCCAAGATACAAGAGCCACCCACTGAGTGGGAGAAACTATTCACCCAATACCCATCAGATAAGGGGCTAATCTCCAAAATATACAAGGCACTGACAGAACTTTACAAGAAAAAAACATCTAATCCCATCAAAAAATGGGGAGAAGAAATGAACAGACACTTTGACAAAGAAGAAATACAGATGGCCAAAAGACACATGAAAAAGTGCTCCACATCACTAATCATCAGGGAGATGCAAATCAAAACAACGATGAGATACCACCTCACACCACAGAGAATGGCACACATCACAAAGAATGAGAATAAACAGTGTTGGCGGGGATGTGGGGAGAAAGGAACTCTTATCCACTGCTGGTGGGAATGCCGTCTAGTTCAACCTTTATGGAAAGCGATATGGAGATTCCTCCAAAAACTGGAAATCGAGCTCCCATACGATCCAGCTATACCACTCCTAGGAATATACCCTAGGAACACAAAAATACAATACAAAAACCCCTTCCTTACACCTATATTCATTGCAGCTCTATTTACTATAGCAAGACTCTGGAAACAACCAAGATGCCCTTCAACAGACGAATGGCTAAAGAAACTGTGGTACATATACACAATGGAATATTATGCAGCTGTCAGGAGAGATGAAGTCATGAAATTTTCCTATACATGGATGTACACGGAATCTATTATGCTGAGTGAAATAAGTCAGAGAGAGAGAGAAAAACGCAGAATGGTCTCACACATTTATGGGTTTTAAGAAAATTGAAAGACATTCTTGCAATAATAACTTTCAGACACAAAAGAGAAAAGAGCTGGAAGTTCCAGCTCACCTCAGGAAGCTCATCACAAAGAGTGATGAGTTTAGTTGGATAAATAACTACATTTTGAACTGTCCTAATAATGAGAATGTATGAGGGAAATTGAGAACCTGTTTAGAGTACAGGCGGGGGTCGGGTGGGGAGGAGGGAGACTTGGGACATTGGTGATGGGAATGTTGCACTGGTGATGGGTGGTGTTAAGAAAAAAAATATTGTAAAAAAAAAAAAAAAGAAAATTAATCCCAAAAAATTAAATGGGAAAAAATGCAAATGAAAAAATAAAACCAGGGCTGAAGCTCAGTAGAGAGCAGTTGCCTTGTATGTGTGAGGCCCCAGGATTAAAGCCCTGGATTTGTAAAAATACATCAATGAAATGGGAAAAGATTAAATTATTGATTAAGGCTACCATTGCTGTTTGCTTGCTGCTTCCCTCCCAATTCAGGGGTGTACTTGAATATGTTGCCAAATATTTCCTAGAACCCATATGGACATGCAATTGAAGATCTGTAGGTTGTTTCTTGTTGTTTTTTGTTTGTTTTTTTTTTTTTTCAGTAAGCTAAAGAGATCCATGAAAAATCTTCTAGGAAGTTCAATAAACAGGCTCCATTTGACAGCCTGAGCTTTCACAGAAGAGCAAACTCTTACTCACTCTCTCTATTTCTAGCTCTATCTCTCTTTCTTTCTCATTTAAAAAAGTTGGCCAATATAGGGGTCATCAGGCTTTCCCCCTACCTTTCCCTACACTAATGGGAATGCGCTTTGGGAGGAGGGCGGGCCGTTCTAGCACTGGTTTATGTTGGGACAGTCACTGGAAATTTTTTCTCCTTGGTCTCCTATTGATAGTATTGTATGCATATAGTTTATATATGCATAATATCCATCTTGTATTGTGACCTTGATACTGCCCTACAAAGCTCGTTTCTAATCTTTTACTGCTTCAGTTCCAACCCTTATTTCCCCCCATCTACCCATGTAGGTGCAGCTCATGACATGTAGCTCACCACATAGAGTTATGAGTGCAGTTAGAGAAATAATTACACTGAAAACTATCATAGCAATGTGAATGAATGAGGGAAATAGAAAGCCTGTCTTGGGTACAGGTGTGGGTGAGGTGGGGAGGAGGGAGATCTGGGAAATTGGCGGTGGGAATCTTGCACTGGTGAAGGGGAGGTGTTCTTTATATGACTAGAATCATACAACTACAATCATATTTGTAATCACAATGTTTAAATAAAGATAATTTATTAAAAAAGATGCAAATATAAAAAAAATTTGGGCCATACCCAGTGGTGCTCAGAGCTCTGTT